>NC_134539.1:54554583-55202500 GCF_050624435.1 Tenrec ecaudatus | reverse complement strand
CATGGGATTAGTGAGTTTAATCCATCCAACCAAGCCCAGATCCTAACAGCTACTTAACAAAATAGTTGCTTTCTCTGTGAGGCTCCATTAGATCCACGGAGTTTGCATGAAATAATATCATGTCATGTCCCCTCATCTCCACACACTATATCTTCCAAAGGTATACTAGAAACATGGGACTTAAAAAGTGTTGCTGAATTCCTAACCTATAACAAATAAAAAGACATAAAGGGCATTTAAAACCAATGCAATAGAAAACGTAAAATTCTCTGTGTCCTTGGAGTCCCGCCTTTAAATCCTCCACAGCATTCACAATTCAGGAAAAAGTGGGATGCACTTCCTTGCAACTTCCTCCCCACGCCCTCCATGTGGACTCCTTGAAAAGATTTATATTTTGTCTGTTTGTTCATCATTATCGAATATTTACTTAAACATCACCTTCATTATTTGTTTGCTTAGTACTTCAAAACTTTCTGTGGAGCTCTACCTTCTCTGCTCAGTACTGAGGATATCATGATGATACATGGATGAGAATTCACGTTCCCAGGAATCCTAAACTTTATCCTTGGGTGGATAAAAGAAATAAATTATTTTAGAAATGCTAAAACATCTTCACTTGCATTATTGGACCTTTGTGGGTGCTTCCAATCACCCCACCGAACCCTGTAACTTGAGAAATGGGAGCGAGAATGCCACCTGCTTTGCTTTTGTGCACCACCCTCCCTTCTCTGGTGAAACGACGTCTTTCCCACTTGTCTCTTAAGCAGTGCCCTTGCTGCTAGCCTTCTAGGCTTCCTTTCCAAACAATCTGCAAATGAACTTTTCCAAGATTTTTCCTGTGCATTAAGGCTTCAGCGATCATTATGCCATCAACCCAAAAATCAGAGGACAGCCCAGTTCCAAACAGGCTGTATATTGTTGTCTATTTGATCGGATAATCAAGCAGGACCCACTCCTTAGGTATTAAAGAAGACAGACGTGTTATGGGAGTGATGCTCTGAAATGATAACCCTGATAAAGTGTGGAAGACACCTTGGTGGGAGGGAGGGTAGCTATTCTGAAGGCATGCTGCTACTCAACAAGGCTTTACCAGAAAGGATGGGTGTCCATTTATGAGACACCCCCAAATAAGATAAACTATCAAAAATGCAAGCCAGTGGCATCGTAGAAATAGATCTTCCCAGAGCATCCCAGAAACACAATCCCTTTTGTAAAGTAAGGTTCACCTGTGCGGTGTGTGCAGGCCAACACCATTACAGCTTTATTTAGATGTGTGTGAAGGAGCCATCTGTTCCAGCTCACAGGAGGGCTGGGTCCTGCATTGCAGGCACCCCCCCCAAGGTCCAATCACTGCAGCTAAGGCACACGTTTCCTGATGTGATGCTTGGCTGAAAGCTAATGACAGGGAACACTTCATTTTTCAAAGTATGCTTTTCTCTGGAGCAAGTGTGCTCTTTGGTGATTGCTTTTCTCCTCCCTGCAGCCCCTAGAAACAGCATGACGAGCAGGGGATGTGCGAAACAAGGACAGTGTTCCATCTATTCACTCATTTATTTATTCCTTCATCGATTCAATGAAGTTATGTTGATGCCTGCTAAGAGGGGCTATTTGAGACCCTGGGATAGGGTTGTGAACAAGGCAGATGGGATTTTCAAGTTTTATATTAGTATAGGGAGAGCAAGACATTGAACCTGTTCATTCTGGTTTAACCCCTTACTGAGATTTTTCATTTTCACTCCAGATATACTGAATCCAAATCAGCATTTTAACATGAAACCCCGATGATTCTTCTTTTTTATATATACTTTTACGGAGGGCTCTTACAGCTCTTATCACAATCTATAAAGCACCTTTGTACATGTTTCCATGATTTTCAAAAGATTCTCTTCTACTGGAGCACTTGGTATCAGCTCCTTCCTCCCTCCTTCCCCCCACTACCTCATGAACCCTTGGTAATCTTTTTTTCATGTCTCACACTGACCAATGTTTTACACTGACCGTTATCTGCCTTCACCTACTTTTCTCTTGTCCATCCCTGGGAGGGAGTTACATGTCAGTCATTGTGATCATTTCCTTATTTCTCCCCCCCCCCTTCCCCTGCCCCTCCTGGTATCCCTGCTCCCATTACTGCTCCTAAGGGGTTTATCTGTCCTGGATTCCCTGTATTTCCATCTCTTATCTGTACCTGTGTACATCCTCTGGTCTAGCCAGATTTATAAGGTAGAATGGGGGTCATGATAGTGGGAGTGAGGAGAAAGCATTAAAAAACAAGAGGAAAGATGTATATTTCATTGGTGCTATAGTGCGCCCTGACTGGCTCATCTCTTTTCAGCAACCCTTCCGTAAGGGGATGTCCAGTTGCCTACAGATGGGCTTTGGGTCTCCACTCCACACTCCCCCTCATTCACAATGATATGATATTTTTGCTCTTTGGTGCCTGATAGCTGATCCCATCGACACCTCATGATCACACAGGCTGATGTGCTTCCATGTGGGCTTTGCTGCTTCTCAGCTAGATGGCCACTTGGCCAAAATGATTGGGAACCCATGAAAAATATCTGTCCTACCCACTTGTTTATCAGTTTTCTGTTTTCTACAAAGGAAGCTCATTGACAGACTGCTAAATTTTCAACAAACAAAAAAGAAAAACAGAGAGAGAAACAAATTAGAAGTAATAAAATAATAGAAGTGTCTGCTCCTTGTTTTTGCAAACATTTCCTTATGTAACTTCCTTTCCTTCTTCAATGATTCGATGCTTCCTGTAAGTTTATGACACTGGATGCTTCATACTGGATGCTATTATGTGGCATCCTCCCAGATCTCAGTCCACCTTGTCTCCTCAAGCCCAGTTTAGACTTTCAACCATCCTAGTGTCCTTGCAATCTGGCCCTGTTTCACTGCACATGATTGTCACTTTAAAGCACAAAGAAGTCCAGACTGCTTGTGGCTCCATTTATGACTTTTCCTCGATGTTCCTCCTTCCCTTTCCTCGTGAACAACTCCAGCTTAGCATCGAAGGACCTGCTTTCAGAACCACAACCCCACCTGATTCTCTCTATCTCCCCACAACTGATATAGCTCATCACTCTTCTGTGCTCCCGCGAGCCTGGGTTAACTGTAGAAGCACACTGGAACGGTCTGAATATGTGTCCTTCCTGGAATGGGAACACTTTAAAGGTGTGCTCTTTCTCCTTCCCGTCTATTGCCTACGTGTGGCATTATTCTTAGCTTTAAAGAACCGTGCCATACATATTGGTTGAGTAAATGAAATACTGGGGTGTATTTGCGGTCACCATAATGAAGCTCCCTCCAGATCTCTCTTTCCTGGACAGTAATTGGCTAAGGACCATCTCTTACACTGAACCCCATCTCAGCTTTCACAGGGAGCCCACGCTTCCACTGTACCCCTCCACACATGACAGAGCACGAAGGAGAGGTCCTTTCCAGGAAGGCATAGGGATTCCTTACTGTATTTTCTGTAATCACCTTAACATACTTCCATTCAATTTTCCTTTCTCTCTCTCCTTCATCCATGATCAGATTGACATTGTGGGATGACAGGTGTCTGAGCTTATTGATACTCCTGATATTTTTCCCTCTTAAATAAATCTCCTATAAAATATTATACATTAATCTTGCCTTAGTGTCTGTGTCTCAGAGGACATTGGGTAACACAGTAGTAACGCAAGTTATTTGCCATTGAAAAATATTTACTAAGAATATGTTTTGTTAGGAATTTTTCTAATGGTCCAGAATTAAACTTGAACAAGATGAGGTCACTAGGCCAGGAAGCTGATAATCTATCTGGGGATAAATGCTAGTAACCTGATATGATACAATGGGAGAATTGTCAAAATCAAGGAAGTTGATGATCTATAAAAGCATATGTAGGTGGGGTACCAAACCCCTCACCTGCGTCTGTGTTTGTGAAAATGAGGGCATGCAGAAACATCACACAGTTATCCTACAGGAATCATCGTTTATGTTGAAACAGGAAGTGTGTAGAGATGGGAATTAGTTAAGCAGAGTAGGGATGGCCGTGCTAGAAGGGGGGCAGGTGGGGAGAGGAGAGTGTTTCCGATATGGGGGGGGGGGAATAAAGAAGGCTCCAGAGGGAATAAAGCAGGGTTACAGTTTACTGGTGGAGGAAACAAGAAATTATATTGTGTGGCCACAGTATAATGCGGTGGGAAGCTAAACAAATAAGCTGGAGTGAACAGAAAGAAGGCCAGAAGGAAAGACCAGGAACCAGAGGGAAATGGGGTTATTTTCCAACAGGCTTGCTTTGTGAAAGCTTTGGTCGGAGTACACTCAACTGGCAGTGAAGTACTCGCTTGTTTGGTTGCTTTGTTCATTTAATGAACCACAGTCTTCCATTCTGGAAAACAGGAAGTAAAGCATTAAAAATAAGATTACTCCTCGACTGCATAGCCTTAGAAGAAAAGAGCGGTGAATTCATAATTTGGAAGGATATTGGACATAACCCAATCTAACTATCACCCAACCATGTATAAACTTGACATATTACTTAGTTGTCTGCAGTGTGGGTTTGGGAGTTAGGCCAATCATGGTCCAGAAGATGCTGGATCCCAAGCCAGCTCTAATTTGATGAGAATAATGAGGATTAGTTGAAATTCCATTTATACATCTATAACTCAGAAACAGTTAAATTATTTTAAAATTTAAAAGAATATTTAATACTTATTAAGCATGTCTCTGTGTTTGGCAGTGTTCTACATGTATTTATTTATCCTACGAAGTATTTTGCAAGATAGAATCGTTTGATCAGATGGCTAAGAAATAGCTCCCAAAATGTAAGATAAATAGATTATCTTTAGTAGATACAATTACATGAGTCCTAATCGTGTTTTGTGCTTATCCCCTGGCTTCTGCTCCTGATGGTACTCCACCTTCCAATTCTCTCAAGAGTTACTCACATCTCAGTTTAAGATACAAGGAGGTCAAGGCCCTGCAAGAAAATTCAGAGCAAGCATTCCCATTGCAGCAGGATAAGAATCAAAGAAAACACAGAGAGAGAAGGTGATGGAGGTGTTGGCAGGTCAGAGAGACAGTGACAGACCGATATGGGCCTTTGGAAGATGCGGAGACAGATATTAACAGGGCAAGACAAAAAGGATTCCGGGGAAAAAAGGAAGAAGATTCATGGAGACTAACAACTAAATATTTTATCTGTCAAAAATTACTTTGACCAGCACATTTATGCTTTAAAAAAAAGAACATTTTTTTTTCGATCAGGAAAAACAAGGTTCTTTCCAAGAACAAATCAAGGCAGTATCTTCTGCTTGTCTTGCAAAATTAATTTAAAACACACACACAACTGGGAAGAATAGAAAACCTTGTACAACCTCTTATCTTCTGTTTTAGGGAAAGGTCTGCCTGAAGACTCAAATTGTCCAGGTTCTGACTTTATAAAAGGCAACACAGCAGGAAACAAATGAAGAAAGGTTTTAGGAACCTTAGTTTTTTAATGTGTTCCTTGCTGATTTTTTAAACCTTATAATGACTACTTCATTATTAGATATAGAAAAAAATGTACCTTCACACTCATACATTTGTTAAACTCTCATTATGTGTAAACCAAAGTGATACCACTTTATATGTGTTATCTAATTACAATTCTCACCATAATCCAATAATCCAATGAAGTAGGTTACATTATGAGCCAATTTTATATTTAAAAGAAAACTGAAGGTTCTGATCAACTCGTGCTTTCATTTAAAGTACATTCAAAGAGCCAGGCAAAAGAAATTTGTATTGGAATTAGGCTTAAACACTGACATTTGATCTCTCCTAACCTGTGGACCTTATACAACATTATTTACATAGATAAAATAACTCCAGATTCTGCCTTCTCCATCTGTAATGCTTTAATTCAAGCTCTGGTTATGTTGACCATCGACATTTGCAATTCCTTCTATCTGATGAGCCTTTTCCAGTACCATCTACTTTGTACTACTTCTTCTAATCCAGGAAGAACCTTCCGTGGACTTAAATGCCTCACCACTTTCCAAACGGAATGGCTGTTAGAATCCACCCAAATTGCCTCAGAAGAAAAGATACTGGTATTGAAAATTCACAGTTCTATTCTGGAACATGAGTGGCAACCAACTTGGTTTAGGGTTTTCATGGTTCCTAGGGCGATCATGGATTAAAATAGTGGTGTCCAGGATTTCTCTAAAGATGGTGTTTGCTCAGCTGAATGGATGATAATGCCATTAACCAAAGTAGAGGTCATAAGATATTTCCACAAGAACAGCTAGAACTTGAAGATGGTGGGTTAGAAGGTATTAGGTAATCTCTATTACTATAATAATTATTGCCTCTGCCTATACTGATCTTGAGTTGTATGAAAGGGAGATGTATATGTCATTGTAGAATACAAGAGGAGCCCTGGTAATGCAGAGGTTAAGCACTCAGCTGCTTAACTCCAACAAAAGATCAGGAGTTTGACCCCCACCAGCAGCTTGGTGGGGAAAAGATATGGCCGTCTGTCTGCTTTTGTAAAGATTTACAGACTTGAAAATCCTATTGCGTTGTTCTACTCTGTCCCACCACGAGTCAGCATTGACTCGACAGCAATGACCTTGCTATTTTTCTTTCAGTTGGTTGAATACTGTGCTTGCGGACAGCGCTATTCCTAGACCGCTTTTCTTTCCCTTACCCCATATAGAGTCAGTGGGAGGTTTGCAACAAACACAGAATGCCTGGAGCTCTATCAGGGAGTGTTGCCTTGAAAATATCAATTAGGATAAACAAATAAGCAGGCAGGCAGGCTCGTGCCATCATGTAAGTCTGTTTTCCTTTCTTGACTTGTATTAAAAGCCTGGCTATCAAAAGATATACCGTCTGGGGTCTTAAAGGCTTGAAGATAAACAAGCGGCCATCTAGCTGAGAAGCATCAAAGCCCACATGGAAGAAGCACATCAGCCTGTCTTACTACGAGATGCAGAAGGGACCAGTTATGAGATATCAAAGAACTAAAATTCATATCAATGGGTGCCCATCTCCCTGATACAAGTAATGAAGACAAACATGTGCATAGGCAAATGCGGTGAAGAAACCTGATGGTGCCCAGCTATCAAAAGATATAGCATTTGGGGTCTTAAAGGCTCAAAGATAAACAAGTGGCCAAGGCTTCTTGGTCTAACAAACTGAACAATGGACTTGTATCATACGTTATTCTGGGTGCTTTTGAGAAATGCATCCACAGAAATTCATATGTATAAGAGAGAGTTTTATATAAAGGGTAAGTGCACATCAAGAAAACATCCCAACCCAGTGCTGTCCAAGCCCGCAAGTCCAACATGAACCCATATTTCCGACACCAATCCACAAAGTCCCCCTCCATTTCACAAAACACACGCAATGATGCCAACTGCAGGAGGAAAGCCAAATTAGTGAATGTGTAAGCATCTCAGTGTTGGCAGGGGTCTCCACAGGGCTACTCCAGCACCCTGGGCAGCATCAGGGTAGGTCCATGTGGCTTCTCCTCAGGGATGTCTTGTAGGAAGTGAGCCTTGTCAGCTGAAGCAGGGAATTAGCTAAGGCAGCTGACTGCGCCCTGGTCTGACCATCACAAAGCAAGAGACCCGAGAACTAGAAAGGCAAGGTTCATTGATCCATTTATCTCTCCGCCTTTTGATTAACCCCACATGTTTTTATTGGCCAGGTTGGCACAATAAACTTTAACTATCTCAGACCACAAACAGCAAGCAGAAAGCAAAGTATATTTAGAACAGAAAGGAAATCTCAGTGGATGTGGTCGCAAGTAAATTGCCCACCACAGAAAGAGCTCAAAGTTGTTTATTTTTATTGGATGTGGTTTACTTGGCCTTTCTGGGTCTTCAGGTTATGAATGGACCAATCCTAGGTCTCGTCACATTTCTCAGGTCTAATTATTACCCTGCTCACACTCTGTCCACCCTGGGGTCTTGCATGAGTATGGACAAGGAAGAAAGCAGGCAAAGGGTTAGCAAAGAGAGTCTGGGTTTGTTGACTTGGGAGTTTAAAATTAACCTAGGGAGCTTATGTCTGCCGTGTTAAGATTTAAAGTGACCGTAGATTGTGGAAATCACTCCTCCAGACACCCTGAGGCTCCGAGTGTTTCCCTATGGGACCCCTGTTCCTCTTCATCTTTATCTCTCACCCACATGTTCTGAGTTCTTGTCTCACTTACCAAGAAGGGTGCAAGGCTAGGAAACATGGAAGGAAATAATCATTTGGATCTAAACAATCATTACAAGGTTAGTCATAGAACTCTATGCCCTACAAGATAATGTCTAGAGATCAAGGGTCTATTGAATAAGATAATGCACTCACTGTTTATTTATCCCTTCTTCTTCATTCTCAACAGTCTTATATCATTTACCCAAAGGTCATCTAAGCACTAGAGTTACTCTATGTCAGGTTGTATAAATACTTTTCAGATAGGCCTTCTCTATTAAATTAAATTATTCACAATAAGCGCCCATCCAGTGAGTACTTCCTTTGGGCCAATCCCTTCCAAGAATATTGTTTGTGTCCTCAGTGTGTTCACACAAAGCCTGTTAGGGGACACGGTTATCTCCTTTTCCCAGACAGAGAAAGCAAGAATCAGAAATTTCAAGTCATTTGTTCAAGCCTAACTAGCTAATGAAAGGCAGGGCCTTGGTCTAGACCCTGGCATGTCTGTCTAATATGGAGGGGAAAGGATCATTTTTGAAATCTCACTGTACTTTATGTGTCTAAGCATGCTTAGCCAACAGTAGTTTTTCACATCCATGAACACACTTCGGTTCAAAAAAATTTCTATTTGATAGATGAAGAACCTGAAACCCATAAGTTCTGTGTGAATCCACACTGTTGTTAGATGCCCTCACATCAGCTCTGACTCACAGTGACTTCACGCACCACAGGACACACTGACAGGTCCTGGACCATCCTCACCATTGCTCTTAAGGTTCAGCCCATCGATGCAGCCAGTGCGATCATCCTTCTTGTTGAAGTTCTTCCTCTTTTTCACTGTCCTGCTGCTTCACCAAGTAAGATGTCTTTCTCCAGAGACTGGTTTCTCCTAACAACAGGTCAAAAGTATGCAACATGAAGTCTCACCATCTTTGCCTCTAAGGACAATTTGAGTTGTACTTTTCCAAGACAGATTTGTTTGTTCTTTAGGCAGCCTGTAGTAATTTGAATCTTCTTCACCAGCACCATCATTCCTATGCTTGGATTCTTCTTCATTCTTCCCTATTTAATGGCCACTTTTCACACGCACATGAGACCATTGAAAATACCATGACTTGGTTCAGGTGTATCTTAATGGTCAAAATAATATCCCTGTTTTTCAATACTTAAAAGGAGTTCTTGTGCAGCAGATTTTCCCAGTGCAATGTGCCATTTCATCTCTTGGCTATTGTTTCCATGGGTGTTGGTTATGGATCCAAGCAAGACAAAATCCTTGATAATTTCTATCTTTTCTCTGTTGACCATATTGCTTCCCACTGGTCCAGTTGTGAGGATTTTGGTTTTACTTACATTGGTTTGTAATCCATAGTGCTGCTAAATTTGGACTCTCGTTCTCCTTGGTTGAGGTGTTTTAAGTTATTATTCTAAGCTATGCCTTCCTTTAGCATAGCTTCCATCTCACATATTTGGAATGTTATTATTCAACAAATATGCTTTCCTTGGATCCCAGTCTCCATTTCTTCCCTAATAAGGGGAGGAATTCTATAGGAAGTGGCAATGTCTTTAGGACTTAAGATCACAGCATGCAACTAATTATAGAAATAAATAACTGTTGACTGGAACCATCTGTCCTTCTTTGGCAAACACCTTGCTTTCATGTGAAATTAGTGCCACCTGCAACCCACAAGCTCCTCTGAGACACCAGGCCTGCCCCTTCTGTATTCAAAGGTCAATTGTTTTGCCATTCCCAACCTCTGGTGACAACCCTAAGACCCGTCACATATCCCAGGGGAGACACAATTAATGAACTAACTGCATCCCTGAGCTCTTTGTATTGAGGATGGAAAGGAGATAAAGGGCAGGGTAGGGGCCTCAGTCCCTAGGGTGCTTTTTGGAGCTGCTTGGCTATACTTTGTAATCACTCTAATGTCAGCCTGGGCCAGGAGCAGTAGGAATTTCCTTCCTCATTGTGGGGTCATTTAAACCACTCTGATCCTCAGTAACATAGATTTCTAAAACAATCTGTGAAATTCCCAGCTTTGTCTCGCTCACGTTGGAAGCAGTTAGTTCTAAGTTCAGTTACCAGACTACTGTATGTGGAGTCTTATGCTTGACACAATGGATGGATGGATGTTTTTACTAAGAGCTGTATGAGCCCCCAATAAAATAATTTTAGAAAAACAAAAGGATACATGTTAATCTTTTATTCACATTTCCAATTAAAAATTGTCATTTCTCGCATTAAAAAAGAAAGAAAATCACTGAACTGCTGAGTCTCAGGTTCCTCATATGCAAATTCTGGCCAATCATCATCATACAGAATAAATACAAACTCAACATGTCACCCTCTATAGGGTTTTCAACAACTATGATTTTCTAGAAGTAGATCACAAGATTTTTCTTACAAGAAGCATCTGGGTGCAAACTCTCAACCTTTTGCACAGTTCAAAGACCCCCCAGGAGGGGGAAAGACAACCTATCAGGGCGATTGTGAGGATTAATGAGATATAACACCTGGGAACCTGATAACACCGTGCTTGGTATATAGGAAGCACCTGATATAGAGCAGTTTTCATTTGTCAGAAGGAACATGGTAGTGATAATAAGAGGTAAGAGCAAGTAATGATGGTTCCAAAGCTACTAAGGGATCTACAGATATCTTGAAAATACTTGGAAAATGTGTGCATATTATTCTCATCGTCGTAATTCTGTTAGGTGCCTACATGCCATGCATTCTGCTAGAACCTCAAACTCAGTGACCCTATGAACAATGGAATGAAACCTTGCAGAGTCTTCACAACCATTGCCACTGTATTAGTACATTTTATTTAGGGGATTCCTTTTTATACTGGACGTCTACTTTACAAACCATGATGTCGTCTTACAGGGACTGGTTCTTTTCCATCACATGACCCAAAATACATAAGACAGCTCTTCACTTCTAATGAGTACATTTCATGTAAGATATTTACTTTCATGTTCCTGGAAGTTCATGGTACATTCAGTACTCTTTGCCAACATCATAATTTAAATATATTACCTGGAAGATGTTCAAAGTTTTGAGCTTCTCCATTCCTCAGTTCTTGTCCTACATGTAAGAAAGATTTCAGATGAGGGACAAAATTCAGACCAGAGTCAGAGAAAGAGATGAACAGAAAGGATGTATTTATTTATGGGGATTTTGGGGGAAAGAAGTCCAAAGGAGAGTAGCTCATCTAAAAGACCTGGTAGAATGTGGAATTAAACACACCCCCCCCCCACTATCATGATCCTAATTCTACCTTGCAAATTTGGCTAGACCAGAGGTTGTACACTGGTACATGTAGGAACTGGAAACACAGGGAATCCAGGGTGGATGATACCCCTAGGACCAGTGGTGTGAATATTGATACTGGGAGGGTGGGGTGGAGATGGGGAACTGATTACAAGTTTCTGCATATAACCTCCTCCCTGGGGGACAGACAACAGAAAAGTGGGTGAATGGAAATGTCAGACAGTGTAAGATATGAAAAAAATTATAAATTATCAGGAGTTCATGAGGGAAGGGGAAGCAGGGAGGGAGGGGCAAAATGAGGACCCGATACTAGGGGTACAAGTAGAAAGCAAATGTTTTGAGACTGATGATGGCAACAAATGTACAAATGTGCTTGACACGATGGATGGATGTATAGAGTTGTATGATCCCTCAATAAAATGATTAAAGAGATAAAAAGAAAAGAACTGAACTTCTGTGAGTATTTAACTTTATAACAAGTTACCAAACAATTTTTTAAGTGATTGGACACTTTGCATTTTCTTTGAGATGCAGACATTTTCCAGCTGTTCCACATCTTCCCAAGAGTTGTCACTACCTTTTCTCCACATCAGGAACCAATTACTCAAGGAAAATTTATTGCAGGGATTATCTTTTCCCCATTGAACTATTTTGACCTTTTGTCCAAAAAGCAATTCACATATAAGTGCTGGTTTATTTTTTATCTACTGTATTCTAGCAATCAACATGTTTATCCTTACACCAGACTATTTTGATTACTCTAGAATAATTGTAATTTTAAAACCATATAATGTAAGATATCCAGCTTTGTTTTTAAATTGCTTTTGCTATTCTAGAGCCTCTCGTTGTGATTAAACTTTTAAATCAGCTTTTCAGTTTCTTTAAAAAAATATTCAGGGTCTGATTGTAATGGCAATGAATTTGTACATTCATTTTGAGAATTGACATTTAAAAAAATAACCTTCCACTTCTCTTGATTTATTTAGTTTTTTTTTTCATTTCTCTTAGTAAAGTTTTATATTTTCTATGGATGGTTTGTGGGTTTTCTTTATACTTTTTGTATCTTTTGTAAATGCAATCACTAAAAATGTTTCATATTAAATGGAATTACTTTATTAAATTTCATTTTACAATTGGTTGTTTCTTCAATACAGTATTGCATTTGATTTTTACTTATTAATCTTATATCTTCTACTTTGTTAATCTCACCATATTTGAAAACCTTTTAGCCATTATGTTTTTAAGCATATTCTTGTCTCTCCCCCCCCCTACCCCCCAACCCCCGCCATTCTTCTGAGAGGAGAGCAGGTAGCACAAAGTCTAAATACTATTCTGATACTTGAAAGACTGGCAGTTTAAACTCACCCATGACTCCATGGGTCAAAGATCTCGCAATCTTCTTCCATAAAGTTTAAAGTCAAGGAAACCCCACCGAGCAGTTCTAGTCTGTCCTATGCTATTGCTGTGCGTTGGAATCCACTTGACAGTACCCAACAACACCTTTCAAGCACTCTAGTTACTTAAAAAAAATACTTTTATTATATGTTTGTCATTTCTTTATTATAATTTGCATTGTATTCAGAAATTTTACACAGCAAATGGATTTTCCATTATATAATTCTAATATTGGCTACAATCCCTCCAGGACTTCTGATGGCTTTCCTGTGTTTGCAATTTCCATTAATCATTCTTAATGTGTCTACCTGCCCACTGAGCTTTAACCTCACCCAAGTGTTTGCCCTTTGATCTCACATAGTTGCCCTAAGGAGCCCAGACCTCTCTGGTGTCAGTGTTCATAGTAGAAAATTGCCTGTTGTTTGACGGAAACATGACCTAAGGGTTGAAATCAACTTTAGGCTTTAAAAGATAGTTAATGAGGTCTTCTGTCAGAGCAGAGGATTAGGTCTTTTAAATTATTTATTTATTTAAGATTTTGGATTCTGTTCCACGTTTTCCTCCCACTCCATCCAAGATTTTCTAATATAATCCCAATCACATAGTCTATAATGGTAGCAGGGTACCTTCTAGTTCTTCTGGTTTCAGGGTTGTAGAGACTGAGGTTCGTGTCCTCCAATATTCTCTTGGACTAATTATTTCCATTTATCTTTTATTTTCTTCACTCTTCCTTGCTCCAGAAAGAGAGAGACCCATCTTGCATCTGAAATGGCCAATCATAAGCTTTTACAACTAGTCACAACACACCAAATTAGGATATCGATCATTGTTATTGTCGACTATGCTTAGCTTGTTTCATTTGATTACCCCAAGATTATAGTCCAGAGCCCTGAGGTCCAGGGGCCCACGCCCCCAAGTGGTTTGGTGTGGCTAAGATGCTTTCATAATTTTCCCATCTGATCTACAATGAAAATTGCTCTATTTGCAGCACCTATGCGTGTCCTTGCTGTCAGATGCTGTCATGTTGCTTCTGATTCATATCCCCCCCATATCCACAACAGTAACCTGTCCGGGGCCATTCTCACAATTTGAGCCCATCTTTGCAGCCTCTGAATCAATCTATTTCTTAAGGATATTTCTCTTCTGCACTGACCTTCTGCTAGCATGTCCAAAGTATATAAGAGGAAGTGTCAGGATTCTAATTCTAAAAAGCATTCTGGGTGTACTTCCAGGTCTGTTTGTCTTTCTGCCATTCATATTGGCAGACCATTTTTAAAAAATCATTTTATTGGGGCCTCATACAACGCTATCACAATCCATACATACATCCGTTGTGTCAAGCACATTTGTACAATTGTTGCCACTACCACTTTCAAAATATTTTCTTTCTACTTGAGCCCTTGGTATCAGCTCCTTATTTTTCTCCCTCCCTCAAGAATGCTTGATAATTTATAAATTATTATTTTTCCATAACTTACAATGACTGATGTCTCCCTTCACCTACTTTCCTGTTATCCATCCCCCTGAGAGAGGGTTATAGATAGATCATTGTGATCGGTTCCCACTATCTTCCCTCACATTCCCCTTACCCTCCTGGTATAGCTACTGTCAATATTGGTCTTCAGGGGTTTATCTGTCCTAGATTTCCTGTGTTTCCAGTTCCTATCTGTATCAGTGTACAACCTCTGGTCTAGCCAGATTTGTAAGGTAGAATTGGGGTCATGATAATGGTGGGGAGGAAGCATTAAAGAACTAGAGAAAGTTGTATGTTTCGTCAGTGCTATACTGCACCCTGGCCGGCATCTCCTCCCTGTGACCCTCTGTAAGGGAATGCCCACTTGCCTACCGATGGGTTTTGGGTCTTCACTCCACACTCACCCTCATTCACAATGATATGGATTTTTTTCTGGGTATTTGATGCTTGATACCTGATCCCTTCAACACCTCATGATCACACAGGCTGGTGTGCTTTTCCATGTGGGCTTAGTTGCTTCTCTGCTAGATGGCCACTTGTGTATCTTCAAGTCTTTAAAACCTAGACACTATATCTTTTGAAAGCAGGGCACCAGCAGCTTACTTTACCACATATCTTCAACCAACGCCATGATTCAAATTCTTCTTTTGAGTTCCTTAGTCATTGTTCAACATTCACAGCTTGGAAAATCCCATGGCCAGGGTCAGGCACACCTTCGTTCTCAATGTGAGATCCTTGCTCTTTAACACTTTCATGATGTCTTCGGCAGCATATTTCCCCCAAACAAGATGTTGCTTAATTTCTTGACTATTACTTTTGTGAGCATTGATTGTAGAGCCGAGCAAATGAAATATTTGACAACTTAAATCTTTTCTCCCTTTAGCAAGATTCTATTGATCAGATTATGAGAATTTGGACTTCCTTTAAATAGAGTCGTAACTCATACTGAACACTACTACTGTGCTTCTTCCAGAGTCTTCCTTTGCCCGGATAATTTCGTCCTAACCTCCTCCGTACTTACTTTCTCTTCACTCAAGTTAATACATGTTTACCCTCTACTTATTGGATTATCCTTATTCACCTACCATCGCTATAATCATCAAAGAACATTTACTTCTGTGTGTAAATTTTTCCTGACTTTTTATAATATTGACTCATATAATATCTGTGCTTTGTAAGGGACTAATTTCACTCAGCATAATGTCTTCTAGGTTTAGTCGTGTTTTGATGTGTTTCATAAATGCATAATTTTTCTTTACTATTGAGTAATATTCCCTAGTGTTTATGTGCCTTGTTTTGTCTATCCACTCATTTAGCAATGGACTCGAGTTATTTCCATGTTTTTTCTATTGTGACTATGATTACAATGATCATGAGTGTGCACATCTCAATTCTAGTTATGGCACTTATTTTTATAGAATATATGCCTAGCAATGGGATGGCTGAATCATATGGTAGAATTTCTGTCTCCAACCTTTTAGGGAAATTTATGCCACTTACATAACCACACAGTGTAACAATCTGTAGCTGCTGTATGAAGATCCTCGTCTCGCCACCTCCTTTGTTTGTTTTTGTTGTTTTCACTCTGATATTGATTCTGTGATGAGATATAATCTCATTTTTTAAAATTAACATCCATCTAATGCCTAATGATTGTGAGCATTTCTTTACATATTTATCACCAACCTGAATGTCTTCTATGGTACAATGTTTTTTCAGATCTTCTTCCCCCTTTTTAATTAGACAGTTTGCTTTTCGTTGTTGCGTGTTGTGTATTTCTCTAAACTTTACAGTTTAGTTATTTGTCAGATGTGTCTTTGAAAAACACTTCTCACAATAGTAGTTTCTATTTTTACTCTTCAGAATAAGTCTTTTATGGGCACAAGTGTTTAATATTTAGAATGTCCCAGTCATCTTGTTTGCTTGCTACAGTTTATCTAATTTTAGTTATATTTGCTTATATATTTATGCCATGTATGAGGTTCCCTAAGTTCTCCCTATTTTTCCATTGCTGATCTTTCTAGCTTTAGGGCTTACATTTTTGTCTTTTATCCATCTTGAGTGAGTTTCTGTATATGATGTGAGATATGGAACCTGTTTCATTTTTTCTGAAAGTGCATATACAGTTGTTCCAGCACCATTTGCTAAAGAGATTTTCTCTTCTACATTGAATGAGTTTCAGCTTTTTGTCCAAAATCAACTGTCAAAGATGGATGGACCTACTCCTATGTTCTCACTTCTGCTATGTTGCCTCATGCCTCTCATTCTACTAGTCTCAGACTATTTATTTCAAAATATAATTATGGGAATGTACAAAATGGTCTCATGGTCTCAGGAGGTCAACAGAGTTCTCTAGCCCAATTTTATAGAAGTACACTATTGTGTTTTTAATGCCATTGGGATGATTCCACTTCTGATGGCCCGTTGTATGTCAGAGTACAGTGATGCTCCATAGGGTTTTCAAGACTCACTTTTTGAGATCAGCTAGCCTGTTTCTGATGAGCTTCTGCGTGGGTTTCAACTGCTAATCTTTCTGCCAGTAGTTGAACAGCTAACTATTTGTGTACCTAGTATTTCTTAATGGAGGCTTTAAAGACTAATTTAAAAGGTGGAAAGGTCATATGTACAAACTTTAACTATGTCACTATGTGGGGAAGCAGGGCCTTAGCACTTTGGCTGTCATTTCCCTGGAAATATATACAGTATGAATTTTCCTCATCCATATTTTTATATTACCACAATTGAGAGCACTATCTGAGGCAGAACAAGGAAATTCACCCAGCCATACATGAATGCACCCGAATGAGCTTTAACTGTATTCCATAGTACACTGTGGTTAAAACCATCAAAGATGTAAGGGTAGAAATGTAGAAAGATGAAGACAAAGTACAGAGTTAAGTGCTATTGGCTTTTTAAAAACAGAGCAGGTCATAGAATAGAGAAATTTTCATAAAATAAACTGATGCCTCAAGAGATGCCTGGAGGAGAACTTATTGTTTAAAATGAGCCTGAAGGATGTATATGCTGAACATTAGAGTTTGGGGAGATGGTGAAAAAATGGAGATAAAGCCAGAGAGTTGAGAAAGTGTCTTCTTCACAATTGCTTTTGAATTCTCCACCAGCCATATCAATATCTCCCTACCCTAGTTCATCTGCATGTAGCCATTAACTTCCATTATTATGTGTCCATCTCAGTTGCTAAGTAAAATGTTGGTTATTGGAACCTCTTAGCAGCTCTGTGGGAGAAAACCCTGGCAATCGGCTCTGGTAAAGATTACAGCCCATCATTAGGTGCCCTCAAATGGGGGACGATTCATAGCAGCCGTGCATACAACACAAAGAAACACCACCCGGTCCTACACCAGCCTCACAATTGTTCTTATGTTTGAACCCATTGTTGCAGCCACTGTGTCCGTTTATCTCATCCAGGGCCTTCCTCTTTCCACTGCCCCTACACTTTACTAAGCATGGTGTCCTTCCCCAGGCACCTCTCTCCTAACAATACCAGGGGGTCCGTCCCCCAAAATGGAACTTTTTTTCAAAGCTATGCATTTAAATTTTTTTACAAAACAACCTTATCACTTTCAAAGTAATCCCCATTACACTTAATACATATGTCAAATCTGTGTTTCCATTCTTGGAAACATTTTTCAAACTCATATGTTTGGATGGCTAATAGCACCTATCTCACTTTTTCCTTCACCTCTTCTATAGCCTCAAATTGCTGCCCCTTTATGTCCTTCCACATTCATGGAAACAAGAAGCTGCACGGAGAGAGGTCAGGTGAGCAAGGTTCATGGGGCAAGAGAGACATGCTTTTTTTTTTTTTTTGCCTAAAGCTGGTGTGCTGAGAAGGCTGCATGAGCACGTGCATATCACAGTGGCAAAACCAGTTCTCTTCTGCCACAAGTCAAGTCTTTTTGTGGAATACTCTTAAGCAATTTTTTCAGAACTCTAAAGAGAAAGTTTGATTAACAGTCTTATATAGTGAAACAAACTCCACATACACTATAGGTCGACCTTTTTGTCCATTTGGGAAGTTGACAGATGTTCAGAATGAGGTTTGTCATCAATCGACATTTCACATTTTTTGAAATGAGAAAACCACTTGTACACTTGAGGTTTTCCCATAGCACTGCCATTGTACGCTGTCTTCAACATCACAACAGTTTCTGCGGCATTTTTCCCAGGCAGAAAGCAACATTTTACAGTTACACACTGTTCTCTGTAATCAGCCATCACAAAAAAATAGGTACGAGCAAAACTACTTTTAGGAAAAAATTCACTGTGAACAGAGAGAAACTTCCCAGGCAGCATCACTGGTTGCACTAACTCAGAGAGAGCTGCTAGTGGGAAAAATGTGTACTACAAAATGCTAGCAGGAAAAATGCATACTCCACCCAGCACAATTCCGGGTTTTGGGGGTAAAGTACAAGAGACAAATTCTCCCCATTCTTCCCACTGAGGAGCACTGGGGAAGTACTTCCAAGACAAATCTGTTTGTTCTTTTGGCTCTCAATTCTACTTTCCATATTCTTCGCCAGTAGTTCAATAACTCAAATGCATCCATTTTTCTTCAGTCTTCCTTGTCCAATGTTCAACTTTCATATGCATATGAAGTAGCACCCACATTTTACAACACCTTTAAAGAGGTCTTGAGCAGCAGATTTACCTTGATCTCTTGGCTGCTGCTTCCATGCACAGATTGTGGATCCAAGCAATAGTAAATCCTTCTCCACGGTAATCTTTTTTCTGTTTATCATGATGTTACCTATTGGTCCAGTTGTGAGGATTTGGGTTTTCTTTACACTGAGTTGTAATCTACACTGAATGCAACAACCCTTGATCTTCATCAGCAAATGCTTCAAGTCCTCCACATTTTAAGTAAGCAAGCTTCTACCACAGTCTACCACAGGTTGTTAATGAGCCTTCCTCATTTAATCCACCTTCTTCATGTAATCCACCTTCTCTGATTATTTGCTCAGCATTCACATTGAATAAATATGGTAAGATGATACAACCCTGATACACACCTTTCCAGATTTTAAACAATGCAGTGTGTTCTTGCTCTGTTTACACAACTGCCTCTTGGTCCATGTATAGGTTCCACTTGAACACATTTAAGTATTCTGGAAATCCCCTTTTTCTCAAAGTTATCCATAGTCTTATGATTCACACAGTCAAAGGTCTTTGCTTAATCAATGAAACACAAGTAAGTATCTTTCTGGTTTTCTCTGCTTTCAGCCATGATCCATTTGACATCCACCACGATATCCCTTTTTAACATCCTCTTCTGAATCTGTGAAACTCTGACAGCCCCCCCATTCTTGAGGGGGTTATTTGTCCTGGATTCCTTGTGCCAAGAGCTCTTACTTGTACCAGTGTACATGCTCTTTTCTAGCCGGATATGTGAGGGATAGCTGGGGTCATGATAGTAGGGTGGCAGAAGCATTAAAGAACTAGAATTTGGTGTGTTTCATCAGTGCTATACTGTACCCTGACTGACTCCTCCCTGCTCTAAGGGGATGTACAATTGTATACAGCTGGGCTTTCCGTCTTCCCTCCCCCCACCTCTTTCATATCAATATGATTGTTTTGGGTCTTCTGGTACCTGATCCCATCAATAGCCAGTGATCACATAGGCTGTTGTCCTTCTTCCATTTGGGTTTAGTTGCTTCCCTGCTACATGGTCGCTTGTTTACGTTCAGTCCATTAAGACCCCAGATGTTATATATTCTAACAGTCGGACACCAGCAGCTTTCTTCACCACATTTCTTTATGCAACCATTTTGTCTCCAGTGATCATATCAACAAGGTGAGCAACACAGAATTCCAGGTTATTATAATAAAGTGTTCTTGGGTTGAGGGAGGAGTTGATTAGAAGCCAATGTCTGTCTTCTATGTTCATAGACCTATATCCCTTTCATAATATATAAATATAGTTACATTATACATGCCTGTATTTATACCTCTACAAAGCCTTTTGCCTCCTAGTTCTTTCCTCTTTTTCTTTTTCCTTTCCTCCTGTCCTACTCTCATGTTCAACCTTCATTTGGCTCTCAACAATTCTCAGTTACATTGCGCTTGATCAAACCCAACCAAGCATTCTACACCCTCCCCACCATCGATTTTAGATAACTTTTTGCTACTTTGTCCCTTGGTTTGTTGGATCCCCACTACATTTGGCCCACCTTCCACTCTCGTATGTCTCCTCAGAACCATCAGTCCATTTTTTTCTCCTCAGGATTGTTTATCCTGCCTATCTTATGTAGATAGACATGAAAAAAAGAGAAAAATAGAAAAGTCTATAAATACTTCTAGGTCTGTCTTCTCACCCTTATGAATATTTTCTGATCCAGTCTGATAAAGTGCCAAGCCCTGCCCTCTGAGGCTGAAGTCTGTTTTCGGGATTCCTAGGGACTTTGTTGCTTTGCTCCCCTTGTTGCTCTGTTGCACCCCAGTGTGGGGGATCATACCAGGCATAATTCCCTCACCATGTCTCCAGTGCTGTCCCCCATAGTACTATGGGTTAGTGAGGGGACATCCTGTCTAGTATTGAGTCCTGTCCTAAGGTCCTCTCTGAGCATTGGCTGTTCTGAGGATGCTTCTTTCTCTCTCTCTTTTCCTTCCAGTGTGGTCTGGGCAACTCGCCTCACTCCATGGGCTGTATCTTCAGTGCTGTCCTCTGTAGTGCATTCTTCTGGGGAGGAGTTCAATGTAACTGAGATTGGGTCTGGCCCTGCAGACCTCTCTGTTAGTTCACTGCTTCGTGCCTGTATGTTGCCCTCAACAAGGCTTGACATACCAGGTTGAGATCTGCTCTCTCCCTTTTTCTGTGGAGACATAAACAATACCCTCCCTGTGGGTGGATTAGTGTCCTGTTGTCCCACTGTCCACATCCTCTTCTTCTTCTTCTTCTTCTTCTTCTTCTTCTTCTTCTTCTTCTTCGTCTTCTTCTTCCTTTTTCCTCCTTTTTTGATTGGCTGCCATATGTACCTCTGGTTTGGGTATGACCCCTGCCAGTGTCTGGTCCTTGTCCAAGGAATTTATGCATTTAATGGACTTTTCCCTGTGTCCCTTTTTTGCTTTTTAAGATTACCTCAGTGGAATCGTGTTGTACTTGTCCTTTGGTGCTTGGCTTACTTCACTTACCATAATTTCCTCCAACTCTGAAAATGTGATGATGTGCTTCATGAATTCATCACTGCCTTTTAGGGATGTGTAGTACTCCATTGTATATATACACCAGTTTTTTAACCCATTCATTTGTTGATGGAAATGTAGGTTGTTTCCAACTCTGCAATAGTGAACTGCACTACAATGAACGTTGGAATGTAGATGTCTGACTGTGGTCTGTTTCTTATCTCTTCTGGGTATACACCCAATAGGGGGATTGCTGGGTCATATGGTAGCTGGATTTCCATTTAAGTATCACCAAATCAATTTCCATAATGGCTGCACATACCTACAGGTCCTCCAGCAGTGGATGAGAGTTTCTATTTCACCACACCACCTCCAACACTGTTGTTTTCTGATTTTTGAGCTGGCCTATCTTTGAGAGTGTTAGGTGGTTTAACCTTGTATTTTCCTTATGGCTATCATCAGGAACATTTTCTCATATGTTTATTGGCCTCTCAGATTTCCATCCTTGTGAAACTTTTGTTCACTTCTTTTGCCCACCTCCTCAATGGTCTGTTTGTTTGTTTTCTTATTGTAGACTAGCAGAGTTGTGTAGATTTTAGTAATAAGGCCTCTGATGACTCATTGCTAAAGATGTTTTCCCAATCTGTGGGCTCTCTTACTACTCTCTTGATGAATTCTACACAAGTGTTTTATCTTCAGTATATCCCACTTGTCAATTTGTGCTTCCTTTGTTTGTGTCCTTCCCTGCTTCTGATAGCCTGTGTATTCGGTTCACTACATTTATTAGGTTTATTCCAATTCCATCCTTAATGGCCCAAATAGTTTTTACCTAAGAGTCTGCAATCCATTTTGACTTTTTTGAGCTTGGAGTGAAGTGAGGGTCTTGCTTCATTTTTCTGCAGATAGATATCCCTATTTTCCACCACTACTTGTTGACGAGGGCATCCGCTCCCCATTTGATAGTTTGGGGGCCCTTATCAAGATCAGCTGTCGATGTGCTGTTGATATTATTTCTGGGTTTTTAGTTATTTTCCATTGGTCTGAATATCTGCTCTTCTACCAGTACCATGCTGTGTTGACCACTGTGACTGTTCAAGTAGGATAAAGCAAGCCTCTGACTTTGTCTTTCTTCTTCAGTTCTTTGCTACTTCTAGGCATGTTCTCTCTCCATAGAAGGTAGAAGTCAGTTTTTTCAAATTCTCTGAAGAAAGATTTGGGATTTGAATCCATACAGCATTAAACTTACGTAGTTCCTTGGACAGAAGTGACAGCTTTAAAATATTAAGTCTTCCAATCCATGATTGCGGGATATGTTTTTCCATTTGTGGAGATCATTCTTGTGTTTTGGTAATAGTGTTCAGTAATTTTCCTCATACAAAGCTTTTGTTTTTTGGTTAAGTATATCCCTAGACATTTCAGTTTGTGCTTGTCTATTGTGAAGGGTACTACCTTTCTGATCACCTTCTCTGTGGTCTGGTCCAATGTAGATAGTACTCTGATAGATGTCTGTTTGTTTATATTATATTCAGTCACTCTGACAGAACTCCTCTTGTGGAGCTTTTGTCTTGTCCATATATAAAATTATATCATCTGTGAATAATAATTTCTATTCTTCTTTATCCAGATGAATATTTTGATATCTTTAATTTACCTTCTGTTGTTAGTTAGAATCTCCACTTCAATGTCCCCTTTTTCAGTGGGATTGTTTTTGTCTTTTCTCCATTGACTACCATGTTGGCTGTGGGTTTTTCATACATAGCTTGTATTATTGAGGAATTTTCCTTCATTCCCATATTACTGAATATCTTAAACAGGAATGGGTGTTGGATGCTTTTTCTGCATCTATCAATATTATCATGTGATTTTTATAATTGTTCTGCATCCATCAATATTATCATGTGGTTCTTCTCCTTTTTCATATCAATGTGGCAAATAATGCCCATGGTCTTGCAGATGTTGAACTATCCCTGCATCCCTGGAGTGAGTTCTACTTAATAATGGTGAATTATGTGTTTTATATAACTTGGTATTCTATTGGCCAGTATTTTGTTGAAGATTTTTGCATTGATGTTCATTAGCTAGTTCAGTCTCTAGTTCTCAATTCTTGTGGGATTCTTTCCCACTTTAAGTACCAGTAATTTCACAGAAAGCATTCAGGAGTTTTCCATCTTTTATAATGCTTTGGAAGAATTTGTGTAGGATTGGTGTCAGTTCTTCCTTAAATGCTTTTAAGAATTCTCCTGTGATACCATCTGACCTGGCGGATTGTTTTGTTGGTAAGTCATCAATAACCCTGTCTATTTACTCGATTGCTATGGGTCTGTTGAAGTTCTTGATGTCCAACTGATATAGTCTAGGGAGAGATTGAGTTTCCAAGTATTTGTTCATGTCTTCTAAGTTGTTGAATTCATTGGAGCACAGACCTTTGTAGGACTGTGTAATTACCCTTTTAATTGTACTTGGGCCCATTATAATGTCCCCTGTTTCATTTTGGTTATTGAAATTTGTTCCTGCCTTTTCCAGTTAGGTTTGCAAGTAGGCTATCGATTCTGTAAATCCTTTAAATTTTAGCAGCTTTTAGCTGCTTTGAATTTCTGCATTGTTTTCTTGTTTTCCCCCTCATGTATCTCAGCCCGGATTGTTATTATTTCTTTTATTTTTCTATTAGTAGGATTTTCCTATTTACTCCGCTCTAATTGCTGAAGGTTTTGTGGCACCATATCGTGTTAGTCTCACTTCCTTTTTCATGTGTGCATTTATTGCTATCAAACTTCCTTTGGTAACTGCTTTTACTGTGTTCTAAAGGTTTTTGTATGTCATATTCTCATTTGTGTTGGTTTCTAAAAGCTTCCTATTTTCATCTATGATGTGAGCCAATGCCCACTCATTTTGCAATAGTTATTCATTCTCCAATTGCTTGGCCTTGTTTTCTTAATCATCTTTGTCTCGATTTCCAGACTTATGGCATAGTGGTCTCAGAGGGAAGTGTGAGTGACATCCATGTGCTTGAATTTACAGATTCAACTTGTGTCCCAGCATGTGGTCTCTCTTCGAGTATGTGCCATGCGGTATTGAGAAGAATGTGATTTTTTTTCGCCTTTGGATAGCACGCTCTGAAAATATCACGTCAACCCACCTAATTGTAGGGTTTAGTTCTGTAGCTTCCTTGTCGAACTTCTTTTCCTGTGATCTATCTTTCTCAGAGGGTGCTATGATTGTTGAGCCTGTGGCTTCTTTTTCCACATTTGGAAATTTTGCATTTCTCTTATAGGGCATGTATACATTTTTTATGCTCACTGGTCCTTGGTCTGCGCTTCTCGTAACCATTATATACTATCCCTCCTTATCTCTTGTTATGGCTCACACTTTGAGATCCGTTTTGTCAGAGAATAAGATTGTAACTCCTTCTTTTTCAGAATTGTCATTAGCTTGACTTATTTTTCGCTAGCCTTTAATTCTCAGCCTATTTTTGTCTGATAGCTTAACATGTGTCTCTTGTAAACAGCAAATGATGGGTTCTGTTTTCTAAGCCAGTTCACTAGTCTCTGTCTTTTAATGGGCATGTTCAGTACAGTGGTATTCAGAGTTATTACATCCATCTGTGGACTCTGTGATGGCATCTTGAATCTTTTGTGTTGGGTGTTTTCCTACCTCCCTTCTTATCAGTTATTGTGCATATGGGAGAGGATATTCATTCTTGGCTTCTTCTCACTATTTATACAATGGTATCTTGGGTGCTGTTTTCAATGTGCTGGCCTCTGGGTGGAGTTGCTATATGTAATGGTTTCGATTGTGCTTAGTGAGAATTTTTTGTAGAGCTGGTTTTATTTTAAACTAGCCTTTGAGTTTTCACTTGTCCAAGAAGAGTCATATGTCTCCATCTATCTTGATAGATAATTTGGCTGGATAGAATATTCTTGGGCTTTTGTTATCATTTTTCAACTTTTGCAATATGTTACCCCATTCTCCCCTCCTCAGCATGGTGTTTCCTGATAGGTATGAGCATATTCTTATGTAGGTAGCTTTATAGGTGATTGACTTTTCATTCCTAGCTTCTCTTATGATTTTCTCCTTTTCCTCAAATTGGATAGTTTAACTATCATATGCCTTGGCTAATTATTCTTTGGAATCAGTCTAGCTGGTGTCCTTTCAGCTTCCATTCATTAAGTTGGGGGAGTTTTCCTCTGTGAGTTCCCTCACTATTTTTGCTGTTGACTTTTTAATTGTACCTTGTTCCAGTAGTCCAGATATTCTAATGTTGTTCCTCTTCATAGCATTAGACATCGTTCTCAAGTTTTCTTCTGCTTCTCTCATTATCTTGTTTGACTGTCTTTCCCATATGTGGAAGTCTACCTGGTAATCTTCGAAGACACTGGTATGGTTTTCTGCTTCTTTCAACCTATTGGTGAGATCTGTGAATTTGTTATTTACTTTTGTTATCTCGTCCCTTAACTCTTGTATTTCCTTTTAATGTGTGGCATTATATCCTTTATCAATTCATCAGTTTCCTATATTGTTTTCTGAATATCCTGGATGACTCCAAGCAGCATTCTGATGATTTCTTTCTGTGACAGATTAGTGTCTGCTTCTTCTATGAGCATCGTTAGATTCAGCACTTCCTGTGACACTGCATTTTGTCTCTCCTGTTTTCTCATTGAGGCTGTTGAGGCAGCTTACTGTTTGTGTGTCATTTGACATGAGATGGGTACCATTTTCCCAGTAGTCAAAGAGCCCTGGGCTCTCTCTTTGGGAAGTTGGTAGGAATACTTCTGTAGGCTGCCTGGAGCCAACTGCCCTGAGGGTTGGGCTATGGCTTTGTTCTAATAAGGTTTTCCTCTTACCCTAGACTTTTGGGATTCTGTTGTTCTGAGGGTGGACAGATGGCTTATCAATTCCTCAAACTCAGCAGTCAGACTGTGTTGCAATTGAGCAGTTTGAGTAATTATAGGAGTCTGTTTGCAGCTGTGGAAGACTGCCACCGTTGTGCACACCACGATCTGAAGGCAGGTGCTGTCCTGGACATGGGAGCACAAGACACAGGGAAGGGGTGTTTTTGGGGTCCTTGAGGAAGCACCAAGGGTCCATCCATGACAAGAGGCACTATTGGTGTGTGAGGATGAGGCCCCAGGTGCAACTGTCAATGCTACATCAAGTTCCACATGCTGGCAGCAGAAGAGCACTGCACATAGTAGGGGAAGGGAATGAGAATGCCATTCACAGAGGTGGGATCCAGCAGGGGTGGAGGGAGGGCCCGGACCAATTTGGGTGCCAAACAGACTGCAAGAGCTCCACAGAGTTCACAGCATAGTCTGCCTACCTTTCACCATCTTTCCGGAAGTCCACCTTTTGAAATTTTCTGTTCCTTTCTTCAATATGCCATAGCCACTCTATGATTAAAAGCAAGTTTACGAGTTTCTTGCAAGAATTTTGATGTTTTCTTTCTTTCCTATATTTTAAATGACACTTTCATTTCCTCATGTATGATGTTACTGAAATCATTCCAAAGCTAACCTGTCATTAGTGTTTATTGCATCAAATCTGGTCTTGATGTTTTCAAAATCAGGTACAAAATATCTAATTCCATATTTTGGCTCTGGTAGACTTGTTTTCGTTTTCTTCAACTTCAACATGAACTTACATATGAGCAATTGGTGGTCAATTCCACCTTCAGCCCCTAGCCTGGTTTAAACTTCATAATTGTCTCTTTCAAGAGATGTAATCAATTTGACTTTTGTGTTTTCGGTATGGAGAAATCAATGTGCATAGTCTGTCACTTTTTGTGTTCTTAAAATAAAACGGTTTGGGGGATTAAAAGTCACTGATCTTACAGAATTCTTTCCTGGTACTCCCATTTTGTTTCTATCCCCAAGACCCCATCTTCCAATTCCAGTTACTTCCTCTTTGTTTCCAACCTTTGCAATCCAATTGCCAATTTGGATTACATATTTGATCAATTTCAGACTGCAAACTTTGGTAGTATTCTTCCCTGTAGGCATCACTAGCTTTAGTGGGTGGTGAATAACTCTGAACCATAGTTATGTTTGTCAGATTTTCTTGGAGGCAGACAGATACAATCCTGCCACAGATGGCATTGTACTTCAAACTAAAGCTTGAAGTTTCCAGTTTGACCATGAATGCAATGACATTCCTCTTAATTGTGCCACTCCAAACATAGTAAACCACATGATATTCTGATTAAAGATGAATGATACCTGTCCATGTCCACTCATAAACACCCAGAATATGGATCTTTATGCATTCCATTTCATTCTTAATGACTTTCAATTTCCCCAGACTCATACTTTGTACATTATAAGTTCTGATTATTAAATGCTGTTTGCAGCTATTTCTCTTCATTTTGAGTTGTACCCCATCACCATATAAAAGTCTAAGAGACTTTATTCCTACAAGCTTGACTCATATAATTACGAGTGACTCTATTTTGAAAAGGCAGCTCTTCCTTTGCCATATTTTGAGTGCATTCCAACCTGAGGGACTCATCTTCTGGTGTGATCTCTGACTATGTTCTGCTTGTAGTCATTAGGTTTTTGTAACTGACAAAAATTCAATACTACTCATTGGGTTTTCAGTGACGATTCCTCTTAAAGACAGCCTATTTCTTCTTTGTAGCCTGCTTTTAATGTAGAAGCTCTGCTTCCAGCATCACAGCCACATACAAGCCACCATATTATGACAAATTGACAGACAAGTGGGGGAACGATTACAGCCTAAGAGGCAATTTTACTTTGTCCCAGGGGGTCACTGTGATTCAGAATCAATTCAAGGACACAGGATGGCATTTTTCAGTTTAAGAAACTTCTTTTTCACATAGATTCCTTTTTTCCAAACCAGATAAACTATTGAGCAGGTTCTGCATAGTGTAAAATATTGATTTGCTGTAACAAAAGATCACCGCAGAGGACGGCTCAGAATGCATATCTGAAGCAGTGACCACGTGATATGACTTATACAATAAGGGCTCTCTGGTTTCTTCAGAAACACATCCTCTGAACTCAAAGAAAACAACTTCTATTGAAAATGTATTGAAAATACAAATTATAGGGTTGTTTTCCTAAATAGAGAAGATCACCCAAAACATTGAGTCTTGGTTTCTACATGGGTCTTTCTTGTTTAGTTAAGAATTAAGTCGACCCATTCTCTGTTTTCAACTGAATGTAGCTCAGTTTTTATACTGTCTTTAAAATTTTTGTTCAAGTACAGAAAAGCTCTCAGGGTGCACTGGTTGAGGAAAGTCTTTTTAACTTAATTTTTGATCCTCTCTCTCCTAGTCTCAGCATGGAGAAATGAGGCCTCGAATCAATTTTAAGATCATTATAAATTCTTTTGCATTTGACTTTTTGTTGGAAGCTCAGAAATATTTCAGGATTTTAGAGTGATAATTAGACCTATCACTTTAGACAAATGCCACATAATTTGTCCACTCCCACAGCAAATCTTGCTTCTGGGAAGAAGGGCAAATATTTAAGAATGAAATGAGACTGACGCCCACATGAATGAAAAAACAACTGGTTTAAATCTTTAAAATGATTTTCCCGGTTTTTACTCATTAGTCAATATTGCAGAGAGCTCCATGCCAAAATTTTGAACAGTGGCTGAATATCGAAGACCCTTCCTTTTTCTCCCTCTTCATTGTTAATGGTAATTGATATGAACTTGGAGGAACTCGCTCACTAATGTTCCTATTGTACCCTTTCTACCCCAGGTAGTGTGAGAATGAAACACGTCGGAATCTAATTCAAGGCTTTTTCCCCTTTCACCTGAGCAAAGTGGGGAATGGAGTTTCCTTTTGACAGGAAACGGTGAGGGCAAAGTGAGCAATTTAAGAACTGGCAAATAAAGACAGAAGACAAGAACCTCTAAATCAATATGATAATCACAGAATGTTAAATTATTACTATTAGAGAACACAGAAGACACTGCAGTATACCATTCCATTTTAGATGAAGTTATTCAAGAACCCATATAATTAGAAAAGAAACAGACAATGCATGAAATGGAAAGTCTTTTCCTTTATACATCTTATTTCCAAACTCTGGCTGAGGCAGTCTATTGTGAAATATGACCCAAATTTAGTGGCATATCAATATTTCAATGGTAATGTGCTCGAGTTAAGGTGGGCAGGATTGCTGAATTCTCCAAGTTTCCCTACCATGTTACTTGAAAGTAAAAATTCTCCTTCTATGACCTAATATTATTTTTATCTAATATTATTATTCTTTGTGACAGCCATATTCCTATGTAATAGAAGTGTTTATTATTATAAAATGCTGTTGTGTTCAACTAAGCTGATTCTGACTCATAGGGACCCTAGAACACAGGGTAGAACGTTCTCTATAGCATTTCTTAGGATGTAATCTGTAAGAGTGGTGCTTTGGGGTAAGCATCACGCTGCTTCTCAAGTCTGCTATTCAAAACCACCAGATACTCTGTGGGAAAAAGAAGAGGACATCTTCAATAGAGCCACTGTAAGTCAGCATCTACTCCACAGAAATAAGGTTTTGCTTTTTTGTGTTAACTTTGAAGGGAGTAGATCATCAAGTCTTTTCTACCACAAAGTCACTGGCTGGTTGGAAACTATTGGTCACTAACTGAATATTAAACCAAACCAATCTCACTGCCATTGAGATGATTCTGACCCATAGTAACTGAGGAACTGGCATGGAAACCACACATGACCTGCTCTGGCTTCAGTAGGTAGAAGACCAATTGGTATCAGACAGAGCTCAGATATCTCACCAGGTTTCATCCTTCTCTACCCTATTCTGACATCCGTCACTCTTTCCATAACAGTCAACTTCTTTACTGTGTTTAATAGTAATGTTCTGATGGCTACCAAGAATCCTCATACAATACTCATGATTATGGGGATCTATTAGAGAAGCTAACAGGTTAAAAAATGATAAGGTTACTATTCTTTGTCTACATCTTCTCAGCCATGCTGGCAAATACATATTTATTTCCCTTAGCCTTTCATCCACATAATCCCTTGGTTTCAACCTGAAAGCCCACCTGTCACTCTGCCTCACAGACTTAGCTTGGCTCCTCTGGTCTGTCCCCTGGTCTCTATGCTATGACTTCTGGTGTCTCTTCTACCTTCCCCATTTCAGGCAGGGTTCTTGCACGTGTTCCCATGGTGGCTCTTTTTTTTTCTTGATGTCATCAGATTTTCATGCGTCTTGACTAATTTTGAGGCGCCTCAATTATATGCCCAGTGAATGGCAAAACTAACCAATATCCTTTATTATAATTTAACACACTTATTTATATGGTCCTAATCAATTATTGGTGGAAATTACAAAGACATCGATAGAAGAGTCCTTCCAATTTCACTCCATGACTGCCATCCAATAGGACAGAATAAAACTTCTTCTTAAGATTTCTGAGAGGACATCTGGCATGATGGTGCCCAGGTAAGAAGCCTGCATCAAGAGCTCCGTAGCAATCAGTAAATTCACCAATTAGGAGACTGAATGGGGGATTCAGGTAAGTGAATTAACTCCTGTAGCAATCCAGAGAACTCTCTAATCCATAGAAGGGACCTCCCCAGCTATCCATGCTCTGGAACCCCTAGGCTCTGCCCAGAGTTCACCTGTGACACTCACTACCATGAGGAGCCCCCTTCTCCCCACATAGCTCCTTGCCCTGACACCTGGTACCTTCCCACTACCAGCCCAAGGCCCTATCTAGACCCGGTCCCCAGTCTGCCAGGGGAAGCCACACAGCAAATTTCCCCTCACACACCACCAGAAGGGACCCATACCTCTGCAATTGGAAACCACCACTAGCCCTGTCGCCCACATAGCTCAAGTGCTTGTGCCTGAGTCTCACCTAGCTACCAACTGCAGCCCATGCTACCGTGGCTGGAGCCCACAACCAATCCTGTGGGACTCCAACAGCCATGAACAGAACACTTCAATAACCACCTGGAGTCCAGATGCGAACTGTTAGCCTGCAGCCAGATGCCTCTGCAGTGAATGACGGTGACCCTTAAAGCCACAGTCAGAACCCAGCCACCATCCCCTGCAAATTGTCCCATGGAATCATCATAGACACCATAGCCCTCTGGTGAGCCAGTCCCAGACTAGCAGTTTCTCTCCCAGGCCACTCCAGCCCTCAAATTTTCCCATGCAGCAGTTGCAGTACTGCAACTTCTCCTCCAGGTCACTTCCACCCCGGCACCTACACGCAGTAATGCCGCCACTGTGCAGTTTCTTCACAAGCCCACCCCCGACACTGGGATTTCCTGTGATATTGCCATGACTTGGTAGACTGTCCACCACACAATGACAGACCACAGAGATTACACACAGCATCTCTGCCAACCAATGGCTTCTGATTCAGGTTTGTACCTCCTCTGCAGCACAAACCAGGTCAGCAGTGTCCTGGTCAGCCCAGACAAGTCCCTCAGACACAGTCTAGGCACATCCTGGCCTGCTCCAGAATTATCCCCAAGTCACCCATCTCAGACCATCTTCTCAGCATTCCCAATGCTGCCGCCAACCAAACTGCTGTGGCACCTCCCTTATGTAGTAGCCCATTACCCAAACACAGTCTGTCACAGACAGGCCCCACATTCTTGCAAGCCCCACAGAGAGAAAGCTCGGAGCCCCTTTGTCTTTTTGTGAATATGGTGCCGACTGACACCAAAGTGACACACAAACAGCAACTTACCTCACCATCCTTGACAAGAAAGCAAGAGAAGCAAAATGCAACGCCAGAGGTAGTACTAAACCCAACTACATTAAAAGACGCAAACGTTGATTTGCCACATAAAGAAATCCTTAGAATGCCTCTTGGAGTCACACAGGATGAGGGAAGCAATACAGAATAAGGATATAATGATTAAGGAGATTAAGTCCATGATCAATCGGCTGAAGTTCACACAACAAAGGGAAATGTAACAATTAAGGGGTGAGGTAAAAGAAGCAAAAAAAATAGAAGACCATACCAGCAGACTAGAAGAATAATAGAATCCAACCAGTGATCTGGAGGACAACGAGGCAGACTTCAACAAATAAGAAAGATAGTCAAACAAGACAATCGAAGAAGTGGAAGAAAACCTGAGATCAATGACAGATGATATGAATAGGAAAAATATTCAAATAAGAGGAATACTGGAAGAAGACAGTGAAGAAATCAACAGCTAAAGTAGCAAGGGAATTCTTGGATGATAACTTCTACAACTTAATGAATGAGAATCAGATACTAAGAATCAGGAAGCAGAGAGGAAACCAATTAGGCTAAACCCCAGTAAGAAATCATCAATGCACATTATAGTTAAATTACCCAACTTTGGGGAAAAGGCAAAAATCATAAGAGTAGCTAGAAAAAAAAGTATTCATGTAAATGGTACTCAGGTAAGAATAAGCTCATACCTGTAGTGGATACTATGAAGAAGAGAAGAGAATGGAGCAATATCTTCCAAAATATGAAAGAGAATAATGCCAACCCAACAATTTTCTATCCTACCAAACTGTCTATCCAGATAGATGGAGAAATAATAGTCTTCCAAGGATACATTATAAGACCCCCAACCTTGTGAAAAATCCTTGCCTACTCCCTGCCTCAGTGATGAAAAGAAGGCAAGAATGAAGGCCCCCCACATATACTCAGCTCAATACTATGTGGGGATATAGGAAAACACCCAACATAAAAGGTATGGGATAGCAATAATGAATCCACATATGATGGTAATAACTCTGAGTGTCAACAGTCTGGATTCACCCAGATTATCTCAGAAAACATAACCCAACAATCTGTTCCCTACAAAAGACGCACCTTCAGCTCAGAGACAAAAATAGGGCAAGAATAACGGCTAGAGAAAAATATAACTAACAAATGGAAACCAAAACAAAAGCAGGGGGCGTGATCCTAATCTCAGACAAAATCGACTTTAAGATGAAAATCTTAACAAGAGATAAGGACAGTCCCTACATAATGCTAAAAGGATTAGTAGATCAAGAACCAGTGAGCATAGAATTATACATATCTAATAAGAGATCTGCCAAAATTTGTCAAACAAATTCTTCAAAAAACGAAAATACAAATCATAGACTCGACAATCATAGTAGGTGACTTTAATACACCACTATCAGAGAAACATAGATTACCAGGAAAGAAATTCAACAAGGAAGCCACAGAGCCAAACACCACACTTAGGAGACTCTATCGGAGAGGCATTTATAGAGGTCTCCACCCAATTGCTAAAAAAGATAATCCATTGTCTTTCAAAGTGTGCATGGCACTTTTTAAAAAATAGGCCACATGCTGGGGCACAAGATGAGCCTGAGTAATTTCTAACACACAGAGATCACTCACACATTCCTCTCGTACACTAGAAAGCTGGAGATAGACAAAAGGGTGATAAAAAACAAGGACAAACAATTGGAAGATGAATAATAATCTTCTACAGAATGATTGGGTACTGGCTCAAATTAGAGAGGAAATGAGGTAGTTTTTAGAAACTAAGAAGTATGATAACACAATATATCCAAACTTATAGCACACAGCAAACACAGTTATCAGAGGTTGTTTGATGGTGGATTAATGTACATATGAAAAAGGAAGAGAGACTTATGACTGATACACTATCACAAAATCTTCAGAAACTAGAGGAGTCAACAGAACAATCGCTCCAATAGCAAAAGAGAAATAATAAGAATCAGGGCAGAGATAAAGGAGTGGGAAGACAAGAGAACAATGCAAAAAAGTAAATGCAGCAAAATAAAAGCTGGTTTATTGAAAGGTTTAACAGAATTGATAGTCAGCTGGGAAACCTAACCAAGGATAGGAAGGAGCAAACATCAATAGCAAGGATCGTGGAAAAATATGGGGAAATCCCAACTGGCCATAATGAGATTAATAGAATAATTGCAAACTACTATGAAAATCTCTATTCCAATGAATTCTACCACCTGGAAGACATGGACAAATAATTGGAAAAACAATCCCTCCGAGAATATCCCGGATAGAAATCAAGAATCTCAGTAGACACATAGCAATGGAAGAAATAAGTATGGTAATCAAGAAATACTAACTAAAAAAACCCATGGGCTCGAAAGCTTTCCAGAAGAATTCTACCAAGCATTCAGGAAAGAGCTGCCACCAATCCTACACAAACCATTTCAGAACATAGAAAAAGACAATAAACTCCCAAACTCATTCTACAAAACTAGTATAACACTGATATCCAAACTGAGCAAGGACCCTACAAGAATAGAGAACAAAGACTGAAATCTATAAGGAACATTGATTCAAAATCCTTAAAAAATATTGGCCACTATAATACAAAAGCATATTTAACAAATCATCCATTATGACCAGAGGAGATTCATTCAGGGGATCCAAGGATGGGTCAACATCTGAAAGTCTATCAACATCATCTATCACATTGAGAAGAAAATGAATAAGAACCACAAAATATCAATAGATGCAGAAAAAGTAATGGACAACATCCAACACGTATTCCTTATTGAGACACTCAAGAAGATAGGAATGGAAATTCCTCAAGTGAATACACACTATGTATGAAAGCCCAACAGCCAATGTCATCGTCAATGGAGAAAAAACAAAACCAATCCTACTGAAAATGGTGACCAGACAAGGATGCCTCTTGTCCCCACTTCTATTCAACATCGTACTGGAGGTCCTAGCTAACAACATAAGGCAATGAAAGGACATTAGAGACATTCATCTGGGGGAGGAAGTGATTAAACTCATTATTTCCAAACGACATGATTCTATATATTGAAAAACCCCAAAGCTCCACAACAAGAGTGTTTGCAGCAATAGAGGAATGTGGAAGAGTGGCTGGGTACAAAATCAACAAACAGAAGTCTACTGGATTGCTCTATACTTTGGACAAGACCACAGAAGAGGAGATCAAGAAGGTATTGCCCTTCATAATAGCCAAGCACAAATTGAAATACCTAGTGATATATCTTACAAAACAAAACAAACAAAAACCGCAAAAATATTTGCACAAGGAAAACTACTGAACACTACCACAAGAAGCCAAAAGTGTCCTTCAAAAATGGAAGAATATTTGATGCTCATGGATTGGAAGACTGGATATCACAAAAGGTGTCAAGCCTCCCCAAGAAACCATATAAGTTTAAGGCTATACCAATGTAAATACCAAAAACCTTCTTCAAAGAAATGGAAAACCTGACTACCCAACTTTATATGGAGAGGGACGAAGAAATAGAAGAGAACTCCTTCAAAAGAAGGACGAAGTAGGAGGCCTTGCTTTACTTGCCTATAAAACACACTACACAGATACTCAATACAATGGAAAAGAACAGAAAATAAAACCAGCATCATATAGACAACTGATCTTCGATAAAGACCCAAAAAACATCAAATGGGAAGTGATGTGCTCTTCAAAAACTGGTGCTGGAAAAATGGATATCTACATGCAGAAAAATCAAGCAAGAACTTTACTTCACCCCATGCACAATAACAAACTCAAGGTGGATCTCAGACCTCAAAGTAAAACCCCAGACTATTAGGGACATTCACAAAGGAATCAGGACAAATCTGTGAACCTTTACACAAGGAATACATTGGTGAAGACACACACGAAGAAGAAGCTGAAATTGACAAATGGGATATATTAAGGAGAAAACACCTATGTGCATCGAAAGGCTTCACTAAAAGAGTAATATGAAAACCCACAGTCCGGGAGAAGATATTTAACAGTGACACATCAGACAAAAGGCTCATTACTAAAATGTATAATACTCTAATAGATGGTAACAAGAAAAAAGCAGAGAGTCCTCTGAGGAGGTGGGCAAAGAACCTGAACAGAAGATTTCACCAGGGATGAAACCCAAATGGCCAATAAATATATAAGAAAATGTTCACAGTCATTAGCAATCAGAAATATGCAAATTAAAACAGCTATGAAAGACCACCTAAATCCCCTGAGGAGAGCCCAGTTCAAGAAATCAGAGAGCAATAAATGTTGGAGGGAATATGGCGAGATCAGAACTCTCTTCCACTGCTGGTGGTTTTGTAGATACCTACAGACACTGTGGAAACTGATCTGGGGATATCTAGAGCAAACGGAAATCAAGCTATGTGTGACCCAGCCATGCCCCTATCACGCACATACCCAGAAGAAGTAAGAAATAGATCGTGACCAGTCATCTTCACCTCATTATTTATTGTGGCATGATTCACAATCGCAAATATCTAGAAGCAACCCAAATTTCCATCAACAGATGATTGGATTTGAAAACTCTGGCACATATACACAAAGGAGTACTATGCATCCCTAAAAGCCAGCGATGACCACACAAAGCACATTATCTCATGGAAAGAGATGGAGGAATTTATGCTAAGTGAAGTTAGGCAAGCACAAAAGGACAAGTACAAGATGAGTCCACTGAAATAGGTCCTATCAACACAGTGGGGACAGAAGAAAAACTAAAACAAAATGTATGGGTGAGGGACAGGCACACAGGCAGGAGACATACCAAGCCCAGTTGAACTCAGAGAGGTCTGTGGGGCTGGCCTCTATCCCAGGAAATTTGACCCCCCTCCTCAGAAGTATGCACTACAGAGGGTAGCACTGAAGATACAGCCAGGAGAGCGGAAGGTCTGCCCAGAAGGCACAGGAGCAAAATAAAAGGGAAAGAGAAAGAGAGGGAGAGAAACATCCTGGCCTACCAAGCTTTGAGGATGACATTTCCACTCAAAGCAGACAATGCACAGAGAGGAAGATAGGGTAGGTCTCATCAAGTGCCCCTTACTAACCCACAGTGCTACAGGGGGCAACACTGGAGACACAGTGTGGAAATTGTGCTCTGTCTGAACCCTGTACACCAGAGTGTAACATGAAAGGAGTCCAACAGAGGAACAAGGGGAGAAAAGCAACAAAGTCCCCAAGGGATTCCTTAAATAGACATTGGAATCAGGGGACAGGGTGGATCAGAAAACATTAATGAGGGTCAGAAGACAGACTTGAAATTATTCATAGGCTATATTTTGTTTTGTTTTGGGTTTGTGTGTGTGTGTCTAGCTATATAAGATAGGCAAGATAAACAATCCTGAGGAGAAAACAATGGGACTGACAGTTCTGGGGGAACAGGGGAGAAGAGGGGGCAGGAGAAAGGGAGCAGGGAGCCGAGAAACCCAGGGAAAAGAGAATAATAAGAGATCTAAAATCGATGGTGAGGAGGGCATAGAATGCCTGGGGTTGGGGGTTCAAGCAAGTGAAATGTAGCTGAGAAGAAGTACAGAGAGCCGAATGAAGGTTGAACATGATAGTGGGACAGAAGGAAAATAAAAGGAAATAGAGGAAAGTACTAGGAGGCAAAAATCATTTATAGAGCTATAAACATAGGCATGTACATATGCAAATATATTAATATATAAGGATAGGGAAATAGATCTATGTACATATATTTATAGGTTAAGTATTAAGGTATCAGATGGAAACTGGGTCTCTACTCAAGTCCTCCCTCAACCCAAGAACACTTTGTTCTAATAACTTGGCATTCTGTGATGCTCACCTTCCCAACATGATCACTGAAGACAAAATGGGTTCAGAGGCTAATGTGGTAAAGAAAGCTGATGGTTGCTGGCTAATACAAGATATAGTGTCTGGGGTCTTAAAGGCCTGGAGTTAAACAAATGGCCCTCTATCAGGGAAGCAACAAAGTCCACTTGGAAGAAGCTCACCAACCCATGTGATCACCAAATATCAACAGGATCAGGTATCAGGCATCAGAACACCCAAAACAAACAACCATTTTGATGGGAACGAGGGGGACCAGACTCGCGATTCAAAGCCCCTCTGTAGACAATTGGACATCTCCTCACAGAAAGGTCATAAGGAAAGGGCGGACCAGCCAGGGTGCAGTATAGCATAGCACAGAGGAAACACTTACCACTCCCCTAGTTCTTTAATGTCCCCCCTCCCCTCGCCCCACTATCATGACCCCAGTTTTATCTTACAAATCTGGCTAGACCAGAGCATGTACACTGGTACAAATAAGAGCTCTCGACACACAGAATCCAGGACAAAGAAACCCCACAGGACCAATAATGAAAGTAGCGATAGATACCATGAGGGTAGGAGGAAGGTGGGGGGAGGAGGAGGAGGATGGGGGAACAGATCACAATGATTGTTGTGTACAACCCCCCCACCCCCAAGGGGGATGAACAATAGAAACATGGGTGAAGAAAGACAGCAGATGGTATAAAATATGAAATGAAAACAATTTATAAATTATCAAGGGTTCATGAGGTTGGGGAGGGAGGGGAAAAACAGGAGCTGATACCCAGGGCTCAAGTAGAAAGAAAATGTTTTGGAAATGATGGTTGCAGCATATGTACAAATGTGCTTGATACAACTGATGTATGGATTGTTATAGGAGCTGTAACAGCCTGTAATGAAATTATTTATTATATATTTTTTAAATGAAAAAAAGAGGAAAACAATTGTAGCTAATTTTAATTACACTTGGACTTAGGAGGCTAAACGCCCCCCCCCCCAAGATTTCTGAGACTGTAAATCTGTGGGAGCAAACAGCATCATCTTTCTCCCATGGCGCACCCGATGGCTTTGACTCACTGATATTTCAGGTAACAGTTGAAAGCTTAATCAATTACTTCACCAGAGCTCCAAAATAGTAAATATCACTGTCATATATTATACATAAAAATCATATTGCTCATATATCATGTATCAAAAATGAGTCATATATCATATATAAAAATCCTATATCATATGCCATGTCACACATCATATGTCATGCATCATATTTCATATAACATGGGTTAGCAAATTATGGCCCGTGGGTGGAAATGAGTCCTTGACTTGCTTTTGTAAACTAAGAAGGGTTTTTACATTTTGAAAAGTTTATTTTAAAATTTTTGTAGAAGAATTTGTTACAGAGATTATATGCCATGCAAATCTTAATATGTCTATGCTTTGGCCCTTATGTAAAATGTTTGCTAACATCTAGTTTATATGAATATTCACAAGGTGTTTGTTAGGTACACAGTGTTAGAGGAGTTTTTACATTACCAATATTAATCTTCAAACCACTCTTTGAGGTAAGTGTACAGGCAGAGGTTTAAGTAAATTGCCCCAAGCTGCACAACTATCAAGTAGTAGGACTAGGGTTCAAATCCGGATGGTCCGGCTTCAATGGTTGAGCTAAGACTATAACTTCCATTTAAAAAAAAAACAAAGCCAAACAAAACAAAAAACCGTTGCTACCATCAAGTTGATTCTGACCCATAGTGATCCAACAAGCCCAAATAGACCTTCCTCTGTGGGTTTCTAAGACTGCAAATCTCTATGGGAGTAGAAAGCCTCAGTTCTCTCTAGAGGAGTGACTGGTAGTTTCAAACTACTGACCTTGTCATTAGCTGCCAAATGCATAACCTACTATCCTTTAGTGTAATCTCCATGCTACTAAATAATGATGTCAGCAAATTTGGTCCAGAATGTTACAGTCGCTGCATAGCTCTAGTCAAATGCCATTTTGCTCAGAATTCCATCTCTTGTCACTGTTACTAGATTTGACTTTAGAACCCAGTTCTGATCATGAGCCTTGGACTGACTCTCTTCTTACATCTCCTAACCAGCATATGTTCCAGTTGTAGTGACTGAATCCTTGGCATCCTCATGAAGCCCAAGGCAGAGCTATCTAGGAAAATTTTTTTAAAAAGGGGGACTTTGAAATAAGGCAAATTGCCGTTTCATTCCCGGCTCCACATACACTTAAATGAGAAGCATTCTGTGAACATTTTGAACCTCATTTTCTCATCTACAAAATGGAAAGAGGCTTCAGAAAGAAAATAAAAGTGCAGCAAGGTGTTCTGAATGGGGCAGGACAGGAGTGTACGCTTGATACAGAGTTGAAAATCCTGCCTGAGCTTCCATTCATCAGGCATCTTATTTATATCCACAGGTTTGTGTCGAAGCGCTGGTTCCTCTGAGATCATTATGCATATAAGCAGTGCACCTGGGGCAGTGATGGATACTGTAAATAGGCAAATCCCAGGGAGGGCCTCTTTGGAGTCTGCTGAAAGAGAGCATTCCCTACTCATGATGGAGGAAGGAATTGGGGGAAGTAAACTAGAAATGAAGATGGATCCTGATGGTAGTTGGAGAGGTGTGATTCTGACCAGCCTTACAAGCTAACATATATGACCAATTCTGTACTGTATTTATATTGAAGTGTGCTCTGTCAGACTCTTAAAATTTTTAATTTTAAGTTATAGAATATTTTAATTCTCTCCCATAATTAAAACCTTTCCAAACCTATCTAAGATAGTGGTCAAATTCCTTAACGTGTCTTGAAGGCTTTTAGGACCTTGACCATGTTGGTTCTTCATCTGCTCCCATTGAGTTGCTGTGGACACATGGATAAGATTTACTTTGCCTCATGTGTAAATCTCTGCTCATTCCACATGGAAAGCCCTTGCAGCTCATCTGCATATCTTATTTTAATTTCCATACTATCCAGTAGTTGCTCTCGCCACAACTCTCCTCAAAGATCATTTTAACCAAGTCTATTTGTCTTCCTCACTCTATCATCTTTGAGTTGGGGCTCTATCTTTCTCACTGATATGTAACAAATGCTTACATTAGTGTTTGGAATGTAGCAGTTATAGTGTTTTAATAATTGAAGTAAAACATGCAAAGTTTGAATAATGAATGCATTACTCAATCCTCGTTCTATTAAATGAATATAATATATCTTAGAGTCTCAATTCATCAGTGAACAACATCAAGGAAGAGAATTAGGATTTCTTTATAGACTATCTCTGGAGACTCAGATTGCTTAGCAGTAAATTACCTGACATCCCAAGGGAGAAAGAAATCCTTTTTGACCAGCAGCTCAAGCCCACTAGTTGCTGCAGGCTGCCTTTTTCAACAAGTGCCTACATTGCTGTAATTTGCCCCAGGAAGTCTGGCAGCAAACTCATTCAAACTTGGCCTCACTCTTGCATGGTACAGTACCAAGAATGCAGAGACTTTCCACTAAGGCGCAAATTAATTCTGCTTCCAGCAGATCCTGGATGCCCAAGACTACTCTCTTAATAATGAAGACAGTATACACTATCAGTCTGACCGTCAGTTTGCAAGTTTCCTTGATTAAAACCTGTGCCTGATCCTTAGTATATAATGTTGAGTTATATATCTTCACCTACCTTTCCATATGCTAGTAGCTCAAAGGTAAAATTTCTAGGTTATCCTAAGTCAGTGCTTAAAATCCTGGTAATCCGCAAATTTGGTGGAAGCCCTGATAATTGTTTAAAAAAAACCTCAAACCACAAATCCTACAAAACCCTCAAATAGTATAAGATGGAAACTAGACAGAGAAGAAAAACTCAGATGTTTACCATTAATAGAAAGTGATAGAAAAGTGGTAAGACAGAACTGGGTCAAGGGCAAAAAAACCTTGTAAGATCCAGATAAAACAAGGCAGCCTAATTCTAGCTCTCAATATTCCTATATGTTTGTAAATTCTACTTCTCCAAGTATAGTACTCAGACAACACATATTTTTCCATTTGGGACTTTTAATAACTATTTAGGCTCTCCAACTATTACCACTCTACTTTTTTTTAGCTCATATGCTTCTGTTTCTAATCATTAATCCTAATACTTCTGCTTTACCTAAAAAAATATTCTACCTATGTTAAAATTTTTTGGTCAAAGTTCTTTTCCTCTATGAAACTAAAATATATCAGATCAACTTTCAATGCTTTCTTCTGCTTTTTATCTCCTATTGCATTTATCACACTTATTATTCTCTTTGGCACTTCAATTTTGTCTTAATGCAGTCTTGTGATATTGATTATACCACTGTGTTAGTATTACTTAACCTTTCAAATGGATATGTCAGGTGTCTTCAGATATATCATATGCTCCCTGAGGAGGCAGACTGTCTCATATGTCTTTGTAGACACTCTGTAGCCTAGCACATAGGTCAATAAATGTTTGTTGATGGATTGGTGGGTAATACAAAGAAAGAAGTTTAATATCAAGTATGGATTGAGTTGGTAAAAGTAGATCAATAATTTTTTAACTAATATATGTGAATCAAGCATAAGTCCTTGCGTTGTTGCTAGGAGCCACTGAGTCAGTTCCATCCGAGAACAACTATATGCACATCAGAGCACAGCACTGTCTGGTGCGGCACGGCCCTCGCAGACCTTGCTAAGTTTGAGCCATGATCGCAGTCACCATGTCAATCTCTCTCCTTGATGGGCTTCCTCTTTTTCTCTAGCCCTCGAATTCACTAAGCAGGTATCCTTCTCAGGAACTGTTCTTTTCTGACAAGGTATATGAGACCAAGTCTCTACCCTAGCTTCTATGGAGCATTCTGACCATATTTCGTCCAAGGTAGATGTGGTCATTTTGCTCACAATCCATGGTTCTTTCAATATTATTTGCAACACAATAAGTCAAAGGCATCGATTCTTCTCCGGTTTTCCTTTTTTACTATCCAGAATTCACATGGATATGAGGCAATTAAAAATGGCATGGCTTGGGCCAGGCATATCTTAGTCCTTGGGTGACTTGGGGGTTTCCTAACACTTCGAAGAGTTATTTTGTAATAAATTTCCTCAGCGTAATATCTGATTTGACTGCTGTTTCTATGAATATTGATTGTGCATGCAACTCAAATGAAATCGTTGATCATTTTCTCTTTTTGTCATGATGTTGCTTATTTGTCCAGTTGTGAGATGTTTGTGTATTTTTATGTTAATGTGTAATTCACACTACAGAATGTAGTCTTTTATCTTCATTGTTAAATGCTTCAATCTTCTTCAATTTTAGTGAGCAGAGTTGTTTCATCTGGGTTTATGTAGTGGGAAGGAAATAGGTTTATAGTAATATATTTTTTGACTCATTGATCTTGTTGAGTAACTTCAAGTATAGGCTGCATCCAGGTACTAGAGGTTCAGTGGTAAACTAGAGATCCTAAGTCTTAGCTTTCACAAGGTTTACCTTTCTCATAAGGAAGGCCCAAATTAAAAAAAATAGAAATTAAATAAAATGTATAGTATACCAGATCATGGAAATATCATGGGAAAAATGATACACTGCATGCTGAGAAAAGAAGCTGCAGTTATGAATTTTAAAATGTGAAGTTCAGCCACCCTACGTCCAAATACCAAGTCTCTTATACAAATTGGTTGCTACTGAATACCTTTCCTACACTCTGTGCTTTTATTTTTCTTTACAATAGGTTAAACTGATATCAAATTACAATTAGATGCTGTATTAAAATGCATAATGTCTTCACATATTGTAAGTATTTAATACATTGGGCCAAATATATAGCTACACAAAAACTTATAGGTGGAAAACCTCTATAACATCTAGATTATATCTTTAATTATAATCGTCTTTCTTTCTTCCATTTCTTTTTTTAAAAAATAATTTTATTGGGGGCTTGTACAGTTCTTATCACAACCCATACATACATCCATTGTGTCAAGAACATATGTACATTTGTTGCCATCATCATTCTCAAAACATTTGCCTTCTACTTGAGCCCTTAATATCTGCTGCTCATTTTCCCCCTCCCTCCCCACTCCCCCACCCCGTGAAACCTTCATTATTCATATATTATTATTTTGTCATATATTACACTGTCTGACATCTCCCCCTGCCCTCTTCTCTGCTGTCCCTCTCCCAGGGAGGAGGCTATATGTAGATTCCTGTAATCAGTTCCCGCTTTCTACCCCACAATCTCTCCACCCTCCAGGCATCGCCACTCTCATCACTGGTTCTGGAGGAGTCATCTGTTGGATTCCCTGTGTTTCCAGTTGCTATCTGTACCAATGTACATCTTCTGGTCTAGCCAGATTTGCAAGGTAGTAAGGATCATGATAGTTGGGGGGAGGAAGCATTCAAGAACTAGAGGAAAGTTATATGTTTCACCGTTGCTACCCTGTACCCTGCCTGGTTCATCTCCTCCCCACAACCCCTCAGCAAGGGGTGTCCGGTTGGCTACCCTTGGGCTTTGAGTCTCCACTCTGCACTCACCCACATTTTCAATGATATGATTTTATGTTCCTTGATGCTTGATACATGATCCCTTCGACAGCTCGTGGTCACACAGGTTGGTGTGTTTCTTCATGTGGGATTTGTTGCTTCTGAGCTATATGGCCACTTGTTTATCTTCGAGTCTTTAAGACCTCAGACTCTATATCTTTTGATAGCTGGGCACCATCTGCTTTCTTCACCACATTTGCTTATGCACACGTTTGGCTTCATTGATCGTATCAGGGAGTTGTGTACCCACTGATATGGTTTTTAGCTCTTTGATGTCTGATAACTGGTCCCTTCTGCACCTTGTGGTCAGACAGGCTCGTTTGCTTCTTCCTCGTGGGCTTTGATGTTTCTCAGCTAGATGGCAACTTGTTTATCTTCAGGCTTTTAAGACCCTAGATGCTATGTCTTTTGATACCCGGGCACCATAAGCTTTCTTTACCACATTTGCTTATGTACACGTTTGTCTTCAGTGGTTGTGTCAGGAGAGTGGGTGCCCACTGATATGGTTTTTAGCTCTTTGATGTCTGACAACTGGTCTCTTCTACACCTCGTTTTGAGTCAATCTAGTGTGCTTCTTCCATGTGGACTTTGATGCTTCTCAGCTAGATGGCCTCTTGTTTATCTTCAAGCCTTTAAGACCCCAGATGCTATATCTTTTGGTAGCCGGGCACTGTCAGCTTTCTTCACCACATTTGCTTATGCACACATTTTTCTTCAGCAATCATGTTGGGAAGCTGTGCATCATGGAATGCCAATTTATTAGAACAAAGTGTTCTTGCATTGAGTAAGTGCTTGAGTTGAGGCCCAATGTCTATCTGCTGCCCTAATACTAAACCTCTAAATATATGCACATAGATCTGTTTCCCCACACTCATAAATATATTTACATATGTACATTCCAGTCTTTGGACCTCTATAAATACCCTTTGTCACCTAGTTCTTTCCTCCATTTCCTTTTGCTTTCCTCTTGTCCCACTATCATGCTCAACCTTCATTTTGGTTTCAGTAATTTCTCTCATTTACCTCGCCCTTGCTGACTCCCTACCAGGCCACTCACACCCTCCTTGCCACGGATTTTGGATCACTTATTACTCCCCTATACCTCTTTCTTCCATTTCTATATGTAAAACATAACCATATTCCAAAACCTAATTCAAAAATCACAACTTGTATGAAACCTTCCCCGATATCCTCCAATATAAAAACAAAAACTCAAACAAAATGCCAAGGCATCAATTCAAATTAGCAACCCTGTAGGGCAGGGTATAACTGCCATTTTGGGTTTCTGGGACTATATCTCTTTAAATGAGTAGGAAGTTTGTCTTTCTCCCATGGAGGAGCTGGTGGTTTTGAACTGTTGACTTTGCAGTTGACATCCTGACATATAACCACTATGCAACCAGGATTACTTGCCCAAATGCTTTAGACCTAAACTTTTCTTGTGTATCTCTTATCTCCCTCCTAAGACTACAAAACCTTCAAGAGACAAACATGTGGCTATTTGAATTTTGCCATATTTCACATAACTTTGACTCACCAAGTGCATATAAAATACTATCACATTCCATAGAACTTATCTGCAAAGAAGTTCTTCATAGTGCTTGGTTGCTAACTGTCCTGTTGTTATTGATGCTGGTCCTTGATTCATGGTGATCCTATGTCTAACAGAACCAGGACTCTGCTCTGCCTAACACCATTGTGACCTATATGACTTTTATTGGGGGATTTTCTTTGTTGTCCATCATAGACTGGATGTTCTGCTAAAATCTGTTCAGTGTTAAAGAAATACTCAAATCTCTACTGAAAAAATGGATAATAGTTGGGGATAAGGATTAGCTGGGTTTGAACCTGAGCCTTCTACATCAAAAGCTAGAATTCAACCACTGAACCACAAGCACAGTCATCTATAATATTCAACCAGAATTGAGAGCTGTCATCATCTCTCCTGTGACATCTGGCTCTGCTGTACCCCATAACTGATCTCTTTATTTTCATTCATAGCCCCCCCTTTAATTCATTTTTATTATTATTGTTGCTAGGTGCCATTCAGTATGTTTCAACTCATAGTTACCGGCACCGTGTACCCAGAGTAACACACTGACAGGTGCTGTTTTATCTCCACAATTATGGCTATATTTGAGCCCATTGTTGCAGTTACTTGCCAATCCATCTTATTTAGAGTCTTCCATGTTGTCATTAGCCTTCTGTTTTACTAAGAATGATGTCCTTCTTGAGGGACTCGTCCCTCCCGATAACCCTCCTGGTAACAAATGGAAAGTACTTGAAACAAAATCTCACTGTCTTCACTTCTAAGGAGCATACTATTGTACTTATTCCAAGACAGACTTCTTTGTTCTTCCTGTAGTCCATGGTGGGATATTCCATAGATCATATTTCAAATGTAGCATTTCTCCAGTCTTCTTTAGTAATTGTTCAGCTTTTGATGTATATGAATCATTACAAATACAATAGATTTTTGTGCTTATTATTGTCTCTGCATGTCTATGTAGATAAAATAGGTAGGGTAGACAATCTGGAGGAGAAAACAACTGACCAACAGTTCTGGGGTCAGGGGTGATGGAGAGGCAGGGGAAAGGAAGTGGTTGTGAACCTTGGGACAAGGGAGCAACAAGTGATCTAAAATCTATGGCGAGGAAGGTGTAGGATGCCTGGTAGGGCTTGATCAAGAGCAATGTAACCACAAAGAATTACTGAAACCCAAACTAAGCTGAACATTATAGTGAGACAAGAGAAAAGTAAAAGGAAATGGAGGAATATACTAGGAAGCAAAGGCAATTTATAGAGGTTTAAGTACAGGCATGTACATATTTAAATATATTAATATGTAATGATAATGAAATAGATATAAGTACAAATACTTACAAGTTTATTATTAAGATAGCAGACAGACCTTGGGCCTCTACTCAAGTACTCCCTCAATGCAAGAACATTTTGTTGTAATACCCTGGCATTCTGTGATGCTCATCTTCCTGACACAATTGTTGAAGACAAAGCAAGTACATAAGCAAATGTGGTGAAGAAAGCTGATGGTGCCCCATCATCAAAAGATATAGCACCTGGGGTCTTAAAGGCTTGAAGATAAACAAACGGCCATCTGGTTGAAAAGCACCAAAGTCTACATGGAAGAAGCACACCAGCCCGTGTGATCCTGAGGTGCTGATAGGATCAGGTATCAGGCATCAAAGACCCAGAACCAAGAAATCATATTGTGCATGAGGAGAGTGGAATGGAGATCCAAAGACCATCTGTAAACAATTGGACAACCCTTACAGAAGGGTCACAGGAAGGTATGCGCTGGTCAGGGTGCAGTAAAGCACCAATGAAACATACAACTTTCCTCTAGTTCCTTAATGCTACCCCTCTCCCCCCTCCCCCCCACTATCATGATCGCAATTCTGCCATACACATCTGGTTAGACCAGCGCATGTACACAGATTCAGATAAAAGATGGAAACACAGGGAATCCAAGATAGATAAAATGCTCAGGACCTATGATGAGAGTAGTGAGATTAGGAGAATAAGGGGAAGGTGGGAGGGGAAAAAGGGAACCAATGCCAATGATCTACATATAAACCCTTCCTGGGGGGACAGACAACAGAAAAGTGGGTGAAGGGAGACATCAGTCAGGGTAAGACATGAAAAAATAATAATTTATAAATTATCAAGGGTTCATGAGGGAGGAAGAGTGGGGGATAAAGGGGGAAAAAGAGGAACTGATACCAAGGACTCAAGTAGAAAAAAAATGTTTTGAAAATGATTATGGCAACAAGTATACAAATGTGCTTGACACAATGGATGGGGGTATGGATTGTGGTAAGAGTTGTATGAGCCCTCAATAAAATGATTTTTAAAAAGCACCAGAAGTAACTTGAATGATCCACAATGTAAAAGGCTGTTAAGTACCATAAATTATAGTATGATCATCTGATGGTATTAATAGGTAGCCATTAAAAACTAATAAGCATGAAAAATGCCAATATTTTTACATTAAAAATAAACCCCATAGCATGGGTCAGGTATATCTTAGTCCTAGCATGCCATGCTTTCCAGGACTGTAAAGAGATCTTAAACAACAGATTCACCCAATGCAATATAGCATTTGATTTCTTTTCATCAGTGGTGAGTGTAGGTCCAAATCATTTCTATACCATAGCTAAAGCAATCTTCTTGAAGCATGAGTCTAATAAAGTCACATATTTTCAAAACCTTTTCATGAATTCTCATTAGACACACAGAAATGTGCAAATACCTTCTGCAAGGCCCTTCATCACCTGGTCCCAGCTCCGCGGTAAACATGTTTCTCTCACCCGTTTTCTCACTCGGATGCTCTTCAGCCATTTGGGGACTCTTTTAAAGTGTTCCCAGGAGAAAGATGAGGCTTGGAAGCCCCCAGGGGCAGTTCTACCCTGTCCTGGATGGTCTAGGTGAGGCAGAATTGACTAGATAGCAGGGAGTTTGGTTTAGAGGTTTTGCTTATGTTTTAATTTTCACTCCTTGGATTTACCAGTCACTTTTTAAATGTCTTCTGTCAGAAATGCTTTCCTTTCTATTCTATTTCCAGATAAGATCGCAGCCTTCAGGCCTCACTTCAGATGTTACTTCTCCCGAGTAGGATTCTACGTGTGTCAGTTTAAATTATTGTGTCTACTCTCTCCGATCTGAAAACTCAATTATATTGTTTTTAAGCTCACCATAACCTCCAAGAAGGTTTTCTTTTACTTTCTCATTAGATTGTAAGCTCAATGAGGGTGGAGCAAAACATGACAATAAAAAATGATATAATAAATAAATATAATAAAATGTCTCTTAAAAAAACTGTTCTTGATAATACCCTGGTAAGTGTTTGTTAAGAGTTTGCTAACTGAATTGTTTACCTGTTTTAAAAGTAATTTCACAACATGATTAAACATTGCATAAATGGAGCCAGTGTCCGTACACGCTCTGATGTCTCTACTGCTAGTCAGATCCTCAACTATCACCCTTCATTCTATTTTCTATCCATGGCCTTTGTCTGAAAATTGGTATTTTGTACAAATTTCTCCCCCAAAACAAAATGTTTTGTAATTTCCTTCTATTTACCATTTTTGAAAGAGGCATGCCCACCCCATGAAATTATGGTTCTATCTATCTATTATCTATCTCTGTATATGGTTTCATCTTTGCCAATACTCTGTTTAATTACCTTATACTTGAAATTGTCATGAAGTTAGTCTTTGTTTATTATAGTTATGTCAAACATTTTGCATAGAAAAAATAGTACCAGAAGCAGATTTCACATAGCGTGGAATCATCAAGCTAATTATCTTGATGAAATAGCACATAAAGAAGTATAAACACCTGCCACTACCCATTTAAGAAATAGGGAGAATTAAAAGACACATTAGTTAAATTCAGCAAGGATTAAATAGGCTTGGGGGTCCAGCCGACTCCATGTGGATTAAGATTATAGTACACATACAATACAGGAACATGTAGTTAATTTACATGAGATTAATAAAAATAAAATATAGAGTATAAAAGCAGACTATTACTTGAGATGATCAATTTATCTAGACTAAATAATCAGTTCAGAACATGATAGTTAAAGAAAGATATTAACAAGGGGAGAAGCCATAGGAAAGCATCACCAGGAGGTGATGAAAATAAAACGACATGGGAGTAAGGCTATATATATATATATACATACATATATATGTATATGTATACATATATGTATATATACATATATATATCCCAAAGGAGAGAGGAAACTCAGATGAAGTGTATGATAAGCAGAAGGTGCTGCTGGGAGAGTGGACGCTTTTGAATCCTTCAAATATTCATTTAAGGTCAAGTCTCTGTCATTTCTTTACTTGTGATCTCATACATATGTCCCTAAATTTTAATTTTCCCATCTGAGAAAAATATATCCAATATATGAACATCACTGATTTGTTGTGAGAATGACATATGAAAGAAATTAGTGCAAAGTCTCAGGAATAGAAAGGATCACTACTAACTCCAATCCATCAATTGCCCATCTGTGTGTTATACTGTAGTGGCTTGTGTGTTGCGGTGATACTGGAAGCTAGATCAAGTGCACCACCCAAAATGGATACATTTCAGCAGAGCTTCCAGACTAAGAATGCACTGTGGAGATGGAATAGGTGTGGCAGCTGAAGAATTGCCATTGAAAACATTATGGATATTATGGAATAATGAAAATAGAAACCTCATGAATAGAAGCAGAAATTGTCAGAGATGGTGCAAGAATATGAGCCCCTTCAATCCAAAGGACTCCAAATATGATGGAGAAAGAGCTACCTTCTCAAACTTTAGTCAGCCACAATGATGTTGATGGTGCAAAGCCTAGGAGAGTAAAGCCCTCGGGATCTTCATTTGCATTTGCAGTGGGACACAGCTCAAAATGAAAAGCCGTAGCTGCAAGCATCAACTAATGATTAAATTTAGGATGAACAAAGTATAGCTATAGGAAATTGGAAGTTATATAAAAATAAAATAGACTGCATAAAAATCAACATTCTAGGCATTTGTGAGCTGAAATGAAATGATACTAGCTATTTTCAATTTTTAAAAATAATAAGGTTTACTATGCTGGGAATTAAACATCCATGTGGAATGGTGTCTTAGTCAAAAAGGACATTTCATGTTGAAGTACAGTGTTGTATGTAACAGAATTATATCTAGCCACCTTAAAGGAAATCCAATACAACTATTATTCAAATTTATGCATGAATCACAAAAGCTAATGGTGAAGAAATTGATTAATTTTTCCAATGTCTTAAATCTGAAATTGGTCAAATGCATAATCAAAATGCATCAATCATTATAGGCAATTGGAATGCAAAAGTCGGAAACAAAGGAATGAACAATAATTTGAAAATGTGGTCTTTGTGAATAGAGAAACAGCTGGAATTCTTATGATAGAATTTTGCAAGATCAATGACTTGTTCATAGCAAATACCTTTTTTCAACAACAGGAAATGTGAATTTCTCCAGATGGAAAACACAGAAATAAAATTGTCTACATTTGAGGGAAGAGATACTGGAAAATAACAGCAGCTAAAACCAGGCCAGGATCTAACTGTGGAATAGACCACTGATTGCTCATATGTAAACACAGTCTGACACTGAAGAAAATGAAGACAACTCCATCACAGCCAAAATGCAGCCTTGAGTCTATTCCACCTGAATTTTGAGAACATCTCAGGAATAGATTTGATGCATTGAACACTAATGATAAAAGATGGGATGGTACCGATGAAGAACACAGCTTTCCCCCATATCCTGGATGCTTTCTTCCCCCAACTACCATGATCTGAATTCTACCTTGCAGGGCTGGATAGGGCAGAGGTTGTACATTGGTGCATATGGGAGCTGGAGGCACAGGGAACCCAGGTGGACGATACCTTCAGGACCAGGGGTGTGAGGGGCGATGCTGGGAGAGTGGAGGGTGAGTAGGTTGGAAAGGGGGAACTGATTACAAGGATCCATTGTGACCTCCTCCCAGGGAGATGAACGGCAGAGAAGGGGGGGAAGGGAGACTCCAGATAGGGCAAGATATGACAAAATAACAATCTGTGGATTACCAAGGGCTCATGAGGGGGGGGCGGGGAGGGAGGGGAAAAAAAGAGGACCTGATGCGGAGGGCTTAAGTGGAGAGCAAATGCTTTGAGAGTGATTGGGGCAAAGAATGTACGGATGTGCTTTATACAATTGATGTATGTATATGTGTGGATTGTGATAAGAGTTGTATGAGCCCCTAATAAAATGTTTTTAAAAAAAAGATGGGACGAGTTGTGGGAGAACATGAAGAACATTACACATGGGGGGAAAAAGGGTCAAAAATAATGTAAAATTGTCTGCAAAGAACAGCAACAAAAAATCACAGTTGATAACAATAATGATTGAACAACATGAAGAATATAATCAATAGCACTGAATTACACATGTAGACGTTGTTGAATTGGTGAATGTTTTGTTGTGTGTGTTCTTGCCAAAATTGGGGGGAAATTACATGAATAACAATGAGTATGAAGAAAAAGAAAATGTTCTAAAATATATTGTGGTAAAGATTGCACAGCTCTTCTCAATACAGTTGAGCTATTGAATTGTATGATATGTGGATGAAGTGCCAATACAACAGCAGAAAAAAAAGAAGAAAACAGCAAAGTATCATTAAAAAGACAGGGGAAACGTGGGTGTAAGAAGAGACTGCAATTAGCTCTTAATCATTGAGGATCAGAAGAATAATGAAGTCTAAGAGCTAAACGGAAAATTTCAGAGGGCAATTCACGAAGACAAAGTAGAATATTGTAATGAAATATGCAAAGAGCTAGAGCTAGAAAACCAAAAAGGAAGAACACACTCAAACATATCTTAAGCTGAAAGAACTCAAGACAATAAAATTCAAGTCTTGAGTTTCAATATAGAAATTTCTTATGAGGAAAATATTGAACAGTGCAGAAAGCATCAAAAGAAGGTGAAAAGAATGCAGAGAGTCATTGTAACAAAAATAGCTAGCTGACATTCCACCATTTCAAGAGGGAGCATGTGGAAAGATCCAATGGCATTAAGGTAGAAGTTCAAGCTGCGGTGAAGCATTAGCCATAACAATGAGGCACGGGGAAGGAATGGACTACAAAGTGAAATGTTTCCACAAGCTGTGGAAGCACTGGGAGCACTGACATTTTTATGGCAGGAAACTTGGAAGTCACCTATAGGCCAACTGGCTGGAAGAGATCCATATTTGTACCCATCCCAAATAAAGGTGACTCAACAGCATGTTCAAGTAACAGAAAAATATCATTGATATCACATACAAGTACATTTTTGCTAACTTATGATCATCTAACAACGGATCCAGCAGTACATTGATAAGGAGCTTTCAGGGGTTCAGGGCAGATTCTGCAGAGTACATGGGACAAACAAAGAATATCATTCATGGTCTGGGCTGAAAGCAAAGAATACCGGAAAGAAGATTACTTTTGTTTTAATAGCTTTGCTAAGGTATTTAACTGTGTGAATCATAACAAACTATGGATAGACTTCAGAGTAGGGATCCCAGAACATATCATTGTGCTCGTGCAGCGCCTGCGTAAGGATCGAGCAGCAGTTGTGTGAACAGAACAAGCACATATTACATGGTTTAAAATCAGGAAATATTTGTGTCAGGGATGCATCCTATTGCCATGCTTTTTCTTCTTTTCTTAAAAATCATTTTATTGGGGCTCTTACAGTTCTTATCACAATTCATCCATCCATCCATTGTGCCAAGCACATTTGTACATATGTTGCCATCATCATTTTCAGAATATTTTCTTTTGACTTGAGCCCTTGATATCAGCTGTTTTTTTACCCCTTCTCCTACTCTCCCTCCTTCACATACTTATTCAACATATATGCTGAGTAAATAAGCAGAGAAGCTAGATTATAGGAAGAAGAATACAGAATCAGGGTTGGAGGAAGGTTTATTGACAATCTTTGATATTCAGATGACATAACCTGGCTTATTGAAAGAGGGGACTTCGAAGCACTTGTTGATGAAGATCAAGGATTGCAGCCTTCAGTGTGGATTACAACTCAATGTAAAGAAAAGCAAGATCCTCACAACGGGGCCAGTAGATAATATGATAAATGAAAGAAAGATTAAAGTTGTCCAGGATTTCATCTTGCTTGGACTATAATCAATGTTCATGGAAGCAGCAGTCAAGAAATCAAAGTAATCATTGTGTTGGGTGAACCTGCACAAGACTTCTTTAACGTGTTGAAAAGCAAGGATATTACTTTGACAGCAAAGATGTACCTGACTCAAGCCATATTTTCCATGGTCTCATATGCATGTGAAAGTTGGACATTGACAAAGGAAGACTGAAGAAGAATCGATGCATTTGAAATGTGGTGCCAGGGAAGAAAGTATCATGGACCGCCAAAAGAACAAACAAAGGTGTCTTGAAAGAAAGACAGTCAGAATGTTTCTTAGAGTCAAGGATGGTGAAACTCAGCCTCACATACTCTGGACATGGTCTCAAGAGATAACAATCCCTGTAGATGCTTGGTAAACAAGTAGATGATTCCCCCCCCCCAAAAAATATTTATTTTTAAAAGTGAAAGATTTTTGATTTTCAACCATAGCAGCTTCATCAATGGGTTCAAACATACGAGCAATTGTGAGGAGGAGCAGAGCTGAGCAGTGTTTCATTCTGTTGTCTAAAATGTGGCTACCAATCAGAGCTGACTTAACGGCACCTAACAACCACAACTCAAATACCTTTCTACTTGGACGATTGTGCTAGGAAAGAGGGAGTTTCCTGTCACTTTGGGAACTCTAAGAGAGACTGGATGAGCTCCTATTGAGGGTTGAATATTAAAGATACTTCTATAGTGACCTTTAACTCTAATTTGAATTTAATCAACAACAACGATAACAGGGAAAGAGAGGCACACAGAGAGAGAGAGATAGATGGAGAGAGGTTGAAATCTATTCTTTAGTGAGATTATTTCCATATTTCAATATTTGGTGCCCTTTATGTCATCTTATCTATCATCTGAAATATCTTTATGGGCACATAAACTGCCACTTTCTGATGACATCAACTCTCAACTACCTTGCTTCAGAGAAGTCCACATTATGGGTCAGGCTTGAGTATGGCTAACACTTGGCCTTCCGAACACATCCCCTTGATTCCAAGCCCTGGAAGAGACTACACTAGAAGTGGACACAGATTTTGTCCCCTTGGATCCCTCTCACTCTCTGCATCCACCCCTCCCTCTCATAACTGTAATGGGTTCTGTCAGCAAAATCACACGGGGACAGATAAGGCTCTTGTAACCCATAGCAACCAGCTGCCTTTGGAAAGAAAATGATTTTTCCATAATTTCATAATGTGACTTACTGGAAGGGTGGGAGAAGAAATAGGAAAATAAATAAAGTCTAGCTCTGGAAGCTGTTCAATTCATGCAAGGAGATGACGGGTAGTATTATTTTCCAAGTTGATTACACAGCCCATTCATAGAGAAATCCCTCTTTCTGATAAACTCGGAGAGGCCTTCCCTGCTGTACAGTTTAAGAGAGCTCGAAGACTGGCTACATTCTAATTATTCATAACATGAGTGTGGCAGCACCATTTGGAGAGGCAAGTTAGTGCGGAGTCTAGGGTGTCCCCAAATTTTCTAACAGGTCTTTAAAAAGCCACAGAAAGTTATTTCTCTAAATTATGTACATAACTCACACATGCTTAATTGTCCCCTTCACCCACATATTGAGATCATAAAATCAGACACTGAAGGCCTGGGAAGACTATCTTGCTCAGCCCCAAATTACACAGATGAGAACACGTGGAGCCCAGGATGAAAAATAACTAGCCATGATCCTAAGGTCAGCAGTATTTGAGAAGGTTCCAGAACGTAGAGATCATGGTTTATAATGTAGTATTCTCACACTTATAGATAGTATCAATGGTTTCTATGTTCCCTGTATGTGACCTCTCTTCATTTTTAAAATTTCAAGCAATGAAATGGGTAATAACTCCGACAAAATGATTGTACATCTAGTCATCTAGCTCTACTTAGAAAGTAATAAAATTATAAAAATGGCCTTACCTTGTTATTGTCATTAGCTTCAATAGAGGCAACTCTGACTTACAGTGACATTATGTCAACAGAGGGCTTTATTGCCTAGTTCTAAGCCATTCTCACTGTCTCTGGCATGTTCAAGTCCATCCTTGTAGTTGTGCCTATTGATTTACAAAGTCCTCCCACACCCTAGATGGCCTTCTACTTTACCAAGCATGATATCTTCCTATAGAGTTGAACCCTTGTGATGATTATTCAATTATTTTATTGTTTTAAGGTATTTTAATATTATCTAATATTTCAATAATTTTAGTAACTTAGTTCCAAGGATTTATTTAGATGCTTCAGCATTTCACAAATATTTGACTGAAACATTTTAAATTACTTATGTCTCACTCAAGAACTATTTGTGGAGAGCACTCACTTGGTGTTGACTTCTGTACTATACCTTTAGGGTACACCCAATAATCTATTTAAAACTAAAACAATAACATAAAGAATAAATAACACCCCCCTCAAGTATTATAGATCATATTTTGACAAAATAAGGAAACTAAAATTCTTAGCCCTAAGTACTCAGTTAATTATTTGTGTGTATAGAATGTAGCATTCAAATTACTTTGCCAATTCCTCTATTTGAAATATCATTTTCTATTATCAAGTGCAGGGCTGAAAAGCCATTATTTTCAAGCACTTTTCTGAGCCAGCCATGGTTTTATATTCAGCCATAAAAATATATTCAGAAATAAATATGGTTTATTTATTTATGATGATATTGACATAATAACAGCATGTGAAGAACCTGTACTCCTAATACTTTTGATTCATCAAAATAGTCACTTTTTTAATATAGGAATTATGGGTTTTCATTTGATCTTACAGTTTCTTGAAGTCCTTATCTATGCCATGTATACATTGTAACATTTATGAATGAAACAATGTAACAAAAAAGATTTTTTCAAAATAAGATGTCTGTGCTGGGGCTGAAACCCCTGGATTAACCAAGATCTGAATATTGTTGAACTCAGTGATGGGTCCCTGGATGGATACCTCTACCTTTGGATATGCTTGAATTTTTACATTATAGAACCACTGCATTTGAAAAGTTGTGCTATTCAAACTAGAATAGAGTGTTCACAATAAAAAACATGTGATTATATCCATAAAATATATTCATGCAAATAAAAATTGTGTGTATCTTTTTCTTTCATTCTTTTAGCATCAAGGCATCAAGATTTGTTTGGAGTCAAAATGTCTGCTGCTTGTCAAGATGAAAAGCCCTATGATAATGCAGTCAATTCCAACATGGAGAGAGGGGTAGCATCAGCCTGACTTGGCACATTTTGTGGGCAAGGTCTAAGAGGTTCTGTGACCATGAATCCAGTCAGATCAACACCAACCATTCACCATTCCTAATGTGGGCCATCCCAAGAAGGTATGTTCTATCATGCATTATAAATAAGGCTGATAAAGGTTGGTTTGGGCTTTGATTTTTCCTCTACAAAAGTGGCATCATCATTGTTTGTTTGACAATTCAAAGGGCCTGCTGACTCCGTACTCTAAGACTACCCTAAACACAGTTATAGACAAAAAGTCATTTCTAGTCAAAGCCATTTTCTAGTTTATAGGAGAACTATGAACAGGAATTGGGTGTAGGTGGTGGAACACAAAACTACCTGTTGATGTTTTACCTTATTTTCTGTACTCTGTGTGTGGGTTTATGCATTTTTTACATTAATTTCTCCTTTATACATATCTTCCAGCCAGCTACATAATTGGATTTTCTTTTGTTGTAAGAGTGAACATAAATTACTCCTGTTGGGTGCAGATTAGGTTACAGGATTTCTTCTCTTCTGTCACCATCAAAACCTGCATGTCAGAAAGCTTTAATATTTAATGCAGTCCTAATTAGTCTCAGTTGGGCCCAGGGCACTTAGCAAAACCTGACACCAGCCACAGAGTCAAGTTCATTTAGAGAGCATAATTACCAGTTATTTCCATATTGCCATAAATGCCCCTATTAAAGTAGCCTTTCTCTTCATCCCCCAGTTTCACAAGTAAATTGAAAAAGAAAAAAAGAAAAAGAAAAGCTTTAGATTCATGGTGACAGTAGACAAAGATCATATAATTAGGTTCTGGGTCTGACATTTCTGAGATAACTTTAAGGATTCACAGGCATATATAAATAGACTTTGAGATGGCTAGATACACCCAGCAAAGCGGGTTATGAAACAGGTAGTTAAAAAAACTTAGAAATTCATGAGGAAATTTTTTTCTCAGAACCAATATTCTGAGAATTGCTTTAATGTATATCTTGCCAGTGGTTCCGGAAAACCATATTCAAGGTCTATTGTAGGCAGGCTTCATTCTTATCCTAGAGTTACAATGGTGAAAACAAAGGGTTTCTGGTCTCCTGGGGCTTACATCCCAGCAGAGAACCACAGAAATGAAATAAAGCTCATATTCAATTTGCATTTGTGGGTAGTACTCCAGCTTCTACTAGAGAGTTATCAGATGCCATGGAAGCAGATGGCCTGACCTCAGATGAGATTGCAGAGATGGGCGAGGAGGAGGAGGAAAGATGAGTGAGAATAAGGGAAGTATGCATTCCCTGAACAGGGTAAAGGCACAGAGTGTCTGTGGACATTTTCCAAGAAGTCCTGCATGGACATTTCCCATGAGCGTTGTGACATACAGGTTGCAGTACATGGAGAGCAGATAATATCACCCCTGATGGGCCATATCGAGAATATGAATAATTGATTGTGTAATTAGTTGTAAAGTGTCTGTCTTACTATCGGTCTTATTCTCCCTCTGAAACCCAAGTGCTTAAAAAAAACAACAGTGTATAATAGCCACAAAGTCCCATATCTGACTTTAATCACTGACTGTTTGTATTTTAGAATTCAAAATAACCCTTACCTGTGCATGATGTCATCATCAGGGCCATCACCCAAGATAGGTATAATTATATCATAGGTAAATTATAGAATATATCATTACAATGATGCTTATGTCACTTTGACATAAGAAAGTTATCTCTGCCCAAATCATGTCACTTCTAGATGTGCGAGAGCCCAGGCGCCCATGAAGGGAAGACCCATGTGCATCTGATCGGGGTTTGTGTTTCTGGACAGGCACATTCAACATCCCCCTCCCTGCCATCCTCGCCTTCTGTGTCTCCTTGCTCCAGAGTCAGGCTGCAGTTCTGGTCTAGATCTCACTTTATAAGGCTTCCCACTTATTCTAGCACTCGGGCTTCTATAAAAGCTCCCATTTCAACTATAGCTTTAAGACTTGCCTCCTCCACACAGTGTGGGAATTGCACCTGACCTGATCCCACCACACCGAGGCAAATCACTGGGGGAGTGCAGCGGAACAGCAAGGGAATGGAGTGGCAAGGTCCCCAGGAAATGCTGAAAGTGGACTTTGGGGCCAGGGCGTGGTGCCCCAACAGACTGGACTGGAAAACGCTCCTAAGGGCCAGCAAACGATCCCTGAACTAACTACAAGCTTTTCTCTTGTGAACTGTTTTGTTCTGTTCTTTGTCAGTGGTTTGTTTTTGTTGTTTTGTTGTCTGGTTGTATACTGTTGCTTTGTTTTCCTCTGTCTTGTTTTCGTGCATGTTAGTGTCTCCACAGGTCTGTCTGAATAGGACAGGCTGGATGAACTATCTGGAGGAAAAACAACGGGACCGACAGTTCCAGGGGACTTGGGGTGGGGGGTAGGGGGGGTAAGGAAGTGGTGTTAACAAACCCAGGGACAAGGGAAAAACATGGGACACCAAATGGTAGAGAAGGGGGAGTGGCAGGCCTGGTGGGAAATGATCAAGGATAAGGTTGCTTAGAGAAGAGGTATACTCTAGCGCAGGTGGCGACGAAGCATGGTAGTAGGGCAGGAGGAAAGTCAAGGGAGATGGAGGAAAGAGCTAGGAGTCAAAGGGCATTCATGGAGGTCTAGACAAAGACATGTACATGCAAATATATATAGGAGGATGGGGAAATAGATCTATGTGTCTATATTTATAGGTCAAGTATTAAGGTGGCGGAAGGACCTTGGGCCTCTACTCAAACACTCCCTCAATGCATGAATACCTTCTTTTATTAAATTGGAACTCTATGATGCTCACTCTCCCGACACAACGGCTGGAGCCAAAGTGGGTGAACAAGTAAATGTGGTGAAGAAAGCTGATGGTGCCCGGCTATCAAAAGAGATAGTGACTGGGGTCTTAAAGGCTTGAAGATAAACAAGCGGCCATCTAGCTCAGAAGCAACAAAGTCCACATGGAAGAACACACCAGCCTGTGTGATCGAGTGGTCCCAAAGGGATCAGTTACCAGGCATCAAAGAACAAAAAATCATATCATTGACTGCACACCTCCATGATAGGATCGCTGAAGACAAATGGGTGCATAAGCAAATGTGGTGAAGAAAGCTGATGGTGCCCGGCTATCAAAAGAGATAGTGTCTGGGGTCTTAAAGGCTTGAAGGTGAACAAGCGGCCATCTAGCTCAGAAGCAAAAAAGCCCACATGGAAGAAGCACACCGGCCAGTGCGATCACGAGGTGCCAAGGGACCAGGTATAAGGCATCATGCAAAAAAAAAAACCAACGATATAAGTGTGTGTATATTTGTGTATATGTATATATATATACCATATTAAATGAAGGGGGAAGTGCAGAGTGGAGACCCAAGGCCCAAGTGTCGGCCAATGGAGATCCCCTCATAGAGGGGTTTAGGAGAGGAGATGGGTCAGTCAGGGTGCGAGGTAGTACCGATGAAGAACACAGCTTTCCCCCAGATCCTGGATGCTTCCTCCCCCCAACTACCATGATCCGAATTCTACCTTGCAGGGCTGGATAGGGCAGAGGTTGTACACTGGTACATATGAGGTCTGGAGGCACAGGGAATCCAGGGTGGATGATACCTTCAGGACCAAGGGTGTGAGGGACGATGCTGGGAGAGTGGAGGGTGAGTGGGTTGGAAAGGGGGAACTGATTACAAGGATCCACATGTGACCTCCTCCCTGGGAGAGGGACAGCAGAGAAGGGGAAGAGGGGAGAGTCCGGATAGGGCAAGATATGACAAAATAACGATGTATAAATTACCAAGGGCACATGAGGGAGGGGGGAGAGGGCAGGGAGGGGGAAAAAAAAGAGGACCTGATGCGAGGGGCTTAAGTGGAGAGCAAATGCCTTGAGAATGATTGGGGCAGGGAATGTATGGATGTGCTTTATACAATTGATGTATGTATATGTATGGATGATGATCAGAGTTGTATGAGTCCCTAACAAAATGTAAAAAAAGAAAAGAGAAAAAAAAAATAATTAGGGCAAAGACTGTACAGAAGTGCTTTATACAATTGATGTATGTATATGTATGAACTGTGATAAGAATTGTATGAGCCCCAATAAATTGTTATAAATAAATAAATAAATAAATAAAAATTAAAAAAAAAAAAAAGACTTGCCTCCTCACCCACCTCTATATTCTTTTACGTCAAGTGGCAGTGTCTTTCCACTACAAAGAAATCCCATGTCCCTGTGACGGAGAAGACCTTGTGGTTTAGTTGACATACAGCCAGCTTGCAGAGCACAAGAAACACTTGTTGATGAGTGGTCCGTGACAGAAAGCACTTTCCTGGCCCTAGCAGGAAGGATGCTTGTCTCTCTCCTGGGTGACCTAGACAGTGAAGCACTGGTCTACTAAATGAGAGATTGGAAGGTTAAGCCCCGCTCGAGGTACCCTGGGAGAAAGGTCTGGCACTCAGTCTCGGAGCAGTTACAGCCTTGCCTGCCTGGTCTTCATGGAGTGGTTCTACTCTGCATACGTGAGTGGGAATAGACTCCACACCAATGAACACCGCTGAGCTACCTACAAGATGGAAGCATTTCCAGAGACAGATGATGGTTGAGCTTAGCTCAACGATGCATCTAGGGCCAAGGTGAAGGTTATACCTGATTTACCTGAAAAACCTTCCCAGTTGGATTCTCAAATGACCTTAGCTAAACCAGTACCATGAACAAATAAACAGCCACAAACCCAGACTAGCCACTGCCATTGAGTTAATTGTGCCCGAGGCTTGTAAATCTGTACGGGAACAGCTGATCTCAACTTTCTTCTGTGAAGTACCTGATGAGTTTGAACATCTGACCTTGCTATTAACAGAGCGATATGTACCCAGCAAAGCCGCGAGGGCTCATTCAACTGGCTTTGAGTGAAAGTAAAATTTGATCTTGAAATCAACCAAGGGCCTTGGGTAGTCAAATTTGATTATTTCTACTCCATGCTCCCCGAGACTTGACTTCTCACTTTGATGCCTCCCCCTTTTTTGAAATCAATTTCCATCCCACTTTGATGCCTCCCCCTTTTTTGGATTCAGTTTCCATCCTCTGCTCACGCGTTTTCCCTTCTAGATAGGCTGTTTCCCAAGAATGCCCCTTGCAAGTCTTCATTAATGCATTTTAAGCAACATGGTTATAGTTATAAAAGTCAGTAATACAAGCTTATTAAAAAAAAGATAGCAGTTGCTACTTCACTTCTCCCCAGAGCTAATTTCCTTCAACGTTTTTAATGGCTCCTTCAAGTGTTTATCTCCATATTTATAAGGCCAGAGGGTGTGCTGTTTTATTTGTTTATAATATTTAGCCATCTTGGACTCCTTTGCTGAAAGAAGACAAGTTTATGCTTTCACATGATTTATCCATTAAAATTATTTTCTCCATCTTATTATATAGTTATATCAATGCTTATATTTTGTATCAAGTCTATGGCTAGAGTATATATTATTTTGAGAGTGCAAATATTGTTCATGGTGGAGGAAGATAACATGCAACAATTATACATATATTTCAAATATATGTGTGTATATGAATCTCAGAAAGTTCAAATCCATTCAGACATGCCTGAGAAGAAAGCCTTGCGATTGCCATTGAAAATCATCTGGCACACAATTCTCTTCTGTGCCAGAGAGTCAGAATAGAGTCACCACGAGTCAGAATTGATCTGACCATACACACCCACACATGTACACACACAGAGCTTTCCTGAAACTAACAAATGACTTGTTTTCTCCATTGGATGTCTTTTCTCTGCTTTTATCACTAAATTTGATATCAATTGTCTTTCTCTTAGTACTGAAATGCATCAGGTCATATTAATGCTTGATTTCTTTCCTCTCTTTGGTCTTGGGGCCATCTGTGTGCCCTCCATCTTTTGGATCACAACTATTGGTTCATAGGCTGCTCCCAGATCTTGACCTAGGACTCTGGTCAACTATTCTTTGAGATCTCCTTTGGCTTCTCTCGTGTTGGGGGGCTTGGTTCCTAAGACCTGTATCTCCCTCCTTCTTGAGATCCTCCCTACTTAAGAAAAATGCCTCCTCCTTTATCCTTTTGATAAAGTGCACATGAAAGTTATGTTTAGCATCCCTGCGTGACTGAAATATCATTATTAATATTAACTACTGGTTGAGAATAAAATTCTATGTTTGAAACCATTCCCTTGGAAATAAGGTATTGCTTAACTGACTGACAGATTCCAATGCTGTTCTTTAAGCACCTAATGCCATTTTGATTCCCAGGACTTTGTATATGATTTGTTTTGTATCTCTTGGAGACTTTCAGGTATTTGATTTACTTGACATGTTCTGAAGCTTTATACTAATTCGTGGACCTTGTTGAACTCTTTTATTGGTAAATACTTTTCTTCTGTTTTATGTCTTATCTGAAACTACTTTCATGTGATACTAGCTATCTCATATTAATCTTTTATTTTATCATTTAATTCCTATTTCATATATTCTTTCTTTTTCATTTATTTTATGAGAGATCTCTTTGACCTTAACACTGCATCCTATTTTAAAGTATACATATTTAATTTCTGATATCAGGCTTTCAATTTCCAAGAGTTCTTTTCTGGTCTCTAACAGTAACACTTTGGTACTGTGTTATCTTTGTTTGTTTCACAGATTAATATATATTTTGTCTCTAAAGACCAACTCTTTTTTTGTACTCTATATTCTTTGAATTTCTTAAATTTTATATTCTACCATTCATTTGTATAGGTTTCTTCCTTCAATATGTACCATAATTATAGATGCACACACATGTGTGTGTGTGTGTGTGTGTGTAATCACCCTCAGTGAGCCTGTTCCAATTCATCATAACCTTATAGGACAGGTTAGATCTGCCCCTATGGGTTTCAGAGACTGCTAAGAATCATTCGCACCACCACCTATAAAGGTGGACTTCACTGTAAAGTGAGCAAGAGTCTAGGCCTAACTGACTGACAATTTTTCAGGCAAAGGACTTTTCTGTTGGTCCTGTCACCTTCTCCAGGAATGAATTGTTCTTCATCTATGTGTTGGGATAGACTCAACAGTTTATAACAACAGATTTATGTTAAACTTGTTGGTTGGAATACAATTCTTTTTCTCTGCTTTCTTGCAACTCACATTAAGGAAACAAAAACATCAGCCAAAAATTACCATGAAAGGTGACAAATGCTGTAATATCAGAGAACACGAGGTTATCTGGTTAGGAAATGCCTCTCAGGAGAACACCTGGGTGACTACTGAACAGGGATTAGGACTTAGCCAGGTGTGAAGACAGGCAGAACATTTCTGGTAGAAAAAGCAGTACAATAGCATCAAGGGAGCACAGACAGATACATGGTTCATTCAGATGAGTAGTTTATACTCCAATCTTCTTAGAGCAGCGGTTCTCAACCTGTGGGCTGAAACCCCTTTGGGGGTCAAATGACCCTTCACAGGGGTTGCCAAGTACATCCTGCATATCAGATAGTTACATCACAATTCATAGCACTAGCAAAATTACAGTTATGCAATATCAACGAAAATAATTTTATGGTTGGGGGTCACCTCAACATGAGGAACTGTATTAAATGGTAACAGCATTAGGAAGGTTGAGAAGCATTGACTTAAAGCCAAGAGTGACCAAGTTAGAGTGGTAGGGCAGAAAACCAGAGGTACATTCAAGTGGAAAAAATACAGGATTTTGAATCTTATTCTAAAGATTGGGTGAATGTCTACCGAATTTAATTTTCCCTTTGCTAATAATCATTGGAAAGCCTTACAGTCTAACATTGGAGACCAGAATATTTATATGAGATGCAGAGAAACCTAAGTACCTTATCAGGACCAGGTTCATTAACCTTAAGCACCAGAACTGAGTAATGCTATTCTAAGGCAAATGAATGAGTGACGAAGAGGAAGGAACAGTGTACATGGGGCTTCTGTGAACATATGATCGAACACAGGCCAAGGGATATGACCAGAGAACTTACAGAGAAGCATCTATTCCAAGCATCATGTTGAGCATCATCAGGACAGACACATTGAGGGGTTAAGAGACTGAAAATGCGAAAAACTGCTCTTGCTAACAATTCAGGTTTCTAATTATAATGGGCAGGAAGCTCCTTGCTCTTAGGTCTGAGCATCTAGAGACATCATTCAGGGGAAGAAAGTGTCCTGAGTAAAATGAGGGAGATTCCTCATTCTCAGAAGGTAGGAAACTTGAAAAAATATGGACAAAACTGATTTTCCTGATATCTGAGTCTCAGAAAGTTATGCCCAACACAGATTTGGGAGAAGTCCATATCCAGGGACCATAGAACTGATGGTCAATAATTGGAAGAAGACAACTTGTTATTGTTTTGAAAGAATTTCCATACCTATCTTTTAATTTAATACTCAGATGGCTTGAGGGAGGCAGAACAATTTACATTTTCTCTACCCTTATAGGTAAGAAAGTACGTTCCAGGCAGCTGAAACGTTCACAAAGCCAGATAAATAAAATTCCATGGAGCTTGAGTTGAAATCCTTAGCTTCAGGCTTTGTATTTAAGAACCTACCAATCAGTTCACATTTCATAATTGTTTCTCTAGCTGGTTATGTGCACACATATGTGGTTTTAGGCTTTTAGAACTCAGAATAATAGTTGCTCAACTCACAATGTTTCAGTCGCCCTATGGTTGCTGACAGATATCTCAGGACAATTTTTGGAAGAAATGAAATGCTTCCACATGTACATCTGGAGTTTATTTAAGCTCTTAGATTATATGTGCATTGGCCTTCGTGACAATTGGCAGCAAGGGCTTAAATACGGGGCAAGAAAGAAGACAGTTGACACGTGGACCCCTTGGTCTTTCCGCAGGCCATTTGGGAGCTTAAATAGCCAACAGTTAATTAAAAATAAACTGACACTTTACTTTAAGGATAGTTTTAATAACCATTTATAAATGTTACATTAAAAATTCATACACTGTTATCAACTCCTGCTAAGGATTTACAGCACAATGAAGGTGTTATGAATGTTTTATAGGTCCTGGGGAGAAGGCTCTTTCAGCAGAGATATTTTCAGAGGATGATTTGTCTTTTCCAGGCCACGTCATAAGTGCTTAAGACAACAGCAGTTGCAGAATGAAAAAACAGCTTCAAAAGTTCAGGTTGTGATCTTGCGCTTGCCCTCCCACTTCTAAGTGGCCGTCGCTTTTTCCGTAGGTATACCATGGTCTTTGCACAGTGTTTGCTCCAACTCTGAGATGATGTGGTGGAAGAGAACAAGTTGACAATGTCAACTCAGGAGATGGTATTAACGAAGCCACCATTAAATTCACAAGCTCCAAATGAGTAGAAGTCGGGGTCAGAATGAATGATAGGCTTCTTCAGGTTATTGCCTTTCTACGTCCCCTTCCAAGACGGAGCCAAGAAGCTATCTGTACACTCTTTCAGAAGAGTCCCCTGAATTGTCAGTTTTATAGTTCATAAGCAGAATTGTATTTCTTGTTCAAGGACCAAGAATCACCAACGCTATTGCCTAATATTTTAAGGCCTGTACAGACATAGACGTGGACTTTATAGTCCCTGGCATAGTGGCTATGCACTGGGCTCCTCACCCCCGGGTCAGCAGCCTTTCTAAGGGAGAAAGATGGGGTTTTCGACTCTCACAAATGGTTACCATCTTGGAAAGGCACTCGGGGAGTTCTGGTTTGTCCAACAGGGTCGCTCTCCATCGGAATCCACAGGACGGCAGTGAGATCTTTTGAGAAAGCTTGCCTGAACAATTCCTTGGCACTGAGGACGTTCACAGCAATGTGCCCCCACCACCTCTCTCTGCTTCCCAACACTGCCATCGCACTCACATGAAAACCCAACCCCACCAACTGGTGACTCCCCAGATCCCCACTTCCTACTTCCACCCTAGCCCTGGCAACTACCAACCACCATCTTCTCTTACCAGCTTACTTATCCAAAATACTCTTACATGGTCTTTTTGTTGAACTTCTTTCGATTAGTATACTGTTTTTAATATTTTCACTTGGACTTTTTGGTTTGTATTGTTTTATTATTTTCTGTTTTTCTTTCTAGTCTGTCTGTGCAGGTCACTGTTATGTGAACTGCTACACCCTTGGGATTTCTGAGCTGTGGATTAAATCCAGTTACAAATGGCATTCTTAATGATCGCTAGGACATAGAAATGTAAAAACTTAATAGAAGAAGAGTTCAGATGAGCATCAATGCATAATTCGGGCCTTAATTATTACTCAACGAATGTTTTCTCCATGGGAAGTCTTTTCTTTGTCATCGTTCTTTTCTGCACGTCTCGGTAGGGTCGAAGAGCCCTGGTATGGGATACACTGCGGTTTGCTAACCAGAAAGCCGACAGTTCAAAACGAGCAGCCACTCTGTGGAAGACCAATGAGACTTTCTACTCCCCAAACCGTTATAATCTCAGAACCTACAGAGGTAGTTAGTTCTATGGTGTCCTCCGGGGTCCCTACGAGGCAGGATTGACTCAATGGCAGTGAGATAGGGTGTTTTGTGGTAGAGTCTTGTGACTGTGTGTATGTTCATGATATTTATTTCCCTCTCTTATGATATGGAAATATAATATCACCACTACTATTACATATCATAGCCCATGAATGTTTGCATCTGAGTATCTTGACCTTTTAACTTACATCTTCAGTTTCAGGGGGTTGTCTTTCAAACATGTCACAATCAGAAAGTTCACTGTTGGATTAAACAAAGATGATTACCATTCAGCTCCTTCAAGCAGAGGATGGAAGAGTGAGCATAAGCCAGAGCCAAGCATTTGGAGAGGAAATCAGAGCAGCCAGAACAAGGGTGGTAGAAAGAAGAATGAGCGAACAAGAGAGTGAGATTATGAGGGAGGAGGGGAAAGAGAAGGAAGAAGAGACAAGAGATGCAAGGCAGAGAGAGAAGCTGAAACATCAGTTTTAGATCGTTTGAAACAATGAAAATAATGACTAGTTATAAGATCAAATCGGGGGAACAGCCAGTTGGCTTTGTATCGTAGCATCCGTGAAAATTGTCTGGCTTAGGACGTGTGCTGCTCGTCCTGCCCGAGTGCCCTCTCCTTCCTCAGGTTCCTCCCTGGTAACATTCACACAGGAAGACAGGCTGACGACGGAGGGAGGAGGGGAAAAGAGGATGACCGCCTTTCTGGTATTTTGAGTAACAAATAAGGTGATGGAAATAGTTGAAAAATGGCATTTCGTAACCTATGCATAATTATACATAAGATAGTTATCATGATCCTTCCAAAAATTACATTGTGCAAATAGCAAAATGCTCAATGCCCATCCTGATCCATCCTCGCAAGGTGTCCTGTCCTTACACTCTGTCTGAGATTTTCCCCGTACAGCTGGTTTTCACACGTGCCATCTGTGGATCGTTACTTTGCTCTTTATAAATCTATATTTCAGAGACCCAATTCACTAAAGTGTGCACCAGAGGGATTACCACTACTCTGGCTTCAAAAATGTTTGATTTGTCTCATCCGCTCATTTGCGTGGGTGCTATCAGATTCCCAGTGCTCCTCTGCCTTATCAGCTACCATGTCTATCACGGATTTTCAGGCATAACACAAAAAAATCAACACCCCCCCCAAAAAAAAATAAACTCCATTTGCTGTTGGTGGTATTCTGACCCTCCTTCATCACATATACAGATAGATTATCTTTTTTTTAATGAACGATCTGAACTCTTTCACACTTGCACATTCACATGGTGACCATGGAAATATACTAAATGGATGTACCTCTGTATATATTTAAAAATAATGATAAGCCTTTAGAAATCAAAGGCATTACATCCTTTTAATCATTGCTGTTTAGATAAATGAAAAAATTATTGTACTTGGATTGAGTTAAAAACATAGATTGCTTTCCATCCCATGCCAGTAACTGGCTTCTATCCATTGTCCATTGTAGGCATCAAAACCACTTGTTGAATGCAAGTTTCCATCCAAGAACTTAAAACATAAAATAAGAATGGCAAATAGTTGGCAAATGTGTCACCACTTTTTAAATTCCAGTCCACAGAAGGCAATATAATAGTAGAGAGTACATACCCTGAACATATGGACTACAAGTTTAACATGTTTTCATACGAGAGATATTAAATGCACACTGAATACTGAGTAAGAGCCGGATAGGTGTATGTGGTGTAAGGTAATCCAGAGGCATCTAGAGTCAAGTTAGAGTAGCATTCACTTATTTATTCATTCAGGCAGCATCCACTAATGAGTGTCTGCTGTGTGGCATTCGTTGTTTTAGGGGTGAGATTTTGCAGTGAACAGGCAGACAAAAATAATTCTGTTCTCATGGAGTTTGTGGTCTACTTGGGGAAAAAACTTACAATTGGATTTTTCTGCATCAGAGAGTGCATTAAAAGGAACAAAGGCAATTGTGTGAAGTTATATTGAGGTAGGACAATGAGGGGCTTTGAATTCAATTACAGAAGAAGAAGAAATTGTATTCCATGATGACGCATTGTAGCTGACTCTCAAAATCTGATGCTGGGCCCTGGAGATTCATGGAGAATTTTCTAACAAGAAGAGTCATGCAGAATAAGGGACATGACTTCTCACACTGATCCCAGACAATAGAGCTATAGAGGTGGGTTTGCACAATAATTTCTATTTATCTATATCGAGAGAGAGGAATTTATCTCAAGAAGATGGCTCACACAGTGGCAGGAAGACAAGTTCCAAGTCCATGGATCAGATGTCAGACTGGAGGCTTTTCCTGACTCATGTAGCTGCTGTAGAAGCAGATAAACCCAAGACTGTCCTATCAGCCTTGGAAAATCCCATCCTCTGTGGATGCTTATGATATGGACAGGGATCTATGTGAGAGTGTTTTTGTACAAATTGAAAATGCAAAAGAGAAATAAAATTAAACAGCAAAGTCAAGGTTTGGTTCATGGTTTTGTCAAATTCGGTAAAATGTAGTTTACTAACAATAAAAGTCATCTGATTGGAGTTTTAAAATTTCCTCTACTAAATAATCCGCTCACATTGTGAAACTAGTGGAGACCGATTATGGGAGAAGGAGGAATGGAAATATGAAACACACGGAGGAAGTGGGCGAAGCGGTGTTGCATTGTGGGGACTGCATCCAATGAGGCGAAGCAAAATGTGTATGAATCGTTGAGTGGAAAATCAATCTGCGCTGTAAACATTCACCCACTTTAAAGTCAAAAGTGTAAAAAATAATAAAGATAGAAATATTGAAGCTTGAGCGTTGTAGTTTAAAAAAGAATCTTTAATCTCATTGTATTAAAACAAGTCACTAGGTGGAGAGCAACCATCCATAAGCCAAAGCCATAGATAATTGGCTCGTGTAGGTGATGAGTTGGAAGATTTCAGACAAGCTTCAAATTTCAGCTTTGTGAAGTACTTGCTACAGGAAATCTGACAGTTGTCCTCATCAGTGAAATGTGGATGGAAATCTCATGTGTTTGCAGAGTAAGCTTGATAATTAAAGGTGATTGAAGTCATTGAGCACTGTGTTTAGTTAGTAAGGATGCTTATAAAAAGTACAACTAACTCACCTCAAGTTTCACCCACTGAATCACACTGTGCACTACTCGCTCTGCTCCCCAAAGTGGAGTTTCCAGAATTAGCACGATCACCTCTCTAAGAACAAATTGATTAATTGTTCTTAATTGTTGAAAAGCACTCATGAGTAATAATCTCCTTATATCAAATTCAGCTATGGTAATGATAAGTTAAAAAAGCCCAATGGTGGTCAGTATATTATGATAGATATTATCGTGATGGATGCAAGGTTAGTGGTTCAAACCCACCAGCCATTCTGGGAAGAGAGATACGGATGTCTGTTCCCGTAAAAATTTACAAAGCCTAGAAAACCCTGTGTGGGTTGGAATTTGCTGGAAGGCAGCAGGTTTGTTTTGATTTCTGTGGTGAAGGAAAGAGCCCGGGTGGTGCAGGGGTAGGAGTGTTCACCTTGGAACCAAAAGGGTGATAGTTCAAACTCACCAGCTGCTGTGAGAGAGAAAGAAAGATGTGACAGTACCCTTCCATAAAGATGCATCACCTGGAAAATTCAATACTCTCTTATATAGGGTCACTATGAGTCAGAATCGACTCAACACAATGGGTTGGCATTTTTAAGGGTGAATTCTATTCACTGTTTAATGGGAACTAGACTCTAATTCGCAATATGATATTTCCTTTTTATTTCAATTCTTAACATGCATGAACTGTGAACAACATCCCACATAAGTCTTCTTCAAGCTTAACGTTCCAAATGTCCTCAAGGGATTTGTCAAGGAATTGAAGTGTTCTCGTCCAGGTCCAATTTCTTGATTTTGAAGATCTTTTCAAGGTTTGTGATTCATGTCTCTACAACTCCTTGAAAAACTGAGTTTTGTGAGCATGTGTGTCTGTTTTTTTTAAAATTTATTTTATTCCACCCAGTTCTGTGTGCCACCAGCAACATATAGAATCCTCTGTTGGACATACTTATTAGCTTCTTCAATAACATCTATTTCCTTATCACTTGCAACCCCTCCTAGTTTTTTTCCCTCTCTCATTCTCCTCTCCATTCCCTCCAACCCCTCTCTATTCTTTCTCGCTCTCTTTCACTGTGAATATCCTAGGCCCCTCCCTCTTCGGTCATACTCTTTTCCCTGCCCCTTTTTGGGGACCTGAGTAGACTTCATGTGCATGACATTATGATTTGATCTTTTTGTTTCACACATTTCTATCATTTCTGAGGTCAGCCTTCATGTAAATCCTATGCGTCCTGTGGAGTAGGATGTTATGTGATTTGGACATTGTACAAACACCATGTTTTCCACTGAGCAAACAGACTTGCCTAACTTGCTAACAATGGCATTCACCGATTTTCCACCTTGGCCTTGTTCAGTAACCTTTTGTTTCCCTCACAAATGGATACTTTGTAACTGCTCTCGCTCACACTGATTTCCCTGTCTTTGGATACCATAGTGCACATCATGGTAATGTTTTTTAAAGAAAATTAAAGCAAGATAACACTACACCACTACATAGGCACAAGATCCACAAGGTTATATACTACTACTATGCACGGAAACATGCCCCGTCATACAGTAACTTTCTTATTTGTAAGTAGTGAAGTTCACACTACAGTAATCAGGGTGCACACTACACCATAGAAGCCAACAGCAGCCGTGTTTATCACCATGAAGACACGTGCATTCCAAATTGTAGGGGGACATGTAGATGGCAAATTACAGGGATTGCGAGTTTCTGTTCTTTAACAAACAGAAAGCTTGCAAAAATTTCCATTGTAATTTGTTTTCTATGAAAACTCTCAAATCCCCTCCTATATGTATTATACCTCTACACACCTGGCATACATAAAATGCAATACATGTGTGGAAAAGGGTTTTCTTCACTGTGTCTATTACATCTGCTACATCCAATTCTCTAATCAGTGCTTCTGAACGCTACCATAAATTTAAGGAACCCTGGTTGCACTATTGGTTAGGTATTAGAATGCTAACTTCAAGGTTGGCAGTTCAAAGCTAGCAGCCACCTAGAGGTAGAAAGCTGAAGATGTCTTCTCCAATAAAACTAATTTTTAAAACCCCTTATAGGATGTTTGTGGGTTGGAGTCATTGGCAATGTGTTTATTATAACTTTGTTAGACCACAGGCATATAGGTGGTTGGTTGTTACCCAAACACATTTTATGAGACCCATGACTACATGTCAAGAGGTGCAAGGCCCTACCTTGAACTTCATCCTTGCTACTAGTGTGAGCTATCACCAGCTTTTACCACTCATAGGACTTCTAAGTTTCATGCTTTACTGATCGGTATTGATAATTAATTTTCCTTTCCCACTGTAAAAGTCATGGAAATCACAACTCTCCCCATCGCCTTCAATATTTTTTTTTCACAAGAGGGTCAATACTTTTCTGAGATCATATGCACTTGCCCATTGCCATATGGGCCCTGCAGAACTAAATTCTTGGTCACGGCCACTTCTTTTAGAGTCACTCTTTCAGAACATACACAACGAAGTTTCCACAAATCTGAGTTTTATTGCAGACTTTGCTGCTGCAAAGTAAGGATGATGTTCTTTCCTGCTTCTGCGTGCGTTTCTCTCTACCTGTGACTCAATTGCCAAGGTGAACTCTCTCTCAGCTATGGTAGAGGGGCCCTCAATTTCTAGGGGTGCATCGCTCTACCATACCAGTCAGGCTAGGGGAAGCTGTGCTTCAGTAAGAACCAATTAAACAAATTAACTTTGAGCGAATTAAGACAAAGTAATATCTCCATTCAGGATTCCTGGCTCATCTGTGGTCAGCTGAGGGTCCTAATCTGCATTATTCTTGCTCTGGGCAAGGAATCACCACCTGGGTGTTTGCTGTGGATTACAAGACACACGTTCATCGTCTACTGATCCGAACAAATCGCTGCAACACTATCGGTTGCAGTAGAGTACAGCCCTGCAGGAGAGAATAAACTGCTTCTGAGTTTCCCAGGTTGCACTCCACAGAAGTAGATGACCACATCTTTCTCTCAGGGGCTACCTGATGGGTTCAAACTACTGACCTACTGCTAATAGCTGAACGCTTTATCACTATGTCAGTTGGGTTCCTCTGGCCCAAGTGACTATGCACTTTCTACAAGTCAATTCGGACTCATAGCAGTCCTATATAAGGTTTCCAAGACTCTGAAAATCTTCATGGGGGCAGATGGCCCCAGGTTTCTTCCACAGAGTGACTGGTGGGTTGAAACTGCTGACCTTGTGGTTAGCAGTCTAAGGCTTGCCAGACGCTGCAGCCAACTGCAAAGATGGATAACAATGGAAGAATCTCAAATGAGATGGAGGAGAGGTAAGAGACAAGATGTGACAATCAAGAACATTAGTTGCCATGGAAGCCATCAGGAACTACTATTTCCTAAAGGCAGGTGTCCCTGGCAGCAGCCAATACTACTGAGAAGTAAACTGAGATGAGGAATTAAAGGTAGCGAAGTGACACAATTAGAACGACTCAGGAAACAAACAGGTTCTAACAGCTGGGAGAACACTGTGAAACAGAGATGTGTTCCCACTCTCCTTAGTTCATCGTTAAATGCACCCCAGACGGCCTATCTGGTTTCCTATGTGCAGAATGAAGTCTTGAAAAAGTTCAGGATTGTTACATCTTGAAATCCATACCTTAGGGTTTGGGATACAAAACATCGGACCCCGACGAACATTTTCCTAGGAGCTCTCACGTTTTCCACCTGGAATGTCTTGCTTCCCCTACACTGGATGGCGATTGGCTCTCACAGTTCAAAAGCATACGAGACTTTCCCATCCAAGGTCCGCTCCTGCTAGTTACGACTGCTGTGTCTCACACATGCACACACACACACGCACACCATCTTGTGAGAATAGATTATGATTTGTTCACGAATCCTAGCAGTCTCCTATGGATTTCCTGAACAAGTCTTTGTCCTCTAAGTATTAGTACTAAAATCAGCCTTTGATGCCTCTAGCTTGAGTCCTTAGATCAGTGGTTCTCAACCTTCTTAATGCCGCGACCATTTCATACAGTTCCTCATGTTGTGGTGACGCCCCCTCCCCAACCATAAAATTATTTTCATTGCTACTTCATAACTGTCATTTTGCTACTGTTATGAATCAGATGACTCCTGTGAAAGGGTCGTTCGGCCCTCAAAGTGGTCATGAACCATAAACCACTGCCTTAGATTCATACTGCTTGATATTTGCTTCTTTCATTCCCAGATGTAGACAAGACCCAGGGAACCAGCCTTTCCTCTCACTGTGAGGCACCTTTGCTTTGTGGTCTTTGCTCTGCCTTCTTTTGACCAGGGATTCCCACCTCCAAGAATGTGCTGGGTCTTCTTTTCAAGTCTAGAAATCCAGAGTCCTATGTCCTCCAAGAGCCCCTTCTCCCAGATCATGGTCATCCACTTACAACCATTTGGGGGCTGCTCCTCCCTTCTAAGACCTTCCCTGGGAAATGCTGCTTCCAGGACCACAGACTGAATTGACTCTCCTCAATGTGCCCCGTGGACTTGCTCTCACAGCTTTTAGGGCAAAGCAAAACAAGCTGAAAGAAACCAGAACACTTCCATAAGCAGAGGAATAAAACCTACACATGCCAGCTCTGCTCGGCAGCCTCCTCCGCACTATTCAGAGAAGAATTCTTCGTTAGTGACCATTATTTTAGAATATCACTATTAATGTTTTAAAATGCAGTATTTCTAGAAGGAAGAAATGCATTTAAATATCAAGATGCACCTAACACTCAAAATTCATTGACTTGAGTAGACCAGACATGAGGATCTGCTGTTTCAGTCCCGAATGATAAGTGACGCCACCCATGCACCACTGACGCGCAGAAGTACCTGCCTGACCGGCGAACATTACAGGAGCTGCTACCTCAGCAGTTGCTTCACCACTTGTTCAGATGCTGGGAAAATTATTGCGAGTTGGCAGTAATGCCGGCAATATATCTGGGAGCCATTTTTGCTTAGAATAAAGGTGGATTTCTTTAGACGAGACATCCGTCTGCAGGATCACAAAGACTAAGAAACACACTGAGCAGAGATCAGCCACAAGCAGGTATTAGGGACAAAAAGCGCCGTAGGAGAAAGCAGCACCACGTACAGCTGCGTGAACCATGGCAACGCCCTGGTATCACGTTCCCGGGAAACAGCACATAGTGTTCCCAAGCCGCTTCTGAGTTACAGGGACCCAACCGGACAGAGTAGGACTGCTCTCCCCGGTTTCCAAAGCTGTAATCTTTACCATAATCAGAATGGCGCATCTTTCTCTCACGTGTGGTTGATGAGCGTGAATTACGGACCTTTTTGGTAACAGCCAAACACTCATCACACAGGCGAACACCCTTCAGAGCCTAGTTTTCCGACACTACTTTCCATTAGCCGCGAGTCAGGATGGATCTGATGGTAACTGGAAATGTGTATGTCCCACATCCACGTTGTTGTTATTGTCAGCTGCCTTCCCGTCCGTTCTGACTCATAGTGACCCTAGTACAACAGAACAATTGTGTGCCGTGCTCACAGTTGCTATCATGTTGAGAACATTTTATTTGCTTATTTCACATATGAATGTGATATGTAAGAGTCACATAATAGATGTGATATTGTATACAAGGATATAGGACATGTAAATATCACCAGTCGTTGCCAAGCCATTTCAGACTCGTGGCAACCCATGTGCGTCAGAGTAGGACTGTGCTCCCAGGGGATGGCAATGGCTCCTTTTGTTTGCATGTAGACTGCCAGGTCTTTCTTCCAAGGCACTCTTCCTGGAGGGCTTGAACTTCCAACGTTTTGGTTTAGTAGGTGAGCAAATCAATGGTGTGTACCGTACAGAGGTCCCCATATCAATGGAGACTGGTTGAAAAGAAGACTACTAAGCCTGTTCTAGTAGGTAAGTAAGTGGTCGTGCATGCTCTCAACACAGTCCAGTGTATGGTGAGAAGCTATTGTGGGCAGCGCACTGTACGAGGACCTTGTCACGGGGGCATCAGCCAATCGGCCAGGTCCCTGTCTTCTTGAAGTACATACAGCTTTCTGTTTAGGATAAAGCCTACCATAACACAATAAAACACAATCAATAACACAATAAAACCAGAAGAGAGATGGAGACAAACAAGAACAGGATGATTTTGAATGATCATTAATTAAGGATGTACTCCTAACCAGCATGTAAGGTCTGGTGTTGCAGTATTATTGGCAATTCCAGGGTGTTTCCAACCCTTCTTGTGCCCTCTGTCCAGCAACACACCAAGTTCCACACACTCACTCTGGGTTGATTGACAAACACAAGCTCCACTGTCTGTGTGTTCATCCCCTGCTGGGCCTCCCGCTTCCTGTCCTTCTCCCTTCCCAAGTGTGTTACTCTGAGAGCACGCACCCAAGTCTCCCTGCAGCACTTTTAATGTAATCTTCTTTGGAACTCCGAGGTGAGGGTCATTTATGGATATTTTTCATAAAAACAATATTTCAGAGAAAATCAAAAGGAGACTGTGTGGTCAAATAGAACCTGGGAAAGGAGAAGTCGGAGGTTTGTCTCCCTCTACTGTTCCTTCAGGAGAACAGCAAGACAATTCTTCTTAAGAGCGCACCCAGCCCCACAGACCTCTGGGCCTTGAAGCAGGGCACACTCTGCAGGAGGGCGAATGAGCGAGTCACACTGCCACTTTGGTCATTGCTCTGATAACTGCAATACTGCTATCCTCCATTAAAATGAGACTCTGGAGGGCAGACAGATCACATTTTACTCTCATAAAGCCCATGTCTTTACCCTGCCTTGTGTCCTTGGGGAGGGTGCGTGGGTTGAGTGAGAGAGGAGAATGGCGCAGCAGAGTTAATACACAGAGGCTCCGGGTCCTCAGGTGGGCTCTGTCCCTGTCTAGTGGTGAGACTCGCCTGCTTTGGGGAGACTCTTGCAGTCAGTGTCCAAATCTCCGTCTGTTCATCTGTAAAGAAGGAGGTTATCTAGGAATGAGGACATGCAATGGGCAGAATGAATAAAATCCAGGAACGCAAAGTGACTTTAAACTTCCTTCAGCCTCACATGCTTGCCATCCTAAGAAGCAAACCGGTGCTAAGGAAGTCCGCTCTACGTGAGAAGCACCTTGACCGTGCTTAGGAGGGCGACTACCCAAGAGCAGTGACTGCCGTTAAAGTGAAGGGTCAGGGATAAGGCTTTGTGTTGTTTTAACAACTGCATGAGTGATCCTAATACTAGGCTACAGCCTATTAAATAAATAAACAAACAAACAAATAAATAAACAAATAAAAAGCAAAGGAAAATGACAAGATCAAGCTCAACTATGCAAAGGCTCTAGCTGATCGAGAAGCCCAGTACCCATACCCAGGTCCATATGCTAGCTTGCAGCCCTGTGGCGGCCGCCATGCTGCCATGCTGCTGGAAGTTAAGTCACAAGTATCTCAAAGCCCAGAGGTCATCATGCTGGAAATGATGGTTTTAGCCGAGCTTACAGGTTTAAAGAGATGAAGAAGACAAGCCTCTTCGTCCAGTGAATACCCAAGGGACCACAATGGAACGTAGCCAGCTGGATCACCGGAAGAGGCACCGAATGCAATCACAGAGAGCAAGGATGTGCGTATACCGAGGACAGGGGAGACAGCGGCAGGGCTGTGAGACCACGGCATAGTCGTGGTTGTTCTAAGGTGCCATGAAGTCAATGTCTGACTCCTAGCAACCTCAGGTGACAGAGTCAACTTCCATTGAGTTTTCTAGGCTGTGAGGGCCAGGTGTTTCTCCTGTGGGTGTGTTAAGCTCAGCCTTCTGCTCAGTGGTGGTCTCTCCCAACAACGACATGCTTCATCAGATAACCTTCCACTTCCCACATCATACTTTTTTTTTAATCCTGTCCTTTCCTTTTCTGGGCTAATCCGTCCATGTTCTTTTTTTTGCTCTGTGCTCAATACCCACGGCATTTCCTTCCATCTGCCCTGTGCATTGCTCCTTCCTCCTTAGGCCAAATAAACAGACCTTCTGAACATACCCTTAACCTCCCAGCTTGCAGCATGTGAAACAGTGAGTGCCTTCTCGGGATTTCAGGCACACTTGCACTCTTCTCTGGCCATCCCTGGGATTCTAGCTTAGGGACCCGGAATGGATAGACTGCTCCCCACAAGGAAGCAAAGGAAATTCCCGTGAGTCAGTCCCAAACTGTTTTATGTTATAAAGTTCACATTCTTCAAGCAGGTTTCACTGTTTATTATCCACCTTCCTCTGCCACCCCATAAAACCATCCCAGACACACACACACACCCTTGCAATATGGTGCTCTGCCCCTGTGCTAGATCTCAGGCTCAGCATTTTCCACGATTGACTTTCTTTGTCCTCCTCACGCTCCTAGGAGATTGGCACTGTTATTCTTCACTTTTTTTTAAATGAGGCACAGAGAAGCAAACTGATTCATTCACGCATATAGTAAGTAACAGAGGCAATATTCAAATCTGACCACCAACTCCAGAGCCCCTGGAATATGTGCACACTGTGTCTTGATGAGGAACAGAGAAGGTGGTTGTACATCAACCCCAGAGCCTGGCTCCTGGCACATCAGCCCTGAGTCCAAGGTAGATGCTGCCATTCCTGTTGAGAACCCTCCCCATGCTGCCTTTCCTATACCGTGCGACCTTACCTTGAGTCTAGCCTCATGAGCTCTACCCTCACTGGTTCCACACAGAGAGATTTCGACCATCAAGTGTTCCTACCTGGTGATACCTCCTCCTTCTGCCAGATAAGTGTTTAAACTCATTGGAAGGGCCTTTACAGGTGTAGCAGCATTTCTCGTCCCCGGTGACAGCAGCGCAGCAGGCCTGGAGCAGGAAGAAAGGTAGAGATGCTAAATAGTCAGCTATTTTCGTGACAGGCCTGCACAGTGAGGATCATTCTTGCCTAAAATGGAAATAGTACACTCATTAAGAGATATTGACCCAAATATTTCTCAGGTCCCTTCAAGATTTAAAATACCACAATATTAATATTGAGCTTTTGCTGAGATGTGCTTGCCTGCCAAAGGTCTTACCCTTTATCACAGACTCAAAATTTAGCTCAGCACTGCCCGCCAATTATTCTGTATTTAAAACACAGGGTTGTGTATTTATAATTAATATGGATTAGATATTATTTCCCATGCAGTATGGAAGGCAAGTCAATTCGGAGAGCCACATAGCTGCTCAATAATGCAAATGATGCCTGTTTAAATTAGTGTAGCACAGCCTTTCTTAAAACGGGGAAGCAGCGTGGCCTAGCTAAGAAGGACCCGTCTGTAAAGAGAAGGATTTTCCTTTGTTTGGGCAACTCTGCATCTCTCCATCACTGGCTGCATAAACTTGGACCTCCGAATGGAGGGTAGGGGCAATAAGATCGGCTTTAAAGAATGGCTGGAAGGCTTGGACAGGCTGTTGTAGAAAGCTCGGTGCACAATGATGGCTCAAAGAAAGGGTCTTCATAATAATTTTTATTAGTCTTTCTGTCATGCAGAAGAGATCCATTGGTTCTTCCCGTGGTGTTGAAATGGGGAATGTGAGTTTTGGAGCAGGGCCTTGGAAGATGATTAAGTTGGGGTTCTCGTGGATAAGCAGGCAACTTTATGAGCACAGAATACAATGGTCTTAATGTATGTCTGGAACTTTTCTACAGATATTTGTTGAGTTGCTCTTGCATACTGGGCGCTGCAAGAGATCCCACACAGCCGTGACCCTGGGGGCACTGGCAAAGTGTGTCTGTAAGAGGGGGTGACTGTAAGCTTCCTTTTGAAAAAGGATGCTGATACCTTTCAGACGTGCACTTGAAAAGGCCAGCACCCTAGACCTGTAGAAATGCTCCTGTTGCTGACTGTTTCTACAGAGAAAGCACTCATCCTTCAACGCCTATTGAATCCAGGAGTCATACCTTCCGTAGCAGACTGCGATTTTATGTACATACTTATACATGCGAGTATGTGTGTTGTGAAACTATACATTTGCCTCAGTGGTACAATTATCAATGGGCATTTTCTTACTAATTTTGATCATGACTCTTCTCATCATTATATTTTCTTTCTTTTTTAAAAATTTTCTTATAAAGCTCTTTGGCTACTTGAAAAAAAAATTAACAGTCAGAAATGCTTAGGAAATGCAAGACTGCTGAATCTTTGATGTGTATTGACATTCTTTAAGAGGCTGGTACACTATTTAATGTTTCATAAACCATTTGACCTGCGGGTCTCTTTTAAAAACATCATTATATCAGACTTGATGCTTTAAATTGTTGGGAAATTTGTAAATACCTACTATTCTTTTAAAAAATATATCTGCTACTCTTATCTTGTGTCTTTCTCTGATATATTTCATGAACTCTGATTCTATACATACGACTTGCAAGATTAATAATGAGGGAAACTTATTACGTAATATTTAAAACTGTGGCTGAAGGAAATTAATTGTACCCGCGTTTTCAGTTCGAGTTCCTGTTTCAGTATTTCAGTTTCAATATGAGAAGATAGTTCAGCCAATATTAAAAGTTTGAATTTCCCCATTTAGGTCTTTGTTTGTCTCTGCCCTAAAATGCCACTAACTTGTGACTGACAGCTAGGAGATACGCTTAGGTGAGATGTTTTGGAGATTTAATAAAAATCCAGACTCACTCTCATAAATTTACAGCCAACAAATAAATTTTGGGTGTGTGTTATGTTACTGGTACTGTAGTAGGACCGAGGAAAGAAGGATAATTAAATCATAGCTCATACTTGAAGGAGATTGTAGTTTACTAGAGAAGACTATTATATTAATAGGCAATTATAGCAAATTATAATGGGCATGTAACAGAGTTATGACACAGAGAAGGGACACAGAGAAGGCTGACTGGGTAAATATTTGGTTGGACATATCAGGGGCATTTTCAATGAACTATAGGGATTTTCTCTTTGGACAAATGTGGGAAAGATATTCTGAGCAGATCCTGAACCTATTCTCCAAGTTACTTTATTATTACCTAATCATGGTTATACTTTGAGTTCTACTGACAAGATCAGCAGATGGAAACCACCAACTACTCCTAAGGAGAAAAATGAGGCTTTCTACTCTCGTAAAGAGTTAAAGCCTCAACAATGTATCAGGGAAGTTATAGCCTGTCCTGAATGGCAGCTTAGTCTGAATCTACTCCATGGTAGTGAGCTTGGTGTTTTGGTTCAATCTTAAGTATGGTGTAGTGGCTACGCTTGGGGCCGCTCGCTGTAAGGTCAGCAGTTTGAAGCCATCCGGCCCCTCTGAGGGAGAAAGACAGGCGTTCTACTCCCGTATAGCGTTACACTCTTGGAAACCCGCCAGGGCAGTTTTCCCCTGTGCTCAAGGATTCTTGTGATTCACAATGGATGCAGCTATGATGAGTTTTGGTTAATTTATGAATTGAGGTGACTATATAAAGATGAGCTTGTTCGTGCAAGATTTTTCTTTCCTTGAAAATAAAAGGCCAAAGGTTCTGAAAACTAGTTTCAATATTGTCAGAATTTTAAAACATTGTACAAGCTATAGGACTCAGAGGGGTGACATTGCAACTGAAATGGTATCAGATAAACCTGGCCCTCTGAACGTAGGGCAAACAAGACAGGAGCTACAGGATGCCACCCCATTTCCCTTCCAGAGGAGACTAGAAAACAAGGCTTGCCATGTTACGACCTTACTGCTTACGAGAAGCCAGGAGAACATCAGCACTTTGAGAAAAGCTGGAGATTCGCCAAAAAGAAGTCAGTTAAACGAGGCAGTCAAACAAGGCAGGCGTTCACGCAGACCAAGGATCAGGAAGGTGGTCCCGGTTTTGTTCTGTGCGACATAAGCTCTTCATGAGTTAGAGCCAAGTGGACGCCAACTACAATAAAAAATAAATAAGCATAGTCAACTCTACCTCCCCAGGGTGAGCCCTGGACAACACCCCCACGTAAACTGCCCCCTCAGTCAGCGACATACAATCAAAGCCAGTTTTCCCACACAGTCCTCCATCTCCACGGTAGGCCTGTCAGTGAAAGCCACGCCATAGACAATGCATTACTGCGAAAGCATTCGTACTAGTGTGTTGACAGTAGTATGTGCTACTGTATTGCACAACGCTCGTGTCCCAATTAGTGTGCACTGAGCCACTGACCGGTGGTTTATATCATCTACCTTGTATACTTGAGGGTACTAAGGCTCAGAGGCAATGAATTTCTAACTTCAGGCACACAGTTAATAATGTTACAAATGAAGGGAGCATTTCCTGTCGCTGGCTTAAATGTGGTGTGGGCAGGAGTGATTATTTATGATGTTTAGGTCTTTTTCTCTTCCTTCCTCTCTCCTCCCTTTTTTCTACCTTCCCTCTCTTTCTCTCCCTCTCCGACTCCCTCTTCCTCTCTCTTTTCCTTCCTCTCGCTCCCCAAACTTTGTGAAGCTGATATATCTAGATATGGAGCTGTCAAAATATTATCCTAATAGCATTTGGAACGAAACTAAAACAAGCCCAATTTATTGCCGTCTAGTCTAATTCCAACTCATAGTGCATGTTGACTGGGTTTCCAAGGCTGTAATATTTATGGGAGTAGACTGTTACACCCTCTCCCATGAAGATGTTGGTGGACTCAAACCACTGATCTTTACATAAGCAGTTGAGTGTTAAACCACTGCACCACCCGGGTTTCTGGGACTAACTTAGGACATTGTGGTTTGTGAGTTAAAAGTTACCTTATTTGTAAGTTTTTATCATGCAGAGGATGTCATCAAAACTATTCTTAGATAAAATCTGCCTATCAGCCTAATAGACCAATTAGGATTTTTATAGTGTTATAATTGAAAATAATAATCTTCAAAGTCATATAGCTCACTGAGTGACTAGATCATGAGTTCTCACTGTTAACATGCAACACATTTCTGGGGTCTTACTCAAGGTTGTGTGAAATTACCTCTCAATTAGCTATAAACCCACTTCTTTCTCACCCACGCAAGAAAGCACATGGAAACTGAAGTGAGTGACAAAATAATGTATAAACTCCAGTCTAATTGATCATAAAAAGTTAGCTCTTACAAACTTTTGTGCCTTAACTTTAATATTCCTCATGAGGGATTAAGACTTATCTAGTTCCCATAGCACTACCATGCAGATGAGTGTGTTGTCACATAATAATTTTTTTACCTTGTCACGAAGTCATGCTTAAAATGTACCTTCAAATATTAACACATTTGCCACTCTGTTGATTTCACTCAATCTGTTTTGAATTTTACAAAAGTGAACCTACAGTATAATTGTAATAATAAAATGACAAGTACTATTGTTATAGTACTTTTTAATTAACAACTACTTTCCTACTCATTTCACTTAATCCCCCACTAATTTGAAGATATGTTCAATAATCCCCACTTTATAATCGAAGAAGGTAAGCTTCATTAAAGGAATATTGGAGATTTCAGATCTTGTCTTTATTAACTCCTTGAACATCCTAAGGTTTGTGTGTCTATAATAGAAAGAAAAGTTAGAAACATAAAAACTTAGGGTGAATTAGCGCAGCCACCGAATCAGGAAGATGAGCATTAACCTGGTCGTCTTAATTCTGATTGGTTTGTTCTGCATCAATACAGTTAATTAATATACAACTTCAAATTAGCTTTTGCAGACAGGGAAATGTCAGCAGGTTTCTCTTTGTCCTCCTGCTAAGTGTAGGACATTAAATCATTATTATACCTAATAGTTCCTAATTTGCCGGTGGAAATATTAGCTCCCAAACGTATAAAAATCATCCTGATCCTGAAGGTCACCAGTTGCATATCTGATTATGTTGGTTTCCTGCTGGTCATTTTACTCCACGGTTTAATGGTTGCCATAGTACCACGATGAAGTAAATTGTGAGCTGAATCTCACCTCTTCATCTTTATTTAACCAGCAGTTAGTTTGGATGGCCAGCTGCATTTTTCTAAATGGGAAAAGAACTCCAGAGAAGTTCAGTCACTCACCAAAAATCACACAGAAAATTTGACTGCTCAGGGTGTCTGTCCGATGAGCACAAATGTGGGAGGTAACTATTTAATCCACTTCTTCTTGCTTATCTAAATGTCCCGCTCTCACCCTTATAATTCTACATCCGTGACATTCAAAAAGACATTGGAAAATGCATGGCTTTACCAGTAGCAAGCATACTCCGGAAATAAGACTGTAATTACTAGCTGAGTAGACTAAGACTGACTATTGCAATATTTTATCTGCTGTATGGGCAATTCATTAAAACAGATATCTAGTGTTTTAATCACTCTGCCAAACCACCATCTGTTTCCATCCCAGCCTTCCCCCCATCCTAATCATCTCCCCTTACCTGCTGCCACAGCACCAATCAGGGTTGGGGAAAGGAAAGGACAGCTTGTGAGTGGAACATTGGGAGCCTGTGCAATAATTCATCTTCTAGGCATGACAGAGCAAGCTGTTGGCTGCTGTGAATATGCAGAGCAGGTCTTGCAGGGCAAAATCCTGTATTCGACACAAGCATAGTTCCCATTTGGTGGAGGCAAATGCCGTCTTTCTCTCCCCAGCACCTACTCAAACTCTTTACCAACTTCTGGAAGGTCTAGGAAATATTTCAGACCCCAGGAATAAGCATCCTGGAGGAAGGGGTTCTGGGTTCCAATATTAAAGTCATAAGCCAAGGTGGAAGGTATCTATTTATTTGTAAATGTGTTGCTGTTACCAATGCCAAGTAGTTGACCAAGTACTTTACAAACACCATCCCATTTTATTTCAGGCGCAATGTAGTCATGTAGCTAGTTGTTTTCCCCAGTTTGCAGATGGGTCAAGGAAACCAATTCCAATTGCTCATCTTCCTAACTCAGAATCACAGGTATTAGAGGCAGACATTGGACTGGGCCCCTGCTGCTTTGGCAACAAATACTGTACCTTTTAATGATCGTATTACCTTCTGAGATTGAGACTGGCATAGAGGAGTTAGCTGAGAGGCCATATCAGATGAGTGCATTGTAGGGGGATTAGCACAATTGTGTCTAAGTTCTAATGTGACACCTTGCCCTTTGATCTCCCTTTTGATCCAATGGATCATTGCTCCAGTTTTTAAGCGTTTCTGCTTTCTTTTCAATGGAGGTTTTTATCTATTACATTCTGCATTGGTATTGGGTTTTTTGTGTTTTGTTTTGATTTTGTATTTTCTCTGTGTATGAAATTCAAGATAGGTAAGGTACAGAGAGGGCAACTGGATTAAGAGTTTCCTAGGGGCATGGCGGCAGGTGTTGGTGGAAAATGGGGAACTCATAACAATGAGCACAAGGAAGAAGAAACTTCCTAAAATTGATTGTGATGATTACATCATTCTTTTGCATATTGGGTTAGTCTGGGTACTTTAGAGAAACAAATCCACAGAAACTCATGGATAAGAGAGAGTTTTATATATAAAGGTTAAGTGCACATCAACAAAACCTCCCAACCCAGTGCTTCCCAATCCCACAAGTCCAACATTAGCACATATGTCCAACACCAACCCACAAAGTTATCCTCCATCTCACAAAACACACGCAATGATGCCGACTGTAGGAGGAAAGCCGAATCAGTAAACGTGTAAGCATCTCAGTGCTGGCAGGGGTCTGCACACAGGGCTGCATCGGGATAGGTCCATGTGGCTTCTCCTTGGGGATGTCTTGCAGTAAGTGAACCTTGCCAGATGAAGCAGAGAACTTGCTAAGACAGCTGCACCCTGGTCCGACCATCACAAAGCAAGAGAGCGGAGAACTCGAAAGGTGAGGTTCTCTGAGCCATTTAGCCCTCTGCCCTTCAATTAACCCCACATGTGTTTGTCGGTCAAGTTGGCACAATAAACTAGCTACCTCACATATGAATGAATTATTAAATGTATAATACGTGAATTATAGGTCAATGAAGCCATTTTAAAAGGTAAATGTATATGACACATTTTAGTTTATAATATTATCGCCTTCTTTTATTCTTACTGCAACATGATGGAGGTTTTTTTTTTAAATACACCACTTTATATATTAGAAAAAGGACCCACAAAATCTCAGAAAGTTAAATGATTGTACCCAAAACCAGTCGATCAGGTATCAGCATCATGGGTCATTGAGTGTCCCAACCCAAAACTTGTTTAGATTTAAAAGAGAGAGAGAGAGAAAACATTTATTGTGAATTGGACAAAACTTTACAAAGCAAATTAGTTTCACATTGAACAATTCATACACATTTTATTTCATCTTACTGATTGAAATTCCCACAATATAATACCATATATTCACTTCTTCCCTGTGTTTCCAATGTCTATTTGGAAGAGTTAGGAAAGAAGAAATGGAAACCCAATGTTTTAAAAGTATTGATTAACTGTGAACTTCTGCCCGAAAACATGAACCAAACTCAACCAGCCCTATAACACAGGGTAGAACTGTCCCTGTGAGATTACAAGACTGTAACTTTGAGGGAGTAGAAAGCCCAGACTTTCTCCTGTTGAGCCACTGCTGGTTTCGAACTGCTGACCATGCAATTAGCAGACCAACCAAATCTTTTTGAGTCTCATCCTTGTGCTGTTCCTAGTTCCCACTCCCACGCTCCTGGAGGCAATTCCAGGGGGCCGGCAGATAGGTTTAGTGAAGTCAGGGCTGTAGCTTGCCCACTACACAATGAAGTTTTGAGATGTTTTGTCCCAAAGCATTAAGAACGTAACGATAGCGAAATCAGAGCATTAAATCAATGGAAGTTTGTATTAGTTTCCAGAGACTGCTGTAGCAAATTTCTATAATGAGTAGATTATTGAACAGAAAGGCAGTATTTCATGTACTAGAAGCCAGGACAGAACACAGAATCTGGGTGCTGACTCTGTTGATTCTTGTTCTGAGCTCCGGGGAAGATTTTGTTCTGAATTTCCCTCCTAGTTTCTGGTGGTAGTCAGCTCTTTGGTGTTCTTTGGTTTGGAAGTCAGTCTAATATCTTCCTCTTTAGTCTAATGTCATTCTTCTTTTCGTATCTTTGTCTCTATGTCTCCTCTTTAATAAGAACATCAGTTATATTGTACTAGGAATACTCTAATCCAGTATGAGCTCATGTTAATTCAACTGATAACATTGTCAAAGAATTTATTTCCAAAATAAAAGCTTGGGTGCACTAGTATGAGGGGTTATGACTTCAATATATCTTGGTGGAGGGGGGCAAAATTCATGCCATAACAGAGTCTTTCTGACCACAATAGTTGCCTGTGTGTCTGCATAGGTGGCCTGTAAAACTTTGACTTCAAGGTCAGTGGTTCAAACCCACAGAAAGCCTCAGTTTTCAAACCCACTAGTACGTTTTAGGTTGAAAACTGAGGCTTTCTGTTCCCTTAAACCCACAGGGGCAGTTCCATTCTATTCCATGCAATCAATCTGAGTCATAATCTGCTCAGGGCAGGGGGTTGTTTGCATTCACATCACAGTCTGCATATTCAGAAGAGTTCCTGGTTTCTCCACATGATTCTTCTCACCTGGGTGGTGTAAGCAGTTAACACATTCAGCTGCTAATCAAATCATTGGCAACACAATCCACAACCCCACACCCACCCCTGCCAAGGCACCTTAGAGAAAAGGTATGGCAATCTACTTCCAAAAAGGGAGGAAAAATAAAATTAAAATCTGTCATTGAAAAGTCGTTCAGATCACCAAAAATATAACGTATAAACTTTTAAAAGAAAATCCTATAGAAACTTTGTCTCACATACTTTGAGCATGTTATCAGGAGCGATTACTCCTTGGGGAAGGGCATCAGGCTTGGTAGAGCAGAGACTCTCGCTGCCATTGGGTTGATTCCAACTCATAGTGACCCTCCAACAGAACAGAGCAACCCCTCCTGGTTTACGAGACCGTAGCACTTGACTGGAGTAGAAAGTCATATTTATCCTTCACGTCAGCTCATGGTTTTGAACTAAAAACCTGTGGTTAGCAGCCCAATTTGCCACTACACCACCAGAAGGAAACATGGGAAGACCCTCAACAAGGTGAATTGACAGTGACTGAAACAATGGGCTCAAAGATAGCAGCAGCTATGGGCTGGCAGTGTTTCATTCTGTTGTGCATAAGGTTGCTATGAATAAGAACAAGTCGATTGCACCCAACAATAACAAAGAACATAGTGCTAATCTGACATGCATGGGGTTACCATGAGTTGAAGTTGCATATAGTCCTATTTCAGTGTACTATTATTTGGATCTGTGATTTTAAATTAGTCATTTGTCCTCTGATGCTGAGAGTCCTTAAGAACTTTAGGAGCAGGAATAACTCATTCATGGCCATCAAGTGAATTCTGAAGCTGGACTAAGTGATCTCTAATGTCCACCGAAACTCCAGCAGCTACAACACTTGTGTTACTTCTCTTACTCTACCTAACCTCATTTCTCCTTTTTAATTTTCCTTTCTGCCAAGGCAATTCTAAACTAATCTGCCTTCCCAACACCTGTGCCCCAATCAACCACAGTCTTCACTTTCTGAATCCCCATCACTGTGCTGGGGAAATACTCCTGACACTTCATTTCCAAGGTCACCATTGCTCATTCCAAATCTTTCCATTAGCTCAAGTGACTTATACCCACTCTAAGCCATTAATGAAAGCCATTTAAACTGTGACCAACAGAGACATCTTTTCTGTTGAGACTTCCCGCTCCATGATGGTAAGGACAATGGAATGAGGTGTTTCCTCAAGCAACATACTCCAAAAATTAAACATGTATTTCTTGATTTTGAAGCAGATTCCTCAATTATGATTTCTGAAGCAAGTCACACAAAAATGGCTTGTTTAGGTATACGTCAGAATAAAAGTCCCCCAAACTATAAATGCTATACTGCGAAAAATGACCATGATAACCACATAACCTTTCCATTATCTCTAAGTTTCCCCTGTAAGCCCTTCCCACTAAAAATAAACTCTTTGACTTCCAGCTCAGAGTTGAGGCTAAGGAATAGCTCACTCTTCCTTTAAAGCTCTAGCTGAGCGATCTTTACACCAACCCCACACCTACCATCTCCACACAGCCCACACCCTAACCACCATCTCCACGCAGCCCCACACCCTAACCACCATCTCCACACAGCCCCACACCTACCATCTCCACACAGCCCCACACCCTAACCACCATCTCCACACAGCCCACACCCTAACCACCATCTCCACACAGCCCACACCCTAACCACCATCTCCACACAGCCCACACCCTAACCACCATCTCCACACAGCCCCACACCTACCATCTCCACACAGCCCCACACCCTAACTACCATCTCCACACAGCCACCTCCTACTCCAAAGCTCCAACAACTTCCCTCTTCTCCCTCCCTTATGGGATATGCCCTTAATTTATTTTTTTAACCTTTTTCTAGCTTGAACTAAACTTTGGAATTTTATAAAATTTACTTTTCCTTTAAAGAAAAGATAAAATCCCTACCTGCTGACTAAGCTGGCATGTCTCTTCAAATAGATATGTTCAATCCTTTAACACAACCCTCCATCCCTCTCAAAGACTGCTAGTTACTTCTCCCCCCTCCAAAATAAACAAAGAAATCTACTCCCATGGAGTCCATTTCGACTCACTGTGACCCTACGTAGGGTTTCTGAGAGCAGATCAATCTTCACAGGGGCAGTGTCTCGTCTTTTCTCTCTGGAATGACTCCTGGGTTTCAGTTGGTAACCTGTTGCCTACCAGTCCGGTGCTTCCTGGACAGCCTCACAAGGGGTCCTGAGATTAAAAATGCACGTGTGTTTGCACATCATTCTTTGTTTTACCACTTTTCGTAATAGCAAAACAACCAAGATGGTTATTGACAGAGAATGGGCAAATAAAAAATAAAATGGGGTTTATAAGAATACTACACAACTGTAAAGGGAAATGGAGTCCTAAAACGGGCTGCCATTACATGGGTGAATCTTGAAAACATCATGCTGAGATGAATTAGGCTGTCACAAAAAGATACCTATCTTATGATTGCTGGAGTTTTTGCCTAGAAGTCATTGAATTTATGTTAATGGTGGTAGAATGATTTGCAAAAGGATAGCTGGAAGTGGTTATTCAACTGGAAAAATGTAATCAGTAAGACAAAACTGTATATGTAGACATTGTTGTTTGTGATGCCCTAGAACTTGATATGCATATTTTCACTACAGTTTTATTTCTGAATATATGCACATTCCATGATTCCCCTATTGGTTTGTAAACAGCATGGGGCAAGAAATAGATGAGGTCAAAAAGTGCCTAGATTAGAGTGGAGACACGAATTAATGTTTGTTGAGTGAATGCTTGTGAACTATTATCAGAGAGACAAGTTAAAACAACAACAGGATTTGAGTGTTATTTCAACTGACCTCTCCCTGTGGTTGGTCTTTGTTCATGTTTTGTAACTTCTGAGTTTATCAAAAGGCAAGCGAAGAGGCTGTTTTCCTGAGACCATTCATCTGTCCTGTTAATTTGTGTTAAGTGGTACTTTATCAGAGCCAAGCTTTTAAGTCCATTAAAAGTCTTACAGCTTGTCTCAAAGCTGAGAACACTATAAAAGACAACATCAATTCTCTGATTCTGCCCTGTACGCAGGACAAGTTGATGCTTTCAGCCTTGGTCTCAGACTTGCCTCTAGGACTCGCAGAATGACTCCATGGGTTGAGGGTAGACCACCGAGAGTCACTTCTGCTGAAACATGAAACGGGCTCTCTTGAACTCCAGAATCCTTCATAAGAGCAGCTGGAACAGAAATCAAACGCCGTGCCAATGTCCTGAGATGCCCTCATTTCTAAAGCTTTGGCAGTACACACTACAATTAAAACAAAACAAAACAACAACCAAAAAAAATCCCCCAGCACACTTGACATGTCGCACACAATTCACTACCCTGGGAGATTTGTTTTTAAAATACAGATTCCCACATACCATCTATGGACATTTTCTAGGAGAAGCTTAAAGTTGTGTGTTTATGTTTATTTGCCTGCTTGTTTGGTTTGTTTGTTTCTAATCATTTATTAGGGGCTCTTACAGTTCTTATTACAATCGTTGCATGCATCCATGTGTCAAGCACATTTGTATCTATATGTTGCCATCATCATTCTCAAAACATTTTATTTCTACTAGAGCCCTTGGTACCAGCACATCCCCTCTCCCTTCATGAACCCTTGATCATTTAGAAATTATTATTCTGTTTTTTTTATTAAAGCTCCTCACATGACTATGATTTGCCGATGGGGTTCAGAACTTATGGCAACCTGTGTTATGAAAAGAAATTTCATATCAATTACTATTTCATTTGGTGTTCATAGAAATTACTAGGAATAGTATTCCCATTTTATAAGTGAGAAAGGATGGATTAAGGCCCGGTATATGAATGGTGTAGACTGAGTCCTAACGGAGCTCTGGAGTTAGGGCATAGGCTTGGCTCTTCCAAACCCTTGTCCAATTTGTCTTTGGTTGACTTTTGGGGTTCAGTAATTATCAACCCTAACATCTTAGTGTAAACTACTTTATCGAATTGTACTCATCATTGGAGAAGATGAGAAAACCATGGTGCTACATTTCAAGCAGTATGAGAAACATATGAGCAAGAAAAATTCATATCATGAAAGAGCTCTTTTAAAAATCATTGAAATCTTTGGGGGTAAGGAAGGAAGAAATATTCTCAGATAATCCCACAGTTGGTAATACCTTTCATTTATTTTTTTCCCTCATCCCACATTTTCTTTTCTTCATTCTTTCCTACCAGTGACAAATACATTGCTGCTGTTTAAAAACAAGGACACATAGTCCTGGCTGACCCGAAAGTGGGGATGGAATCAAGTGTGCATTAATGTGACAAGGCCATGGCTTGCCAACTACACTGACACAAGGTAGGTGCCGCCCTCTGCTTCATTCCATATTCATGTGTTTCTTTTCATCTCTTGTCAACTCCCTCGCCATTAGATAGAGATACTGATCTGGCTTGGTCTGACTTCACGGAGGTTGCAGTGGTTGTTAGGGGCTGATGAGTCAGCTTCCAACAAATTCACCGGGTCTTTCTTCTACAGAGCTGCTGGGTCAGCTTTGCACTGATAGGTTGTAGGCTCGCCACTAATCTCAAAGTACTTGTATTACCTAGGCAGGATTGAATTTACTCTGTCCCCACAGTGAACACACTCATGCAGTACACTGTCTCTTGTCTCTTCTTAATAAGACTTAAGTCAATAAGGACATTCTAACTAGATCGAGCTAACTAGCTATCATCTGTCTACCTTTTAAACTCATTACTGTACCAACTCTAAACTTATATTTGAGTGGCATACCTGGAAATCTTGATTAGGAGTTTAAAAAATTCATTTCATTTTCAAGGACAGCAGGATCAACTTTATTAAGGGAACCAGATGAAGTCTGAGAAATAATGAATGGATTTGACAGTGCTGGAAAAATTGGTAAATTTGATGAGGGTGATTGAAGTGGGTTTTGGTGAATGAACTTTGAGTAGAGACGTTTAAGAAGGATTATGAAGAAAGGAAGTGGGAAAAGAAAGTACTCTCTGCTCTGAAGAAGTCTTTTTGTTTGTTCATTTGCTTTTCAGAAGAACAGGACAGCAGCAGTGGCGAGATCAGCTATGGTAACAAAGAAAGTACTACTCTTTGCGACTTTTCTTATTGTCAAAATTGCATGTATCATAGCATGTCTACATGCTGGATGGAATGGTCCAGTGGGTAAGATGGATTAGGAAGCAAGTCATATGATATCTGCTTTCCAGTACCTTTTAATACAAGGTGTAAGATAGAGCCACTTACAGAAAGATAGACTATGTATAAAATAATCAATTAACTTGCGGAAACAGGAAGGGGAACAACATCCACAAAGAGCTAGTGAGGTTGAGGAACAGCATGTGCCTGGAGTGGGGAGAACAACAGGGAAGACATGCAGATAAAGGAATACACGAGCAACCAGATCACCCCGAGACATGGTTGGAAGTTCAGAATTCCTATACACGATATTGAGGAGAAATTGAAGGGGTTGAATAATGAATGGATGAGACCGGATCTGTGTATGAAAAGAATGCCCCTTACTGCTTTATGAAGAAAGGCTTGGAGACAGTAAATATTTATTCAGGGAATTAATATGATTGTACTTGTTCAACTTTGAAATAATTGGTGGCATAGAACAAGCTGCCTGAAGGAGAAATGGAGCGAAGTGAACGGCTCTGAGGACTACTGAGAGGGGTTGGAACGATTGGATGTGATGGTTGGTGGTTAGTAGAAGAAAAAGACAAACAGAAGTGAGAGGAGGAAAGATATACTTCTGAGGCTGTTTTACTGGTTCCTGTGAAAACACAGATGAAAGTTGTTCTACCTCAAAAAGTTGACATGAGCAGCATCTCACATTCCTACTTTCTCCAGCACCTTGCCAGTGCATCCTGCCACGAGGTCTGAAGTTTCTCCCAGGAAGGGCTGGAAGGAAGGAAGGAAATATTCTATGTTGATATCCTTTCACTAGGCAACAGTGACTCTTTAAAAAGATCTGAAAGTGGTGAGAAATATTCTAATAATATTTATGTAAATGAAGGTTCCTTGTGTTAACTGTAAGATCAAGGGATAACTGTGGTAATTGGGTAATGGACTATAATTATCCTTCCATTTATAGCATAGAGCTGTCGGTGGTGCAAGAATAAAGCACTTCTACTAAAATCTCACGCCGCATTACAATCAGACTTGAGAGAGATTGTGGTTTGGGTACCAGACCACCACAGTAAAGCAAATGTTCCATAAATCAGAGACACACCATTTTTGTTTTTTCTGGATTCTCAGGGTATGTAAAACTTATGTCTACATACTAGAGTCTGTAAATGTGCAATCCCATTACGAAAGGGCTGGAGATATTGTGAGAGTTTCCAAAATGTGACACAGACACAGGATTTAGCACGGGGGGTGGGAAAAACGGGCCTGACAGCCTTGCTCAATGCCGGGTTGTCATAAGCTTCCATTGGGAACGCACATAACATCTTCGGAGTGCATTAGAGACGTGCTTTCCCTTTCACATTGCATATGCGCATACAACCACAAAATCAATAAATCATTTTGAATATCATGTTAAACAGTAGAGAGATTCTCTTTTGCATTTTCTTTCTAACATATCTACGTATATGACAGGAAAATCTCTAAGTATCAGCAACTGATATGATACTTCCCAGTCTGCCATGAGCTAACTGTGTGACTTTGGGTAAAATTACTGTGTGACTTTGGGTAAAATTACTGACCTTCTTTCCACCCAATTTGCCAGTTTCTCATTTGGGATGTTACTATTTCTAATGGCCCATTGAGAAATGTGTTTCATTTTAAATCTGGAAATATTTGAGGCGTATTTTCTTCATTTCTCTATTGTTTGGAAATATTTTCGAATTCAGAAAGCAGTTGCCTGCATATCTTCACAACAAAAGCCGCTCCTCCATCCCTGAACCATTTGATAATCTGATGCAGACATGTAGGCTCATTTCACCTTACTCTGTTTCCAGGCATTGCTGAAACAAAACACCACAAAGTAGGTGCCCTTAAGAAAATAATTTATTGCAAGCTCGTACAACTCTTATCACAACCCACATATATATCCATTGTGTCAAGCACATTTGTACATTTACTGCCCGCATCATGCTCAAAACATTTGCTTTCTACTTGAGCCCTTAGTATCAGCTCTTCATTTTCTCCCCTCCCGCCCCATGCGCCCACCCCCATGAACCCTTGACAATTTATAAATTATTATTGTTTTGTTATGTCTTACACTGTACAAAGTCTCCCTTCACCCACTTTTCTGTGTGTATCCTCTAGGGAGGGGGGTTATATGTAGATCCTTATATAATCTTTTCCCTCTTTCTACCCCACCTTCCTTATACTTTCCTAGGATCACCACTCTTACCACTAGTCGGTCCTGAAGGGTTCATCTGCCATGGATTCCCTTTGTTTCCAGTGCCTACCTGTATCAATGTACATCCTTCTGGTCTAGCCAGATTTGTAAGGTAGAATTGGGATCATGATAGTGGGGTGAGGAGGAAGCATTTAAGAACTAGAGGAAAGTTGTATGTTTCATTATTGACACACTGCATTCTGACTGCCTCATCTCCTCCCCATGACCCTTCTGTAATGGGATGTCCAGTTGCCTACAGATGGGCTTTAGGTCTCCACTCTGCACTCCCCCTCATTCCCAATGATATGATTTTTTTGTTCTTTGATGCCTGATACCTGATTCCTTTGACACCTCAAGATCACACAGGCTGGTGTGCTTCTTCCATGTGAACTTTGTTGCTTCAGAGATAGATGGCCGCTTGTTTATCGTCAAGCCTTTTAGACCCCATATATCTTTTGATAGCCAGGCACCATCAACTTTCTTCACCACATTTGCTTATGCACCCACTTTTCCTTCTGCGATCATGTTGGGAAGGTGCGTATCATAGAATGCCAGTTTAATAGAACAAAGTGTTCTTGCATTGAGGAAGTACTTGACTGGAGGGCCAATGTCCATCTGCTACCTTAATACTAAACCTATAACTATATGCACATAGATCTATTGTCCCATCATATATAAATATGTACATGCCTGTATTTAGAATTCTATAAATGCCCTTTGCCTCTTAATTCTTTCCTTCATTTCCTTTTACTTTCCTCTTATCCCACTATCATCCTCAGCCTTTATTTGGGATCAGTAATTCCCTCAGTTGGCTCCACCTGCTGGCTCTTAGTCTGAGTCATTAAGGAAAGAAAGAATATGGAATAGAGGGATGGAAGGACAAGGAGAAGGTGGCTGAGAAGAAATGCGACAGACTTATCAGCCTGCTGAGAGCACCTGAGTATGACTGAGGTGACTCGCTGTACTATATCTCCTAAATCCAGTTTTTCTTGAACATAAGATGCTTATGCTTTATTTTGATACACGCATACACACACACTATCCCCCACCCAGGGTATGGATTCATTACTTTAATTAGATTTCAAAAGACATGTTATTGTTGCTTTCAGATGCTATTGCAATGGTCCCGACCCATAGCCACACTGTGTACAGCCCAATGAGATACAGCACTACCCCGGGCCAGCTCACAATTATTGCTCTGTTTGGGCCCACAGTTACAACCCCTGTGTCAATCCACCTCGTTGTGGATCATCCGCTTTGGCTGACCCTCACATTTCTCAAGTGTGTCTAAAGTAGGGGGACAAGATCCGCCAATCTTGCTCTATCTCTTCTAAGATTGGACTGTTTGTTTTGACAGTCAGTTGTATATTACATGTTCTTTGCCAATGCCATGGTCCAAAGGCATCAATTCTTCTTCACTTATCGAGATTTCACATGCACATGAGGGAATTAAAAATATTCTTGCTTGGGTCCAGCACATATTCTCAAAGTGATATATTTACCTTTTAATACTTTAAAGAAGTCTTTTATAGCAGATTTACCAAACACAATACGTTCCTGTATTTCTTGACTATTACCTTCATGGATGTTGGTTGTGGATCCAAGTAAAATAAGATCCTTGAAAACCTCAGCCTTTCTCTGTGTATTATGATATTGCTTATTCCTCTGTTAGGATTCTGGAGTGGTTTGTACCTCCGTTCTTGCTCCGCAACTTTGAAAGAATTCACACGGCAGAAGCCCGCTTGTAATCCAAGTGACTTTTGGAGGAAAAGGGAATTGTCAGGTCTTCAAAGGATATCCCAGGGACCAAGAGCAGGAAATTCCAAAAGAACACCCTGAGAGAGAGACCTGAGAGGGAGCTCAGACCTCTGGCCTAGGCGGCGAGGTGCCTTCCTGTGGCAGGCTCTTAGCCCCTCCAGCTGGGGAGGCATGGTTGAAGGTATTGGCTGACCTCATTGGCTGAGTTTAAAGGTGCCTGGGTGATATCATGTGGCTGAGCCTAGTCTGAGCACCCAGCTACACCTCCCACCTGGGCCTCAGGGCCGTGTGTGAGCATGCTCCGTTTGGATCTTTCCATGGTTGCCTAATGGGTGCCTGACTTCCCGGGAGCCCCTTTGTTGTGGCCCTATGCATGCATCTGGGGAGACAACCCCCCTTAGTTCCTATTCTGGATACCTAACACCTCCACTTGTGAGGATTTTTATCTCATGTTGAAGTATAATCTTGAATCTCCATTGGTAAATACGTTAAGCCAAACCAAACCCCCCTCCCCCCGCTGTCGAGTCAATGCCAACTCACAGTGCTACGACAGGAGCGATTACAACGGCTCTGTATGTCTTCAGAGGCTGTAACTCTTTCTCAAAGAAGCCCACCTCATGTTCTCTAGCAGAGCTGCTAGTGAGTTCAGACAACTAACCTTTCGATTGGCAGCTCAGGGCTTCACCTGCTATGCCTCCACAGTTCGGCCTAACCACCAACAGGTTAAGAAGCCCTAAGTTTATAACCACTGAAGTAGGATGACTTAAGAAGCCTCTTTAAAGTTTATGTAAAACACTAATAATAAAAGATTAAAATCTGTCTTCAAAAAACAATACAACTGCTCTTCTCAGGAATGATTACACGTTTATGCCCTCTCCCTCAGTTTTCTTTGCGATGTCAAGGATCAAGAAAATATCAGTAGATGCCACAGGATCCACATTTGAAAGACACATTCTAGACCCTCTGTTGTTGTTGTTATTGCTTAGGAGCTGCCGAGTCATTTATGATTCATCGTGACCCTCTGTGCAACGGAAGGAAGCCCTGCTGGATCGTGCACCCCTCCCGACAATGATTAGGGTTGAGCCCATTATGGCAGCCACCCAGTCAGTCCATTTCCTTTAGAGGCTTCCTGTGGTTTGTTGACATTGTACTTCACCCTGAATGTTGTCCTTTCCCAGAGATTAGTCTGAAGGAAACATGGTTGGGTAGCAGGTTACAAAATGGGCCTTTAATCACAGCCTCAGCAGTTTGAAACTACCAGTCACCTAATGGGAGAAAGATGAGGCTTTATACCTCCTTAAAGATGTAGAGCCTTGAAAGCTCATCTCTCGATCACCCTGCAATCCAGCTTTCAAGTGATTGACAGGCTAAACTCCACTTGCATGTTCCTAATGGAGCCATGATGGCAGAATAAAACTATCACAGCAAAAAAACAAAACAAAAGAAAGTTGGAGAGGGTGGCTCTGTGTCACCATTGACTTGATGGCATTGAGTTTTGTTGTTTTGCTTTGTGTTTGGGGGCAGGTCTCTCTGGGAAACGTATCCAAATAAGTAAGAAGTCTCGTCATCGTTGCCTCTCAGGAGCATTCTGGCTGCACTTCATCCACGACAGACTTGTTTGTTCTTCCGGCCCATGCGACTTTCCACATTCTTCACCAACACCAGAATTCAAATGCATCCATTCTTCCTGTGTCGTTGCTCAGCCTTCACATGCACATGAAACCAAAAACCAAACCCACTGCCTGTGAGTTGAAACTGAAGCCTAGTGACCCTGCAGGTCTGCCCAAGTCACTTTCTAAGACTGTAACTATGTAAGAGAATTGAAAGTCCTGTCTTTCTCCTTTGGAATGGTGGGGCGGCTTCAAACTGCTGGTCTTGCAGTTAGCAGCCCTATTCGTAACCACTAGGCCACCAGGGCTCCTACTACATACATATGAGGAAATTGCTAATACTATGTCTGAATCCAGGCACACCTTAGTCCTTAAGGTGACATCTTTGCTCATGAGAAGATTGTGAATCTACTTCTTCTTCTTCTTCTTTCTTCTTCTTCTTCTTCTTCTTCTTCTTCTTCTTCTTCTTCTTCTTCTTCTTCTTCTTCTTCACTGGTGATCTTTCTAGCATCTGTTTCTCTTATTAGAGGGTATCTAGTCAGTTCAAACTCATAGGGATCCCATGCAGAGCAGAACAAAAGAACTGCCCATTTACACAGCAGTTCTGTTTGTGAGCCTGTTGTTGCAGCCACTGTGTCATTGTGTTTTGTCAAGAGTCTCCTCTTTTCTGCTGCTTCTCTACTACATCAAGCTTATACCCTTCTCCATGGGCTGATCTGTCTATATAACATGTCTAAAGTATTTGAGACTAAGTCTTACTAACCGTGTGTTAAGGAGCATTCAGGCTGTACTTCTTCAAAGACAAATCGGTTGGTTTGTTTTTTTGGCAGTCATGGAAACTGTCTATATTCCTCACCAGCACCCTAATTTAAATGCATAATTCTTCTTAACTTTTCTGTATTCAATATCCAACTTTCCCAAGCATATGAGGCAGTTGAAAACAGCAGTGATTGGGTCAGGGGCTCCTTAGTACTCACAGTAACCTCTTTGCTTTTGCACCAGATTTCCCCAATGCAATTCATCCTCGATCTCTTGACTACTGACCTCTATGAGCATTGATTGTGGGTGCAAGCAAAACAAAACCCTTGACAACTTCAATCTTTACACGATTTATCATTTGTTTGCCTGGTGGTCTAGTTGTGAGGATTTTAGTCCACTTGACATTGAGTTGTCATCCACACCGAAGGCTGCAAACCTTGATCCTCATTAGCAAGTGCTTCATGTCCTCCACACATTCAGCAAGCAAGGTTGGGTCATCTAAACATCACAGGTTGTGTATAAGCCTGTCTCCAAGGCTGCTACCACACTCTTCTTCCTGTAATCCAGCTTCTCTGACGATGTGCTCCACATACAGGCTGAGCGATTATGGGGAGAGGATCCAACCCTGATGCACACCTGTCCTGACTTTCAACCATGCAGTAGTCTCTTGTTCTCTTTGCACAACTGTCTCTTGACCCGTGTACAGGCTCCACATGAGCATCATGAAGTGTTCTGGAATTTTCACTGTTCTCAAGGCTATCCATAACTTGTTATAATCAAATAAATAAATATGTTATAATCTTCACAGTCTACATGGTCTGTGCACAGTCAAGGGAACACATGTAAAAGTGTACATACCAAAATTCCATACAAGAAGTGGAGGAAACATATGTCCTCATATTGTGCTTAAATGAATGGGGATTGGGGAATTTACTCATTTTTGTGGGTAAGCTCCTATCAAAAATGGCTGGCTTATAATCACATGTGATATTGAAAGAATTGTAGCTATTGACTAATGATTATTTATGTATTGCCTGTTGTGGGGTAGTTAGGGGCTCCCCACCAATTTTCCATTTTAATCATTTAACAGATGGTGAGAAATTTAACTAAACTCTAAATCCTGTATCCAGCTGCAATGTTGCTCAATCTCACGAGCTGTTCATAAAAACCTTTAAGTGCTCTATAGATTTCTATAAGAAGAGCTTTGAGTCAAGTGTTTTCAGGATTCTGAGGATGAATTGTATGTGCATTCGTCTTGAGTTATTTTTGTTAGCTTATTTTGAATTCCTCACCTGAAAGCTACTTAAATGTTTTTAAATGACAAGAATGGCCCCCTGGTTTGTTTAGGTTTGCCTTATTGTGGGTTTTATTGTGCATTCTGCTGAACTGTAGTTTTTCTCCAGGGACCAAGACAATTCCACGCGTGTGCTGCTTCCTTCTCTCCCCAAACACTCAATGATTGTGCCACCTTTTATCCCAGAGACAAGCAATTCTTAGTAAGCAGAACAGTCTTTGAAATAATGACCCTAAATTCCATATTACCTATTATTTGGCTGAAACCATATATCCTTAACATGCCATTTGGAAATTTTGGTAGTTTTGAATGTGGCCCAAGAGAAAAGCCTAATCACTGAATTAATAATTATTTATTGAGAATCTATTTCAAGCCAAATCCTGAGTAAGGCACACACAGAAAACCCCGCTCACTGAAACAGCAACCAAAGTAGTAATTCTTTTAAAATAGATTTCACAAAGCACAGCACATATTTTCACAGCTGTTATGCATGAGGCTTTAGTTTACTCTAAATGTAAGATCCCAATCTTGGGTTCACAGGACATTGCCTTTCATTCCTTGATATTGCCAAGTGCTCGCTTGTGAAATGTGTGCGTCTATGTAGATATGTTTACACACGGACACTGGTGCCGCTGTAAGTAGGTGCTGCGGTGTCGTAAACATGCACACATACTTGCACACACATACCGATTACACTGTCTATATCATGGGAGAGGAAAGAAAGGGAATTTTCTGAAATAAACTTTATTTCACCAACAGATGCTTGAAAGGGGATTTGCATTTAAAAATATCTAGAAGTATAGAAACCTTAGCTTGTCTGATGGATGACTAAATCTGGGTTTAGCTTTTTTCTGTCATTCACCAGCTTTATGATTTGACACGTCACTCATCTCTTCTGATTCTCAGTATTCTCATCTGAAAAGTGCGACAACTAGAACAAGACCCTGCCTTCTTAAGTGCTCTGGGTTACATTCCAGGAGAAGACATATCAAGTGCTTGCCATAGTGTCTGGCTTATAAGTGATATCTGGCGAATGACTGCTATGTCTAGTGAAAACGATAACCTCATGGAATAAGCAGCATTATACACATGACACAATCATTCTCCTCCCCTCGTCACCCCAGATGAAGAAAATCAGACTGAGAAAGTTTCAGTGACTATTGATATGTATTTTGAGAGTTCCAGAATCTCAAAGAGGAGCCTACACCCTCCATCCTCTTGGGACTTCTCAGGACCAGATGGTTCAGTGATAAAACTGGAAGGGACTGTCAAACATAATATCGATTGTATTTAGGATAAACTCTAAAGGTTAAATCTTAAATCAACTCTATCCCTTGATGTCTTCTTTAAGATAAATAAACAAATAGCTTGTTTTAATACATAACGTCTCTTTGCACATTGTGCTCTTTTAAAGAATTATCCATGAGAGATAAATTTCACAACAGCAATTTGAAAGGTTGAATGGGAAACTTAGGGAAAATAATATCAAAAGTTATAGTGAGAATGGTAGCACAAAATGAGGAATAGAACCCCAAATCACCGAATTTTACATGTGGAAATTGTTGAATTTGACTTTGTATACTTCCATTTGTCAGTGATTATTAAACGTATTATTGGGGCTTAGGTGAAAGTTTACATAGAAATAGTTTTCCAATGAATTACTCATATACCAATTGTTCCAGTATATTGGATGCCATCCCTGCCATATGCATGTACTCTCCCTGTTTCCGCCCTGGGCGTCCCTTGCTATTCACCCAGTCTCCCTTCTCTTCTTCTGTTTTTAGCGAATGTTGCCCTTTGCATCTTGGGCACGTACAATGGGTTGTTCCAACAATCATATTCTCCACAGGTTTTTCGCTTGCTATTGTTTTATTTTGTTTTGGTTTTAATAGAGCTAATATTTGGCTGAAAGCTGGCTTGTAGGAGTATCTTCAGCTATGTTAGAAGGTTGTCTCAGGACGATCATCTCAGGGGTTCCTCTCTTCTCTTTCAAATCTGAGAGTCTGTTTTTTGTTTTTAATTTTACATTGTTCTACATTTTTTGCCCATTTTAACTGGAACCCTTTTTATGTTCCTGGTCAGAGTAGTCAGGAGTGGCAGCAGGGAACTATCTAGTTCTTCTGGTCTCAGGTTAGAACAGGATGTGTTTCATAAAAGCCATTAGTTTTTGGAGTAATTACTTTCCTGCATCTTTGGTTTTCTTTATTCTCTTTTGGTTCAAACAGATTGATTGAGCATAGTTTCACCAAAATTATAAACAAAAACAAAAAGAGTAATATGAAAAGTAAAATCTCATATACTTTACTCTTAAATGCTGTTTACCAGTTGTCTAGTTTTTTTTAGGGCTTTCATAACAAAATATTGCAAAGCAGCTTTAAATAACATAAATGCCTTGTCTTCTCATGCCACAGGCTTCCAATTGAAATCAGGACATACCTTTCTGAGGTATTTGTAAGAGGAACTATTCCACACCTTGCTTCCAGCATCTAGTAACATGGCAACTGTCTATTCCTTGATGCATAGATTTATCTTCAGACGCTGTCTTCACCTTGAGCATGACTCTGTCTCCATGTCTGTTGTCCTTTTAAACATAAGACACCACTCAGAAGAGATCAGGATCTACCATGCTTCTCTATCATTTCCTTATCTTAACTGATAAGATTTTAAAAGAATAATTCCATTTCCAAATGAGATCACAGTAGTAGTTGGGATTTCAGCTTATCTTTTACTTTGGACATGTTGCTAGGGGAAACCAGTCTCTGGAGAAGGTCATCATGCTTGATAAAGAAGCAGGACAGCGAAAAAGAGGCAGATCTTTGACAGGATGGATGGATACGTGGTTGCATCAATGGGCTCAAACTTAAGAGCAAGTGTGAGGATGGCCCAGAACCAGTCTTTTCTTCTGTTGGACATGGGGTCACGATGAGTGGGAGCTGACTCTACTGCATCACCAGCAACACACAGCTGATAAGTAGTAAAACTCCAGCTGAGTGCTTCTAATTCCATGTGTGACCACATACCCTAACAGATAAATGACATCTTTCATGGATGGACAGTTTCCATAGTTGCCAGACACTGTTCTAAGGCATTGTGCACCTGAACTAATTTAAAGCTTGAAACAAACTTTCAAGATGTGTGTGAGCACTATTCTGTTATCTCCATGAAGAAACAGATCAAGCAAATGACTCCAGATCTCACAGAAAAAGGAGGCCCATGAATTCAGGCCGTCGTACAGCAGAGCCCAGCTGGTAACCACTGCACCACACTGCCTGAGGACAACAGCATCCCTGTGGGGTATTACATACTTCAGTCCTGCTAAAATTCATTGTCGCTTCATGCTTGAATTATTTTCAGCTTAAGTGCTTTGTTCCTGGCCAAATCACTTTCTCCTTTCTATGCAGATTCAAGCCATCATCTAATGCACATAACAATTGGATATAACTCTAATGAAAAAATGCCATGTATCCTTCCTCCAGTCATTGTACCCTTTCCTTCATGCATACACTCAATTAAAGACGATACAGGGTAGTGGAAATAATGTAAGGAAAGCATGGTGTCATCAAACTCTGAGGTTTTAGCTTCTAACTCTCTAGATTCTGCATGGCCTTTGGCTGAAGCTAAAAAGATAAAACTTCTTGTGACAATCTCTCTGGATTGTTTTCCTAAAGAGACACGCTGAAAGGAAAGACATCGTTGCCAACATCCACTTATTCTATAACCTCTTACTGAGAACACATGCTGAAGCAGAAAGTGTTTAACAGTATATTGCGTATTACTCTGCGTATAAATAGAGTGCCCTATCTGGAGAGCAGTTTGATAACATAGACAATACTTTAAAAGTTGAAGACTATTTCAATCAATGACCCTACTGTGAAAATTAATCATAAGGGACAGACCCTATAAGAGTAAAATAAATCTTGGAACCCTTATACCTTTCTGGAATGAATTATATAATCAATATGGAAGTCACTGTGGGGCTTTCTGAAACAAATACAAATAATACACCTCGTGATCCTACAACCTCTCTCTGTGCTGTGTGCGCTAAATAAGCAAAGAACAAAGTGTGAACAAACACATGCACATCTATGCTCATTGCAGGAATGTCTATGATAGCAAAACAATGGAAGCAATCACTCCGACTGCAGAGGAATGGATAAACACACCGGTATATTCATTCAATGGAACCTTACATATCCTTAAGAAATGATGAGTCTGTCAAACAACTCCAGAAATGGACAACATTAGCAAAGTTAGTCAATCTCACTAAGATAAGTATTTTATGCACACTATTATTATAAAGGAAACCAGAGAAAACAAACAAAGGTTTTTATACCAACGAGTAGCCTTTACAAACTATAATGCAGACAGGGTAGGGGCAGAGGCAAGGAAAGAAAGGGACAGGAAACTATGGAGGGAGAGAGAGTGATAAAGAACAAATATCAACCACATATATGGGGTGGTGGAGGTTCATGGGGCACTGTTACTGATTTGATTTAATGAGAGAGGCTGTGCCACTACATAAAATATGGGTGGGTTTTTTTTGTACATAGTGTATTCCATAAACCCCAAGGGAAAAAGTATATATGTGAATTAATAAAAATGATAACAAAACATATATATAGTTAAGATTTACAGTCTTTACACACACACACACACACACACACACACACACACACACAACAGCCCCAGATCTCTTACCCATCAGATCTAAACATCTGGGTGGCTGTAAAAAGAAGGAAAAGTAAAACTGAAACAGACGACTTCTTTTGTGACATATGAGCTCATTAAAAAAGAGTAAAATAAGCCTAAAGCTAAGTAATCAAATGGGTATAGCTATCCTAAACCCAGACCCTTTGCTATCGAGTTAATTTCAAGTTGCACCAACCCAGGCAACCCACCTACCACCACCCAGCTGGCACTGACCCATAGCAACCGCACACAGGGCTCAGTACAGCTGCTCATGTTTCTAAAGCTGCATCCTTTAAAGGAACAGACTGCTACTTCTTTCTTTCTTTTAAAAAATCATTTTATTGGGGGCTTATCCAGCTCTTATCACAATCCATATGTACATCTTTGTGTCAAGCACTTTTGTATATTTGTTGCCCTCATTATTTTCAAAACATTTTCTTTCTGCTTGAGCCGTTGATGTCAGCTCATTCCTCCTGGTATCTCTACTCTCATTGTTGGTCCTGAAGAGTTGGTGTGTCCTGGATTCCCTGTGTTTCCAGCTCTCATCTGTACCATGTACATGCTCTGGTCTAGCCGGATTTGTAAGGTAGAATTGGGATCATGATAGTGGGGGAAGGAAGCATTAGCGAACAAGAGGAAAGTAGTAAGTTTCATCGGTGTCATACTGCACCCCGCCACTTCTTTCTTTTGAGAAGACGCTGAGGGTCTTGAGCCACTGACCTTTCAGTTAGCAACCAAGTGCTTGACTACTGAGCCACCAGGGCTGCTCAGATACAGGTATTGCAAAATTGGATAACCTTAAGTAAAACTTTTAGCATTGTGCATTTGGGAAATTAGTTGAGTAGCCATGACTCATTAATGACCCATTAATTAAATGGATTTAAAAATATTTCTAATAAAATGATTAAACATATTTCTAAAGATATAAATGTATATGTAAAGATAAAATGTTTTTGTTTATCAGTAGAAATAATATTATAGATTGAATTATGTCCCCCTAAAATATATGTTGTAAATCCTAACCTCTATGCTTATAATTAATATCCCTACTTGGGAACAGGTGGTCTCTCATGTTATTGATACATGATCCGTATTGGGTGTATCTCAAGTCAATATTGAGATATAAAAGTGATTAAATAAGGGAGAGACTGCAGCAGAAACAGGGAAGATGCCAAGGCACATGGAGACCCCCCCATGAATCAAGATGCAGAAACTAAAGTGATCAAACTCTGCTCAAGAACAGAGAAAGTCTTGCCTCAAAGTGCTCTGACTCCAGCCAGCCAGCCTCCTGAAACATGAAAAAAGTACATGCTTGTTTGGAAAAGCCATCGACTTAGGACATTTCTGTTGCAGAAGTGCTAGAGAGCTAAGAAACAGGTTGTTTTAAATACATGCGATGTTCATGATTGAAGCAAATATTTATTGAATGATAAAAGTGTCAGTCATGGGAAACAATCAAATATGTGTCCAAGTTTTGTGTACGCTTCCATTTTACAGCCATGCACAGCAAGAGACTATTGCCATACATTTTACTTTCACCTTATTTTCTTGTCACAATTGTTTGTCTTTTTAATGACCATGTATTATTTTGATCATTGGAAAAGACCATTTTACTTAGGAGGAAGATGAGAGAATTCTGACACTTGACCCCCGTGTTAAAGAACAATCCTTCCCCGACAAAGTCAAAGGCAAGGCCACGGGTGGAGTGGCTGCTGGCACACTAGTTTTCCAAGAAGTGAATGGATAACGGTCCTTCTGAGTGTGACTCTGGCAGGGTCATCTTCCTGATGAAGCGAGGGGTCACGGGTGAGGGGGGCAGTGGTTTCTGAGCCCCTTACATTGTCTGGGAAGCAGCTATGTTCCTTTTGGTAAATAAAATTTGTAAGGAGATGTCAGGGAACTGTGTGAACTACTCTCCACAGAGATCAAAGTGGCGGCATTATCCTGGACCTTCCACAGAGTGGCAGGGGCTTCCATCATATGATTGTTAGGCACACACCCACCTGGGCAGGGCTATCATCCAATTCTTACACATGGATTTATAGTTATTGGGAAGAGATTCCAGAAAACACCAAAGCACGACTAACACACCTTGCAGAGTCAATTGATCTGGGGCATTCCGGGGTGGCTTAGGTATGAGCAAAACCTGGAGTTCTAACTTCTAATCTTTCTCCATTATTTACTGGTTGTATGACCTTGTCTGTGAGATTAAGTCTCTGTGAATCTCTGGTAGTTATCATCTGAACCACAACAACAAAAAGAATCATCCATTTTATCAAATTTATATGGATGATGTTAAAATTATATGAGAAAATGTATATGAAGATATGTCATAGAATGCTAAATAAATAATATTATCCCATCCATTTGGCACGCTTCTGACTTTTGCTCCAAGAATATGCCACCACAAGTAAGGGTAAATAGCATACACCTGGGAAGCTCTGGCGGCAGAGCTACCATGAGAGAGAGATGAGACAATCTGCTCCCCAAAGAGTACATCCTAGGACATCAATGCTCTCGGGCCATTCTACTTTGTCCTAGGGGGTCACTATGAGTCTCAACTGACCGCAGCATCGGGTTTGGGGTACAGTAAACCAAAATCCTCAATATGGAGAATATAGACTCTGTGCATCAAAACTCTCTGGGCCACTTGTTTAAAAAAAAACTAGAGAAAAAGGAATAAGAATCTTTGGAAATCGTGTTCAAGACTGCATTTAAACAGGTATCTGGAAGAGACATGCTGTTGTGAAATAGGGTTGAAACCAGAGCTTAATTCTTACAAGGGGACAAAAAAAGTGTGGTTATGTTGATGAAGGGTACAGACTGGCAGTGGCTCTAAAATAGTAGCCCTTACAATATTGCATGAAAATTAGTCACAACAGAAGCACGTGTCATTATGAAAACCTACTCTGACGCTCCATTTCAGCTGAGACCAAAGTCAGGGTAGATTCCCTTACATGCCTTGTGATGCTGTTTGTTACAAACGAACTTCTTTTTATCACTATTGTGCAGAGAAAAGAATGGCTTGGCCTTCGTGGAATTGTAGATGACCGAAGTGTGTGGTGCATGAGGACCCTTCTTATCAGCTCCCTGCTAAGCTGACGGTACAGCCAGAGTGGGCAACTGCTGGCTCTCTTAAGAGTCTCTAGCTGAGTGGATATAGCTCAGTGAGTTAAGCTTGGGACTGCTAGACAAGAGTCTGGTGTTCAAACCCATCAGCCACTTATAGGACAACGATGTGGCCATTTCCTTCCAAAAAATATTCATAGCCTCAGAAACCCATGGGGCAGTCCTACTTTGTCCCATTGGGTTCCTGTGTCAACTCGATGACACTGGTTTGGTTAGAGTTGACCCCATGAAGGTCAAAGACCTCAGTCCAGAGTATAAAGTACACCTGAATTTGAAGAAAACTGCAGCCTTCACAATCAATTAACAACAACATGAAAATGAGTATGAAATTGAAGTTGTCAAAGATTGTTCGCTTCTTGAATCAATAATCAATGCCCATGAAGTAGCACTCAAGGAAACAAATGGCATACTGCCTTGGGCAAGTCTGCTGCAAAAGATCTATTTAAGTTTATTAAAAAGCAAAGCCAGTTCTAAGGTGCTTCGGATCCAAGCCAATCTGGTCTCTACCTCACCCTATGCTTATGGAAACTGGCCAGTGCAGAAGAATCAATGCCTGTCCACTGGTGAAAAAATATTTCCCAAACCATGAACTGCCAGAGAATAAGCAAGTTAGTCTTAGGAGAAATACAACTGGAATGCCCCCTAGAAGTGAGACTGGCAAGACCTTCTTGCTTACTGTGGACACGCCTTCAAAAATGGAGACCATTTGTTTCCTGCAGAAGGTAACGCCCAGTACAGCAAAGTCAGCCGAAATGCAACTCTAGAGAGAAATGCAAAGTGTGAGGCAGGATGGCTGAAGACTTGAGTTTGTGTCTTTGTACCTATTCTTTCTGAGATAAGCTACCAAGAACAAGTCACATCACCTTGCTTTGGCTTCACCTGACAAATCTGTGTGTGATGAAGTGAAACTTTCCAATCATGTCTCATGACAACATAAGCAAAGATACTATGAGATGGAGCAAATGATAGGCTAAGACTTAGACACACAAAATATTATATAAAGTTCCACGGAAAAGGATGTAGACAGCTAGTCATTCCATAAACAGAAAATATCCCTGTCTCATAATACTACCCTTTATTTATCTTTTTATTGGGGGTTTGTACATCCATCCATTGTGTCAAGCACATTTGTACATTTGTACATTTGTTGCCATTGTCATTTTGAAAAGTTTCTTTCTACTTGAGCCCTAGGTATTAGCTTCTCACGTTTCTCTATTCCCCCCACTCCCTCTCTCATGAACCCTTGATAATTTATACATTATTATTTTTTCATGTCTTACACTGTCTGATGTCTCCCTTCACCCACTTTTCTGTTATTCAACCCCTGGGAGGGGGTTATATGTAGATCATTGTGATTGGTTCCCCCTTTCTCTCCACACTTTCCCCTTACCCTCCTGGTATTGATTCCCTCATTATTAGTCCTGAGGGGTTTATCTGTCCTGGATTTCCTGTGTTACTGCTCTGATCTGTACTAGTGTACATGCTCTGGTCTAGCCAGATTTGTAAGATATAATTGGGTTTCACGATAGGGGTGGGGGAGGGTAGGAAGCATTCCAGAACTAAAGGAAAGTTGTATGTTTCATCAGTGCTACACTGCACCCTGACTGGCTCGTCTTCTCCCAGCAACCCTATAATACTATCCTTCAAAATTGCTCCATGAGTCATAATTATTTTTACAAGAGATAAAACCTTATCTTCCCATACATTGGAACTGTCGTTTGGAGAACACATGTCTTGCAGAGCGTATAGTCTCACAGGGGGTTGATGGCACAAACAACTAAATGCAGGTGTGCTCTCTACCACTTTGAGAGAGGATCCAGACTCCTAGGGTCCAAAGTGGAGCTACTGGATCAGGAGACAGGAAGGATCATGGCCAAAGAAATGGGGGATTCAAGGTATGGAAGTGTACAGGTGTTAAGAGGTTGTGTTAGTCTGGGTACTTTAGAGAAACAAATCCACAGAAACTCATATGTATAAGAGAGAGTTTTATATAAAGGGTAAGTGCACATCGAGAAACTATCCCAAACCAGTGCTGCCCAAGCCCACAAGTCCAACATTAGCCCATATGTCCGACACCAATCCACAAAGTCCTCCTCCATCTCACAAAACACACACTATGACACTGATTGCAGGAGGAAAGCTGAATCAGTGAATGTGTAAGCATCTCAGCAATGGGAGAGGTCTTCATAGGGTTGCTCCAGCACCCAAGGCTGAATCAGGGTAGGTCCATGTGGCTTTCCTCAGGGGTGTCTCACAAGAAGTCAGCCTTGCCAGCTGAAGCAGGGAACTGGCGAAGGCAGCTGCACCTTGGTGCAACCATCAGGGAGCAAGTGACCTGAGAACTAGAAAAGCGAGGCTCACCAAGCCATTTATCTCTCTGACCTTCAATTAACTCCACATGTGTTTATTGGCCAGGTTGGCACAATAAACTAACTATGTCGGGGGTGTTCTTTGAGGGAGAATTCAGGTCCATTTTAAACGCAGGGGTAATCTCTTCCTAAACCTCTGCTGGCTTTGGCAAAGTGTGAGCAGGACACAAGAACTTGAGCACGTCCTCTCTGAAATAGAGGCGGCATCTTCTCTCTGGGGGCTTTGGGGGAGGGGTGTTGGGTCTAGTGAAGCCAGGTAGATTAGTAGGAGGTCAGTCCAATCATAGGGATAAGTTATTTATCCATAAAAGTGTGCTGCCTGATGGGCAGCGGCAGGAAACACTAATTCACAGGCTTTTAGTGGCTGACAGACACTTCACATTCATAACTTGCTCTGTGCTTGCAAAGCCATTAAACCAGTGCAGGAGACTTGGGGTTTGCAAAGAGCAAGATGACCTTGGCCAGGACTGGTGAGTCGAAAGGAAAGAGATAGAATGAAGAAATACAGAAATCTGTGCTTATAATAGTAAAAATAGAATCAAATCATCCAGACTTGCCATTGCTTAACCCTGGGAATCTCTCACTCTGGTAACCTTGTCTTTTTCTGTATTTTCACACTGCAAACATATTCATGGTCAGGGTCAGGATAAGCCTAAAAGAAAACTTAGTGTAAACTCTTCCTTTTCAGGATGGCGTAGTGGGTTGGCCATTGGGCTACAAACCGCAAGGTTAGCAATACCAAACCACCAGCTGCTCCATGGGAGAAAGGTAAGGCTTTCTACTCCCATCAAAAGTTCAGATCCAGAAAACCCACAGGGACAGTTCTACTCTGTCTTAAGGCCACTCTAAGTTGGAATCGACTCATTGACAATGCGTTTCTTGAGTTTTACACATGTTCAGAGAGAATAGGTGGTATTTTCTTCAATATTAATAAACTTGGTCATCTAACCAAAGTGGAGGTAGGGATATCAGGACATTTTTAAAATACATTTTAAGCAGACCTGAAATTTCTGCAAAGTGATTTATTATGCTTCATTTCAAATGCATCTACTGACTTGCAATATTAAAAAAGGAGTGGACTATTAGTTATTTGATATATAAACAAAAGGAAGTATACCAACAGTAGCACAAAACCCAAGACAGACCCACTGCCATTGAGTAAACTCTGACTTACCAAGACCTTAGATGAATTCCCAAGATGGGTAATCTCTATGGGTGGATACAACCTCATCTTTCTTCCAATCAGAGGCTCACTGGTTTGAACAACCAACCTTGCTCAACACCTAACCTATAGTCCACCAAGGATTCTTAGATCACCAAATATATACTTTAAAAAATTTAATTGTAACCCTTATTGAATGTACCTCTCTATAATTGTAATGGAATGGAGATTCATAATGTGTGTCACAGGTTTCAGATCAGGCACTCTATTAAGTACCCCTGTAGATGATAGCACTTATTCTTCAGAAGAACTCTACAGGATTGGGTGACTTGTGTTTTGTAGGTTGCAATAAAACTGTACGGTTAAGCAACTTGTCCATGGGCACCCAGTTAATATTGAACTTCGACCTGCAGCTAGGTTCTCACTCTGAAGAGGAGTAGTGAACAGCAATGGTAATGAACAGCGAGCTACCTGAGAGGCCATCACGAATGAGTTTGGTATGGGCTTTTCCCCTTATGATTTCTGAAACCTTCAGTAAGTTACTTAACTTCGCTTTGTCCCCAATACTTTACCATAAAATGGGGTCAATATTGGCACCTAACAGTGGCAGTAAATTTTGTTTGGGGGATGTCAGTCAATGCTATGAAAACAAAATAAAACAAAGCAACTAAGTTCAACATGCAGAGAACAGTGCCCGACATACAGTGCAAGCATTAAAGTTATTAGCTAGCAGCATTTTACATGCAAACAAAACAAAAGAAGCCTCAAGGTCATACAGAAATGCGAACAGCCCAGCACTTGAATCCATTCCTTTGACAAAACAAAAATATTAAAGATCTGCTCTGAGTTAGCTAGGCCTTGTGATAGCTGCTGGGAAATAACGTTTTAAAGTCTGATATGATCATTGCTATCAAGAACACTAGGTCAATAATACATGAAGATGTAAATAAATGAATGAGCCAACATACCTTGCTCATCCATCACAAAGCATTATAAGCATCACATTGATGTTTTACAAAGAAATTGGGACTTAAGACATACATTTTTCAGAGGTTAAAGGGGTAATAAGAGATTGAGTCAGAATTAAAATCTGAATTTCTATTTTTCTGATTCTGAAATTTATGTTCTCATCTACTCCACTATCTTGCGTGTGTGCTCTAATTAAAATTAAGAAAAGGCAAGTTGTGGCTGAGCTGATACAGAGAGCTAAATTTCTAACATGCAATTAAAACCTTCTCTCATAGGCTTTACTAATTTATTAATTTAATGATACTTAGATTTAGATCAAATTATAGGAGAATGTTAATTTTATTAATCCATCCTTACTGTGCCTCATACTTTTTCTACAACCAGCATACCTGGTGGCCTAGGAGATTATGTGTTGGGCTGGTAAATACAAGATTAGTAGTTTAAAACTATTAGTTGTCCCTGGGGAAAAAAAAAGAAATTTTCTACTTAAGGATAGTGACATTTTATTTTTTTAGCAGCACAAAAGTCAATGACCTTGCCACCATAAAAGGCGGCATCATTTCTACACCCCATACAGTTGTGATAGGAACGCCATTGTTGCTGTGGCATTAGGTGATTAACTGCCTCTGAACTGTTTCAAATCTACCAGCCAGTTTTCATGAGACAGAAGAGGCTAATGGGTCTTGTAAAGATTTACAAGCTTGGAAAAGAAAGATTTCTAAAATCACAACTACAAATTCTTAAATCTCAAAGAAAACATTGATAGATTTTAATACATCAAAAGTGATGATTACTTTTTAACAAAAGCTACGGTAAACAAAATTAACGGGTGGGTTCCACACTGAGAGAAGATAATGGCCAAATTAATAACTGTCAAATAATTAATTAGAGTTCTTGCAAAAACGATTAGAAAAGCTATGAAATCAGAAAGAACGTGTTCAAATTTTATGAATAAGATGAGGTAAACCTTAAAATGCCACTTCCTTGGCATGGATGGTCCAGCTCCAAACTGATGTGAACAGTGAACCTGACGGTACTCTCAAAATTCCCTGTGTACTATCTGAATGTGCATCTCCAGCAGTTAGAGAACAGATCGTGATGGGAATCTTCATGTGCCATTGGCGGTACATAAGCGATGGAATAGACATGACATGCTACCGATCCCAGTCATCTCAGGAAATACATGCAGATTCTTAAGGAACTTTTACATAGGACACAAGGCCATGCCTTCCTTGACAGACTGCTCCAATTTTATATGGGGTAGTAAGTTCTTGAGTGTAATCTGTGGGCTGATAATAAGAGAGAAGAATAATGGAATGATTTATGCCATGTAATGATCAGAAATATTTAACTTTATCTGTACATGGTGATATGCTTCAATCCTAAAAACATGGAGTTAAGGATAAACTATTATGAAATCAATATTTATAATATAATACTACTTGTCAAAATGTTAACCTTGTACACCAATTCAATAAATGATATCTATTTTTAGACTCTAATATATGTAAATTAAAAATTGTACTGGAAGGAAACACTTTAATATAAAATGTATGTATGCCTATAAAGAATGAAAAACATAAATTTAAATATAAAATGAGAGGAAAATGTTGAAATACATAATGATCCTGTACTATGATCAGATGGTTAGACCATCTGAGGTTGAGGTTCTGATTAAAATATTGATATTACTACTACAGATAATGATGTTTCACCATTTATTTAGCATTTCCCATATACATGAGATGATAATGATATACCTGACTCAGAACTATTTTTGCTTGTCATAATTGATCACATTTGCCTTGTCAAATATATGAAGAGCAAAGTTTTACATAGTTATTTACACAGGCAAAATTGCTAAACTTTATAGGCATAATAAGGGGTAGAGGCAAAATGAAATCTAGATCCCTTGTCTCCATTCAAAATCTGTGCTCTCATCTTCTCCCCTGACCTGGCTCATAATTAATCCATGACAAACTCTTCATGGAAGCGCCTAAAACTGGAAAATGGAGTGAAAACTGATATTAGCCTGAATTATCTATGAATCATTTTTATTTTAAACTTATAAATACTAATCACCTTGTATACATGTAGACAGCACAACAAAAACAAATATTCGATATAATGTGATCTATTTTACATAAGGAGGTAGTGGACAGGAATGAGACCTCTTACCCAGCATTGCACTTGCCACAGAAGAGCTACATGTTAACCTGGGAAACAATGCACATTGACAGTATGGGGTCGGGCGAGTTGGTAAACGGTGGTTCAACTAAGAGATGAAGTAAGTTGGGGCTGAGGTGAAGTAAAGAACAGTTCAGGTTCTAAACCAGAGGCATATCCAGAGACTGAACATTTTAATCAGAGACTAAAGTTTTTGTCACAAGTGGTAGAATCACAAAGGTTTAATTTATTTATACAATTAAATAGCCATTAGGGACAACTATCAAGGCACATTTTTTTCAAATCATTTTATTGGGGGACTCATACAACTCATCACAATCCATACATACACCCATTGTGTCAAGCACATTTGTACATTCATTGCCATCATCATCCTCAAAACATTTGCTTTCTACTTGAGCCCTTGGTATCAGCTCCTCATTTTTCCCCTCCCTCCTCACTCCCCACTCCTTCATGAACCCTTGATAATTTATAAATTATTATTATTTTGTCATGCCTTACACTGTCTCGTGTCTCCCTTCACCCACTTTTCTGTTACATATCCCCCAGGGAGGAGGGTATATGTAGATCCTTGTAATCAGTTCCCCTTTTCTACCCCACCCTCCCAGTATCGCCACTGGTCTTGAGGGGTTCATCTGTCCTGGATTCCCTGTGTTTCCAGTTCCTATCTGTACCAGTGTACATCCTCTGATCTAGCCAGACGTGTAAGGTAGAATTGGGATCATGATAGTGGGGGGAGAGGGGAAGCATTTAAGGACTGGAGGGAAGTTTTATGCTTCATCGTTGCTACACTGCACCCTGACTGGCTGGTCTCCTCCCCATGACCCTTCTGTAAGGGGATGTCCAATTGCCTATAGTTGGGCTTTGAGTCCCCAATCTGCTCTCCCCCTCATTCACAATGATATCTTTTTGTTCCTTGATGCCTGATACCTGATCCCTTTGGTACCTCATGATCGCACAGGCTGGTGTGCTTCTTCCATGTGGGCTTTGTTACTTCTCAGCTAGATGGCCACTTTTTTACCTTCAAGCCTTTAAGACCCCAGATGCTATATCTATTGATAGACGGGCACATCAGCTTTCTCCGCCACATTTGCTCATGCTCCCATTTGTTTTCAGCAATTGTATCAGGAAGGTGAGCAGACAATTATATGATTTTTTTGTTCCTTGATGCCTGGTACCTGATACCTTCAAAGGCAGAATTTTAAAGTTAATAATTCCATCAATGAACAGAATGTGTGAGTGCAGAATTCAACAGTCAAATGGGATAGACAATGCTTGGTTAGCACCAAGGACGAGCTTACTAACACCATCAGCTCTCTCTCATATTTTCAGCCAGTTTAGTCTTTGATGTCTTCCACTGGCTTTTAAAGAGTAAACGGTGGGTACTGTTTCAGTGTATGGTTTGTATGCTCTTCTGCCCAAGGGTCCACATGAGATATTCGACCTATTCCCAAAGATTAGGTATACATTTCAGCTGGAGCTGATTGTATAAGGTTTCTAGGAATCCTTTTAATCAACATTCCTCCATACTTGTTCGCTAGGTCTTAGGCAATTACCCTAATACCTTGGATGAAAATTTCACCTCCCATTCACTGACAAGCCTCTTGCCATATAGCTGATTTTTGACACATAGTGATCCTATATAAAGTCTCCAGGCTGGAAATATAAGACCAGATAGCCTCATATTTTTCCTGATAAGTAATGATGGGCAAACAAGGTCAAATTTTGTAGCCAGAATGCCCAATATGACATAGAGAATTTCAAGTATTTCTCTCTGTTCTCATACACCTGCCATCAAACTGTCAGCTCTCAATATTTCCCAACTTGGGCGATGATAGAAGGAAAGACAAGACAGAAGAATATCTTCGAGAGCAAGCCGGGCACATCGTACAAGGGGCAAGGACTGCCCAGCAGTTCGCGTGCATCTGTGGGCAGCACAGGGATAAAAAGAAGATGCAAATTATATTTAGAAAAATTCCAGTAATTAACTGAGTGGCTGTTGATTTGTCATTCAACCTTACACTCTTTAGTTTTCACATCTGTTTGATGAGGATAATAAGAATGTTATTGTCTTTCTCACAGGGCTATTGGAGGAAAATAAGAAAATAAATGTGGGTGCTATTTGCCAAGGAAAGTATGCACCTGCTATAGGAACTGGATAGAGCATTATTAGTGGAATTATGTGGTCACAGAAAGTGTATTTTAACTGATCATGATTTATCATTCCTCAGGATGAAATTCTATTATGTTGGACATTAGAAATTTAAGAGATACTTATTCATAATCGAGTTGAAAACCACTGTCATACAGTGAATCATAACAGTATAAGAAGACTTGGCAGGCGATGTCCTTAAAGCCTAGAAAAATATATAGCAAAAACTAGGGACATTTAAGAAATAATTGCATGACTTCCTGGGGGAAATAAGATTGTGTAGAGAAAAGGAGAAAATGGAGCACCACCGCAGAAACTGAGAGCTGATAATGGAGTAGTCCAGGAACAGATGATGGGTTTACCTAGGTTTCCTGAAGACAAGTGGGAGCACAAAGACACCATTCCACATGATCATCCCATATCTTTCATGGCAAGACATGATTTGTGTCAAGATGTTGAGAGGACCCTAAAATAAAATGAACTTAGAGATTGATTTTTCAGGTCTCTGCTTCATGCAGAAATTATGGGCAAGAATTTGCTTACTTTCAAACAGAAGGAGCTACCACCTCGCAGGCCTCTGTATGGTTACCATACAGCACCTTTTGTTCAGTGACCCCTCTTACATAAAGCTGACATTTCCAACGGTTCCATGTCTCACAAAGGGCTGTACTCTCTATACTAAATATGCTCCATCCACGCTCCAAACATATTGGAGTCCTTACCCTGCACTTGACAATACAGTCATTGAGCTCTGCTAGCACCACGGTGATGGAATCAGTTACTGGCTAAGAGGTCAACAGTTCAAACAGGCCCGAAGCTATCCGCTGCTAGGAGAATCTATTGGACAATTCTACTCCATGCCATATAACAACTATCTATCTATCTATCTATCTATCTATCTATCTATCTATCTATCTATCTTCTATCTAAAATAGATCAATAATATGTCATTCATTTGTAGCACTGGTGGTGGGGTGGATAGTGGCTAAAAGAACCATCTTCTCCAAGGGAGAAAGACTAGGATTTGAACTCCTATAAAGATTCACAGTATCAGACATGCACAGGGGCAGGTTAACCCTAACCTATAGGGTCAATATAAATCATAATCAACTCGATGTATAGAGATAGATAGATAGATCCATATATTTGTATGTATGTATATATGTATATATACATCCCTAAATACAATTGAAGTTGTCCAGGATTTTGACTTGTTTGGATCCACAGTCAATGCTCATGGAAGCAGCAGTCAAGAGATCAGAAGAAGAGTTACATTTGGCAAATCTGCAGCAGAAGACCTCTTTAAAGTGTTGAAAATCAAGGGTGTAACTTTAAGAACTATAGTTCATCTGACTCAAGCCATGGTATTTTCAATTGCCTCATATGCATGTGAAAGTTGGACATTGTATAAGGAAGACTGAAGAAGAATTAATGGATTTCAAATTGGGTGCTAGCAAAGAATATTGAAAGTGCGATGGACAAGTAAGGGGATAAACAAATCTGTCTTAAAAGAAGTACAGCCAGAGTGTTCCTTCCTGCATATACTTCAGACGTAGTGTCAGAAGAGACTAGTCTCTGAAGAAAGACATCATGCTTGGTAAGGAGGGCGGCAGCAAAAGAGAGGGAGCCCCTCAAGAGAGAAACTGGCACAGTGGTTGCAGCAATGGACTCGAGCATGGAACCGTTGCAAGGCCGGCACAGCAATGGGCAATGTTTGAGTCCTTTGTGCAAGGGTCTCTATGGGTTGGAACCAACTCAACAGGACCTAACAACACAACAATCTTCCTAAATAATTTATGTATCTGTTGTTGTTTTTGTTGGGTGCGACTGAGTTAGCTCTGACTCATAGTGAGCCTGTGTCCAAAAGAAGGAAACACTGCCCAATCCTGTCCCACTCTCACAATTGTTGCTGTATTTGAGCCAGTGGCTGCAGCCACCATATCAGTCCACCTCATTGAGGCGCTTCCTTTTTCACTGATCATCTACTTGACCCAGCATGGTGGCCTTTTCCTTGCACTGGTCTCTCCTGATAACAGTACAAGGATGTGAGATGGAACCTGGCTGCTATCTTCTCATCTGAAGAGCATTTTGGCAGGACTTTCTCCAAGACAGATTTGTTTGTTTTTTCTAGCAATCTATGTTACTTTCATTATTCTTTGTCAACACTTTAATTCAATTATAATTTATCTTCACCAAAATTTTACTTACATGTGATAAGAATGATATTGTTCAATATTCCTATATTCTGTTGTATCATCTTTCTTTGCAATGGGCACAAATATGGTGGATCTCTTCCAGTTGGTTGGCTTGATAGCAGTTCTCCAAATTTCTTGGCATAGACTAGTGAAAGCTTCCAGGACTGCTTTGGTTTTTAAAAATATTTCCATTAGTGTTCTGTCAATTCCCAAAGCCTTGTTTTCTACTAACATACAGATCTAGAATACAGGGATGAGCGAATTGAAGCATGCTATATATGGGAGGAGCTTTAAGAATGTCATGGAAAATCTCCATTATCTTTTAATCCCATTTCCCATGAACTTCGTTTTTCCTGTGAGTGTGTATGTGTGAATATATATGTGTGAATGGAACCCTGATAATACATTGACCATTGCCCTTGTAACTAAAACATCAGCAATTCTGACCCATCTGTTTCTTCATTAGAAAGGGGAAACTGTGTTTTTGTAATGATTTAATGTCGCGGAAACCCTAAAGTGCAGTTAGGAATAAATAGCAATAGATAGGTATAGACAAGATACATATATATATATGTATGTATGTATATGAATATATAGAGAGAGTGAGAGAAAGTGGCTTCAAAAAGTTCATGGAAAAAAAATAGAACTGGATGAAAGTGAAATTAATCCATAAACTTTTTGGAGTCTCTATATCTACATTTCTCTCTTTCATATCTATCTATCTATCTATCTATCTATCTATCTATCTATATTCCTAAATAATTTATAGATCTAGGATAAATTATAATTGGGAAGACAGAATTGCATCTTCATTTGGATTTTTTCAAACATAATTTTGTATTTCATTTATATTTTGTATTATATAAATGATTTGATTTCATAATTAATTACTTATTTACTAGTTTACAAATTCTCTCAGCTTCTCACTTTTTATTTTACAGATGTGACTCTGCTTGTCTAATTCTTTCCAATAATATAGCACTCAGTATTTTAAAAGTCAATGAGCAGTAAATTCATTTAGAACTTTGTAATATGTAATATGCTTTTAAAATACTGTAAGCAGTCATCTAATTAATACTTAAGAATGCTAGTATTTGGTTTTGATTCTGCCACCCAACTGTGTGACATTGGGTATGTGGATTTACATCTCCATAAAATGAAAGAATTGGAGCAATAGTTTTCATAGTCTTTTTCAACTAACACATTTTACACCATGTGTTAGTCAGAGTAGACTAGAGAACCAAAATTTATATACACATACTAAAGAGCTTTATATACCAGAGAAATTGAATATTGAGAAAATATCTCAGCCCAGTCCAGATCAAGTACATAAGTCTGATATTTACACAAATGTCTGATACCAACCTATAAAATCCTCTTCAGATTCATGAAACATTTGCAATGATGCCGAATGCAGGAAGATCACAGGCCAGTGGATGGGAAGTCTTGTGGATCCAGTGGCATTGTGAGCATCTCAGCACTGGCAGGGGTCTCTAAGTGGTTCCTCAAGCTCAGAGCACTAGCGTAGCGACATGTGTCTTTTCAGCTGCAATGTCTCCCAGGGAGTGAGCCTGCGTCCTGCCTCCAGTGAGCTATTTATCTCCTTAGCACCTCCAAATGAGGTCATCAAGCTGTGACCTGATTGATAGACTGAACTCCACCCCTTCTCTCTTAATCCACTCAAATTGACAACAGATTATGTAACTATCACACACCATTATCATCTCTCCTGACAAAGGATAGATCACATGTATTAATTTGCCTTAAGAACTAAGTAATTTATACATTAAGTCTCATTTAATTTTCCAACAAGCAAATACATCAGGTACTCTTTTTCCCATTCTAGAAATCAGAACGCTGAGGCTGAGAAGTTAATTTCCTTGTCTAGAATGTCCATTTGTAGTGCCCCGCAAATGTCTAAGTGTGGCCCAAGTCTAAAATATATTATGATGTCCCCTGATGTGGTCTCCAAATTATAGACATCTGAACTATATCAACGCATTTTCTTAAAAAAAGAAACAAAACTATTTTTGTGACATGTTTGTCGTATAATAGGTAAAAAAGTTATAAAAATTATTTCCACTTTAAATATACCTTCTCATCGAGACCTATATCTGTAACTTTATCAGCATTGCTGTCAGTATCTATTTCTATATTCATATCCATATTGTATCATATCTATCACTATCTTTATATATTTCACCTATACCTATATTTGTTTGTTCATTTAAACCTAAGGATATCTATTTCCATCATTAAAGAAATATTACTTTCAAAATGTATGGAGAAGGGTCTATGATCATAAGGCAAGAACAACTTTGAGAATTAAAAGACTGCCCTGGTTTTCAGAATTATAGCCACATTTTCCACAATAGAGAATACTGTAGATTCCAGTGAAGCACAATGCAAAGAAATAAACTTCACCTGGAAGTCCAAAGACCTGAATTTGGGTCCTCTGTCTCCCACTCATCAATTGTAATACCTTGGTCAAGAAGCCACTCTTTGAGCCTGCTAGATTAAAATGTAACATAGGAATATTACCTACTGATTTTACAACATATTGAGATGACAAAAGGAAAACAGAATGAGATCATATCTATTTAAATGCTTCATAAACAATAAGGTGAAATGCAAATGTAATATGGCATTGTTATTCTTATAATTGAATGGATGACAGAGAACAAAATGTTCTTTACTGTAATTACTGGAATTCAGTAAAAGGTTGTTAAGGTCTAGTAAATAAAATTCCCCGTAGTAGTAAAAGCTACCATTTATTGGGGACTCTTTATGTGCCAGGCCCTGTGCCAGGTGCTTTTCAAACATTATCCTATTTGGTTCCCATGATCCAGACAATGTTATGAGTTTACCAAATCTATTTTATCTTCCTTTTGTACACAAAGCAAAACCACATATCTCATCATTGCCTACAGTAAATTGGGACCATACCATTGAGTTCTGGCCAACTCAACCTGCCTATACAATGTCCCGTCGGATCTCTGCTCCCCAGTTGCTGGATGAGTGTAAACACTCAGGTTGACATTTGGCTCTGTGCTCAAAACATAACTGAAGATTACAGTTCCCTTGTCAGCCTTGATCCCTGAATGATTTTATGGATCACTGGCCTCAACCTAAAGCCCTTAGACTAATCTATATGGAAATTTTATAAAGAATACAACTTTGTTGCACTAAGCTATTAATGTGTTTTGAGTTGCTTATTATACAAGCTAGCATTGGTTATTTGACTTATTGTTCTTACTGCCCAGTGACCCCAGTGTGTGAACAGCAGAAGCGGTTTACAGGGATTGCAAGTTGTGCCTTTTCAGAAGCAGATCACCTTGGTCCTTGCTTTAGAGGAACCTCTGGGTAGTTTGAACTAACCCTTTCATGTGGTAGGCTAGCCCTCAAGACCCTAACCTATTAAAGTTCCTTAAATCATGTTCTTTTTTAAAAATCATTTTATTAGGGGCTCATACAACTATTATCACAACCCAAACATACATCAATTGTGTAAAGCACATTTGTACATTCATTGCCCTCATCATTCTTAAAATATTTGCTTTCCACTTAAGCTCCTGGCATCAGCTCCTCATTTTTCCCCTCCCTCCCCGCTCCCCCTAAATCATGTTCTTTTACCACAGTGAGGAAAGACTTTCCAGAGATTTTAGCATATTTACCATCAATTTATCAGCATCTATAGGTTCCTGGGTGGCACAAGTTATTTGGGATAGATAATGACTCTTAAAGTTGTTGGTTTGAAACCACTCAGTGACACCAGACAGAAATCTATAAATATGATTCCATAGAAATTAAAAGAAAATTCTATGCTATTCTTCTATGCTGTAATGCATGGGATCACTCCAAATTTGAATCAATGCAAAGGTATGAGGATTTTTTGTTTTTAATATCAATGTATGTATTTATAAACTGTATTCCTCCTTTTCTAACAGTAGGAGTTTTTTTTTCCATTTGTTAATTGGTTTAGTTACTTAGAAAAGGGATCAGTAAAAATTTCAAGATATAGTGACTTCTATATATATTCCTTTTTGCTCCAGGTTTCACTTTTTTTTAACATTTAGGGGTCATACTCTTTAATTTTCCATAATACTTAATTGTCCATTTCACCACCCAAACCTACAATAAAAGGTGAAGACTACATTCTATCAACTGCTACTCTGTCCTGACAAAACGGTTTTCTTAGTGAAGAAAAATTCTGTGGTTCTTAATGATGGACCTAAAAAGCCAATAAATACCTTCCAGGTCATCTAGTGAAATACTAAGATCAATATAATATTTTAATTCCATTGTCCTTTGCTTCTCAGACAGCTTTAATTGATCATCAGTTATGAAACAAATAAAAAATTTAGAAAACAAGACAATGGGAGGATTAATAAGAGGATATAGAGACTTATTTACTTCTATCTTCTATCCATTGAAAAGAATATGAATAAAGAAAATTGCCATTAATTAAGTACATTAAATTACTTTACAACTGTGGTAGTTACAAAATTTGGTGTCAACTTGCGATGGGCAGAGTCTAGCCTATCAATCAGGCCGCAGCTAAACAACCTTATTTGGAGGTTTCATGGAGATAAATAGCTCACTGTAGATCAGATACACACAGACTGCTTCATCTTGCTACTGACAAGACATGTGGAGGTATGCTAGTGTCCAGGAGTTAGAGGGACCACGTGGAGACCCCTGGCAGTGCTGAGATGCTTCTACCACCACTGAAACCATAAGACTTTCCAGCCACTGGCCTGTGATCTTTCTACATTCCGCGTCATTGCATGTGTTGCTTGAGTCTGAAGAGGAATTTATAGATCGGTATCAGACATATGGGCTAATATCAGACTTGATATGGACTGGGCTGGGATATTTTCTCAATATACAATTGCTCTTTTATATAAACTCTTTCTTATACATATATGAGCCTCCCCACATTTGTTTCTCTAGTCTACCTGGACTAGCACACCACCCTAAGAACAACAGACAAAGTATTATGTCCCTTACTTTTCTAGATGAAATTCTGAGATCCAATAAAATGAAGGTTATCATGTAAGCTCATGGTACTCATAGGGCCATATTCTGACCTAGTCTTTTGGGCTTAAAGTCTTAAGCTATGAAGGTAAACAAGTGGTCATTTAGCTCAGAAGCAAGAAAGCCCACATGGAAGAAGCACACCAGCCTGTGCGATCACAAGGTGTTGAAGGGATCAGGTATAAGGCATTATCAGAACAAAAAAAAAAATCCTACCATAGTGAATGAAAGGGGAATTACAGAGTGGAGGCCCAAAGCCCATTTGTCAGCCACTGGAGATCCCCTTGCAGAGAAGCCTAGGGGAAATGAGTCAGTCAGGGTGCGATGTAGCACCGATGAAGAATACAGCTTTCCTCTAGTTCCTAAAAGCTTCCTCCCTCCATCCCCCCACTATCATGATCCGAATTCTACCTTGCAAATCTGGATGCACAGGGAATCCAGGGCAGATGATACCTTCAGGACCAGGGGTGTGAGTGGCAATACTGGGAGGGTAGAGGGAGAGTGGTTTGGAAAGAGGGAACCGATTACAAGGATCTACATGTGACCTCCTCCAGGGGGGACAGACAACAGAAAAGGAGTGAAGGGAGACGTTGGACAGGGCAAGATATGACAAAATAATAATTTATAAATTATCAAGGGCTCATGAGGGAGGGGGGAACGGGGAGGGAGGGGGAAAAAAGAGGACCTGATGCAAAGGGCTTAAGTGGATAGCAAATGCTTTGAAAAGGATAAGGGCAATCAATGAATGTACAGATGTGCTTTATACAATTGATGTATGTATGGATTGTGATAAGAGTTGTATGAGCCCCTAATAAAACATTTTATAAAAGTCTTAAGCTGTTTGAATTACTATCCATTTAATAGCTAAATATTTCTTGTTCAACATTACCAGCTGATAGCAGAAAGTGCTGTCTGTACACAGTAAGGGTGAAGCACTGTAAGCACAGCTGGTTTCTGTTAGAGCTGTTAACCAGCTGCAACATCTGACTCAGTTCAATTAGCATCTTGGGCTTTAATTTTGCCTAGTGTATGAGTTTTTGTTATTATTAGTTAATATTCATTAGCTTATATCAATTCATTATTATTAATTAGTATTAATTGAGATATGAAGAAGAATACAGTATCAGGATTGGAGGAAGGCTTATTAACAAGCTGCAATATGCTCACACCACAAACTTGCTCCCTGGAAATGAAGAGGACCTGAAGCACCTGCTGAGGAAAACCAAGGATTGCTGTCGGTAGTATGGATTACGACTCAATGGAGAGAAGACCCAGATCCTCACAAATAGGGCCAATAGGCAACCTCAAGATACATGGAGAAAAGATTGAAGTTGTCAAATATTTTGTCTTGCTTGATTCCACAATTAATGTTTATGGAAGCATCAATCAAGAGATTTTAAAAAACAGGTTTGTTGTGTTGGGAAATTCTGCTGTCCAACCTTGTTGGACCTAACCCAATCCATGGTATTTTAAAAGGCCTCATGCATCTAAAAGTTGCTGAAGATCGAAAATATCACGGACTGCCCAAGGAAGAAACAGACCTATCTTGGAAGAAGTACAAACAGAATGCTCCATAAAGCCAAGGATGGGGAGACTTCTTCTCAAGCATTCTGGACGCACTGTGTGAGAAAAGACCAGTCTTTGGAGAAAGGCCTCACGCTTGGCAAAGTGCAGGAGTGGCAAGAGAGAGGAAACACTGTCACAGTGGCTGCAACAATGGGCTCCAACATGTAAACAACAGTGCGAATGGTGCAGGACCTGGGGGGGGGGGCATTTCCCTCCGCTGCCCTATGAGATGGAACCAGCTCGATGGTACCTAACGACAATCCTTTGAGAGATGACGTATTTTCCTTTCATATACAAAAACTGAAAATAAAACAGGACACCTTGAGGAATCCCACTACTAGCAGATATAAACTTCAAGAACTGTTCAAATAAATTATTTTATATATATATATGCAAAACTGTTGGAACTCTACTAAGGCAGGAATAAATCTAAAATGGAATTATTCATTTTATTATTTTTAATTTATATAATAAGAATTGTTTTGCCATCAAGGTATTTCTAACTCATAGCAACCCTAATATCAACATTATGTTGGATGATTATAGCATATGGATAAATGCAATGACTGGCCACATTCACTGAAAAGGAGTTGCTCTGATCTAAGCGAGGGTGGGTGGGCTGGATCACCAAAGTTTTACTCTCCTCTGATTGCCACACCGTCCCAGCACTCCTGAACTTCTCCCTGGAGTCGCTTACTGCTTTAGAAGAGAGTCATTTGTTTATGCTATTCCAATCTGGAAAATTTCAGGTCTGATTAAGTCAGTCAAAGGCTATAGCAATCTCACCTCTATCGGGCAAGCCATGATTGACTGTGAATAAGGAACTTCATTTCTCTGGATCTCACCCCACACACGAGCCCTTTTTAAAGTCAGTGTGCGGAATCATATATAATCACTTGCCCGGTCTTCTTGTTATTGCTAATGGCTGTCATCAGGTTTGCTCCACTCGCGGCAACTCCGTATGTTTCAGAGTAGAACTATTTCATAGGGAAGCAGTTACTATTTCTTTATCGAAAGAGTTATTTTAGGCTTTTCTTCCAGAGAGATATTGGGTTGTTACTATTTCTTTATCGAAAGAGTTATTTTAGGCCTTTCTTCCAAAGAGATATTGGGTTGATTTGAACTGCCAACCTTTGAGTTAGCATTCAACTGCAAAACACAAGTATTTCTCAGGCATCTAGCCCCCAAACAAACAAACAAATTTTCCCACATAGCTCCTTCATCAAGCTGGATCCCACAGTGACCAGAGAGCCACACAGAACCCTGAGTGAAGAGAACATTGCTTTAATTCACGCTGAATGTTTTATTGTTCCTGACAGCACCAAAGCCTCCCTTATCCCAACTGTTACACTAATGAGCACCCAGAAATTGCACACTACTGCAACACAACTCGGAAACATGTCAGACTGTCTTAGCAACTGACGGACAGCGAGAGAAAAAACAGTGCAAAAATCCCAATCCTCCATTTGCAGCAACAAAGCACTCAGGAAAACTATTGTCTCTGGTGACATAACCATGGATGTTATAAGTTTGTGTGTGACTAGAGAAGAAATAGCAGTCAGGCTGCAGGGTAGCAGTGATGAAACATATAACTTTCCTCTAGTTCTTAAATGCTTCCTCCCGCCCCCCGCCCCCCCCGCCACGATGATGATCCCAAGTCTACCTTACAAATATGTACAGGTACAGAGAGCAACTGGAAACACAGAGAATCCAGGACAGATGACTCTTTCAGGACCAGTGGTGAGAGTGGCGATGCCTGGAGGGTGGAGAGAATGTGGGGTAGAAAGGAGGAACTGATTACGAGAATCTCCTCCCTGGGGGAGGGACAGCAGAGAAGAAGGTGGGGGGAGACATCAGAAGGTGTAATATATGACAAAATAATAATAATTTATGAATGATGAAGGGTTCATGAGGTAGGGGGCAGTGGAGAGGGAGGGGGGAAATGAGCAGCAGATATTAAGGGCTCCAGTAGAAGGCAAATGCTTTGAGAATGATGATGGAAACAAATGGACAAATGTGCTTGACACAATGGATGGATGCATGGATTGTGATAAGTATTGTATGAGCCCCCAATAAAATGATATTAAAAACAGCCACAGAAGAGAATTTGGTATTGCAGATCACATTTGACAATATCCTAATAAAGATGATCTCAGAAAAGTATTTGCCAACTTGAGAGAAAAATAGAAAGGCATGGGGAGATTCATGATTTTAAGGACTGCCAGGGAAGAAAAGGAAAATTATTTTCCAATACCAATCAGTAAATAATAAAGCTGGGAAGGCCTTTGAGTGGAAAGGCTGCTGGAAACACTTACATGTTGCAAGTATAAAATTAAAGAGAGGATCTTGCATCCAATGAGACACTGTTATGTTCCGCATAATGTTCATTTGCCTGGCCCCATATGTGCCTGTGACCCATAGGGCTACCGTAAACCCACAGCCCTGGAGTTGATGCCAATTCACAGTGACCATGAGGAGGGTTTCTAAGACTATAAATCATTATAAGAACACAGTCTTATTTCCCCCCTGCTCTTTCAAAAACAGCTCTATATAATTTAGCCATTAAAAAAGAAAAAGAGAGGATAAACTAAGGAAAAAGAAAAAGGTCAAGGGTCAGGCAGAGAAAAAAGTAATCTAGATATTTTAAACAGAATGGAATTTAAATGTCATTGAAGTATAAGAATTTCAGATAATTTCTAAGTAAGTAATTTCTAGAGAAGTGTGTATGAACCAATGGCAAAATACTGTACTCACGTGCTATAAAAGTTCAGAATCATTGACTTCCAGGCTATTAATTATTTCTTTGTATTTCCTATCTTCCAAATATCTTATCAGTACCTCTTCTGGTAAAAGTCTAAACTGGAGGAAGGCTGAGAAGAAGTCTGGGAAATGTGGATTCTAGCCTTCTAGTTGCTTTAAGATATGTCTTAATATTACCATATGATCTGGTTATTACAGATACATAAGTAGAAGGCAATATTTCATATGTTGAAGAACAAGAGTATATTGCTATTAAAACTACTAATAATCCACAAAAGAATAATAAATCAATAAATATTTTGAATTAAGGTTAAAATTACTACAATAAACTTAACTGAAGAAATGGAATCATAGGATTCTTCAACTCAGTGTAAAATTTTCCATAACAGAAAAGAAAGTCAAGTAGAAATCCCAGGGTATTATTTCACTTGTGTTGCTCTGAAACTTACTGGCTGTAAAAAATAATTAATTTGGCTCACAATTCTTTGAGTCGGAAATCCAGTGTGGTTCATCTGAGAAGATTTGGTCGCCTCTGAGGTAAACTGTTAATCTGTAATGAGGTGGTGAATGCTGTGTCAACCTGACAAGGGTTTGATTCTGGGGGGTTAGCAGCAACTCTACCGTGATGTAATTATCTTCCATTTTATCTGTTCTGAGCAACAGTCCGTTGCAAGGGGAGTTTTCTTAGGAATGTAGCCTTCATGGTGAATGTTCTGTAGAAATTTGCTCTTTCTTGACTGGGGCAATTCTCCTTACCTGACCTGCAATTCTTTGGGCATATGCTTGCAGAAGGCTCTACCATCTGACCTGCAGATCTTGGATTGGTTCATGCTTATGATTTGCAAGCTAGCAAAAATGTCTAGTCTGTCTCTGGACTCACCGATTTGTGACTTGCTAGCTTTCACAATTGTGGGTCAATATAATATAGGTATGTAAATATTTTAGAGAGATATGGAATCTTAGCTATGCACTTATCTATATCATTTTGCACCTCTGGAGAAGTAACGATAAACAGACAACCCACCGGGGGCTAATTTGTCTAAGATGGTTTCAGTTACAATAGCTCATTTTTGATCCATGTGGTCTTAAATCCTGTGGAGGCTAGACTGATGTTGTCATCATGGCAGCTATGCAAGTTTCCAAAGAACAGAAGCGAACATAGGAAACATTGTAATGACTACATTATAAAACTTACCCTACGTCAATACTTTTTTGTGTGTGTGGTCAACAGCAGAAAAATTGCGTATTTTTAAAAAAATCATTTTATTGGGGGCTCACACAACTTTTATCACAACCCTTATATCCATCGATTGTGTCAAGCACATTTGTATATTTGTTGCCATCATCACTTTCAAAACATTTTCTTTCTACTTGAGCCCTTGCTATCAGTTCTTCATTTCCCCACTCCCCCCCTCATGAATCCTTGATAATTTATGAATTATTATTTTGTCATGCCTTACACTAATAGATGTCTCTCTTCACCCACTTTTATGTTGTCCATCCCCTAGGGTGGGGGCTATATATAAATCATTGTGATTAGTTTCCCCTTTCTCCCCCTACCTTCCCCTTCTCCTCCTGGTATGGCTACTCTCAATATTGGTCGTGGGGGTGTTATCTGTCCCGGATTCTCTGTTTCCAGCTCTTATCTGTACCTGTGTACTTGCCTTGATCTAGCCAGATTTGTAAGGTAGAATTGGGGTCATAATAGTAGTGGGGGGGTATTAAAGAACTAGAGGAAAGTTGTTTGTTTCATTGGTGCTATACTGCACCCTGACTGGCTCGTCTCTTCCTTGTGACCCTTCTGTAAGGGGATGTCCAATTGTTGGGTCTCCACTCTGTACTGCCTGTCATTCACAATTATATGAGTTTTTGCTCTAGGTCTTTGATTTCTAATACCTCATTCCATCGACACCTCATGATCACACAGGATATTGTGCTTCTTCCATGTGGCCTTTGTTGCTTCTCAGCTAGATGGCCACTTATTTATCTTCAAGCCTTTAAGACTCCAGATTCTATATCTTTTGCTAAGAAGCACCATAAGCTTTCTTCACCACATTCGCTTATGCAATCGTTTGTCGTCAGCTTTGTCTTCAGTGATCATGTCGGGAAGGTCAACATCATGGAATGCAAGGTTAAAAGAACAAAGTGTTCTTGCATTGAGAGAGTGCTTGAGTAGAGGCCCAATGTCCGCCTATTACCTTAATACTAAACCGATAAATACATGCACATAGATCTGTTTCCCATCACCACATATAAATATATTTACATATGTATACGCCTGTATTTAGACCTGTGTAAATGCCATTTGCCTCCTAGTTTTTTCCTCTATTTCCTTTTACTTTCCTCTTTTCCCACTATCATGCTCAGCCTTCATTTGGGTTTCAATAATTCCTCTCGGTTACATTGCTCTTGATCAAGCCCTACCAGGCCTCCTACATCCTCCTTGCCATTGATTTTAGATCACTTGTTGTTTCCTTGTCCCTGCGCTTGTTAACACCTACTTCCTTTCTACTGCCTGCCCCTCTCTCGTGCCCTCCCCCAATCATGTTTTCTATTATTTTCTCCTCCAGATTGTTTATCCTCCGTATCTTATCTAAATAGACATGCAGAGATAATAATATGCACAAAAAACAAGACAGAGCTAAACAAAGCAACAAAACAACATCAACCAACTGACAACAACAAAAAAGAAAAGCCTATAAATAGTTCAAGGTCTATTTGTTGACCTGTAGGAGTGTTTCCTGACCGAGTCTGATAGCGTGTCATGCTCTGGCCCCACAGTCTATTTTTGGTATTCCCCTGGGACTTCATTGCTTTGCTCCCCTTGCTGTTTTGTTACATTCCCTTAGTGTTTTGCCTCAGTGTGGTGGGGCCAGATTGGGCTCAATTCCTGTACTATGCCTGCAGTTTTGTCCCCAGAAGCGCTGTGTGTCAATGAGGGATGCAATGCTTTGTGGTGGGGCTTACCCTATGTTCCTCTCTGTGCATTGGCTGCTGGGGGCAGGAATATCATCCTCAGGGCTTGGTGGGCCAGGATGCGCTCACTCTATCTCCCTCCCCCTTATTGAACAAAACAAATCACAAGGCCAGCTCAGATAAAAGGGGTTGAAAATTGTGGTTTGAAGCTATAGTGAAATCTAAAGTATTAAGATCCAGCTACCAGTCCACACTATGGAGAGAGAAATGCATTTGTAGGTTGTAGTTAATCAGGGAACTTTGGGTATTAATTTTTAAAACATAGTCTATGATTCTATATGCTAGATTTGTAGAGTATCCTGTATGTATAAGCATTAGATATAAAAGAAGCACAGACTATCTTTCTCAGTGTCCTTATTTTGCAGATAACAGATAGTTGACTCAGAAATGCTGCGGATTTCTCAAGGTTTCACATCAAACTGGTATATTCTAACAGGACTGAAACCCTACCCACATGATTATCAGTCCAGCTTCTTAAATGTCAAGGAGATATTATTTTGATCATTCTAGCCTACAGAGGATATTGATATTATCTATGTACAGGTGTATGTGTATGTGAAGTACTCATATGCACTCTCTCTACATACAAAGATGCACACTCACACCCAGTTGGAAAAGGAGGCATAAAAGTACCATTTTGCTTAGGTGTACTGCCCATTGTAAATTTGGCTCACCGCCTAATTTCTTTTATACCCTGAACAGAAGTTATTCCCACAGCTAATTCATACATACACTACTGAGCACATGCCATCTGCTTCTGAAACCTGTGGCTGCACATAACACGTGTACTGTAAGGAAAGTGGGCTCTGAGAGTGGTCTAGAATAAATGTAGCTCCTGAATTTCTGCAGGAAAAACAAAGATATTAATAACCCAAACCTGTTTATACAACCAACTCCTCAAACTTCCGAAAGCCATGGCCAGCAATGCCCTTGTAATAGCTCAGCAATGTATTCTTCAACATTCTTCTGATTTGCACAGAAAGGTGTTGATGCTCTGATTTGAAAACAATGGATTTTTTTCAACTATTTTATTGGAGGCTTGTACAGCTTTTATCACAATCCATACATCCTTGCATGTGTCAAGCATATTTATACATCTGTTACCATCATCATTCTCAAAGCATTTTCTTTCCACTTGAGCCCTTGGTATCAGTTCCTTTTTTCTCTTCCCTCCCCTCCCCACCTCACCTCACAAACCCTTGATAATTTATAAAGTATTATTTCATCTTGTCTTACACTGTCCGACGTCTCCCTGCACCCCCTTTTCTACTGTCCATCCCCCAGGGAGGGGGTCATATGTAGATCCTTGAGATCCCTCTCTCCCTGCCATCCCCTTGCCATCCTGGCATTACTCCTCTCATTATGGGCCTCAGAGGTTTACCTGTGCTGTATGTGCTGTGTGTCCCGTTCCCATCGGGACCAGTGCACATGCTCTGCTCTAGCCAGATTTGTAAGATAGAATTGGGGTCATGATGGTGGGTGGGGAGGAAGCATTATAAAAGCTAGAGGAAAGTTTCATGTCTTATTGGTGCTATATTTCACCCTGACATCATTTCTCCATGACCCTTATGCAAGGGGATGTCCAGTTGCCTACAGATGAGCTTTGGGTCTCCGCTCTGCACTCTCCCTCATTCACAATGATACAAGGTTTTGTTCTTTGATGCCTGATACCTGATCCCATGAACACCTTATGATCACATAGGCTAGTGTGCTTCTTCCATGTGGACTTTGTTGCTTCTCAACTAGATGGCCACTTATTTATCTTCAAGTCTTTAAGACCAAAGATGCTTTATCTTTTGATAGGCAGGTACCATCAGCTTTCTTCCCCATATTTGATGATGCACCTGCTTTGTCTTCAGCAATCATGTCCAAAAGGTCAACATGGTTGAATTCCAGTTTAAAAGAACAAAGTGTTCTTGTATTAAGGGAGTACTTGAGTAGAGGTCCCATGTTCTCCTGTTACCTTAATACTAAATCTATAAATACATGCACATAGACCTATTTCACCATTGTACATAACTGTATTTAGACTACTATAAATGCCCTTTGCCTCCTAGCTCTTCTATTTCCTTTTATTTTCCTCTTGTCCCAGTATCATGCTCAGCCTTCACTTGGGTTTCAGTAATTCCTCTCAGTTGCATTGCCCTTGATCAAGCCCTACCAAGCCTCCTATACCCTCCTCACCATTGATTTTAGATTATTTGTTGTTTCCTTGTCCCTGGGTTTGTTAACACTCACTTCCTTTCCACTGCCTGCCCCTCTCCCATTCCCCCCTCGGAATCATGTGGCCCAATATTTTCTCCTCCATATAGTTTATCTTCCCTGTCTTATCTAGATAGAAATGCAGAGATAATAATATGCACAAAGACAAGACAAAGAATAACAAAGCAACAAAAGAACATCAAAAACCCGAGGACAAAAAAAGAAAAGCCTGTAAATCGTTCAAGGTCTGTTTGTTGTATGATGGGGTGCCAAGCCCTGGCCCCAAAGTCTATTTTTTATATTCTCCAGGGACTTCCTTGTTCTGCTTCCCTTGTTGTTCTGTTGCACGCCCTTAGTGTTTTGTCTCGGTGTGGTGGGGTCAGATTGGGCACAATTCCTGCATTGTCTTCAGTGTTGTCCCCATTAGGGCTCTGCGTCATTGAGGGATGTCGTGTCTCGTAGCGGGACTGGCTGGCCTTATGGTCCTTTCTATACATTGGCTGTTCTAAGCAGGGATATCATCCTCAAGGCTTGGTGGGCCAGGATGTACTCCATTCTCTCTTCCTCCCCCTTCATTTGCTCCTGTGTGCTCTGATCAGATATGTCCCTCTCTCCCTGAGCTGTAGTCTCAGTGCTGTCCTCTGAAGTAAATTCTTTGGGGTGGGGGGCGGGGAAGGTGGGAAGTAGGGAGGCTCTCTATGTAGTTGGGATTGGGGCCGGACCCTCAGACCTCTCTATTGGTTCCCTGCTTCATGCCAGTATGTTGCATTCACTTTCTGGAGCACTGGGTTAAACAATTACTTTTTAAGCTGTATAAATAAGAAAAATATCTTAGGTCCAGATTTTTTTTAACTAAAACAATGTTATTTCTAAAATAATTGATAACTCATCGTAGTCTGTTTGGTATAGGATTACTGAATCAACAGCCATGATTTTAAAGATAATCTGCTACACTTTTTCTTTGTTTTGGAATCTTATTGCTCACTTTATATCGTCTATAAAAAGAAGCAAAGGTTATAATATTTCTATATCAAATGATTGCTGTAGTAATTGTTACTAATGAATTCACATCAATCATTTAGTAGATTATTGACTCAAATCAATATCTATGATGTATGTATATATAGCTAGATCTAATTGATTGCATTATTATCAAACTAGTAGGAAGAAATCAGTAAAAATCTATACAAACCACTATAATTTGTCTAATTCACAAATTATTTAAGAATAAATGAATACAGGAAAGACATCAGGGAACATCAAGTGCAAATGGTGAGTCAATATTTAAAAATATGACCTTCCTTTCATTTTGCTTGTGTGTTAGTCCGGGTAGACAAGAGAAACAATTCATAGAGACACTCATATGTGTATAAGAAAGAGCTTTGTGTAGAAGAGCAGTTGAATATTGGGAAAACACCCCAGTCTTTTCCAGATCAAGTTCATAAATCTGATATTAGCCCATATGTCTTATACCAATCTATAAATTCCCCTTCAGACTTATGAAACACATGCAATGACTCTGAACACAGGGAGATCACAGGCCAGTGGGTGGGAAGGTCTTGTGCATCCAGTGGCGATGTGAGCATCTCAATGCTGGCAAGGGTCTCCATGTGGCTACTCAGGCTCCAGCCTCTCTCCAGGTGTCTTCTCAACAGGGATATGTTGCAAGGAGTGAGCAGAGAGAGTCTCCTGCTTCCACCGAGGAATACCGAAGTTCCCAGAACCCTCCAGAGAAGGCTTTGCCTACACAGAGGCCTCTGCTATGACACATGATTCACAGGCTAGACTCCACCCCTTCACTCTTAATCCACTCAAATTGACAAACGATTGTATAACCACCACAGCTAGGTTTGCAGAAGACAGCAGCTCCCCAGGGATGAAATGATCCATTGCTCCTGTGTTCATACCACGTGCCCCATGGTCCTCCTCCCATATAGAATAACTAGTCATGTTTATTATCAATTTTAATCAGCAAAAAATATGTAACAAATAAAGTTGTAAATTATTTAAATGTACATCTTCTTAGGTGACATGGTGGTGCTGTTCAGTAGGTCTTGGACTAGTAAGTGTAGGTTGGTGGGTAAAACGCCCCCAGTGGCCCCAGGAAAAAAAGGTGAGGGTATCTGCTCCCAGAAAGGTAACAGCCTCAGAAAAGCTCTACAGGTCACTGTGACCTAGATTTTTGGACAGTGAGCTGTCGGGTATGGATACTAACAAAAAGTGTTTGGTAAAATTCTTACACATTGAACAACATTATTAGTTACCACTACCAACCTCATTAATAACTGAGCAAAAACCCTGCTTTCCCTCCTTTTCTTTCTTTTCCTTTAGTTACTAAATAATTTCCCCAACTGTTGTTAATATAAACACTGAATTTCACAATATTGTAGATCAAACACCAGAAAATGTTGGGGAAAAAATTGGATAAATAGTTCATTGGAATTATGGCAGGGGAGGTTGGTGGGAGGTGGGGACTTAAATAATAATGAGTACAAGAATGGAGGACAGTTGTAACATTGATTGTAGCTATGATTGCCCCGATTTCTAATGTGTTGTAAATCATGGAAATGTATGTTATGAGAATTACATGTCAATAAAATTAAATGAATGAATAAAACACCTTTATGTAAAAACAAAACAACACAGAAAAACTGGTGGTCATGAACAAAACCATGTGATTGAAAGCATCATTGTAACTGGGCAATGGTTACAACTCTGACCAGAGTGCATTATAAGGTTCAAAAAATAGATTAGCATAGAGGTTTAGCCTTGTGACTATACTGATATACACAAATTGACTTTATGAAAATGTTTGTGATTTTATAATGAACAGATTCGTTTTATTAAAATAATACTACTTGCTGGAACACTACGCAAGCATTTTATAGACATTTGAGTTGGTGCCACGCTTTTGACAGTATCACCTGGCATTGTCCCCACCTTTTGGACCCTTCTAGTTATGTCACCAGTGCTTGATATAGTTCTAGGGGCTTCACAAACATTCTTTGTTACATTCTCTGTTGTACAAAGAGAAAAATTTATCCTCAAAGAGGTTATATAAGTATCCTACAATCATAGGGATCAAGAAATAGAGAAGCTGAGATACGAGCCCCAAAATGTCTAACTTCAATGTCTTGGATATATATATATGTATCTATATTAATATATATTTATATATATAATTAACTCAATTTTTTTCTTAAAATGTTTCTTGCTAAATTAAAGCTAATCATATTTTACACAGTTTTATTTTCATGATTCATCATTTGACTAATGGAATTCTCTTACTTGACTATTTTAACTGTTCAGAGTTTTTTACAGTGACCACATAGTGACATTTACTGTATTAAAAAAATATTCCTATTTACTATTGCCTGAAGAGCAGTGCAGCCATTCTGAATGAACCCCCCCTAAATTTCAACTTTTATGATAAGTTGAAATGTAGGCTAGAAATATGCAACTATTTTTGAAGAATAGACTTGTTCTACTTCAACTGTTTCTTGGAATTTTAAATTATTTTTATCAAAATATTTTCCCCACTGTTGGGGACAACTTGATTCATATGCACTCCTTAACTTCTTACATTGAAAAGTATGTTCATGTGTAAACACTTTCATGTTTGTCTAAACTACTGGTTCTCAACCTTCCTAATGCTGCGACCCTTTAATATACTTCCTCATGTTGTGGTGACTCCCCAACTACAAAATTATTTTCGTTGCTACCTCATAACTGTAATTTTGCTACTGTTATGAATCAGGCAGCCCCTGGGAAAGGTCGTTCGACCCCCAAAGGGGTCACGACCCACAGGTTGAAGCAATTTCAACACTCATCTTGGGCTCCACAGCAAGTATGCTATTCTTTCATAGATGAGGCATCAATTCCTAGGTTCTCACCATCTGCCCATCTAGAATCATCCTTCAGCTATGAACAGGAAACAGAGAGTGCCCAGGATTATCAATGACAAATTTAACTGAGGGCATGGGGCATGTCCTGCCATCACAAGCATTTGTGAACACAAAGCCTACCTCCTCTCGAAAGGCAAAGCTCAAAGATTCTGCTTTCAAGAAAGGTTTATATATTAATCATGTATTTCTAAAATGAAATTTTATTGTGTTTTCAGTGAAGGTTTATGCAGTTGGTTAGGTTTTCACTTTATAATTTCCAAACAACTTATTCAGTAATATTGGTTACATTTTCCTTCCAAAAATCAGAAAATATTTTTTTAATTGAACAAATTGAGAGTGGGTTACATGGGAGAGGGGGAGGCAGGGGAAGGGAAGTTAGTGTTAACAAACTCGGGGACAAGGAAACAACAGGTGATCTAAAACCGATGGCAAGGTGGGTGTAGAACGCATGGTAGGGCTTGATTAAGGGCAATGTTACCCAAGAGGAATTACCAAATCCCAGATGAAGATTGAACATGATAGTGGGACAAGAAGAAAGTAAAAGGAAATTGAGGGAAGAACTATGAGGCAAAGGGCATTTATAGAGGTCTAAATAGAGGCATGCACATATGTAAATATATTTATTTATAATGATAGGTAAATTGATCTATGTACATATATTTATAGTTTTAGTATTAAGGTAAGAGGCAGACATTGGGCCTCTACTCAAGTACTCCCTCAATGCAAGAACACTTTGATTTAATAACCTGGCATTCCATTATGCTTACCTTCCTGGCATGATCGCTGAAGACAAAGCGGGTGCACAAGCAAATGTGGTAAAGGAAACTGATGGTGCCTGGCTACCAAAAGATATAGTGTCTGGGGTCTTAAAGACTTAAAGATAAACAAGTGGTCATCTGGCTGAGAAGCAACAAAGTCCACATGGAACAAGCAGACCAGCCTGTGGTATTAATGGGATCCTGAGGTATTAATGGGATCAGGTATCAGGCTGAATCAAAGACCCAGAACAAAACCTCATATTATTGTGAATGAGGGTGTGTGTGTGTAGTGGAGATCCAAAACCCATCTATAGACAATTGGACATCCCCTTACAGAAGGGTCACAAAGAAGAGATGAGCCAGTCAGGATGCAGTATCGCATACAACTTTCCTCTAGTTCTTTAATGCTTCATCCCCACACTATCGTGACAAAATTCTACCTTATAAATCCAGCTAGACCAGAGCATGTACATGGGGACAGGTAAGAGCTGGAAACATAGGGAATCCAGGACAGATAAACTCCTCAGGACCAATATTGAGAGAAGTGATACCAGGAGGGTAAAGGGAAGGTGGGGGGTGGGAAAGGAGGAACCCATCACAAGGATCTACATATAATCTCCTCTCAGGGCAAGGATGACAGAAAAGTGGGTGGAGGGAGACACTGGTAGTGTAAGACATGAAAAAATAATAATTTATAAATTATCAGTAGTTTATGAGGGAGGTAAGGTGGAGTAGGGAGGGAAAAAATGAGGAACTGATGATACCAAGGGCTCAAGTAGAAAGAAAATGTTTTGAGAATGATGATGGCAACAAATGTACAAATGTGCTTGACACTGGATGTATGTATAGATTGTGATAAGAGTTGCATGAGCCCCCAATAAAATATTTTTTGAAGAGTGGGTTTAAAAGGAGAATCAATGTTAGGATAATAAATTTTAACCTAACCAGACCGGATGTACTTTCTGATGTAACTTTCTGATATACTGTTTGTGGACAGGGCTTCCCTATTCCCGGTCAACAAGTGGTCTGAGAGTACCCCATGGAGCCTTATGTTCACTGGCATCCTTTTTGGTGCCCTTATGACATACTCAGTCTAGATCAAACAGTAAAACATGGGCACTGGGTCTGGGTTCCCACATTTTTCTCCACTAAAGGTTGGACTATAGAATGTCCAATAAAAATATTTTTTGAGTTTCTAGCTAAATTGACAGTGAATTTTAAGAGGTCAAAATGCATGGGTTTATAAGTATCCCTATCATGGAGACAGAGCTCAGATAGGGATACGGAATCACAAACAAAGTTGGAGGCTTCCATAGTAATGAAATGAACCTAGAGGATCTAGACATGCAAAGATCTTAAAGGTAACATCTTACAAATGAAACGTTTCTGTGAAAGTCTTATGAACAAGAGGAGAAGACACTGAACTCTCACTTGCCATGATGCCAACTCATAGCGACCCTCTCTGATGGGGTGGAACTTCCGGTGGGAGTTTCTGATCCTTTAACTCTTTTGTGTTCCCATCTTTCTCTCACAGAGCAGCGGGTGATTTCGAACTAGTGTCCTTGCAGTTAGCAGCCTAATGGTAGCCATTGCACCAGCAGGGCCCCAGGAAAGGATATAGTAATGGTAAGGTTGTAGTGCTGAGTAAATGATATTATGACACCCCTGATGATTGGATAACTGTAAGTGCTGCTTTCTGTAATTCTTTCCCCCCGGGAAGATTTACAAGTATTTCACAATGCTGTTAGGGATATAAAGGGCACAAATATTTGCTTTGTGGATTTCCTGTCTGGGGCATTTTCATGCCTTCAGCTTTGAAGATTCTTGGAATCATGCCTTTGACAAGATTAAGATTTACATACCATAACAGAGCTGCATAGATTTCCTAAGTACCTATGATGAATGATATGGTGTGTTAATATCTAAAGAGCTAGGGCTCAAATTAAGAAAACTTAATACTGCATGTGTAACAATTCACTTTAACTCTTTGACTTTAGAAATATATCTCTCTCCCTTTTTATTAATCATTTTATTGGGGGCTCTTACAAATCTGTGACAATCCATCATTCAATTGCATTAAGCACACTTGTATATATCTTTCTATTAACATTTTCAAAACTTTTTTTTTTACTTGAGCCCTTGGTACCAGCTCTTCTTTTTCATCTCCTCTCCCCACCCTCCCACCCTCATGAATCTTGATCAATTATATATTATTGTTATTTTGTGTCTTACACTATCTGTTGTCTCCTTTAACCCACCTTTCTGTTATTCATCCCCCTTGGGTTGGGCTATGAATCCAACCTTGGGATGGGTTCTCCACCCCACCACCCCATGATATTGCTACTATTCCTGGGCATTTTTGCTGTCCTGAATTCCATGGTTGAGCGCTCTTATCTGGACTCTGCATGTGTGTACTCTGGCCTAGCTGGATTTGTAAGGTAGGTCTGGGTAGTTGGAGGAGGAAGAATTCAGGAAATACAGGAATGATGTGTACTCTGCTGCTGTTATCCTGCACTCTGGTTGAATTGTCCCTTTCTTGTAAACCTTCTGTGGGGGGATATCAAATTGTCTCCAACCCACCTCATTCACATCCATATAATTGTTTGTTTTAGATCATTTGATATCTGATACCTACTCCCATTGACACCTCATGATCACACAGGTTGATATGCTTCTTCCATGTTGGCTTACTTACTTCAAACCTTTAAGACCCCACACGCTATATTTTTTGATTGCCAGGCACCATCCACTTTCTCAGACACCCATTTTGTCTTCAATGATCATGTCAAGGAAGGTAAGTATCAAAGAGTGCCAAGTTATAAGAACGGTGTTCTTGTGTTCAGGGAGGTCTTGAATACAGGCCAAATGTCTATCTGTTATCTTAATACTTAACGTATAAATCCATGTAAATTGACCTCTATCCATTTCATTATAAATTAATATATTCACATATATACATGCTTATAGCTATAGCTCTATAAATAGTGTTTTCTTCCTACTTTTTACATCTATTTCTTTTCACCTTCCTCCCATCCCTCTCTCATGTGTACCCTTCACTTGGCTCATGGTGATTCCTCTTGGATACATTGCACTTGTTCAAACTCCACCAGGCATTATACACTCTCCTAGCCATCATTTTGAGATCCCTTGTTGTTTCGTCATCCCTGAGTTTGTTGGCTCTCTGCTCCCCTCCCTGCCCTGTCCTCTCCTGTGTCCCCCTAGGAGCACAGGTCCTGTTGTTTGTTTTCTCCTCAGGATTATTTGTTCTGCCTATCATATATTGACAGACATAGAACGAAAGAAAACAAAACAAAAAAGATAGTTCCACTCTGTCTGGTGCTTCTTATGAGTGTTTTCCAAGTAGGTCTGATGAGGTGCCAAGCCCTGTCCCCTGAGTCAGAGACTATTTTCAGGATTCCTCAGTGACTTGGTGACTTTGCTACCCTGTTGCACTCCCTTGAAATGTTGCCCCACTGTGCATGGGCAGACCAGGCACACTCTCCAAACAGTGTCTCCAGTGTGATCCCCCATCGCATCATGGGTCAGGGAGGGAGGAGGGATCATTGTGTCTTAAGATGAGGCTGGCCCCAGGGTCCTCTCTGGGCTTTGTATGCTCCTAGCACAGATGTCATCCCCAGGATTTGGTGGTGGGCGATGATGAGGTGTGTGCTTTCTCTCTCTCTCTCTCTCTCTCTCTCTCTCTCTCTCTCTCTCTCTCTCTCTCTCTCTCTCTCTCTCCCCCTCTGTCTCTCTCTCCCCCTCTGTCTCTCTCTTCCGACCTCCCTCCCTCTTAGTATGCCCCCATGTTGTCTGGACAGATCCACCACTCTCCCAGGACTAGATCTTCAGTTCTGCTCTCTGCATTATATTCTTCTGGGGAGGGAGTCAACATGGCTCTGTTTGGGCCCAGCCCATCGTCCTCTCTATTGGTTCACTGTTCCATGCTAATATATTGCCCTCAAGATTAGGTGGTCTGATCCCTCTAGAGATATATTTTAACTGTCCATAATATGTTCGTGCATATTTACACATTCTTGGGAAGAAATCTAAATTCTATAACCCAAAGTATGACATTGTGGTATATATAGTGTGGCAGTTACCTAATCTGTCAACTTGTGAAGGAGTGTAGTCTAGTCTGTCAGGTCACAACCTGATGATCTCATTTGGAGCCACTATGGATATAAATAACTCACTGGAGGCCACACACACTCTCTCTCTTCCTGTGAAACATTCCTGACAGGCCATGAAGCTACACTGATGGAGCCATGGCCCTGGAGCTGGGAGAGCCACATGGAGACCCCTGCCAGTGCTGAGATGCTTCCCTTGCCACTGGATCCACAAGACTTTCCACCTACTGGCCTGTGATCTTCCTGCATTCAGTGTCATTGCATGTGTTGCATGAGTCTGAAGAGGAATTTATAGATTGGTATCAGACATATGGGCTAATATTGGACTTATGGACTTGATCTGGACTGGGTTGGGATATTTTCTTAATATATAACTAATCTTTTATATAAAGCTCTTTTATTTACACAGATGAGTGTCTATGAATGTGTTTCTCTAGTCAACCCAGACAGACACAGATGGCTTATCAAATACCGAGTCGCTATACCATTTGGTAGAACTGAGATAATGAGAATTACCTGTCTTCTAAGGCACTCAGCTACTCTTATTTGGCACATATCAAGAACTTAAGAAAATAATCTCCTGAATGAAGAATAAATATAATGAGTGAATTGTGTACTTTTTAAACTATAGCAACACTGTGCTCTCATGACAGAGATTACCCATGTCTCAGAGAACACCATTTCATCCGCTAACAGATTTCCTCACTCTCCAAAAAATGAGGACTAAAGGAAGGCATTATGTAAATCAAATTCAAAAACCAACTTCATTGGTTTAATTCTCCCTATCCAGTGAACCTGGAGAAATGCCTAAGAACAGGATGAATTGATTATCAGTGACAGAACAACATATATTTTGGGGTCTGGTAATCAAGCGGAGAGAAAAGAGACTTGAGTCTCTCTGTGACAAGCAGAAGAGAACTGAGTGGAGCCCTTTAATTTGCCATGCCTGACCTCGCTTTTTATCTCTGGCCTCTCACGTTTGAGCCTGGAAAGGTCTGGCTGCCTAAAAAGATGTAAGGCTGTGAGTTAATTTATAAGATTGTAGACAGCTAGAGAGTTGGTTTAATTGAAAGGTATAATTACCAGGTGTTGAAGGCAAAGGGGCTCATTAATTTCACAGACACTGTGTTGACTGAACTGTCCTCATTTTAATTTTTCACAACATATCACGGAAAGGGACACCTGTGGTCATGAGAATGGACCGACCCTAGCCTTGTAAGCACTTACAATTTCACCCTGGGGCAAGCAGTCTTTCAGGAAGAGAGAGCTAAGTTGTTTTCCTCTGTTTAAATATCATTCCTCATTCCTGTGCTGTTTCAGACACTTGGACTGATATCAACACTAATAATTATTATTATTGCCATACCAATTTGTTCCATCATTATTAATACCCTTATAAATACTAACCATCCTCTTACTAGGTGTCCTGTTTCTTTGCTGGCACCAACAGTTAGGTGTTCAACAATAAGCGGAAAACTGCCTCGAGGTTCCTCAGATCATAGGCCCGGTGAACTGCTTCCTAAAAGGCCACGGTCTTGAAAACCCTGTGGACCAGCCCTACTCCGCACACCATTGGCTTTCCTTGAGCTGGAGTCGAGTCAACAGCAGCTCACTACAATACTGGCCCTCTTCCTGCGTGCGGAAACACTGCGAAGCAGCAGCTTAGATGGCCCTCTCCCTACTTCCTTGCATATTACTTCCTCCAAATCAAATATCTATCCAAACAAAACTTACATTCGATCACAAGCTTGTCTGACTCAAAAGTCTGGTTTTTTAAACAGCAATTTTGGTTGTGAATTATTTTGTCTCCCACAATCAATTTTTTTTTTTTTTAAGAAAGCGCTGAATGTCTAACTACTCTCTGCCTCCAACAAGGAACAGGACATTTAACACTTGACACTTAACGTCCTTGCTGGATGAAGGAATAGACAAATGACCTCTTCATTCCCCACTCAGTCATGGGAGCTATGGCAACAAGAGTTGAAATGCTGGCTGTGTCACTGTCCTATACCCTAGGTAGAGTTGCAAATTAATCACCTACTGAAGGAAGTGGCTCTAAAGCCAAGAAGGGACTTTGCAGTGATGGTGGGAACTGTGTCAGCATCATCTCCTTTGAGGGGATTTGATTGACTAGCAAGACAAAAAAGGCTCTTACACAACACCACCCTAGACTCTTCCCCTCTCACCTGGCACAGACATCCCAATGCTCGAAGAAAGAAAGGAGGTCATTTCACATATATGGCTTTGTGAACCCTTTCTGATATTGCATGTAATCTAGAAGACAGAAGAAAAATAATTCGAAAAATAAAAATACCTCATTATTATGTGTTCACTATGTGACACTGGCGCTCTGTAACACCAGTATCTTTTAATTATTTGCAATGGGCTGTAAACCACAAGGTCAGTGGTTCAAACACACAAGTCACTACAAGGTAAAAAAGATGAGATTGTCTGACCCCATAAAGATGTGTAAAGTCTTGGAACCACTATATACAGAGTCACAATGAATCACAATCGACTTGATGGCAGTGAGTTTAGTTGCTTTAATCACTTACAACTTGTATCCTATGAAGCAACAATTAAGATGAGATCCATTAGACAGAAAAGGGAAACAAATAATGTTTCCAAAGTTAGGTCAAGCATTCAATTTTAGATCTTTCTAACCCTTATGTATAATATATATGTATTTCCAATATATACTTCACTGTCAGTATTTTTATCTTGATTCTTAATATATTGCTTAAGTGTGTCTTTTTAGATCAAAGGTATATTTCATACAAAAAACGATGAGGATTTGTAACAAAAATTGGAAGGCTATTTCAGAAGGGGAAAAAATGACCTTGAGTGTGAAATATCCCTTGTATTCTGATATTGTTGGCCCTCGTTGTCCACATATCCTAGACCACAGAGGAGGCTGACAGTTTAATTAACCAAATATGGGGAAAATAGCATTGATTAAATAGGAATCTTGGAAAGTAGTTAATTACATTTCCTGGATAAGTAAAGACATTTTGTGTTTCAGCCCATCTTAATGAAAATCTAAATATATCGGGTCCTTTGTAGAGAAAAGATCACAATGCATTTATTTCTGTGCCCTTGAAGCATGCTTAATTAGGCTTTGCTGAATGTATGTACTGTCGTCTTCAGTGTCCCCACTGTTCTTGTAATGCTTGGGATGAGTTCATGTTTCCGGAGAAAATACAGGTTTCTAATGTTTGTAATCAGACTATAGTTTGACATCACAGCCTTTGAATCTCAGTTAGGGATTCTGCAGCCGAGAAAGGCTTGGAAAGGGCTGGCAACTATAAAAGGTTGAATGACCACACTATGCAATTGAGCTGGTGTCTCATCCTTGGGGGAGATCTGGGCTGTGTCTCCTGCAGTTCTCACAAAGTCCCAGATGGAAGCCAATAGAGATAAGTTCTATGAGAAGTCACAAAATCACCTGAATTCTTGCTTTCATACAGGCAAGCCAACAATTGTGCTCATATCAAATTGACCAATGCCCAAGTTTGACCAATGCCCAAGTTTGAGGATACATATATGAAGAACATGAAGAGTGAGATTAATCCTTTCCCCTGATCTGTCTAAAATATTGTTCACATCCTATCCGGCACATAGGGAAACAAGAAAGTAGGTATCTACTTAATAGAGTCAGAGTTGAGTCTGATGCACAGATATCAAGAGGGCAAAGTAAGACTATACAACATGTAGGCAAGCAAGCTCAGAAGCTGAAGCGTCAGAGATAGACAACCAAATGTCATACGTAGGCAACTATAATCAGAGTTAGGAGAGCTGAGATTCATTCCAAGCTGGAGAATCATTGCTTGGAGCCGCAAAAGGCCAGAAAGGCTAATCTAACAAGAAGGAAATAACCTGGAGTCTGTTAGCATCAGATTCTGAGTTCCTGCTAATATTTTAGGTAGTAGCACTGGTATGGTCATCTGCCATTTATCGGAGTATCCCATGTATTATCAACCGCTGTGTTGGAGTCACTCTACATATAATCTCATCAATTCTCAAAATAAACCAATTACTAAGGAGTTATCGTGTCCATTGTGTAGGTGCAGAAATTCTTATTTATATTAAAACTTACCCTAAGTTTATAACAATAAATAATGGGGACATGCCTACTCAGGCATGTTCTTAAGCATGGAGAGGGAAGAACAAATATTGACTGGTGATTCACAGAGAGGTAGATTTGAGTTAAGTACAAGAAACATTTTAATGATGAATTGTCCAAACACAAAATTGACCAGGGTGGGGAAGATCATTCCATTCCTTGAAGGGATCTAGCAAGGACTAAGTCATTTGCATAGGGGAATTCTGACTGGCTGGGAAAGCAGAAATAAGGAGTTAGCAATATACTTCCCAATCCTTAAGACTTTGATTATAAATCCTTGTAGCCCCTAAGATGTCTATTTCCAACATCTCTAAGTCTTCTGACAGCTGACTTGTTCCTCTACTGTTTTGACTTTCTTTAATTTAGACTGAACATTTGCAGTTAAAGAATGAAAGTTGAATCATTTATATTTTAATATAATTGTCATGGGAAGATTATAGACACTTGACTATGCAGCATAATAACATAACCAAGACAAAACTGAACTATCCTATAGCTTGCCTCAGTTAACTGTCACATTCAGAAGAAAGTGTAATTCAGTATTAGAAAATATTTAAAAATTGAAAGGCTCTTAAACATTTATTTATTATTATTTTAAATCAAAGAGATTCCAAATGTAACTAGAAATGGAACTTTAAAAAATATTTTTCTCAATGTATTTTCCTTATTCTTGTGTAGCTGTTACTCCCAAAATATTTTCTCTTATAAAAATCCCCCAAACTCCTCAAATGTTGCCCCATGCGGAATTTTCTCTTCTCTTCTGCCTCTATTACTTTATCCTAAGAGTACCTCCCTGTCCTTTCTGCCTTAATACAGCTGATTTTTTCCTTTCTCCAATTATTCATTTCACTCAATTCATTCCTTAACCTTGAATATTGCTCTCCTAGGCAGCAGAGAAGCAGGGAGGCTAGGATATTTAGGAACATCTCAAAGAAAGAAAACACAGTTATTCCTGTCATCAATAGACCTCTTACATCAAAAGTTTGAACCTCTATTTACTTGTCCCTTTTTCTTCCATGTCCAATGAAAAGCTACTGCACGTGAGTAACGTAGTACTTACTGTGCGTCAGCTGCTAGCCACATGTCCAACGATTCAAATCCACCAGTCCGTCGTTAGCAGGGTAGCTGTAACCCACGGGGGCACATCTACCTTTCTTATACAGACACTCTGAGTTCTTATACAGACACTCTTATACAGACACTCGACTCAATGGCAGTGAGTTTTTTTGTTTGTTTTAGAAAGTAGCTAGCAGTGTGGTGCTTGGGTTCAACCACTTTCCAATACTGGTCCTAGTCTTCCCCAGAAAGAATGGCAGGATTTCTATTTCTCCTGAGGAGAAACATCAAGATAGAATGCCTCTGAGATTTGTCACTCCACAGTTATTGTGAGTCACTTATTATTGAAATTCACTTTCAGTCCTACCTTAATATTTCCTTTTCAGTGCTGAAATCTACAGAGCGTCAGGAAGCATCCCCCCTTGGGATTGATTTTCATCGGGAAAGTGAGTTAGGAGATACGAAGGAGGCTGTTGCTTCTCTATAACACCCCCAGTCTCTCATTGCTCCTCTGGAGTCTCATTCTGTGCACTGCTATTTGATTTGCTCCCAGAGACATCATGATCACCCTCTTGCCCCATCTCTAATAAGCTTCACCAACAATAGGAATTCAGACGCTTCCTTGCATACATAGTGAAGTCTAAGGTAGTTTTGTACTTTGGGGTATACATTGCTATTGCACTGACCTGATCTAGGAGTTTCTTATCTTCCAAGTCACCTTTTCACACCTGTTGTCCAATTACCAGCTGCAGAAGTCCCTCTAGTCTGAAACTGTGTGCTTGGTAAGTCCGCTTCCTGTCAACTTGTAGCTATCAACTCGACACAGATATCCCAACCACACTTCTCTCTTTCGACAAGGTTCAGCCAGACAGCCCACCACCAAAAGAGATGTGCATAAATACATCCTAATCATAGACCCTGTAGACTCACTTAATTGCCAACATTTCTCATCCTTCCCCCACCTCTTGGCTCACTTCAAGTTTCCTCCATAGCTCAATGTGTCATCTGTCTGCTTTTTATCTTCTCATGTTGCTTTAGGTAAGCCTGCCAATTTTCAGGGTTCTTGGAGGAAGAGAGGAAACTTGGATCTTTTGTTCAAAGATTGTAATTCCAGAAACATCACATAATTAAAGATTAATCTTGACACAAGGTGTAGGTCTTCCTGTTTAACAACTGTAGTCATGCTGCTTTGTGGCCCTACAGACACAGTTTATAATTCACAGAGCCAACTCCAAAGTTATGAAATTCTTGATGAATGGTTTTTAATTTAGGTGAGTCACATAGTTTTAAATATTGTGTGTGAAGTGAGACTTATTGATATTTTATATGATAATATTTCTAATTTGTGGATTTCAAATGCACATAAAATGCAATCAGATTGTAGTCTGTATATTGGTTCCAAAATTTGCAGGATGGTGAATCTCTGAGCCAGAGCTCTATTTGCAGAAATTTGGTCTTAAATAGCTAGCCCAAGCAAAAGCCTAGAATTGATCCATTGTACTTGCCACTGGCCACCTCTCTCTTCTGCTGTTATGGCTAATTGTCATCATGTTGGTCCCATCATGTTTGCAACCCCGTGTGGTACGAAGAATAACTGCATCCTAAGACTGTCCTGGTGTGGTCTTCAGGGGAGCAGTTCATTACACCTTACTTTCTTTTCTTCCACAGAGACACTTGTTGGGTTTGAACTACAAACCTTAAGGATTGCAGTCAATTATAACTAGAGAATTTTGAATTCTTTAAATTCTCTCTTTTTCAAAGTATTAAATAGCCATAGAAACATATGTATGTACAATAGAGCTTCACAGAGTTCATGAAAAGAATGCCCTTTCAATCCCAGTTTTCTATGAAGATTTTGGAGTCCCCTCTTGTAAACACACGCACACGCACACACAATATCAGAAATATTGGCACAAAACCATGAACAATTTTATCAAAATATAAAGCTATTGGTCCTCAACATGCCCTCCATCAAGGTCGATACTCTTCTGAGGTTATAATTCCCATCTCTGTAGCCCTTCTCTGAAGAATTCTGCACCCTTATGATTACACCACACCAAAATGCCAATTTTAGCGTCCTTCAAGGACTCAGGTCTTATCCCTTTTAAATGTTGTTTTGAGATTTGGAAACAAAACAAGAATATGGGAGGAGCATGACCAGGGCTTTACGATGAACCGAATAAGGTTGCCACATGGAATTCTCATAGACCCAGCCCTTGTTACCATCTAAGAATGAGCAGGGCACTGTCATATTGGGGGAGGGGGGGGGGGAATTCATTAGCACCATCTTTTCCTCTCGACAATATCATTTCCCATTTTTAAAAAACTCCTTCCTAATAAGCCTATGGATCATTCTTTTTTCCTTCAAGAAAACCTATCAAAATCTTGCTTCTGACATCACAAACAACAGTCCCCACAACTTACTGAAATGACTTCCTTTCTTGAATTGAACTGACCTAGCAGAGCTCCTCAAAAGCTCTTTTGATTGCAACTTATTTTAAGGAACTCAAATGAGACTAAGACAAATATATCACTGATAGAATTTATCTAAAGTTATCCATTGATTGTAGAGACATCTTTATGTTTTATTTGGAATAAATCCATGCTTCTATAAACTGGAATCCTAGTAAAAATACTTGTTGACTCACCAATTCTCTGTGTGTGTGTGTGTGTGTGTGTGTGTGTGTGTGTGTGAGTTGTGGCAGTCACGGAAATTCATGACCTAAATATCTTGCTGTGAAAATTGTACCTCTCATTGGCCTGTAACTGTTGACCCTCACCACACATCACCTCTAAAAGACTATGCTTCCTGGGAGATGCTCCCAGCCAATGACTGAGCAGAATGAAGGTATTATTATCTGCACACTCCTCTGAGATGCAGGACCTCCCATCATAGATAACTTTGCCCCTTCTTACAATTGCACTGTAATTTTCAACTATGCCTGCCTAGTCTTCTTTCTGCGTGGTCTCTCATTCACAGATATCAGACTTGTAACCAAGCCTGAAAGTTCTTCTTAACTTTTATTTCATCTGCATTGTCCTTCATCATCCCCACAGCCATTGTTGTTCATATTGGGTGTACATCACCACCTTCTACCTTAGACCAACTAACCTGGTGGTCAGGATGAAAATAGATTATTGGCTCCACTGCAGAACCATTATTTGAACTGAAGTCTAGAATCGCACCTGGGATCCAAAATGCCAGCTGTGTCCTCCAGGAGGAAAGCAAGTTCCATGTGGCTACTTCATGACCCATCTTAGTATGTTGTAGTAAGGAGCCCTGGTGGTATCCTGGTTACACACTGAGCTGCTAACTGCAAAGTCAACAGTTCAAAATCACGAGCTGCAGCACTGGAGAAAGATGAGATTTTCTATTCTCATAAAGAGTGATAGTCCCCAAACCCGACAAGGATCTATCTTTTCCGATAGGGTCACCATGACTTGATGGAAGTGACTTTGAGTTTTAATTATCAAAACAAGTTGTGGATTAAAGACCAAAATTCCTATAAGTGGACCAAAAAAACCCAAATCAAATCCCCAGCCATGTCTATTTTGACTCACTTAGCAACTCTATCGGGCAGGATAGAACCGCCCCTGTGAGTTTCTGAGTATGAGTCTCTTTATGGACTTCCAAAGCCCTGTCTTTCTCTAGTGGAGCAGCTGGTGGTTTCACACTTCCCATTTTGCATTTTGCAGCTCAACTGGTAACCACTATGCATGCCAGTAGGGGGTCCTTTGATAGTTAAGGAATTCAAAAATATACAGCAACTTTTCGAGAAGTCCCAAATATAACTTTTCCAGCTATCACTACATACCCTCTTCTTTCCACGTATGCTAAGATTATTTCATACTCACTTAGTCTGCGATTGCTCATATTGTTTTCCATCTCACAAGATTCTCCTCTGAAGTCTTACTTTATCCCCAGAGTACCTCTATTCTCCTTGATCCTTGTCTCTTTGTATCAGGAGACAGCGCTAATGGGGGAAATATGAACAAGAAGCATTAATTAACAATTATTATTGGTCCCTACTACCCCTTCACCCAAGTGAATGGTGCTTCTGTATTACAAGTGCATATGTGCATATTCTGACACTACAGGTGGGGTCTAGGCCTAAGGTAAACTCAGGCTGACTCTTGGGTCTTTCCAAGTGAAAGACTGATGAAACAAGCCCAAGCATTAGCAATTCAGCACCTTTCCTGATGAAAAATCCCTCATCCAAGGAAATTTAGGAGGCAGCAAAATGCTTGGCTGTGTGGCTAATTCCGCAGTGATCTCTCATTCGCTCTACTGAGGTCTGGCAGCTCAGTCTGGGTTGGCAAAGGACAGAGGAGAAAGAAGTACATCCCTGCAGGCTGGTCACGATCCTCCTCCTGCCATCCCTCCCTACCTCTCACCCCATCATCAATCCTGGCCACCACTGCCCACTTGCTACTGCCTGGTATGAATTGGTATTCTTTCTGCCTTACCAGCCTGCACTTAGATTTATGATTTATTTAGAATTGGATTACATCAAGGCTCAAGGCCAAGGCTCCATAATCCGTCACCGTCTCCACCGTGGCCAAACACAAACATTTGTTTTAGCTGCATCAGCATCCCTAAACCCTGTTCGAATGATACCCACTGTTAATCTCTATAGCAACTGCATCTCCTTGTGTTTTTTCCTTCCCCTCCTTTGTCAACCCCAACCTCTTTGTCTCCCTCCTTCTCTCTTCCCAATAAGAGCAGTGACTGCATCAACTGATAGATATTCATCATTTAATGCAATAGTGCTAGGTGTAAATTATGCTGTTGAAATACATCACAGCCAGAGTTGCTTGGCTATTTGTTTTTGTGCTGAATAGCAGCAAGTGTTTTAAGTTATGGATCTTGTACATGCATAAGGAGGATGAAAAAGGTATACGTAATTGTCGCCAATATGGACGATGGCTTCTTTCCCACCGAGTTAAGCCCCAAGCCTCTAAATTAGGGTGTGGCTTCTGGAGCTGATGTTCTTGTCTTTTGTACTTTATTATAGTTTATTAAGAATAGTGAAATGAGCCATATTTGACATGGATCCTGCTCTTACTATTAATAAGATATAAATGGCATGAACACCAACCAGACGAGCAGTTCATCGAAGGAGCCCTGGTGGTGCAGTGGTTAGGTGTTCAGCTGCTAACCAACTAGTCTAGTCACTCCGCAGAAGAAAACTCCAGAGCCCAACAAAAGCCAAACTCAATGCCTCAAGTCAGTGCAGACTCATAGCAACCACATATAAGAAGGTAGAACTGCCCGGCATGTTCCCGGGTCTGCTGCTCTTTACAAGCGTATAAAGCCTCATGCTTCTCCCACAGATCAGTTGGTCATTTTCAACTGCTGACCTGGCTGTTGGCAGCTCAAAGGGCACTCCCTAGACCACCAGGGTTCCTCCATAAAGATTCCACTCCTGCAAATGTCTGCGATAGTCTTACTCTGTCCTATAATAGGTTCCTTTGAGCCAGAAGTGAGTCAATGGCCACAGGTTTTTATTGTTGCTTGTTTGGGGAAGTTATAGTTCATCACCATTAGCAAAGGGCTAACCTTACCTAATCCAACAATATGTTAGATGCGACGATTTAGGTCCTCCTAGGTGAGTGAGGAAACTTGCTCTTAGAGACATGAGCCTGTGAGTTAGTGTAAGCTCACAATGTGGGTAGGAGACAGATCAAAAGCTAGAGGCACGGGTTCAAATTCCAAAACCAAACTTACTCTACTGCACCGTTTTTGTGTCCTTAACCAAAGGAGGCGTCTATGTAGAGCAATTCATCCACTTAGTGGCACCAGACACTATCTAGTACTTTCTGTTCTCAGGCAGGTGACGTTGTGGTTTGCGTATGCTACGAGGGAGACCCAAAAGAAACCGATTTTTTCTTTCAAAGCTAGGCATTTAATTTTTTTCTTTATAAAACAACCTTATCACCTTCATAGTACTTTCCATTATACTTAATACATTCGTCAAATCTGTGATTCCATTCTTGGAAACATTTTTCCAGCTCATCTGTTTGGATGGCTGACAGCACCTCCCTCTTTTTTTTTCTTCTTCACCTTTTCTCTATCATCAAATTGCTGTCCTTTAATGCCCCTCTTCATTCACAGAACCAAAAAGAAGTCACACAGACTTAGGCCAGCTGAGTAAGGTACATGGTACAAGAGAGGCATGCTATTTTTTGCCAAAAACTGGTGCACTGAGATGGCTGTGTGAGCTGGTGCATTGTCATCTGGGAAAAACCTGTCCCCTGTCTGCCACAAACCAGACCTTTTTTGCTGCATACTTTTATGCTCTCTTTTCAGAACCTCTAAGTAGAAAGCGTGGTTAACAGTCTGACCTGGTGGAATGAACTGCAAATACACTACAAGACAATATTTCACCCGTTTGGGACGTTGATGGACGTCCAGAATGAAGTTTGTCATCAATCAACGGGTCACCTTTTCTGAAACAGTAAAACCACTCCCACGCTCAAGTTTTTTCCTGTAGTTCTGTCCTGTCCTTGTAAACTGTGTTCGACATTACCACAGTTTCTGCCCACCCCCTAAAAGCAGGAAATACAATTTCACAGGTGCATGCTGTTTCTTCAGTCCTTCACTAAAAAAATGAGGTTCGAGTGAAATTGCTTTTACAAAGAAATTCACTGTGACCAGATAGAAGCTTCCCAGGGTGGGGCATACCACTGGGTGCACTAACTCAGTGCAAATTGCTAGGTGCTTACCTAGTGGGGGAAATGTGTACTGTGAAAACTCTGCCTGGAGCAGCTTTTCTCCTTTTTTTGGGTGGGGCGGGGGGCTCATATAAATCCTATAGACTTTGACTCTTTGGTTTCCCTTCTTTTTCTTTTGCTCCAGATATGTAAAAATTTATTGTGGTAGTTTCATAAGCTGGTGTCAATTTGGAACTCGAGAGGATTAAGATTGAAGGGGTGGAGACTAGTCTGTCAATCAGGTCATAGTCAATGCGGCCTCTGTGTGGGCATGGCCTTCTCCTGAGAATCTTGGGAAATCCTTGTTTTTCCTCCTTGGAGGTTGAAGACACTTTTTCTCTTAATTAACTCTCTTGGGGACTCTCTACTAACAAGGCTGACTCCCTGTGAGACATCCCTGAGGAGAAGTCACATGGACCTACCCTGATGCAGCCCTGGGTGCTGTAGAAGCCACATGGACACCCCTACCAGCTCTGAGATGCTTATAACACCACTGTATCCAAAGACTTTCTACCCACTGACCTGTGATCCTCCTTCATTTGGCATCATTACATGTGTTTTTGAGTCTGAAGAGAACTTCATAGATTGGTAGAAGACATATGGTCTAATATTGGACTAATGGACTTGATCTGAACTAGGCTGGGGCATTTTCTCAATATTCAAATGCTCTTGTATATAAATCTCTTTCTTATATACATATGAATGTCTACAAATTTGTTTCTCTAGTCTACCCAGACTAACACACTTATAATTTTATCTTACCTATGAAATACATCTCTTTGAACCTACATAAAAGTGCAGGTACAATGGGTTAAACAGTCAATATGGTTGAGGCTCTCGGTCATGGTTTGGAATTACAGAAATAAATCAACCAAAAGAGAGTTTAGAAAAAATTGAAGAGACCTAGCCCACACTTAGTCACTAACTTACTGTAAGTCATTTTGCTTCTCTAAACCTCAGGTTCTTCATATACAAAAAGATGGGGGTTGGAGTAGCTTACATCTAAGGAGTTTAAGCATTCTAATATTTTCTAGCTCTACATTTATTCTATATGATACTTTATAGCAACGGTCTCAACCTATGGGTCATGACCCCTTTGGGGGTTGAATGACCCATTCACAGGGGTCACCCAATTCATAACATTAGCAAAATTATAGTCAAGAAGTAGCAACAAAATAATGTTACTGGTTACAACATGAGGAAGTGTATTAAAGGGTTGCAGGATTAGGAAGGTTGAGAACCACTGCTCTATAGGGTTAAAATAAGACAGTAATAAGATTTCTATAATCCAGCATCATATATATTTAAATACCAAACCAAGACAGCATTATTTATATTGTTACTCCATTTTAAAGAACTAAACAAAGTCCAGGAATCACATAAAAACACCAGCAGCTATGATCCTGGGGTAAATGGCATAAAAGCAAACCTCCTGTGGGTGGGGGGGCAGCTTCAGTTAAGAGACTACTCCCACAACTCTAAACAAACCCTCCCACTCATATCACTCAGGTTTCCCCTAAAATCCTCAGGGCTTGGTAACAGCCCCTTCCCCACTCTCTTCCCAGTCCCAGGCTTGATAAAACTCAAGACCAATAGAGCAAATGGCACTTGTGTTTTAGGACTTGAAACCTTGGGGCAAAGACATCCCCTAGGCCTGTTATTAGTTTCTCCTTTCTGAAGGCAGCAGTCTGAAATGCTCAGAAGGTTCAGACCTTGTAATAAACACACACAAAAAGCAAACTGACAGGAAACAGCATGTAAGCGTTATGTTTTAGAGATCAAATGTAAAGAGTATAGTGGATCAATGGAAAGAAACATCAACATCGACTAGAATGATCAGGGACAATGTTGATGGCAAAAGAGAAATTTTAGTCGGATGACGAAGAATGAGAAGAATTTGAAGGGAAGGAAAATGGAAGCCTGGGAACCATGGGGAAATGACATAAATAAAGTCTCAGTGCAGAGAATGGTCTAGAACATTTCTGTTTATTTGTACTGACTTTTCTGCACCATAGATTTGAGATTTGTTGTGAAACCTTGAAGATATACCAAAAGAAAATAAGAGAGGGAACTAAAATTACCATCCTCTGTTCATTCAAAATTTAACTTTGAAAAGATTATGTAGGGAACAGGGGGTGATAAAGAGGAAAGAGTAGAGACTAATGGCGACTTACATTACTCCAAAGATGCGTTAAAGTCCTAGTCCCTGGTGCTTGTTAAGGTGACTGCAGTGCAGTGAATTGCTTACTGATCCTTTCATAGCCATAGTCTCTAAAACTCCTACCAGATCACCTTTTCTGGATGGGAGGGTGAGGGACACCACCATAGGATTACATCATTTGGCTATGAGTGATTGTTAATGGGATCAACTGTGATGGTTACCCAGTCACCTCACTGCCACCTAGTTGATGACTCGTAGAGACTCCCTGTGGGCCTCTGATCCTGTAACCGTTTATGGGAGTAGAAAGTCTCGACTTTCTCCCTCAGAGCTGCTTGTGGTTTTGAACTGCCAACCATGTGAATTCCAGGTGAACACCTAAGCACTAAACCACCAGCGCTCTTGTTGGGTATAAAATGAGCAACTCAGAAGCAACCTAAAGGGAGTAGGGGTGGATTTCACTACAGAAAAGAAAAGTCAGGAGTGGAGAGTCTTTTTGATGCTAAGATCCCTGTGCGCTGAATTTTGCTGATCCAGGAGGTTGTAAACACCAGAGGGGTAGCAGAGAAGCAGCAGCAACAGCATCACCAAGAGCCAGCGCATGAGACAAAATTGCTTCCAGCTTGTGGATTAAAAAAGCTGAAGGTATTCAGGGAAGAAATTGGTATGTGGTGTGGGTGCCTCCAGGCACTTAATTAGGAAATTACTTTTGCTGGCTCATGGAGCAAGATCTGAACGCCTTTGGGCTCAGGATTATTTCGGAGTTTCATGCCCTTTGGGCATTCATTGGCAGCCCTATAAATGTATGTGACAGTGCCTGAGCAGACCAGAGGCCAATGAGCCCATGGCTGAGAAATCAAAACCCAGAGAGAGTCCTGCCTGTGAACACCATTGAGAAGAGGCTGTCCTGTGTAAATAATTATATTCTGAGCATTTTTAACCTATTCATTTCTTAATAAACCTTGCAATTGTCATGACTGTGTAGCAACCACAATGAATTATCAAACACAGCTGAGAAGTAGAGTGCGAAGGCGAGGACAGTTGGTATCAGAATCGGTAGGGCTGGGTATGTCTGACCTTAGCCTCACAGAAATCCACCTTGGATGCTGCTGATGTTATGAAATGTCTCAAGTGGGTAACACCTTGCTTCTTGGCTCTGTACTGAACACAGGAAACCTCATGGGACTGCACGCCAACATGTGGTGAACTGAGGCCAGAGAGCACAAGGCCAAGCACAGGAGCAGGGTGAAAAAGACCCATCTTCCTGCCTCCATGGTATTTAAACCTCTGACTGGGTAGGCATGGTCAAAAGTATTTGTTGACCCCATTGGCTGAATCAAGCCCACCTGGGCCTAGTTTGGGCCCCCGAGGTGTAATGCCCGCCTGGCGTGGGCCCTGGATTTGATTGAGCATGCCTGGTTAAGGTCTTCATAGGCTTCCTTCCCAACCTCCTGTAGGGGGGCTGGGCAGGCATGGGAGGGACAACCCCCAGTCCCTGTCTCTTAGCTACTTAACAATGTTTGTTTGATTTTCCATCAAGTAGCTTGAGGAAGCCAGGTACCAACCCCGACATCAATTTCTTTTTTAATAATGGGGTGAATGATATATGAAATATTACCCTTCACCTAATTCATAACAACTTTTAATAGAGTAAATAGAAGGTTACCTATGGTGGGAAAAATGGACACAAAGAAAAAGAATGATATTCAGTTCTGAGGTAGAGAGAAAAATAAGATCATGAGGTTGCTAATCATGTCAATATCTCACTGAGTCCTCTCAGTGAGGCAGACCCAAAATAAATTCTAGAGTCTGGAGTCTGTGTCTCTACCAAAAAATGTTAACCTTGGTCCACATCTCTGTATCTGCGCGAAAGGAGAAACTCGGTTTCCATAAATTAAATAAGAATTTCCACAAACGGAGGGCAATTGGGACTACATTTGTTTCAGTTGGAAGCCAACCTGAAGGCAAACCACCGTGCTCCTGCCACAGCATGTACGGAGACGCTGTCACTGAAAATTTCCTATGGGTTTGTCTGTTGCTCAAATTGATGATAATAATAAGCCATAGAAAGTGCCTGCTATTTGCTAAGCACCATGCTGGGAAGGCTTTGACTAATAGCATACAGATTTAAGTGTAGAACTTAGAATTTGAACAAAATGGTTCAGAAGCATGGATTAGGACAACCCCTTTCTACAGGACAATGGCCATGGGCTTGAGGACATTTCACAGACTCTGACCTCAGGAGAATCCCTGGTGACACAGTGTGTTGAACGAAGGTTAGCAGGCTGAACTCACCAGCCATTCTCAGGGAAAAAGGTGAGGCAGTCGGGTTCTCTAAAGAATGAAAACCTCAGTTTGGAATCCCTCTGGGGCACTGCGCGCCGGTCCTACACAGCTGATTTGAGTTAAAAAATCAACTTGACATCAGTGTGTTTGGGGGATTTCAGAATTAAACTTCGAGGTGCTTAACTGAGTTAGGACTATTGGGGGAAATATTTGGGCATGGGAGATCTTGGGAAGACACCCTAACTCAAGCCAGTACTGTATTATGTAACTAAGGTGGAAGGGTTGACCGGTGTGACTGGATGACGGCTGGGGCAGCCAGTGCGCCTCAAATGGATCACACCACTCACTGTCCGAAAACTCTTCAGTGTGTGTTTTCCGTCCTTCCGACACTCTTAAGCTTCTCCACCTGGCCAACACTGCCTTCCGGATTCTACCCCATACGTCTCTACACATCTCAAACCTCATTTCCTTTCCTCCCACTACTTTAGCTAACATGCAGGCCTATATTGTTTCTCAAAGGGTCCTAATACACTCTTAACTCTATGACACCTCCCAGGCTTTTGCCTCTAACTGGAATAATCCTCTCTTTCAACCTTCCCCTTGTCAGTGCCCACTCATTCTTGAGATATCAGCTTAAGTGTTGTTTTCTTAGGAAGGACATTTTGAGTCTCCAGACCAGGCTAGCTGCCTTCCTCCTTTCCCCTAACACTTATCTTTACAATGAATTTTTCAGGACTTCTCTCTCCATGAGACTCTGATATAGACCATGTCTTGTTCATCGGCATGTTTTTGTTGCCTAGTATTTTCCCTTATATCTACTGAGCTTTTAATAAAGACTTGTTAAATTAGCAGTTAAGATCAGGCTATGAAGAACCTTAAATGCCAGGCTCCTACAGGGCACAAGAATATGTTGTAGATTTTTTAAATCAGAAAAATATTCGAAGGTGAACTGCTGAGAGCCATTGCTGTGAAGGTGACACTGTAATTACTGGGGCAGAGGAGACCAACAAGAGAGAGTCACTGATTGTGCATCTCACTTCGGGAGCCATGTTAAGTAGCCTATCTCCAGAACAGAGCCCTACTTTACTTTCAGGTTTTTTGGTGTCTTTGATTTTTAAATGTAGAAAGTGTTTCTGCTGATGCCTCCCTCCTCTTTTGTAGTCCCCACTGATAACAAATCCAGCCAATCAGGTGAGACATGGATGAAGAAAGAAGCAAAAAGTCCTCTGTTAAATCACTTCCCAAATCTACCCGGTGCTTTGATTTGCTTTCAGAGAACACTTTAGCTCAACAAACAATTGCAAACTACCCAGTTGCAAGGTAAAATGAAAAGCCCACAGGCATTAATTATATATAGAGATATTAAAAAAAGAATCTACTGCTTAATTATTGTTTGCAAATCTCGGTATTTAAATTGACTTATTTGCAAATGTCTGTTTAGAAATTGACTTTGTAATTATAAAGTCGGTGCAGGATGTCTCAGGCCCTGGAGGAGTCTCTAACGAGGAATGATAATGTAACAGCCAGAGTGAGACATCCTGAGCTGCATTTTAATAACTGGAGGTAGTTGGAAAGGGGGCCTGAGACGCTCCATGGAAAGTCCCTAAACTGGCAAATGAAAGAATCAGAGTCTCCCTGGTCTATAAATTTATGAGAAAGTAGGGATCATTGGAGGCCAAATGAGGGGGCCGGTGAACCCAAACCAAACCAGTTGCTGCTGAGTTTGTTTCAACCCATGATGAAATGTTGCAGCATCGAAGTACACTCTGGAGGGCTTTCTAAGCCACAACCTTTTAGCAGCACCTGGCCAAGCCTTTCTCCTCAGCGCCGCTCTGTGAGCTACAAGCTCAAACCTTTCATTTGATAGTAGAGAACTTATTCGTGTATTTGGACCAGTCAGGTACTCCTAGCGGCAGACCAAGATCATGAAATCCCAAGAACCTGTGGATAGAGAAGAGTGACCAAAGTGAGTTGGGTTGTAGATGAGAATCAGTCTTTCTTTTCCCTTTATATTCCTTACATTTTTTAAATTTTAGTTTTTATTTTTTAATCACTTTATTAGGGGCTCATACGAATTATATCACAATCTGCACATACATAAATTATGTAAAGCACATTTGTACATTCATTGCCCTCATTATTCTCCAAACATTTGCTTTCCACCCAAACCCCTAGCATCAGGTCCTCATTTTTGCCCCTCCCTCCCCGCTTGCTCCTCCCTCATGAAACCTTGATATTTTATAAATTATTATTTTATCATATCTTGACCTATCCGATGTCTCCCTTTACCCGCTTTTCTGTTGTGCGTCCCCCAGGGAGGAGGTCACATGTAGATCCTTGTAATCAGTTCCCCCTTTTCAACCCACCCTCCCTTTACCCTCACAGTATTGCCACTCACACCACTGGTCCTGAAGGGATCATTCACCCTGGATTCCCTATGTTTCCAGTTCCTATCTATGCCAGTGTACATCCCCTGGTCTAGCCAAAATTTCAAGGTAGAATTGGGATCATGATAGTGGGGGAGGAGGAAGCATTTAAGAGCTAGAGGAATGTTGTTATTTTCATCATTGCTACCTCGCACCCTGACTGACCCATCTCCTCTCCTAAACCCCTCTATGAGGGGATCTCCAGTAGCCTACAAATTGGCATTGGGTCTCCACTCCACACTCCCTCCTCATTCACTGTGGTAAGATTTTTTGTTCCGATGATGCCTGATACCTGATACTTTGAACACCTCATGATCGCATGGGCTGGTGTGCTTCTTCCATGTGAGCTTTGTTGCTTCTGAGCTAGATGGCTGCTTGCTTACCTTCAAGCCTTTAAGACCCCAGATGCTATATCTTTTGATAACCAGGCACCATCAGCTTTCTTCACTACATTTGCTATTCACCTGCTTTGTCTTCAGAGGTTGTATCAGGAGGGTGAGCATCACAGAATGCCAATTTAATAGAACAAAGTATTCTTGAATTGAGGGAGTACTTGATTGGAGGCCCAATGTCCTTCTGCTACCTTAATACTAAACCTATAAAAATAGGCACATAGTGTATATGTATATATATGTGTGTGTGTATATATATATGTGTGTGTGTATATATATGTGTGTGTGTATGTGTGTGTGTATATGTGTATATATATATATATATATATATATATATATATATACCATATTGAAAGAAGGGGGAAGTGCAGAGTGGAGACCCAAGGCCCAAGTGTCGGCCAATGGAGATCCCCTCATAGAGGGGTTTAGGAGAGGAGATGGGTCAGTCAGGGTGCGAGGTAGTACCGATGAAGAACACAGCTTTCCCCCAGATCCTGGATGCTTCCTCCCCCCAACTACCATGATCCGAATTCTACCTTGCGGGACTGGATAGGGCAGAGGTTGTACACTGGTGCATATGGGGGCTGGAGGCACAGGGAATCCAGGGTGGATGATACCTTCAGGACCAAGGGTGTGAGGGGCGATGCTGGGAGAGTGGAGAGTGAGTAGGTTGGAAAGGGGGAACTGATTACAAGGATCCACATGTGACCTCCTCCCTGGGAGATGGACGGCAGAGAAGGTGGGGAAGGGAGACTCCAGATAGGGCAAGATATGACAAAATAACAATGTATAAATTACCAAGGGCACATGAGGGAGAGGGGAGCGGGGAGGGAGGGGGAAAAAAAGAGGACCTGATGCAAAGGGCTTAAGTAGAGAGCAAATGCTTTGAGAATGATTGGGGCAGGGAATGTGCGGATGTGCTTTATACAATTGATGTATGTATATGTATGGATTGTGATGAGTTGTATGAGCCCCTAATAAAATGTTAAAGAAAAAAAATAGGCACATAGATCTATTTCCCCATCCTCATATGTAAATATATTTGCATATGTACATGTCTTTATCTAGACTCCTATAAATGCCCTTTGCCTCCCAGCTCTTTCCTCTATTTCCCTTGACTTTCATAGGGTCCCACTATCATGTTCAGTCCCTACCAGGATTTCAGCAATTTCTCTTTGTTACACCACCCTTGATCATGCCCTCCCAGGCCTCTTACACCCTCCTCACCACTAATTTGGATCACTTGTTGTTCCCTTGTCCCTGGGTTTGTTAACACCACTACCTTTCACCCCACCTCCCCCTCTCCTATGTCCGCCCCGGAACTGTCGGTCCCGTTGTTTTCTCCTCCAGATTGTTTATCCAGTCTATCTTATTTAGACAGACCTGTGGAGATAATAACATGCACAAAAACAAGACAGAGCAAAACCAAGCAACGATATACAACAACAGCAACAAACCAATGACAAAAAAAAACAAAATACAATAAGAAAGAAAAGCGTGTAGTTATTTCAAGGATTGTTTGTTGGCCTTTAGGAGTGTTTTCCAGTCCAGTCTGTTGTGGCACCATGTCCTGGCCCCAAAGTCCACCTTCAGCATTCCCTGGGAACCTTGCCTCTCCATTTCCTTGTTGTTCTGTTGCTCCCCCTTAGTGTTTTGCCTCAGTGTGGCGGGATCAGATTGGGTACAATTCCCACACTGTGTCTCTGGTATTGTCCCCTCTAGGGCTATGGGTCAGTGAGGGACATCATGTATCATAGTGGGGCCAGCCATGTGGTCCTCTCTGTGGACTGGCTGCTCTAATTGGGGTCATCGCCCTCAAGGCCTGGTGGGCCAGGATGTGCTCCACTCTCTCCTCCTCACCCTTCATCTGCTCCTGTGTGCTCCAATCAGATATGTCCCTCTCCAGGAGCTGCAGCAGAATCAGTCTTTCTTTGGACCCAGTCGTGAGGCTTTTGGAAGTCACCTGGCATCCACTCCGCCCTTCCTAATTCTAAACTCAAGATGTATTATGGTATACTTGGGTACCCAGTTCCTAATGTGAAATGGAGATGATCTAACCGCAAGGTGACCAGAAAACTCAAAACTCACTGGCCTGGAGTCACTGCTGCCTCATAGCAGCCCTTTGCAGGTGTCTGAAACTGTACTTGTTTATGAGAGTAGAAAGCTCTATCTTTCTCCAGATACTAGTGGTTCAAACTGCTGACTGCGTGGCTTGTAGCCCAATACATAACCACTACATCAGAGCTAGACTCTTAGATATGAAAAGGGCCTGACTCTTTCTTTTTTTATCATTTTATTGTGGGCTCGTACGACTCTTATCACAATCCATATATACATCCAATTTGTCAAACACATTTGTACATTTGTTACCCAAAACATTTGCTTTCTCTTTGAGCCCTTGGTATCAGCTCATTTTTTTCCCTCTCTCCCCACACCCCTCTCCCTCATGAACCCTTGATAATTTATAGATTATGATTATTTTATCATATCTTACACTGCCTGACATGTCTCCCTTCAACAACTTTTCTGTTATCTATCCCCCAGTGATTAGGTTATATGTAGATCCTTGTAATTGGTTACCCCTTTCTACCCTACCTTCCCTCCACCCTCCTGGTATCATCACTCTCAGCACTAATCCTAAAGGGATCATCTGTCCTGGAGTCTCTAGTTTCCAGTTCCTATCTGTTCCAGTGCACATACTCTGGTCTTGCCATATTTGTAAGGTAGAATTGGCATCATGATATTGGGGTGGGCGTTGGGAGAGGAAGCATTTAGGGAGTAGAGCAAAATTGTGTGTTTCACTGTTGCTACACTGCACCAACTGGCTTGTCTCCTCCCTGCGACCCCTCTGCAAAAGGATGTCCAGTTGCCTACAGATGAGCCTTGGGTCCCCAATCTGCATTCCCCCTCATTCACAATGATATGATTATTTGTTCTTTGATGCCTGATTCCTGATCCCTTCGACACCTCGGGATCACACAGGCTGGGGTGCTTCTTCCATGTGGACTTTGTTGCTTCTGGTGCTAGATGGCCATTTGTTTACCTTCAAGCCTTTAAGATCCCAGATGCTATATCTCTTGATAGCCGGCCACCATCAGCTTTCTTCACCACACCTGCTTATGCACACATTTGTTGTCAGCGATCATGTCGGGAAGGTGAGCATCATGGAATCTCAGCTTAATAGAACAAATTTTCTTGTATTGAGGGTGTACTTGAGTAGAGGCCCAATGTCCTTCTGCTACCTTAATACTAAACCTATAAATATATGCACATAGATCTATTTCCCCATCCTCATATATAAATAGATTTATATATGGACATACCTGTATTTAGGCCTCTATAAATGCCCTTGTCCTCCTAGTTCTTTCGTCTGTTTTCTTTGCCTTTCCTATTGTCCCACCATCATGCTCAGCCTTCATTTGGGTTTCAGTAATTCCTCTTGGTTACCTTGCCCTTGATCAATCCCTACCAGGCCTCCCACACCCTCCTTGCCACTGGTTTTGAATCACTTGTTGTACCCTTGTCTCTGGGTTTGTTAACACCATTTCCTTCCCCCACCTCTCCTTCTCCCATGTGTACCCAGAACCATTGGTCCTGTTTTTTGCTTCTCCCCATGGTTTCTCCAGCCTATCTATCTAGATAGACCTGCAGAGAGAATATATGCGCACACACACACACACACACAAGACAGCGCCAAACAAAGTGACAGAGAAAAACAAAATGACAGCAACAACAAAACAACATAGTTACAAATAAAATAAAAGCCTGGAAAGAGTTCAAGGTCTGTTTGTTGACCTTTAGGAGTATTTTCTAGTGGTACCACGCACTGGCCCCAAAGTCTATTTTTGGTACTCCCTCAGAACTCCCTTACTCTGCTCTCCTTGCTGTTCTGTTGCATGCCCTTAGTGTTTTGCCTCAGTGTGGTGGGATCAGCTTGGGCACAAATCCCATACTGTGTCTCCAGTCTTGTCTCCTGTAGGGCTATGGGTCAGTGCGGGTAGTTGCGTCTCATAGTGGGGCTGGTCATATTGTCCTTTCTGTGCATTGGCTGCTCTGAGCGGGGCTATTGTCCTCAGGCTTGATGCGCCAGGGTGTGGTCCACCCCTTTCCTCCCCCTTCATTTGCTTCTGCTTCCGCCTGAGTATGGTAGTTTGGTTCCCCCACCAGAAGATACAGTGTTGTTTTCTGTGGAAAAGGGTCTGACTCTTAAAATAATATCTATGATTACCAGTGGTTCTCAAATATGATTGTACTTTGGATACATCTGGTGAGTTCATTAAATATCTGATACTGAAATCCCACATTAGAGATTCTTATTTGCCAATTGACCCAGGGTACCTCCTGAGCATTAGACTTTTAAAAGCCCTGCTAGGAGAGCTTAATTATCAGAGTAGGTTAAGAACCAGTCATCTAGATTTCCCTTTATCTCTCTCATTTAATAGGAACACAAGGTTCAGGGAGATGAAGAAGCAATTGCCCAGGGTCACATTTGCTAAATGAAGAGATGTAAGGCTGCCTAGACACCTGGACTTTGTCTCACTCTGCTGTCCTTTTGGTTTTAGATACAGAGAGCAAGTAGAGTACTTCTATCCATTTCTGAAGGCATCTTCTAACTCCTCTCAAGTAGTCACGTGGGCCAATTTTATTAAAGGACATTTTTAACGTCTGCAAGTGTGTAGTGTGTTTTCAAACTTCTTTCACCCGCATCTCCTGTCTCCTCTTGCTGACCTGTACACATGGAGCAGCGTAGGCCTGTGGCATCCTTTAAAAGATGAGTATTCCCAAAGAGACAAAGCAGGTTCAGGAGCACGTGGTTGGTTAAAAACCATAGCAGAATTCAAACTGGGGTCTTTAAAATTGTTCAAGCATCTTTTTCACCACACTTCCGGTGAGACAGAAACAAAAGCAAGCACACTGCCATAGCAGGGGATTCTGAATCATAGCAACCCTCTAAGGACAGAACCAAACTGCCCTGTAGGCTTTTCGGGGCTTTAAGTCTTCACAAGAGCAGACACCGCATCTTTCTTCTGCAGGATGGCTGCTAACCCACTGCCGCTGGGAATCCTGGCTCTCAGCGAGAGTTAAGTTAAAGTGGTCTCAACGCAATCTCTGTCCAGAATCTTTCTAGAGGCCAGCTGCCATGTCACTGAAGTAGCTGGAGAAAGTTGTGAACCAAAATGCACTACATTCCACCCAGAGGAATATAACCATTTCTTTCTCAAAAAGGTAAACGTCTCACATGAACAATAAGATTTCATTCTGAATCTGTTTCCCCGGGTCTCCGTTTGATGATGGAGCTGATGTTTATAAGGTTAGAAGAGGTAGCATCCCAAGAGGGGCTTTGTTCCCATTCTCCACATGAAGACAAGCCTGGGAATCGGTTACAAGATGACTGCCCTGATTCCCATTCTGCCCATTCACGCTCAGCGCACAAGAACATCGAGAAAACAGGGGTACCAATTCTTGTCTACACCCCCAATCCTGGGCAACCCCGGGCATGGGGACAGGACTCAAACTTTACATTTAAACAATGTATGTCCAAGGTTCAAGTTCCGGGCCCCCTCAATATGATACTGTGGGAACGTCAACTATTTTGAACTTTAGTTTCCTCGTTAGAGAATGGAAAGGTAATGCCTATTCAAAATATCTATAGATAAAGTGCTAAAATATAAATTAGATCCCTCATATATACTAGTCTCCCCAAAATGTCAATTCAATTATATTAATCTCAGGTGAGTAGCTAAAAACAACAGATCCCAGGCAGATGATGGCAGGTCCTACTTTGACCTTGGACAATAAAGTTAAGTGTCTGCATTACTATTAAGTTCAACATCCTGATCCCACCTGATCTCAACTTGGCGTATTCCATTGTTCTCTCTCTTTCTCTCCTTCTTCTCTTCCTCCCTTCTCTCTCTCTCTCTCTCTCTCTCTCTCTCTCTCTCTCTCTCTCTCTCTCTCTCTCTCTCTCTCTCACACACACACACACACACACACACACACACACACACAAAACACACACTTCTTTTCACTAATGTTTCCAGTGGATTACATGGTTTTCTATGATTTATCTGCCTGCTTCTACTTCTCTGTGATTTCTCTGGAATAGCATTTGCTTTGTGTCCTGTTCTGCCCACCTTTTATGACATATTCAATTTTCTTATATGAGATCATCTTGGTTTTGATAACCTGATTGTGACAGTCACCTAATCTGGTGTTGATTTAAGAATTAAGAGTGTAGGGGTGGAGTCTAGGCTGTCAATCTGGAGGTAGCCATTGAGACTTCTGTGTGGGCATGGCCTTCTGGAATTCTGGGAAATCTGGTACTTCCTCCTTGGAGGCGGAAGACTCTATCTCTCTTGGTTCATTCCCTTGGAGACTCTCTACTGACAAGGCTGACTTCCTGCGGGGCATCCCTTAGGAGATGGTACATGGACCTACCCTGACAGCCCTGGGAACTGGAATGGCCACATGGAAAACTCTGCCATCGCTGAGATGCTTCTACAATGAAAAACTTTCTACCCACTGGCCTGTGGTCTTCTACATTCAGCGTCATTGCATATGTTTCGTGAGTGTAAGAGGACTTTACAGATTGATGTCGGACAAATGGGCTAATATCGGGTTTATGATCTTGAACTGGACTGGGTTGGGATGTTTTCTAAATGTTCAGTTCCTCTTGTATATAAACCCCTCAGGCTTGCATACATATGTGTCCACGGATTTGTTTCTATAGTCTAGACTAACACGCTGGTCAAGCCTGCTGCTCCATTATTTCCCAAAGAGTAAGAATGTGAGTGGGGAAGCAGTGATTTCATGAAGACCCCAAAGCTCTTTAGAAAGAAGACCTCTTACCAAGGGCTAAGTACCAAATGAAGAAGGTAGGATTCAGAACACTCCATTTCTATTTAGTTGAGGATCAGGTGTTTAGTAGAACACTCTGGGTATATATTATTGATGTTTGAGGAGAGGTTTGTGGGTCTCTGGTAATACCCTGTTCCCCCCAAAATGTCTTATATTAATTTTTGCTCCCAAAGATGCGCTAAGTCTTATTTTTAAGGGATGTTTTATTTTTCCATGAAGAAGAATATGGTAAACATTTATTGTTGAATAACAAAAAGAGGAAATCTATTACCTATATGTGGTACGGTAGTAGTTGTCATCACAAACCAGCATAACAAGACAAACTGAATCCTACAGTATGAAGAATTTCTTGTTACTCCTGCCCCACGCGACTCACTGTCTAATTATGAGTCAGCCAGACTCCATCAGGACAGAGTGAGCAGCAGGCGACAGCTTGACTGGGCTGCGGCACAGACTCTCTGATTAAAAGAGAAACCACACTTATTTACTGCTCCAGCTGCTGTAGCGCTGGCCAACAGTGAACTGCGCAGCTAGGTGCCCGCTGCTATGGTCCAGAGTCCAGAGTTACAGTAGCTTCAGGGGGGGGGCTTATTTTCAGGGAGGTCTTATTTTCAGGGGGTGCCGTATATTTCAGCGAGAGGCAAAACTGAAAGTAGGTCTTATTTTCAGGGGATGTCTTACTTTCAGGGAAACACGGTTGATATACTTATCCACCTCAGAGGCCTGTGAATTTATTTTTTTGACTGTGTTAAACCAACCTGTAGACAGTAATCAAGAAGGCCTGGCCCTCTGGGATTACAAAACACGAGGTGATATGTTGTAGGAAATGCCATCACTTTCAATATTTTGCAATCAGACTTGATTCACTCATTTTAAAAGTAATTGTTTCAAAGCACAGCTCAGATTTTAGATCATCAACAGTGTGCACTCATTCTGTTTCTTTCCAGTATAACTTGAAGGCCTCGAGTATGAAATAAAGAATATTCAAACTCAAACTCACTGCTATCAAGTCGATTCCAACTTGTAGTGACCCCACAGCACAGGATGATGCCCCCGTGGACTTCAGAAACTGCAATTGTTTACAAAAGCAGAAAGCCTCCTCTTTCTTCCATGGATTGGCTGGTGGCTTTGAACTGCTGACCTTGCAGGTAGCAGCCCAATGTGTAACCACTACACCTACAGGGCTCCACCTAAGGATCATGAGAAAATGCCATTTTGGAGGTGTATGATGTGAGTCAAGCATCTCTTGAATCTTCATAGCACAGGAGGCTGTGATAAAATGCATATTACCATTCCTGTTTTTCAGATGAGAAAACTAAGGGTTAGAGAAAATACAGCAATTTACACAGTGTGAGTTACTCACATCTACAGTAATGATGACAGCAAGGATTGAAGGTAATAATTGATTCGGTTGTATGTGGTTTTAAAGTTTGCAGAATGATTCTGTTTAAGAAATCAAAGAAACTCCATTTCCCTGTCCTTGGTAATGAACCAAGAGTAAGATTATATATCTATGCATGAGCAAATAACCTTGCCAAAGCTCAGTTTCCCCATTTATAAAGTTCAGTCAAAGACTGAACTTTTATAGAAAACCCATCCAAGCCCCCACATTTCACTAGTCAGTCGCAAAAGTACTTGTAGTCAAAGGCAGCAGTCACTGCTGAAGGGAAGGAATTAACACTCTGCAATTAATATCCCATTTCATTAACAATTAGATATGTTAAATGCCATTCAGTTTGTTTGTACCATCAAGTCCTGGGGAGGTGTTCATGCTTCTTGTCACTTTCCAATAACTCTCTAGCACCAATGCGGTTAATTTTACAGGCAAGAGACATAATTTAATTCTCAACCTTTAATATTCTTCAGCCCTAAGTCATTGGGGACCCTGCTGGAGGTGTTATTTGCTGCCTTCCATGTCTGGATGTAGCACTGTTCATTTAGGGATAGGGTGTGTTGGCCCTCCCTGAACTAAAAATAGCAATCTTAACAGAGGGTAGTTCTTGGGGTGTTTTCTGCCTCTACAGCCATCAAACTATATTCCGATGGCAGTCATTAAGGATGTATAAATTTCTAGATACAATATACCATCCTCTCAATAAAGGATTCCCTCACCATGCTAGCCTGAAGTGCAAGAAGCGTCCAATGCCGAACAGGAGGAAATTAAGACATAACACCTTTATTAGTCATTTGTTACTATATAACAAATTATCCCCCAATGTGGCAGTTTACAGCAATAAATATTATTTTGGAGTTTTTGAGGGTCAGAATTCAGCAGTAACTCAGAAATCTAGGAGGTTTTACTCTAGGTCTCTTATGAGTTTGCATTCATGCTGGAAGGATTGATTTGGGGGTTGGAGGGCCCACTCTGAAGGACTCTCTCTTCATTGTTAGTGAGAAACATCAGTTCTTCACCACCTTATCCTTTTCCTCACGCCTGATAGCTGGTACTCCCCAGCGAGAATGAACCAATAGAGGGAAGACAGAAGCGCACTGTCTTTTGTGACCTAGCCTCACAACGACATACCATTACTGTACTGCAATCTGTTGCCGTACACAAACCTGAAGTAGGAAAGGGACCACGCAAAGACATCCACACCCAGTGAGAGATCATTAGGTGGATCTTGGAGCTGACGACCACACAGATGAAGGCTGCACAACTAACAGAGTGGCGGCTTTAAATCCATAGCCTGTGCGTCGAACCACATGTGCTGTCACCTTGAAAGACCTTCTTGTGCTTTCCACTTTCTGAGGCCCATCTAGCAGCAGCCGTTGGGATTTCGCTAGAGACCCAGAACCCCAGCAGTAATCTGGAAAAAGCTGACTCCATGACCTGCATCTATACACAGTGTATCTCTCTGTGTTTCACAGGTTCTGTGCGTCATAATGACAACACACCAAGTTGGTTTAGAAGAAGTATGGCCAAAATGTTCCTCAAGGGCAAGGAGGATAGGACCGTCTCGTGTCATTTGGCATGGAGAGAAGCATCCCTGGAGAAGGATGCCATATTTGGGAAAGCAGAGGAGCAGGGACAAAGAGGAAGGCACTCAAGGAGAGGGACTGGCACAGTGGCTGCAGCACTGGGCTCAAGCAGAAGGACAATTGTGAGCATGACCCTGGATGGGGAAATGTCTCGTTCTTATACCATATTATTATACAATCATTATCATACTATTGATAGCACTGGTTTGGGGCAATTGAAATGGCCTGACTCGCCCCCCAGGTGTTTCTCATCCTCTTGCAGGTTAATTTGGACCTCCCTTCCAGGTTCTGGAAGAAGTGTAAAACAGAAGACAGTCTGTCAAGCAAACAATTCCCATGTCTTTGCCAAAAGGTGTGAATTCACCGGGCAAAGAATTGGGAAAATACATTTAATCAATTAGTTACTGATAGGCTATGTGTTTTTTTATATCACTCCTAAACCACCCCACAGGTCAAGTCAATGCATACTGTCCTCAGTCTTATTCTGAAAAAAAAAAACCAAAAAGAAAAAAAAAACCAAGATGCTATACAACCACCCAAAATGGAAGGTGTATTGCTGAAAATCACAATTTTGAGATTTTCATGTAGGCAGCTATTCCTGAAAGTTAATAACAGAAGTCTTATGGTCAGTCATCCCCAAGAGCATTACCAATACAATTCTCTGAAGGTAAATTCAGCCTGACCTGTAGCTCTGAGGGTCAGTACATTGCCAAAACCACTGGACAAATATTGTAAAGTGCAAGAGATACACAGGTGCTTCAAAAAGTTCTTGAAGATGATTCTCCCAAAAAGTTTTGAAGTCCTCTTTCTGGTTCCATTTTGTTTTTTTCCTGCACCACTCTATGCACATTTGATTGGCTTTTCTTTAAACTCTGATCAACCCTTGCATGATGACCTCTGGCTAAAGCCTTCATTAACTGGGGCTACTGATCTTTCTCATTTATTTCTCTTTGCTCTCCATTACTGCCACTCTGCTTCAAGTAGGAAATAACCCTCTGCCAACTCTTCAAGATCTAGCTACTGAGCATCTATTATTGGTAGGGTTCTTGGCCCAGGGAAAATGTGGATGAATACGTCTAAACCATTGAATTCAAAAGAGCTAGCAGCTGAAAATAGACCTGTAAACAGATCACAGATACAAATGTTCACATAGGACAAATGTACAAACCACCACATAGAGATGGAGATAAGGAAACTTAGAAGAGAACATTATTCTCCTGGCCTAGAGAGGTCAGAAAATATTTCATGAATAAGATGGCCTTGGACTGAAAATGGGAGGGTGCCTGCACACTCACTTGTGATAGAGCAAAACAGCCTGATCACAGTCTTTGCAGACAGACCAGGGTCAGAATGACACTCAGCCACTGGCTGTCTGAGTGACCTTAGATGAGTTCAATAAATTTCCACTTTCCTGAATTTCCATTTTTTTTTCACAAATAAAATGTTCTTCTAAGAAATGAGATGAAATTTTGTGTGGGGGTGTTTATAAGTACACCTATATATCATATCCCGTACTGTGCTTCTCAGAGAACAATCGTGCAAAATGCAGCTATGACTATTACAGTTACTTCTGATAGTGAAGAGACAAGAGAGATTTGAGCAGAACATTCCATATAAAGGAAACATGAAATTTAGAAGAAAGGAGAAGCATAACATATTCTTGGAATGAAAAAGCCCAAGGATGCCACTGACTACTTGGTGTTTAAAGAGATGAGATGGAAAGGCAACGAGATGCTGAGGAATTTGATGCCAAGGAATCTTGTAACTAATTAGATAGGGAGTGGTCCAATTATAGAAAGGGTCAACTAAGAAGGCCCACTAGAATATAAAATGCCAAAGGGCAAGGCTTGCATTGGGTTGCTACTTCTTCTAAGACCCTAACAGAGCCCTTGTCTCCCGGTGCCAAACCAACCAAGTCCATTGCAGCGAATCCATTTTTGACTCGTAGTGACTTGATATAGGGCTTCTGGGGCTGCTGCCTTTACAGGAGCAGCTAAGCTCATCCTGCTCTCAGAGAACAACCGCTTAGTCTCCGCTGTTAACCTTGATTTCATAAAGCGAGGCTACTCAACTTTCTCATTATTTCTCTTTTCTCTCCATCACTGCCAATGCCACCATTGACACCAGAGTAGGTGCTCCAAAACTATTTACAGAGTTTTTGTGATAGTAGCAGTAGAATCCAGGTAGCATTCAGGCAACTGTACTAGTTGCAGGAGTTCTGGTGGCAAATATAAACTATTTTGATATGTTACTCGTGGAAGAATAAATTCAAAAATTAATGGCAATCTAATTGGTGCCTACTCATAGTGACCCTACCAGACAGGTCATAACTGCCCCTGTGGGTTTCCGAGACAGTAACTTTTCACAGGAGTAGAAAGCCTCATCTTTCTCCCTTGGAGCTACTGGTGGTTTTGAACTGCTTACCTTGCAGTCAGCAGCCCAACTCATAACCACTAACTTACCAGGGCCCTTAGTAGCAAGAAAACTTGAGAAAAAATTAGAAGATCAAATTTTAAGAACCTGGTGCTGGACTGGTTGTAGGGAGTTAGAAGAACAGTAGCATCGAGCGTGATCCCAAAGCAACAGAAAGTGTTGTGAATCACCCTTTCCTCTGGTCCAATCAGAACTGTTCACTAGATATGTGTTCAACTCTGTTAGGAGAAAATGAGATCATAGATTTGTAAGTGCTTTTTAAACTGTAAAGCAGCTGTGAATGGTGAAAGATAGTTAACTCATTCACAGATACTTTGATTGCCTTTTATGTGTCAGGCACAAATCTAGGTGCTGGAGGTATCACATTAAGTAAACAATATCTCCTCACACATAGAGTCATATCCTACTGTAAAAGACTTTCTCCAATTTTAAGGATTCCTCAAGAATTCCACATGCTCCCCTCCCCCGCTCAATAAGAGTAATATGAATAGAAAGTTGTAATTATGCATTTGGAAGAGATCGCTTGTCTTTCTATTTTTTAAATGCTAAGCTAACCTTCCAGATAAGTATACATTCCCATATTGAAAATGAGAAAGTTATGACTAAAGATCTAAGTAGGTTAATAAGGTTCACACAGTTACAAAGTAGTCATGCCAAGATTTGAAATGGGTTGGGTAAGAGGGTCAGGATGGACTCTTTCAGGGTGGGGCAGGTAGGAAAACTGGAAATAATTTGAAAAGGCGTACTAAATATTACAGATGCATATTTTTTACATTTTATTAGGGGCTCATACAACTCTTATCACAATCCATACATATACATACATCAATTGTATAAAGCACATGACAGATGCATATTTGAAAATGTGTTTAAACCAAACCCAAACTCAGTGCCATAGAGTCAATTCAGAGCAACCCTATAGAACTGTCCTTTTGGGTTTCCAATATTTTATGAAAATCTCCTCTTTTTCCTGATCAGTTACTGGTGGGTTTGAACTTCTGGCCTTGTGTTTAGGAACTCAGTGAAAAGACCATTGTGCCACCAGTGGTCCTTGGATAATTAATTATGATAATATAAACTATATAATTCAAAGTTCGAATCTTTTTTTTAAAGCCAAGAGAAAGGGCTTTGTCTTAAAAAGACTAGGAAACTCCCCCAGATAAAAGATTGCTGGGATTTTCCCTGAGGAACCAGCCAAGTTAAAATCTCAAATAGTTACATTTTCTAGATACAACTATTAAAAGCAACATCTCAACAACCCCATGAAGTTAAATACCCTTGTTAAAGTGATCTCATATACGCCAGTTAAACAATAGCTGTGGGAGAGGGCAATTAGCAGATGTGGTCAGGAGAGAAAAAGATATGTTTTCAGATGAGATTGGAAATGAGATTGAGAGTCAATGAGGCAGAAATATACAATGCATTTTTTTCCTCCTGAAGTTTTCTGGGTTCTGTTACTAATGATACCTTATGAGTGTGAGGGCTTTGAATAGAAAAGGCACGTCCAGATCAAGGAGGCTCAAGGAGACAGGCACAGTAAGCCCAGTCCAACTGCTTTCTGTCTAGTTCTTCAGGGGGAACAGTGTTCCCCAAGGATCTTAGTTGCATCAGTTGCCTGCACTTAATCCAAAGAAAAGAGGGACAAGTCAAGCCTCCAGAGCAAAGATGGCCATCTCTCTACCCCGACACAAACAACAGTGCCTTCAGCTCTATTTGTATTCCCCTAATCTTGCCTAGGTGCCTCAGAGCCCAACACTGCTTTACCATCCTTCTGGATTTGGATAGATTTGGCCTCCTGTCCTAGCTTTGCAGATACAAAAAGAAAGACACAGGAAGTTAGTAAAGACCTCTGTGGGCCAGTGCAAAAGACAAACAAATAAGGAAAGCGCATTATGTTTACATCAATCTGATTTAAATGCAGAGCCCCCACGTTTATGTAACATGTGTGTCCACCAGAACGTACCTCCCGGCCAGTTGTTCTCTCTCTCCCTCACTCTTCCCCTCCTTCCCTCTCTCCATTTCATAGTAACTCTCACTAACTTTCTCTCCTATGTCAAAAGCCAGTACATCAAAATCTGCTAGGCAATTTGGGCCCTTGACACCCCAAGTGCTACAGAAATGGAACTGCTCCACAGGCGTCTCTTGGCTGTCAGAGCTATGGAGGCGCAATGGCCAAGTCTTCAGCTGCTGGTCACAGTGGACTGCTCAGACACTCCGGGCACTCTGTGAGGAAAGTTACAGCCATCTGTAGCAGTGCAGAATGCAGGCGTGGAGAGACTCTGTCCTAGAGGGTCGCCATGAGCTGAAATGAACTTCGTGCCAGCAGGTTTGTCTTTTACTCATTACAGAAGCAGACTGCCAGGCTTTTCTTCTGCCCCATCTTGGGATGAGATTGAACTGCGCTAATCGGAAGCCCTTTCTAGTGGCAAACAATAGAATTTTAAGAATGGAATGAAGTAACATATATAAAACCCTGACCTACCTCCTAGTTCGCGATAAGCAGAAAATCAAACCATAATCATACAACAAAACACATGTCTCTTCAATGTGATCAAACATGATCCAATCTCCACTCTGCATCATCCTGGCTCCATGGTTGTTTGGCCACCACGTCTCTTTTCTATCTTAACCACACTAATGACCATCTCTCAGGTTTGGTTTCCTCCTTGCTACACACAAAGGGATACAGATCTGTTTCTTCTGCCTCTCGGAGTTGTTTTGAAGATTGTATGAATGTGTACAATTGGAATTTGGTAAACAGCCAAGTACTGTTTAAATGATTATCATTACTACCATCATGACTTTGTCGATTTGGGTCAAAATCTCTCTCTGGAGACACAGCTTCCTCTGGTTGTAAGAACATCTATGGTGTCCGTGGCAATCTTAAAATCACTATTGAAGCAATCCCACGATGTTTCCATTAACTAAGTCTACCTCTCAAAACCGGATGCTTTTCAGTGCATCTAATTACACAAAGCAAAAAATCCTAAGGGGATTTATGTGGCCTCAAGGAACATTATTAATGGGGGGGGGGGGTCCATTCTAGGGATGTAATTTTGGAAGCAATTTTCCGTGAAATTGCTGGAAGTGTGTGTCCATATAAATTTAAGCCCATTTGATACAATTTTCATTTAGCTCAATGATTTCACTAACGACATTTTTCAATAGATATACTGGTTTAAGAGAAAAGGATACATTTATCTATTATATGTGTCTAGAAAGTGTACTTTCATTTGGATTGCCAGATAAATGTTTCCATGAGGCTTCCATATCTTTTTTTATTCACCTTCACTGAGACAACACACATGAGAGAAATGCTTTTATCATCAAGTAAAGTAAAGGTCTGGGGTCACTACATTGTCTTTAGTTAGGGTTGAAATATACCTCAATGAAAGGAAGTACATTTCATCCCATTTTGTGACCTGACAGAATATTGTAGCAAATGATTTAAAAGATGGATTTGGGAACCAGGCAAACCCCGTTTTGAATCCTGGATCTGCCCTGTACAACAGATTGCTCTGAGCTTTAGTTTTTCACCCTTAAAAAGGAAGATAATAATAGCAATCTCTAAAGGTCTTCCTGGGCTGTTGTCAGAATGAAAAAGAAGCTTTAAAATAATAGGAAAAGTGCTCATCAAAATACCTAGTGTCATCACTCATTAAGTGATTGATGTCTATGACATCCCCATAGGATAGTAATGCTGAAATAGAGCTTAAATAAAACACACACACAGAGCTTGAAGTTCAAAAGAGTTACATAATGGGTCCAAAATCAGTTTATTAATTAGTAATACTGAAACCAGAATGAGCTGCAAGGAGCCTCCAAAATGAGCCATCCTAGTATCTTGTATTTCTGCTTAGGAAACGGAAGTACTCAAGGATAAGTGGTTTGTCACAGCTACTGAAAGAAATGAGGCTGGACCACTCAAAAACAAAACAGAACCAACAAATCAAATCCAAAACACTCACATGGAATCTATTCCAATTCATACTAACTCTGGAACAGAGCTGAATGCCCCTTTGTGGTTCCAAGATTTTTTATTTTATTGGACTTAAACTTTCTCACTTTTCCCCCTCAGAGTGGCTAGTCCATTTGAACCACTGACCTTGTGGTTAGCAGGTCAATGTTCAACACACTATACCTGCAGAGAATCTTATGGCTTAGACTATACCATCAGATTATCTATCACAATATCCCTTTCTCTATCTATCTTATCAACCTTCAACTTAGCCTCCTTCCCAGGCCTTCGAACTGGTCATTCTAGTTCGACCCTCTGCTGTGTTTCCACTTAGTATTTCCACTGGGGTGGATATGCAAAATATCAGCAGGAAAATATCAAACTGGAAAGAACCTTCTCAGTAACTTGTTCTCTTTGGCGTGTAACCTTTGCAGGATGGGTTATTCGATGGGCTGCTAACCCCAAGGTCAGTAATTCGGAACCCCTATCTATTCTCTGGGAGAATGACGAGGCTCGCTACTCCTGAGAATGTGTAGTCTCACAAAGCCACAAGGCTATCCTACTGTGTTTTATAGGCTTGTTAGGAGTTGGAATCCACTTGATTGGCAGCAAGTTTAGTTTAAAAAGTGTAACTTTTCTAGCAGAGAACCTGCCCCCATACTCTACTTATTATCTCTAACTCCTCAGGCATGGCTTATGCCTCCTTTTCTTGTTTTATGTTGCTCTTACTCTAAGATAGCAATGACTGTCTAGTGATAAAGCTGATTGCTTTTGTATCCATTATTTATTTTGCCCTTTAGAGTATGTGGCGGTGCTGGTCACCCTTACCAGACTGCTCTACGCCCTACACGTTTCTTCCGTACGTGGGAGAACATTGTCTAAAAAGGAAAAACTAGACACAGCCACATAAGAATGAACATCATCTTGGATGATGTACCAAGAAGTCTCAAAAAGAAAACCTTCTGCTTTGGGTGCATTGGCTACTGGTCAGATACTCATTTAACTTTACTAGGAAAACTCCATCTTGACAGCCACTCCCCGGGCTTCTCCCAGCCTTGATCACGCTGAGTTTTCAGTCAGAGCACCTGTGCCACATTAGAGGCACTTCCAGGGTAGACACTGAGTCTTGTCAGCTATGGTTTTAATTTCTTGTTTAATTTCATTTTACATTTTAGCCTTCTAAACTTAAGAGAAAGAAAAGAAAAACCACCATCACAATGAATACATCTTCAACCAAATTTTGCTGGTCAGCAATTTCAACAGCTGGGCTCTACAACAGATGGCAGGGATATACATACCCCACTGAGAACTCCCTGGCTGCCTTCTTGTGGATGATGGCTCATGGCAGTCCTACAGGGAAGCGTAGAACTGCCTATAACCCTTAATTGTTCCAACAGTAAAATGGGATCAAATCATTTGTTTTCAGATAACTTATACAAGAACACCATTTTTGCTTTTTATATTGAGAGACTCAAGGAGCCCTGGTGGCATAGTGGCTGGGTTCTAACTTGAAGGTCAGCAGTTCGAAATTGCCAGCCTGCTCCATGGAATGAGAGGGTTTTCAAGTCTCATACAGGGTTTCACTGGGAAACCCACAGGGGCAGTTCTACTCTGTCCTATAGCGTCACTTTGAGTCAGATTCCATTAAGTGGCAATGAGAGGGTTTTTTTGTTTGTTTGTTTGTTTTTAATGAAAATTCCACTGTCATCCAGTCAATTCTCAATCATAGTAACCCTATGAATGGTTCCTGAGGCTGTCGATCTGTAAGGAGGCAGACAGCCTTATTTTTCTCCCGTGAAGCGACTGGTATGCTTGAACTGCCAATGTTGCAGTTGTCAGTTCAACCCCTATCCCATAGCATCACCAGGACAGCGATGTATCCACCAATTGACATTTTATTGAACTTTATCTTTTCAAATTTTATTGCATGGGTCAGATAATATAATCTGTTTAAATATTATCTACAATTTCCTAAAGATGCATTTGATCATTATCTGTATCAGAGGAGGAGCAAACTCATAAGTGTTTCGTACTGATGTATTTGTTAGAATTATTGTATAAAACATTCTCTATTCTCTCTGCTAAAATTTTTAGTCCTTAGTTAGCTTATTTTATATTAATATTTTACCAAGTTTTCTTTTTTTGCTTTACATGTCTGTGTGTCTCTTTTACTTTACATTTTCTTGAGTAATTTATTTTAAGTAGCATATTACTTGGGGTATTTTTCATTTATTTTTGTTGTTATTCATTTAATTTCTTTTCACTTATTTTTAAGTGATTTTCCCATTTTCTGCTTCTGCTTTTTATTTTCTGTTATATCTTGCTTGGATCCACAATCAATGCTAATGTAAACAGTAGTCAAGGAATGAAATGATGCACTGCATTAGGCCAATCTTCTGCACATGATCTCTTTAAAGTGTTGAAGGACAAGAATGTCACTTTGAAGACTAAGGTGTGCCTGACCTTAGTCAATAACCACATAGGCATATGAAGGTTGGCACTGAATGGTGAGGACCTAAGAAGAATTAATGTATTTGAATTATGATATTGGCAAAGATTATTGAAAGTACCATCGACTACCAATATAACAAGCAGATTTGTCTTAAAAGAAGACAAATACTCCAAAATACTCCTTTCAGTTAAGGATGACAAGACTTCATCTCACGTACATTGGACATGGTATCAAGTGGTTCCAGGCCCTAGGAAAGGGTAACATGCTAGGCAAAGTAGAGGGGCAGGAAAAAGAAGGATGTCCACAACAAGATGATTGATGAAGTGACTGCAGCAGTGAACTTGAACATGACAATTATAAGGATGGTGGCAGGAAAGGCAGTGCTTTGTTCTGTTGTTCATAGTCATTATAAGTCATTGATGGCACCTAACAGCAGCTGATTCGTGGGGACCCGCTGACCCACAGAACAAAACACCACCTTGTTTTGCACCATCCTGGTAACGGGTTGCAGTTCAGACCATTGAGGTTTATGGAGTTGTCAGAGGCTGATTTTCATCGTAGACCTCCAGGCCCTTTTCCTAAATCTTAGCCTGTTAGCTAGACTAAAACTTGCTCGGCATCCTAGCACCATACACATCTTCACTGACAGATGGGTGTCGGCAGCATGTGAGATACATGGTCCAGAATTGGAACTGAGTTTTACACATAGGAAGTAAGAATTTGGGGGAGGGAAGGAAAAAATAAGGAGCTGATACAAAAGTCTCAAGTAGAAAATGTTTTGAAAACTATGATGGCAACAGATGTACAAATGTGCTTGATACACTGGATATATGTATGGATTATGATAAGAACTATATGAGCCTCCAATAAAATGATTTTTTTAAAAGAAATGAGAATTCAAAAAAGAATTGAAATTTTAATTCTTGATTATTACTACTATTGCATATCTCATTTGAACACTGTTATTTTCTTTTCTCATCACTGTTACCTATCATCATTTTCTTCTATGTTTTTGAAGTCCATTTTCTCATAGTTCTTTAGGAATATGTGGGAGGGTGTTTTTCTAAGTCTGTGCATGTCTGTGCAGTGTGTTACTTCTTTCTCAACTTCAAGTAAACGTTTACCTGGATAAAAACCCCACAAAACCAACTGCCATTGAGTTGATGGCAGTTCAGAGTAATGCAAAGTAGAACAAAACAGAGCTACTCCACAAGGGTTCATGGGATGCGAATTGTTATCTTGTTATCGGAGCAGACAGCCTCATCTTTCTCCCATGGAGGGACTGGTGAATTTGAACCCCTGACTTGCTATTAGCAGCCTAGTGCTTAGTCTACAGCTCCACCAGGGACCCATCACTGACTGTAGAATTCTGATGTTGAATATATTTTCCTTGAGCCACCTAAAGACATCAATTTACTTTATTCTGTCTTCTGATATTACTGGAATAAAATCCAATTTTAATCAGATTCTGCTTTCTTTGTAGGTAATTCGTATTCATTTGCATAGGTTTGATTATTCCTTTAATCTTTACAGTTTGTAATTTTCACTAAAAAACCTCAGGGACAGCTCATTCCACCCTTTCATGAGCATTGGTAAATATGTGAATTCTAAGGATCATTGATTTTCTTTAACTTTGCAAAATTCTAAGTGATCTCTTCTTCATAAATTGGATCCCCCTCTTTTTTTCCTCCCCAAAGTCTATTGTGGTTTTCTATCATGGTTGTAGTGGGAGGGAGGCAGGGCTTTCTATTCCTATAAACAGGTACAGTCTGGGAGGCTCACAGGGAAACTCACCTTGCCCTATAGGCTACTATGAGTCGGCACTGACTCCATCAATAGCGGTGAGTTCATTTTTTTATTGTTGTAACAAGTTATCACACAACATTAGTAGAATAAAAAATACAAATTTAATATTTTACAGTTCTTTCGGTGTTCGTTTAGGTTGATAGGATTATACTACTTTCTTGAGGGAACCCACTCCCTTGAATTTTCCAGTTTTTAGAGACTGCCCCGTGGCGTGGGCCCCCTTCCTCCATCCTGAAAGCCAGCAATGGCAGATCAGAGAGCCTTAATGTCACATTTCTCTGACCCTTCCTCCATCATCACATTTGCTCTCTGGTGTCAGCCACCAAAGAGTCTCTGCTTTTACAAACTTGTGATTAGATCAGACCCACCTGGGTAATCTAGGCCACTCTCTGTCTCGGGATCCATATCCTTAATCTTGTCTTCAGGGACCGTTTTGCCCTATCAGACAGGATATGCCCAGGTTCCGAGGATAAAGTGTTTGTGTGTGTGTGTGGGGGGGGGGGGGGCGGGTATCGCCTACCACACTGTGCATCCATGCCCTAGGTTCCTTCAGCTCCCTTTTGCCTGTCCATCTCCATACCCTGTAGCAGCTCTTATTTTCCAGAAGCAGATGCTCTGATGGAATCCGGAGTGCTAACACTTTATTGGAGAGTAGCAGCTATGTATGAGCTACCACACTCATGGAGATGGCATGGCGCAGGGCTGGTCACATTTCACTCAATTATAGATAAGGTCACCAGGAGCCTGGGCAGCCTTGATAACAACTAACAGGAGCTCCTGGGAAAGCCAAAACAAGAGTGGCACCATTGGACGAGGGAGCTGTCAGATTCAATGCTGACCAGGCAGTCTGGACAGCCCCCAAGAGAATTCCAAACCCAAAATTGTTCACTAGAAGAATCTGATTTCACCACCCCGTTTCTTCATCATTGCAGATAGAAATAGCGTGCCCCTCACTCAAAAGTTAGGGTGGTCCCTTATGAAACTAACAGCTGACGACCGCTAACTAAACACACTCCCTGATGTGAGTCTTTTCCTGAAGGAGATCTGGCAGTATTCCTCCCGGCAGGTGTGCCTCTGGGAGACCTGTACAACTTGATTGTTCAGATCACTGGCCCCTCCTAACCTCTGTCTATTTGGTTGTTCAATCTCTCTCTCCTGTGAGTATTCTTACTTCTATTTCCTTTCAAATGGCCCTGCTCCTTCTTTCCTATGATCTCTTGCTTCGGCTTAACTAATGTGCCACCTTCCTTTCTGCTTGCTTCCTATAGACATTGTGCTTATTCATAGACTTCTTGTCTGCGTTTCATATCAGCGCTGTTTTTCTGCTTGCTGTCCCCTCTTCTTGTGCTTGTGCTGACATCATCTCCCAATTTTTCACATTAAGTTATGTTGACAGCTGAGTTTCGCATCAAGACCATCAGCTGGCCCTTCATGGGGACACCACGTGTGCAAGGTTCTATGAAGTCTTTGCTTTATTGTCCCTAATGGGTTTCAGAGCCGGGGAGGGGGTGGCAGCAGGAGTGCTTTTCCACACTGGTCTTTCTAGAATTATTGCCACTGCCTGCCGCTACCCAGTTCTTATGCTGTCTCCCAAGAAAAAATGATCCCTCTGGGCGCAAATGCCTTTCCTTCAGGCCCAGATGACTGATGGTTCAGAGGGCTAAAAAGGCAGTTGCCATAACAGCACGTTTGACTCATGGCGATTCCCTGCGTGTAGGAAGGTAACTGGGTTCCAGAGTTCTCAACCGCTGGCTTTTCTGAAGCAGGTCTCCAAGTCTTCCTTCCGAGGCAGCTCGAGGTGGTCTGGAATTCCAAGCTGTTGCTCCGTAGCTGTGCATGTTAGCCATTCATCCACACGCCCCAGGGACTCTTCACCAAGTTCCGACACCGCAGACCGCTGTGACTTCCTCCAGCCCTCCTATGTTTGCCATGCACCGTTCCGAGGAGGACATGCCCACGGGGTTGCCTTTTAGCCTGCTGCGTCTCCCACAGTGACCCTTACATCTCTGGAGCTACTTCCTTTTCTCAAATCCCTTCTCCTCTCAGCCTCGGTTCTGAACACGTCTCTACAGCTCCTTAATTAAAACATAGGATTTGACATTTCACGTCACATGAACTCTGAAAGCCCCAGCCTCTAGAATCAGGGTCAGCCAACTGTGGATCTTTCTGTAAGTTTGCATGGATCTGCAGTAAAATTGGTATCATTTCAAGGATATTGTTCAGGTAACAGGGATATGCTGTGTGTGTAAAAATATATTTATGGCTCTCAACTAATTTTTAACTTGCTATGAGGTTCAGGATTGGCTTTTCCACCTCAAATTTGCCAAACGCTATTCTAGATGTTCAACTGAACTGAGACGTCATATTTTTCTCCAATAATTTTCAATGTAACATATTTTGAAATTCATTGGATTAGGTTAATCTCAGGGTTACTTCTATCACAAGTATTTTAGGATATCAGGATCTAGGAGTGGGTAGGATGTGACAACTGGAGGATGCGTTCCACTACTGATCTCTCCAGATTGACCCTACCACCACTACTCCCTGAGACGTGAAACCCTGGGGTTATCTGTAAGAACTCAGAATCTTTGTAGGGCTGGGAAAATGGAATTGTACCCCCTTCCTTTCTGCTGCACAAACATACACCATAAAAAGCAGGAGAATTCTGAAGTTATTCCCGAAGTTCAATGGGTCATTTCCGAAGTCTAATATCACTCCACAACAGGGCATTCCATTTTCTCTTTCTGTGAGGCTCTACGCTTCTTCCTTCACACCAGAAAATTGTTCTCCGTTTTCCACGTTCTTTTAATCTGCCTCCTATTGCATTCTAACATTGATTATCTCTTTATAGTAAGTGACAATAGATTGAGCACAATGCAGCGAGAAGCGGGTGTGAATATCAATCATATGTTTAGTCCAAGGTGGTAGCTCATTGCATTCAAACACCTGCTGAGAATTTGCAGTGTCATCAAAATATACTGAATTAGAATCTCTGTGTTAACAAGATCTTTTCCTCCTTCTGGGTTAAACCGCTCTACCACAAAATATACTGGGTTCCATAGTTTTTAATAGCTGGTTTTACTGAAGTACATCTCCAGGTTGTCCTTTACAGGCATCTCTGAGTTGCCCTCAGTTCTAATTTCTTGTTTAGTAGCTGAGCATGTTAGCCTTTCATACACACTGCCCAGCTAGTTTGGAAGTCACTAGTCATTTAAAACTAAAAGATGTGCAACATTTTTAAAAAACCATTTTTTTGTCATTTTGATAACACTTGAGTCAATTTTTTTATTTTCAATTGGTTTTTATTTATCAAATAATGATTCTAATTATTATTATCACATATTTTAATTGTTTTGTTTTGAGTCAATTTTTTAATTTTCAATTGGTTTTTATTTATCAAATAATGATTCTAATTATTATTATCACATATTTTAATTGTTTTGTTTTGTTTTTTTTTTTTTCTTCTTTTACATTTTATTAGGGACTCCAACAACTCTTACCACAATCCATACATATACATACATCAATTGTACAAAGCACACCCATACACTCCCTGTCCCAATCACTCTCAAGGCATTTGCTCTTCACCTAAGCCCCTTGCATCAGGTCCTCCTTTTTTTTTTTTTTTTTTTTTCCCCCCCCCCTCCCTCCCTTTTCCCCCCTCCCTCATATGCCCTTGGTAATTTATACCTCGTTATTTTGTCATATCTTGCCCTATTCGGGGTCTCCCTTCCCCCCTTCTCTGCTGTCCCTCTCCCAGGGAAGAGGTCACATGTGGCTCATCGTAATCAGTTCCCCCTTTCCAACCCACTCACCCTCCACTCTCCCAGCATCGTCCCTCACGCCCTTGGTCCTGGAGGTATCATCCACCCTGGATTCCCTGTATCTCCAACCCTCCTATGTACCAGTGTACAGCCTCTGTCCTATCCAACCCTGCAAGGTAGAATTCGGATCATGGTAGTTGGGGGGAGGAAGCATCCAGGATCTGGGGGAAAGCTGTGTTCTTCATCGATACTACCTCACACCCTAATTAACCCATCTCCTCTCCTAAGCCCCTCTGTGAGGGGATCTCCATTGGCTGACACTTGGGCCTTGGGTCTCCACTCTGCACTTCCCCCTTCATTTAATATAATATATATACACATACATATATACATATACACATAAATACACATAAATACACACACTTATATCTTTTTTTTTTTTTTTTTTGCATGATGCCTTATATCTGGTCCCTTGGGCACCTCGTGATCGCACTGGCCGGTGTGCTTCTTCCATGTGGGCTTATTTGTTTCTGAGCGAGATGGCCGCTTGTTCACCTTCAAGCCTTTAAGACCCCAGACACTATCTCTTTTGATAGCCGGGCACCATCAGCTTTCTTCACCACATTCGCTTATGCACCCATTTGTCTTCAGCGATCCTATCATGGAGGTGTGCAGTCAATGATATGATTTTTTGTTCTTTGATGCCTGGTACCTGATCCCTTTGGGACCACTCGATCACACAGGCTGGTGTGTTCTTCCATGTGGACTTTGTTGCTTCTGAGCTAGATGGCCGCTTGTTTATCTTCAAGCCTTTAAGACCCCAGTCACTATCTCTTTTGATAGCCGGGCACCATCAGCTTTCTTCACCACATTTACTTGTTCACCCATGTTGGCTCCAGCTGTTGTGTCGGGAGAGTGAGCATCATAGAGTTCCAATTTAATAAAAGAAGGTATTCATGCATAGAGGGAGTGTTTGAGTAGAGGCCCAAGGTCCTTCTGCCACCTAATACTTGACCTATAAATATGTGATAATATAAATATTATCACATATTTTAATTGTTTTTATTTTGTTTTGCACATTTTAGCTCTGAAATTAGTTCAAGGACAGGATTTTGTAAAATACCAGTTGAGTACTTCTGCTAAGTGTTTCTGACTGATTAGAAGTCATTTTGCCAACTCACTGATAGTATGAGCTGAAACTTACATATTAGAAACCAAATCCCCAAAGCATGATATTGTGTGTGTGTGTGTGTTTTCCTATCGTCTAGTTCATGGTTTAATATCTGGAGTCTTAAACGTTTGCACGTGGTTACTTAACATACAAAGGCAGTCAGTATTTGACTGGAGTAACCGAGGGGACAATTCTAGGGAATATGAGGAAAAGGTGGAATGCCTGGCTAATTACCACCATGAACAACCATCACCTTGCAATGAGATCTGAAGGGTTGGGTGGTGTCTGGCTACCGTTAGTGAACATTTTATTCAAACAGAAGTCCTGATAAAAAGGTGAACATGTGAAGCAGAATTAAAAATTTTCATGAAATCTATTCTTTCTGGAGGTATTGAGACTGCATGATCCCTACAACTATTGCCCTGAGAAAATCTTTAAACTTTTAACCCAAAATATCCTTTGAATTCTTCTTTAAACCACACGCAAAAACAAACACAAAACACTACCATCAAGTCTATGCCAACTCATACTGACCGTGTAGGGTAGAGTAAAATTGTGCCTGTGAGTGTTGGAGCCTGTTGTTGTTTGTGAGAATCAAATATCCTGTCTTTCCCCTGGGGAGCCGCCAGTGGTTTCAAACTGCAGACATTGAGGATTATAGTCCAATACGCCATCATCAGGCCACCAGGGCGCCTCAAACAATAACTTCACTTCTTGAGCTGAGAATGTCTGCCGTGAACAGATGTTGAGACAGTACATTTACATGAATGGGGAAACTGCTCTGAAAAAGTGGAGTGGAGTTTGCTGTTCAACTTGAAGAATGTAATCAAAGTCACTGAATTATGCCTGTAGAAATTTTTGAACTTATATATGTTTTGCTGTGTAATTTTTCTTTCTATTTTTAAAAACACTTTTATTGGAAGCTCTTACATCTCTTTTTAAAAAAAATCATTTTTGGGGGGCTCATGCAATTCTTATCACAATCCATACATACATCAATTGTATAAAGCACATTTGTACATTCGTTACCCTCATCATTCTCAAAACATTTGCTCTCCACATAAGCCCCTGGCATCAGCTCCTCATTCCCTGCCTCCCTCACTTCTCCCCCCTTCCTCACGAACCTTTAACAATTTATAATTTATTATTTCATCATATCATAAACTGTCCGATGTCTCCCTTCACCCACTTTTCTGTTGTCCATTCCCCAGGGAGACGGTTATACGTAGATCCCTGTAATCTGTTCCTCCTTTCTACATACACTCCCTCCACCCTCCTGGTATCACCCCTCTCAACACTGGCCCGAAGGGATCATCTGTCCTGGATTCCCTGTGTTTCCAGTTCCTATCTGTACCAGTGTACATCCTCTGGTCTAGCCAGATTTGTAAGGTAGAATTGGAATCATGATAGTGGGGGTGGGGGGAGTAGGAAGCATTTAGAAACTAGAGGAAAGTTGAATGTTTCATTGTTGTTACACTGCACCCTGACTGACTCATCTCCTCCCAGTGACCCTTCTGTAAGGGATGTTGAGTAGCCTACAGATGGACTTTGTGTCCCCACTCTACACTCCCCACCTCATTTACAATGATATGATTTTTTGTTCTTTGATGCCTGATTCCTGATCCCTTCGACACCCGGTGATCATACAAACTGGTGTGCTTCTTCCATGAGGGCTTTGTTCCTTCTGACCTAGATGGCTGCTTGTTTACCTTCAAGCCTTTAAGACCCTAGACGATATATCTGTTGATAGCCGAGCACCATTAGCTTTCTTCACCGCATTTGCTTATGCACCCGCTTTGTCTTCAGAGATTGTGTCGGGAAGGTGAGAACCATGGAATGCCACTTTAATAGAACAAGTATTCTTACATTGAGGGAGTATTTGAGTGGAAGCCCAATGTCCACTGACTACCTTAATACTAAACCTATGAATATATACACATAAATCTATTTCCCCATCCTCATATATATATAAATATTTACATATGCACATGCCTTTATTTGGAATTCTATAAATGCCCTTTGCCTCCTAGTTCTTTCCTCTATTTCCTTTTACTTTCCCCTTTTCCCATTATCATGTTCAGCCTTCATTTGGGTTTCATTAATTCCTCTGGGTTACATTACCCTTGTTCACACCCTTCCAGGCCTCCTACACCCACCTCACCACCAATTTGAATCACTTTTTGTTCCCTTGTCCCTGGGTTTGTTAGCACCACTTCCTTTCCCCCCACTTCCCCTGGAACTGTTGGTCCCACTGTTTTCTCCTCCAGATTGTTCATCCAGCCTATTTTATTTAGACAGACCTGCAGAGATAATAACATGCACAAAAACAGGACAGAGCAAAACTAAGCAACAAAAGAAAATAAAGCACCAACAAGCCAGTGACAAAGCAACAACACCACCACCAACAAAGAAAAGCCTGCAGTTAGTTCAAGGACTGTTTGTTGGCCTTTAGGAGTGTCTTCTGGTAGAGTCTGATGGGGTACCAAGCCCTGGTCCCAATGTCTATATTTGGTATTCCCTGGGACTTTGTTGCTCTGTTCCCCTTGCTGTTCTGTTGCACGCCCTTAATGTTTTGCCTTGGTGTGGTGGGATCAGATCGGGAGGAATTTCCACACGGTGTCTCCAGTGTTATCCCCTGTAGGGCTATGGGTCAGTGAGGGATGTGGCTCATAGTGGGGCCGGCCATATGGTCCTCTCTGTGGATTGACTGCTCTGAGTGGAAATATCATTGTCAAGGCTTAGCGGGCCAGGATGTGCTCCACTCTCTTTCTCCCCCTTCATTTGCTCTCATGTGCTCTGATCAGATATGTCCCTCTCGCTGAGCTGCAGCTTCAGTGCTGTTCTCTGAAATAAATTCTTCTGGGGGAAGGGACAACTGTCCACATAGCTCAGATTGGGGCCGGCCCCGCTGTGTATATTTTTAACAATAGAAAATGTCTTTAAAGTGTTTAAAGGGGCAAAAGTGAGAAAGAGGCATGGAAGTTCTGGGAAAAGAAACTTGAATGCCATCAGCATTATTCACCCTGCGCGGGATGTATGTGAATACAGGTTTCTTCCACATGTCCAGAGAAATTTTGAGAAAATTCATACAGAAGAAATTCTGGCCCAAACAATATTCTACATGGATATTGGTCTAATAGTGTTCGTTCTGACTGCCTGAACCGTGACTACAACAGCTGGGTAGAGTTCACTTAGGTCTATAAAAGCATTCCACAGTGTGTGTTCTACTGAATAATTGTCTTATAGAATGAACTTATAAGTAGGTAGATAGATGATAGAAAGATAGATAGATAGATAGATAGATAGATAGATAGATAGATAGATAGATGCCTTTCTAGTTTTGTAAACTTGGAAAACATTCTACTTTCCATTCCCTTGGAAAATTTCCCATTAATATTAGCAAACACAACTATTTAATTATAGTAGCACAGCATTTCTTACATCTACTAACCCTAACATCCTCTTTGTGTTTTCTTTTATTTTATTGAGCTACAATGAACATATCATACAATTCAAAAGTTCAACATATCATGCAGGGTTTTACAGGTTTTACAGTCATTCTACTTTGGAACTTTTTTCTTCCTTCTTGTGGCTGTGATTATTGACCTCCCTTTCCACCACCCTCCCCTTCCTTAATCATCCATCCAGCTATCTTCTTTGTAGTTCCACCCATCCTGGTTTCCTTTTTTATCTAAACAAAGAAAAACAAGCAAATAACAAACATGGACCCAGCAACAATGACCCTATGAGGTGGGGGAAGTGGGGGGGAAGGGGATGGAGAGAAATGATTGATGCATAATACAACCCCCCAGAGGGATGAACAACTGAAATGTGGGGGAAGGGAGACAGTAGCTAGTGTAAGATATGAAAACAATAATAATGCATAATTTATCAAAGGGTAAAGAGGGTGGGAGGGGGAGGAGGGAGAAAAAAAGGGAGCTGATACCAAGGGCTCAAATGGAAAGTAAATGTTTGAAAAATATGATGTCAACATATGTACAAATATTCTTGATATAATTGATATATGGAATGTTATAAGAGCTGTAAGTACCCCTAATAAAATGATTATTTTAAAAAGACCTCAGTCTAAGAGAAAGTTGAGAATATTAAAAATTTTGAATATCTTCACATTGGGCCCAGGAGAAGATCAAATTACCAGGTGTCACATTACAGCACTCTCTCTGTTCCTATTACTAATCCTGATGGTGATACATGGACCACAGAGAAAGAGACAACTGATTTCAAATTCAGACCTTTCAATTAACAGGCTTATATCTCTGTTGCCCTCTTTGGAGCTGCAAAAGGAAACAACAGTAGTTACTTTACAAGACTGTTATGTTTATGTGATACAGTGCATCTAAAGATTCTAGCTTTGTTCCACGTATGTACTATATGGTTAGTAAGGTGAGAACAGGGAAACTCACTGGTCCCACCTCGCCACCCCCCACCCCTAATTTTTTCAGTGGAAGAAACCAACCAACCAAACAAACATATTGAATGTGTGGTAGTTACCTAATCTGGTGTCAATTTAAGGATTAAGAGTGTAGGGTAGAGACTAGGCTGTGAATCTGGAGAGAGCCAATGAGACTTCTGTGTGGGCATGGCCTTCTGAGAATTCTGGGAAATCTGGGACTTCCTCCTTGGAGGTGGAAGACACCTCTCTCTCTCTCTCTGCTACTCCCTAGCAGACATTGCAGAAGACAGGCCACATGGATGCAACCAGACCTCGGAAGCCAGAGAAGCCACAGAAAGACCCCTGCCAGCACAGAGATGCTTACAACGCCACTGGACCCAAAGACTTTCTACCCACTGGCTTGTGGTTGTCCTGCATTTGGCTTCATTGCATGTGTTTCGTAAGTCTGAAGAGGACTTTATAAATTGATATCGGACATAGGGGCTGATATCAGATTTATGGCCTTGGACTAGACTGAGTTGGGATATTTTCTCAATGTTTAATTCCTCTTGTATTTGTTTATGAATTTGTTTCTCTAGTCCACCCAGAATAATACAGAAGGTTAAGTGCCATGTAAAGTCTATTTCTCTTGCTGCCTCTTCAGAGGACTCTCCTTTGGCAATTCCTCTCTCTGAGGACTTCTTTCTCCTTTCTGCCCTTGACTTTTTACCTGCTGGACAAAGGACCGGCTTTCCACACCCCCTTGTCCTTTTGTCCTTCTGCCTCCTGTCGCATGATGACTTGTTAATGCGCTAAAACACCACTGCTGCTCAGTGTCTCTGCAGAGACCCCAAAGGAGCCGAGGAAGAGACCTATTTTCACCATAAGTTGAACTTCAGGTCAAATTTGAATTGAGTGGTTTCCAGCAGCCCTGTTTTAAAAGAACAGCTGACCCTAAGAGAAGGTGGGAGGCTTGAGTTTTTCTTCTAATTCTTTTCTCCACCACTAGAGTAAGAACAAAACAGTCATGATTTCTACTAAAAAATAATTCAAATTCACTTAGCAGCTGGTCTGAAAACTTTGATAGGAATACTCAAGATTTCAACTGTAATATGAGTCAGAATCCAAAGAAAGGCTTTTAGTGAACAATAATGATTAAGTACATGAAATTTAGTGTTAAGATACTGAGATCTGCTTATACTTGAAAAAAAAATCCTCTACAGCAGCAGTTGTCAACCTGTGGGCTGTGACCCCTTTGGGGATTGAATGACCCTTTCATAGGGGTTGCCTATTCATAACACTAGCAAAATTACAATGATGAATTGGCAACAAAAATAATGTTATGGTTGGGGGGTCCCCACCACATGAGGAACTGTATTAAAGGGTCACGACATGAGGAAGTTTGAGAACCACTGCTCTATGGGCTTCATCTTACTTGTTAAAAAAATGAAGGACATTCCCTAATGCTTAAGATTATTGTTAAGATTAATGTGAAATAATGTTTCAAAATATACTACTATATTGGTTTAGGAGGCAGTTAGACCTGACTCAATGGCACCTAATAACAACATTAGGCAGGAGGTTTGCTGGTGGAGTGGGTTGCCTACAGGTACTTAACTCAAAGGCACTAAGTTTGCTGACCCCTGGAGCTCAATGAAATGACTTCATGCTTTACTAGCAGAAAGAACACTTAATTGATAGAGCTCCACTTGCCCATGCAAGGGAGTGGCCTTTCCACTTGGGGTTCTTCAGTGGATTCTGAGAGTATCGAAACAGGAATGGAAGTATCCAATGTGTCAAATACAATCCTTTTCCTGCTTTCATTGTATATATTTTGTATATATTTTGGTTCTAGTCTGCAAAAGAATCAGTTTAACAAAAGTGTTCCATGTTTTACAAACAAAGTTTGAAGACCATTCCACCCATGTTTGTAAGAGTCATCAAAGTGTGATAAGGAGACATGAGCACTTACCATGTTCTAAACCAGCGGTTCTCAACCTGTGGGTTGGGACCCCTTTGGGGTCAACCAACCCTTTCACAGGGGTCACTCAATTCATAACAGTAGCAAAATAACAGTTACGAAGTAGCAACGAAAATAATATTATGGTTGGGTGGTCACCACCGCATGAAGAACTGTATTAAAGGGTCACAACATGGGAAAACTGAGAACCACTGCTCTAGACTGTTCCAGCCATTCTACAAGTAAACATGCCATATCCAAAACTACCTCTGAACTTGAGATGTAGTTGAGACAGCCTGGCTCTCCTAAAGTAGCAAGGCCAGAAACCTATTAATTCTTGTGAATTAAGAATTAATTTCTTCATTAAAACCCGAAGCAGTAGAAACCTTATGTCTGGAAAGAGTCATTAATACATTATGTCACTTATGCCATAGGAATAATTTGCAGATTATGTCCTTTTACAGGCTCCATTTGAGAGATCTACACCAGAAAAGGAGGCCCATCCCTTCCCCTAGAAGATAAAATAAGGTGGAATAATAACTGGAGGCATCCTAGTCAAAGTAAGACAAAGCAAAGGGGACAGAGAGAGAGAAATTTGGTAAAATAAGGCAAGGATATAAAAGTGGGAAAAGGAAACACGTGGACAAAGGAGATATAACAAAAGAAGATACTAAAATGGACAAGATCTTTAGCAGTTGCATGTAAGATTCAGAGTCACTGATGTGTTGGTATCCGTGAAATGACCTCCAGCAGCAAACATACACTTACTAAATACCATGTATGATTCATGTGAGCCATGCCTTCCTCTAGTGCCTCCCTCCCCATATCTAGGGTTATGCCTAAAGAGCTCTGTCCTTCCACCTAGCCACTCGCCTTTTGACATTGAGCCATTGGATCTGCTATTAGCACATCTTTGGTCTTACTTTTAATTAAAACATTGAATCCATTGTCCTTTGACCCCTGCTGAGAAGTTGCATTTCCACCCCTGATATGCTGAATCAGAATCTACATTTCAACAAGATCACCATGTGAGTCTTATATAGACAGATCCATAAAAATCTTATGTGTACAGATCAATAAAGGTCACCCGAGGATCCTGTTAAATTGTAGATTCTGACTCAGCATATCTGGGGTGGAAATGCAAATTCTCAACCCTGATAGCTACAGCCTTAGGGATGATGGTCCTGTTCTCCAGTAATAAACCTCCACTGAACGCTAAGTTAGGTCACCTGTCGACACGCTTTCTTAGAACTCAGATGTTTGCCAAGAACACACTGATCACAATTGTAATGCTGCTAACTCTTTCTGCCATCTTTTCAAAAACAATTTCTTTTTTTAAATTGAAATGTATGGGTAAACAAGCAACCATCTATCTTAGAAACAACAAAGCCTACATGGAAGAAGCACATCAGCTGTGTGATCACGAGGTGTGGAAGGGATCAGGTATCAGCCATCAAATAACAAAAAATCAAAGCATTGTGAATGAGGGGGAATGCTGCTTGGGGATCCAAGACCCATCTGTAGGCAACTGGACAGCCCCTTACAGAAGGGTCACAGGGGGGAAAGAAGCCAGTCAGGGTGCAGTGTTGCAACAATGAAACATACAACTCTCCTTTAGTTCTTAAATGCTTCCCTCACCCTCTCAGTCCCCTCCTCCCCCACCCCCCAGCCACCCAGCACTACACAGGGAATCCAGGACAGAGGGGGAGGGGGAACGGGGAGGGAGGGGAGAAAATGAGGAGCTGATGGATGTATGGATGGATTGTGATCAGAGTTGTATGAGTCCCAATAAAATGATTTTTAGAAAGTATAGTGCATGATAGCAGGACCTGTCTGTCTTCAGTGTCTAGCACCCAATGTATGCTCCATGGAGGAATCAATAAAAAGACAACAACATGAAAATAAATATAAATAAATGTAAAGAATGTTAAAGACAATTACTCTATTTGTGAAGCACTGTAACAGACAGTCAACTCCTTAAAAAGAGCACCATAAGATATATTGATGAAGAATCATTAAGTTTATTAGCTTTACTACCGTAAAAGAGAGGGATCTAAGGCATGTTTTGAATGACATGCTGAGTCCGGGGCTGGGATATTTTAAGTGTTGCAAGATTAGGACTAGTTTCCTTAGATTTCTCAGGTAGGAAATACCTTGGTTCTTATTTTCACAAGAGAAAGAATTCACACCGAAGCCTGGTTTGTGATTCAAGTGGGGTTTTATAAAGGACAGACGTTTTAGGTTTCACCATCACTGAACAAGGACAACTCACAGGATGGCACAGCACACATGGTGGCCTGAGGCCAGAGAGACCACCAAGTGGAAGGCCAAGGAGCAGCTGGAAAAAAAGTGGGTGGTGGTCTCCAGGTTCCAGACTGTAGGGCCTTCAGTTGGGAAGCATGGTCGACAGTACTGGTTGATTAAGCCCACCTGGCCTAGTCTGGGCCCAACCAGGTGTACCGACTTCTTGGCTCAAGGGCCTGAATTTGAAGCATGCTCAGTAGCTAACCCTGGTCCCCACTCTAGCTACCTAACGTTTGGTTTGGGCAGAATTCATGACATCGTATCTTTGAATTTTCAGGCACAACACTGTAAGGGTCTTAAAGTAATTCTTCTTTTTTTTTTTTTAGTTTTCATCTTAACTGGGTTTTTTTCCCCAAACCATTTTATTAGGATACAATCCTGATATTATATCATCGAATAGTTCAGTCATATCAAGCAGCATCATACAATGAATACCAAAATTAGTTTCAGAATATTTTTTTTTTCCTCTTGTACTTCTTGATATTAGCTCTCCATTACTCCCACCTACTTCTGGCTCCCTCCCGGAATCCTGAATCTAAATTGGCTATAAGTAAGCGGCTCAGTTCATTCAGTCTTCACTTCTATAGCAAATACTTCCTAAGGCAAGCAGCTACGTTTTTGGTTTGTTCTCAGTATTGTCTAGCTCAGAAACTGGTGTAAGTATACCTTGTCCTAGAGTTTGCTTGCCTGGGGAGGTCAAAGAATACATGTTCCCAGAACTGCTGAATACAGAGGCAGTGGTTGTTCTGCTCTGAATGGTCAATCCGGAACCTTTCCAAGTCTTGGCTTCAGGACGAGGCTAGGCCATAATTGCACAGAGACATGAGCAACTCAGACCGGCACTGTTGTTTCCGGGCTGTGTTCTCATGGAGAGTTTCTGTTGTCATCGTGTTGACCAGGAAAACCGTTGGATTGCCTTGTTCTTTTGTGTTTGAAGAGTAATTGTGGATCATTTGTTGGGATACTGGCTTCATTTGAACTCCATGACACAATTGCTAAATGGATGTTTCTAATCAGATCATGTCCTCTAGTTTCAAGCCAGGATACCAGAAACCAGAATGCAGCCAAGGGAGCAGAATCCATTCCCAATTGGAAGAGCCCACAGAACCACATATGGGGAATTAGATGTATTAGCTTTCTGGGATGGTTTTCCTCAGTTCAGGCTTCTCAACGCTGAAAGAATTCACATTGCAAATGCACTTTTGTAAAACCTAGTAACTTTTAAGAAGGAACCGTTGAAAGGGAAGTTTCCGGTAGCTGAGTCTCAGTACGCACTATGTCTGGAACGCATGCAAGGCTGCATGGCTGGGGCTGTGGGACAGTACACGACCAAAAATGGCCTTTTCAGGGGAGCATGAAAAACCACATGGAAAAATGACTGTTAAGAGGAGTCCACCAAATGAGGGCCTGAACCCCTAAAGGAGAAAAGCTCCGGAGAGAGTGCAGACCCTGTGAGGGAGCAGTGCACACGGGAGCAATCCCGCCCTGGGACCAGAAAGACATAGCAACCTGAGAGTGGCCTGAGAAAGAGAGAGAGCATGGCCTGCCCTCAGTCTGTGCTGTTCATCCCCTCCATTCCCACTTGGGGAGGGGTGGTGGGGATTGAGAATATTGGCCAATTTTAGTGACTTAGTTTCGGTACATGTGTGACATGATGTTGCTGATGCCTCTGTCACGCCCAGGTTGACCTCCACCTGTGTCTAGGCAACCTTGGTCCAAGTATCCCCAGCTCTGGATCATCCCATAGGTGTCTAATGTGTGGCTGATTTCTTTGCAGCCCCTTAATTGTAACATGGCCGGCTAATTTTGTTTAGCACAGGCATTTGGTGGAAGACCACCCCCTCTATCCCTAATCTTCCTATGCCTTTCAGATGAATTATTTGCTCTCATGACTATTATCTTCACAGTCAATCTAGGAAAGTTATAAACTCCTATGACTTTCACCTTCAGGGATAAATACTACAACTCCAATACTTTTCTGTACATTGCCAGATGGTTCATATTTATAATCAGTCTAACCTTGAGGCCGCTGTGGTAGTCACCTAATCTGATGTCAATGTAAGGATTAGGAGTGTAGGGGTGGAGTCTAAACTGTCAATCTGGAGATAGCCAATGCAACTTCTGTATCGGCATGGCCTTCTCCTGAGAATGCTGGGAAATCTGGTACTTCTTCCTTGGAGGCAGGAAAGACTCTTTCTCACTACTTCACTCCCTGGGAGATGTTGAAGCTGACAAGACACATGGAAATACCCTAGTGCCCTGAGCCGGACAAACCACATGGATGCAACCAGACCTCTGAAGCCACAGAAGCCAGAGAGAGACCCCTGCCAGCACAGAGATGCTTACAACGCCACTGGATCCAAAGACTTTCTACCCAGTAGCTGTGATCATCCTGTATTTGACTTCATTGCATGTGTTTCGTGAGTCTGAAGAGGACTTTATAGATTGATATCAGACATATGGACTAATATCAGATTTATGGCCTTGGACTGAACTGGGTTGGGTTGTTTTCTTAATGTACAATTGCTCTTGTATATAAAACTATTTCTTATACATATGCATGTCTATGAATTTGTTTCTCTAGTCCACCCAGACTAACACAGCTACCACTCAAACATACAGAAGTCAGGGAGAAGGAAAACAAACGTGTCTTTTGAGGACCCAGTATTTATGTTTAATACAGCAAGCTGCTAGTGATAATAAAAATTGAAGGTTAGCAAAGGGAAGCCTTGTGCCATAAATGGAATACAAAATCGGTATACTGGATCCCAATCTAAGTTCCTCTGCTGCTGGACACTATGTAGATCCTGCTACACCATACTTCCTCCCTTTCAGGAATAAGATCCAAGAGCCCCCTTCAACCTCACGCATTTTTTTATAGCGCTATCACCTCAAACCTCACTGCCATTGAATTGATGCTTCCTCATAGCAACCGTACAGAACAGGGTAGAACTGACCCTTTTGGGTTTGGGAGAGTATAAGTTTGCTTTTGTTTTACATCCTTTTATTGGGGACTCGTACAGCTCTCATCACAAGCCATCCATACATACAGTGTGTCAAGCACATTTGTACATGTGTTGTCTTCATCGGGCTCAAAATATTTTCTTTATACTTGAGCCCTTAGTATCAGCTCCTCATTTTGTTCCCTCCCTACCCCACACTCCTTCCCTCATGAACCCTTGATAATTTATAAATTATTAGTATCTTTCCATGTCTTACACTGACAGATGTCTCACTTCACCCACTTTTCTGTTGTCTGTCTGTCTGCCAGGGAGGGATTTATATGTAGATGATTGTGATCTGTTCCCCCTTCTCCCCTCACCCCAGTTTTCCCTTACCCTCCTGGTATTGCTACTCTCAGTATTGGTCCTCCATTGACAATGATTTGATATTTTATTCTTTGATGCCTGTTACCTAATCCTAGGGGTACCTGAAGCTCACACAGGCCGGTGTGCTTCAACCATGTGGGCTTTGTTGCTTCTCAGATAGATGGCTGCTTATTTATCTTCAAGCCTTTAAGACCCCAGACACTATCTCTTTTGATAGTTGGGCACCATCAACTTTTTTCACCACATTTGCTTATACACCCACTTTGTCTTCAGCAATAGTGTCGGGAAGGAGAGCATCATAGAATGCCAGTTTACTAGAACAAAGTGTTCTTGCATTGAAGGAGTACTTGAATAGAGGCCCAATGTCTATCTGCTACCTTAGTACCAAACCTATAAATATATGCACATAGATCGATTTCCCCAACATCATATATAAATATATTTACATATGTACATACCTATATTAGGCCTCTATAAATGACCTTTGCTTCCTAGTTCTTTCCTCTATTTACTTTTACTTTCCTCTTGTCCCACTATAATGTTCAGCCTTCATTTGGGTTTCGGTTATTCCGATCAGTTATATTGCCCTTGATCAAGCCGTACCAGGCCTCCTACTCTCTCTTCAATATCGATTTTGGATCACTTGTTTTTCCCTTTTGCCTGGGTTTGAGACTGGAAGTTTTTGCAGGAGTAGAAAGTTCGACCTTTCTGCGGAGGAACGGCTGGTGGTTTCAAACTGTGGACCTTGCTGTTAGCAGTCCAGCATGTAACCCAGTATGCCCCGGGCTCCTTATGGCACCGCCATCCTAATACGTCACTGGCACTTGGTATGTCAATTATTGATTTTGTTGCAGGATCAAATAGAGACTTGGCCTTTTTGACAGTCCCTGGGTGGCCCAAACAGTTCAGTACCATAGTTAAGTACATGGCTGCTAACTGAAATGTTGGCACTTAGAATGCATGCAGAGGTATCTCCAAAGAAAGGCCTGGAAATCTGCTTCTGAGAGGTCACAGTTGGGAAACTTCTCTGCAATGCATGGAATTACCATGAGGCAGGATGGCAGAAAGGTAACTGGTTCCATGTTTAGGTTTGGGAGTTTACCCGGAGGCAATGGGAAGGCACGTTGCTGTCAACGGGTCAGTTTTCGTCTCAGGAGAAGCGTTGGTAGCATTTGGAAGGATTCCAAACCAGACTAGAGTCCAAAGGATTCCTGCTTAGGTTACCACAAAGGGTTAAGACAAACTTCTCCGTAGTGATAAGGGTATCTGCATAGATTCCCTGTCAGATGGGAAAGGCTGTTGTTTTCCAAGCTTAAGAAGGATGCATAATTTAGGCCAAGATAATCACCAGTGATGCATACAGCAGAGATTAATTTGAAAATTTAATATCAAATGATTGGAGGCCTTGCTTATGAAGCCACAGCTTCTAAATTATATTGAGGCATTGGTTAGTCACAGTGCTCAGGAGCCTCAATGTGCAGAAGAATATTAAAAGATACCACATGTCCTCTAATTAAAATCAGAGTAAAATGGAGTAATGATTGCAGATCTGATATTAGCAAAGGGTGGAGGGATGGTGGGAGAACAGTGCCAGGAAGCCGCCAGAGTCCGGGAACAGTGGCCTCCATGGGGAGAGGCCTTTCTCCAAATTGCAGCAAAATCCCTGGAAATTAGCAAGAGCCAGAGTGAAAGCTAATGTTAGTTCCTGGCATTATAGAAAATGAAAATATTGCTCTATCACCCATGATTTGGACAACGGTTTGGTCTGTTTGTTCAGTGTAAAGTGGCAACTGGGAGCAATTACAAACGGAGCCGAGCTTAGCTCGCACGTGACTCACTCTCAGTGACAATAGCAATTGGATGACTGCAAGGACCGAATGCTGTAGGAATTTGGGGTTGGTTGAGTATATTGTCTTGTTTGCTTTCTTTCTTTCTCATCTTCCTCCTGCCTCCTTTTCCGCTTCTCTGTCTCCTCTTCAACCTCCCTCTTCCTCCTCCTCTTCCTCATCTTCTTATTCTTTTTAAGGGAAGGTTAAGAAGAGAAGAGAAAACTAATCAAATGAGAAGAGTTTTCACTCATTCCTGAGTATAATGCCAAGGTTATTGAAGAGAACTGGCAGGCGCTATTATGGGCGCTATGATTTGGAATTGATTAAATGGCAATGGCGTGCTACATACCGATCCTTCCATGAAACTGGCATGAAAAATTAGTAAGAGTGTGTCCACCTTTGAAAGGCATGGGTTTCAAGGGAACTGACATCTGTTTGGAATAAAATCAGCATGTGAAATTTGTGAATATTTACCCCGAAGACATGAAAGCTGGTTGGCATGAATGCATCTCCAATGGCCAATGAGATCATATGATGGCATGTGAGAATAATCATTCATCTCTTCTTCATGACGCTATCCCTGTTTCTCACCACATGTGTTCGTCTCGAGATTAAACTCCCTAGGACTGAAGCAAAGAGTGAAGTGAGATTCGATCTAAAATCTTACTTACATATTACACATGTGCTTTTACTTTCTCACTTGATGCTCAGAGTCAATACCGTTAAATCATTATAACACTCTTTCCCACTGATTCCAGAAGCATCCTGAGAATCTTCTTAAGAGAGTGCTCAAAAAAAAAATCACTCTCCATATTCAGAGGTGCTATGGAAGCTGCCCGCCACACATTAGGAAAAGTTCAGAACTTTAAAAGCTTCCCGCCTACTTCGCACGCAGAGGAAGAGAAGACATGCACTCAAAGTGGCGGATCATAGAGCACTGGGTTAGGAGCGAGGAGTCCTGGATTTCCATCTCTTCTGCTTTTAACCCTGGTGATTTGGGACAAGTAATAGTAGCCCCTTGATCTTCAATTATGTTTGTGTGTGTGTGTTTAAACATTTTTATTGACATTTAATTCACATATCATATAATTCAATGTTAAATATTTTGAAGAGAATTATGCAAACAACCCCCCAATTTTAGAGCATTTTCTTCATTCTGTGTACATTATTATTGGCTCTCCGTCTCCTCCAACCTCTCCTGTCATACCCTAAAGAAACTATTAATCTCGTTGCTCTCTCTATAGATTTACCTAGCTTGAGTTTCACATAAAGAAAATCATTCAAGTCAAAAGAAGAAAGAAAAGTCAGACTACAACAGAATAAAACACAGAAGATCCTTAATCCAAAAGATAGAAGATAATAAAAATTAGAACAAGTTGAAAATGAATTAAAGCAAAAAGAAAAGATAAGATGTTAAATTTCAGCCTACTATATTTGCTATAATACATTTTCTGTCTGGAGGTAGAACTATTCATGTCCTTGGTCAGTGGATCTAGAAGATTCAATGGAGACTTAGTTTATGTGGGGCTCTGTAAATGGATCCCAGCCTTTGACTGTCACCCATAGCCTTCTGCAAACCATGTGCTTGGAATTTAAATGCTGAAGCATTCTCCCCTCTGATCTTGGATTTTACTGTTCATAACTGCTTTTAATATGAGTTGGTATGTGTCTTCTGTGGGGACTTAGCTGACACCCCACTTAGATGGCTGTTTGTTTTAAGAGAAGTCCTTAGGACCTCTGATAACCAGCCACGTTTTTGTTCCATAATTTCGACATCTATAAACAGAAGTAATCTGTACTAACAATACTTTTGTGAGTGCCATAACAACAAAGTGTAATAAAGAAATGATATTTTATGAGTCATGTGATGATATGGAAGTGAACTATCTTATTGATGTTATTAAACCTTGATCATCACTAAATCTCAGTTGCCTGGCTGTTTCATAGGTACAACTAAGTGCTGACAGAGGCAAGTTTAGCAGCTCATGAACTACCTTGAGTTCGAACATACTTTCTTTGCCCTTCAACCGGGAGAGTCAACAGAATCACATGTGGGCCAAAACGATGCCCTAGGGCTCGTTTTAAAGAGTAGCAACTGGGCTCTTTAAAGTTCATGAATGGCCATATAAGTTGCAACTTTTTTCTTTTCATTTTAAGGTATAACTACTGGTCTTTCCCTGACTGGAGGAAAGGTTGAAGAACACTGAAGACAAAGGAAAACAATGGACAAAGGGCCCAGGTGAACACCATTCGCCACTGCCATGAGACCAGAAGAACTCCAAGGTGCCTGGCTACCATTACTAACTGCTCAGAAACAGGTCACATTAGAAGGTCCTGGATAGAACGGGAGAAAAATGTGAGGCAAAACTCAAAATCAGAAAAAATATCAGGCTCACTGATCTGATAGAGACTGGTAGAATCCCTAAGTCTACGGTCTTTAGTCACCCTTCAGGTCTATAAATGGACTTACCCTCGTGGCTCCAATTTCAGCCAAGCAATACACAGGTCTCTAACGGGAACAGTAGTACTAAGCGAGGTCTGACCACCTTGGACTAATCAATCGTTTGAGATAAAAAGGGGTTAAGTTCAGAAGAACTAGGAGAGGTAGGCAAGAGAATCAGGAAACGTGGGGAAGAAGTGGGATAAGTGATGTTATGTTGCAGGGATTGCAATCTATGACATGAATCAAAATGTGTATGAACTGGAGACTGTAAAAATGATCATCTGCTCTGTTAACATTCACTCAATTCACCATGAAAATTTTAAAATAAAAAAGAGTCGCCTGTGGGATTCATTAAACACAGATTGCTGAGCATCAACCTCAGAGTTCTGGGCCCAGGAGCAATGTGTTGAGACCCTGGAATTTGCCTTTCTAACAAGTCCCTGTGGGGTGTTATATTTCCAGAACAATACTGTCACAACCTTTGCCCCTCCTAAATATAATCTTCTAATGTGAGACTCATTCCCCCCACTTTAAAAATATCAATAGCCCCCTCACCACACACACATGCACACACACACACACACACACACACACACACACTTTTTTCAGTCTGTCATTACGTAGGGTTCAAAACCCCTGTGGTGATGGTTGCGCTGCAGGAAGCAAGTAGCTCATGTCACAGCAATGACATCAGTCAAATGGCACGTGTTTTGCTATATAAAGGGATTTTTGGGGGGGTGGGGGGATCCATTATCTTCACTTCCATGTTCCCATAAACTTTTTGAAGCCCCCTGGCATATATCCTAAAGAGCTGCGTTGGTAGCGCTATTGGGTGAGCACTGGGTGGCTAACGATGTGGTCAGGTCAGTGGTTTGAATCTATCAGCTGCTCCGCACGGAAAAGATGAGGCTGTCTGTCGGTTCCTGCAAAGATTCACAAGCCTCAGAGATCCTATAGAGGGCTGCTATCGGTCAGGCCTCACTTGGTGGCAGTGGATATGTTTGTATCAACCAATACTTACCAACTTGCCATTTTGATATCCATCAGACATCAGCGTGCCTTTGGAACATTTAAAAAGCTAAAAGAGAACTCTAGAAGTCCAGGACTCTCCTGCGATGTGAATGTTCTTCCCCTTTATGTGGGGCCAGAGCCGCCCCAGTCAAATCAAGGTTCTTCTGCAAAAGAAAGAACCTGAAGAATCCTCTGCCTGGCATCCGGCCAGCCAGGTGCCCACGGGTCTTTGCTGAGATGGTTGAGCCTGAGCGGAGATCGCAGGCTTGCCGTAGCAGTTTGTCCCCATTGCTTATTTGTTCAGATGAGCCCGTCCATCTGTCCGCATGCCACAGATCCTGGGTGGCAAAAAGTAATAAAGAGAAACCGTTCTTTGACAGCCCTCCCGGCATAATGCCGGCGTGAGCAGCGGCTGTTGCCTCAGAATGTCACTATTATTTCCAACAGCCCCCGATGGATCTGCTGACCCTGGTGAGACAAAGGAGAGGCGCCGTTAACAAAGGGGCAGCATGCGCCGCGCTTCCACAGTGCCTTTTACTGCCTATCGATTGGCATATTGACTGCGATTCAAGGCCCCTTCTCCCGTTAAAGTTGTCACTGGTGGGTTTATTTAATAAGTCTCAACATGGAACGTGACCACCACTGGGCTGCCTGGGTTTCTGTGCTGCCTGACAACACGAGAGCCCAGGTGGCACTGTCCAATAAGCTTTGGACTGCCACCTGCAGAGTCATTGGTTCAAACCCACCAGTCCCTACTCAAGAGCCAGAAGAGGCTGTCTACTCTGGTGAACATTCACAGCCTCGGAATCCCTTTTCAGAGTCACCGTGAATCAGAATAAACGCGGTGGAGGCGGGTTTGTTAGCTACACTGTGGAGTGAGTGGCTTAGAAGGGTAAACGTGTCCCCCCACCCCCCACCCCCCCAGGTCCCAGGTCTGCCACTACATGCTCCAGGACCGTGGTTGAACCACTGCTCTCTGAACTTCCGGTTTTCTATCTTTATCCCAAGTCTGACCCAAGAATAGTCGACAATCCCATGATTCTTATTTCGGGACTTACTTCAGCTCCCGTGGGCTGCAGCATGAACTGCAAGAGAAGGTCCTCAAAATAGCAGCCAAGTAATTGCCATGTATATTCACATAGCGGCAGCTGTAGTCGCAGAGTGGCCCCTCCCCGGCTTCCTCTGCAAGGGGGATATGCCAGAATGAGAAACAAAATTACTGTGTCCGTTCAGCAAATTCCTCCTGACAAAATCTTTAAGCGTTGACAAGAGTAATATACTGAAAATTAGTTTAGAAGTGTTTCAAGTTTCAAAAATCAATCAAAATCAAATTAGGTTCTGAAGATGCTGTCTGTTGGGTTTTAGGAAAAAATAAAGATTCGCTTCAGCAACTTGGAAAAGTGGTTTTGACCCCAAAAGAGGTGACTCTCAGAGAAAATGATTGTCTTCCCTCACGTTGCCTTTTCGAACCTTACTGAGTGTGTCCTTGTGTTATTGTCCTAGATGTTTGTAAATAACTTACCAGCTGACCTACATTCTCATCCTGTTTCTCGCCTTCCTACCGTGCACTCGCTACCCCCCTTTGCAAAGCTGAGAAAAGCAAAACAAGCAACAAATAAAACAATTGGAAAACAAAAGAACGAGCCTTCTCTGCCAGACTTGGGGACCAGAAGGGAAGGGTATATGTAGTCTCTGTGAGGAGGCCCCGAGTAGTAGAAATGGTGAACAAATTCAGCTACTACCCCAAAGGCTGGTTGTTCGAGTCTACCCAGAGGTGCTTCTGAACAAAGGAGCGGCCACCTGCTTCTGAAACATCAGGCATCAAAAGCCCGACAAAAGACGTTTCTACTCTGCCAGGCAAGGAGTGGCCATAAATTAGAGTCCACTCCACTGCATCCGGTCTGGTCAGATGGTCAAGGGCAAAAGGGCAGAGGGTGGGGGAACCATCTATAGTGTATGGGAACGAAAACCTCTTTGGGATAAATAATGAGCAGGCCTTTCAGCTTAGGCTACATTCCTTCTTCACATGTGTCAGTGACCATCTTCTGGAAGGATGTCTCAGTGTGTCATGATGGGTCACTGCCATGTTTCAGTCTCCCAAGCCAAGGAAAGGGCAATTGTGACCACTGACCTTTTGTGGTGCCTCAGGACATCTGTGGAATCAGAAAGTCACACAGTAACTCAGCCCACCCACCTTGACTGTCTGCTGATCTAGCTGGGTCCTGGGAGTTCTCAGAGAGCTTTAGATGTATGTGTCCCCAAACCAAGCTGGTCACCAGGAAGCGGTCCCAGACTCTCCTTCTGCTGCTTGTCAATGTCCCTCATCCCTGAAGCTGCCCTAACTGACATGACCCCTGAAGGCCATCATTGCTCGGTCCGAGAGTGTGATTGTCTGATATTTCAAATGCTTCTCAACCTCTGAGAGTGGAATTTGAAAAAAGGATTTCCCTCTACTCCATGGGAACTGAGTCTCACCCAAATGATCTCTTCCTAGACCTGGAGTCTTGTTATTTAGAGATAGCTTGCTTAAAGCAGCACGCAGGCCCAGACATGGGCTGCCTGTGTCTCTGTGCATCTTGTTCTTGTTAGGTGCCATCTGGTCAAGTCTGTCTCGTCGCAGCCCCGTGTACTACGTGGCTCAAGCCTGTGCTGTCATCACAGTTGTTCTTGTGTTTGAGTCCGTCAGCGCAACCCCTGTTCCCATCCATGAGATTGATGTGTGCATATGTGGAAATGTCTGTGTCTGCATGTAAATTGAGGAATTTAATTTAATGCTCTACCTTGACGTGCCCCTTTATTCTCAAGTTAGCTCATAGCTTATTTTTTTGTTGCTTCAAATCATCTTTTTTAAAAAAAAATTTTATTAGGGACTCATGCAACTCTTATCACAATCCATACATATACATACATCAATTGTATAAAGCACATCTGTACATTCTTTGCCCTCATCATTTTCAAAGCATTTGCTCTCCACGTAAGCCCTTTGCATCAAGTCCTCTTTTTTGCTTATTTTTTTATATATAAGAATGTAGAGTCTCCTAATATATGGAGAAATGTACATGTGCATTGTATATTAAATAATATTTTGGAATTACTATGAACTCTTTGGTTGTCAGAATGGTACTCCAGTTAAATAAAAGAAAGTCCAATTTTTCAGAGAGAAATGTTGAACTACGTAGGGGTATCACAATGTATGCAAGTTACTCACATAATTTAGGGTTTTTAAAATCACAAATTGATAGACTAATAGATTAGAAAGGTAGATAAATAGCATGCATGACAACATATTTAATCTAACTGGAAAGTATATGAATGGTATACAACTCTCAACTTTTCAAAAGGCTTGAAAAAAAATTTTAATCATCACTTGGAGAGAAAAAGTTGACTTAAAGAAGTTTGACACAAAAGAATGCATACTATAAAATTCAATTTATATAACTTTGGAAGCATGACTGTGGTAAAACTATATTGAAAAACAAGACAGTAATTATCCTAAATGTCAAAATAGTGGTTGCCTGTGTTGGATAAGGAGCCCTGGTGACAAAGTGGGTACATGTTAGATTGCTAACCACAAGAGCACCAGTTGAAGCTGCATGCCTCCTGTAGGAGCCAAATGGCCTTCTATGCCCATAAAGAGTCCCAGACTCAGAAATCCACAGAGACAGTTCTACTCTGTCCTACAGGGTCACTGTGAGTCACAATCAACTCGATGCCAGTGAGTTTGGTTTGGTGGTGGATGAAGACAGATTTGTGACTGGGGAAGACTGTGGAGAGAATTCATGTTTTATTTCTCATTGGTAATAAGGCATTTTATAAAAAATTATTACTGGTAATGTTTTATTCCTTAACCTATAGTTAGATGGTTAAACCCTAATTCATATGTGTCTACTATTTCACAATCAAGTAAGGTATTTAAAAATCTTGATTACTTTAGCTATAATACCTAACACAGTGATACTAACGTACCATATCTACTCAAGTATAGGCCGACCCGAATATCCGCTGAGGCACCTAATTTTACCACAAAGATGGCATTAAAAATGTGCTGAAAACCTGGCTTATACTCGAGCATATATGGTATTCATGCTTTCAACAAATACTTGTTGCAAACTACTATGTGTGATGGACATGTTCGTGTTTATGTGTATAACTAGGTATGTGTGTGGGGTGTCTTAGAGAGGGTAGATATTCATGTGTGATACTACTGAATGACTAGTTGGACTTTTACATTAATAACACAGTTTAGTAAGATATGGAAATAACAATAATTTATAACTTATCAGGGGTCCATGAGGATGGGAGAGTGGGCGGGGGTGAGGAAAAAGAAGAGGAGCTAATATCACCAGCTCAAACAGAAATAAAATATTTTTCAAATGATGAAGGCAACATGTGTACAAATATGCTTGATACAATTGATGTAGGGATTGTTCTAAGAGCTGCAATAACCCTCAATAAAATGATTTATTTATTTAAAAAGTGAGGGAAAGAACACACTTTAGGGGTACTTTTATATTGTAGTCTTCACACAGCCACTGAAATAATTTCTCTAAAGACAGTTTTTATTATTTCTAGGTACTGTCAAGCCCGTCTCTATTCACAGGGACTCTGGACAGCAGATGAAAACCCTGCCTGGCTCTACCCCTTCCTTAGAGTTGTTATGATTCATCCAGCCGAGAGATGAAATCTACAGACTAGATCTCGTTATATCTACTCTGTACCAGTTCTCCAGTCTTCATCATATAGATTCTAAGCCCCAACCACAACATTCCAAACTCCCATGGGTTTATCACAGTTCTCCAGTCTTATTTCTCATTGTCCTTCTACATTACCAGAAAACCAAATGTACCAAAGTGCTCTCTTATCTGAAAAGGCCATAGGTTTTCATGCTTTATGCTATTTATTTGACTTGATAAATAGCTTTATTTGACATAATAAATAGCTTTATGTTATTTATTCTACTGGTCTTTTCTGGTGGTTACTTTTGGTCGACCTTCAACAGCAAATAACAAAAGTCTTGCAAATCTTGTCTACCTTCTTTTTTATAGTTAAACTCTCAACTAAAATGGTATTTACAAGAAACATTTTCTAGTGCCCTAGGCAAAATTATTCTCTCTGCTTTACTGTCTTCCCGGGTAAGTTCAGAATCTATTGATAGCGGTGAGTTGGGTTTTTGGAAGGCAGGTGGGTCAGAGACTATCAATCTCATGTTGTAGACAAGGAAACTGAGGTCTGAAGGGGAAATTTACATGCTAACATGATGGACAGACCGAGCAAGATACACCACTTCACCTGTTTGCGTAATTGAGCTATCGCCTCAACCTGTATGGTGTATGCTAGAATCTAATTGCCTTTCAGCAAGATCAGAAGTTACAGGGAGTGAAGGTGAGGTTGAAGAGCGAGTGTCTAGGGACTTCCTGGAAACAATTCCAAAGGCGCTGAAAGCTTAGTTCCGACACTAGACGCCTTAACTAAATCCTGTGTTTGTTTGTGAGTAGTCACAATTGTTCCTGGCACGTTCATTTCAGATTTTCAGGGATTTGGGCTTTAGCTGGCAAAGAAAGTTGTATAAATGCAGGAAATGGGAAGGGAAAAATACAAGAGAAGCCAAATAATCAGAAGCTATTAAACTCATGAAGTGGGTTGGCTTGACTTACCGTTTATTAGGAGATGTTAGTCTTTGCTCTTTATTCAGTAACTGTTGACCTTTCAGTTCCCAAAATTAGCTGTTGACTGACTCATTGAAGCCAAGAGTAAAATTTCCAGCTCTGATAAACTGTGAGGATTGTAGGGTGAGCACAATAAATACTATTATTAACAGCCTAAATTACATTGGCCTGTAATTGTATATAGTATTATTTTTCATCCATCTGCTGGATGCTAGAATATACATCATAGCACCCATTTCAGGCACTGGAAAACTAGAATTGAGGCATGTTAAGTGACTTTACAAAGCTCACAGAAATAGAACTGGCATTATGAGGAAGGAACCATATATTCTAACTTCGAGAGATGCTAAGAGGGCTTTCAAAGAACAGCGTGACTTATGGAGTGTAGTATGAGTTAGAAGGCATTTCAAAGCAGAAGCATCCTCAGCAGAAATGTCCATGAATTTGAGGTAGGGATGGGAGTAGGAACAGCGGTGGGACAAGTAGCTCCCCCTGGCTGGCTGAATTGGCCTAAGGGCACAAGGCAGTAACCAGAATCTGCTTTCCTGCTACACTCTGACTCTTATATTCTCCTTACTGGGAATGAAGGTGTCACCTGGGCTATCTGTACTATTGTCTAATCTCTATCAACACCTTGAGCTAAGATAAATTTGGTTTGAACACATTAAAAAGCATTTGGCGTAAGACTTGACTATGCTATTAACTATAGGTAGCTATTTTTACATAAATAAATGATAATCATATTCTCTATTTTAAGTGTAAAGTGGTCATATGTGTTTATTATACTCATCCCTTATATTACAAACATTTATTTAACATTGACTCAGTGCCAGGCACAGTATGAAGCTTTGAATTCATAAAAAGGGCAAAGTGTTTTGTAATCGTGGAGCAGAATCTAGTAGGTATAGAAGCAGAATAGAACTTAATCTATTTCAGAAGATCTGAAACTCTTTAATAAATTATAATGATGAATACTTCTACAAATACACCCACACAGACACACACCCACACAAGAGAGAGAGGAGAGAGAGAAACACACACACACAGAGAGAGAGAGAGAGAGAGAGAGAGAGAGAGAGAGAGAGAGAGAGAGAGAGAGAGAAACATTTATTTCCATTGATGGAGGAAAATATTACAATATATCTAGACTCCACCAAAACCCAAATGGCACATAATCCTCTGTTTAAAGTATTCTGGAATAGAGGATTATAAATGTGAGCAAAAGTTTATAATATACCATATTCAAGATACTAGAAATAAAAGTGGTATGTTTCATTGGCTGTCTTCAATTCACACAATCTACCACTATTCCTTTCTAAGATCTCTGTGCTGTGTTAGATAAAGGAAACTACATTTCTCAGAACTTCCTTGCCCAGTGTTGTTCTAAGGGAGAGTGTGACAGCGACACTATATTTGGATGTCAACAGAGAAAGGGAAGTTGCAGACAGATATGTGAAATCTGCAGAGGGTTCCCAACAAGTCCTTAAAAAACACATGCTACTTCTACTGTTGACTGAAAACAGCTGGTGGTGACTTCCCAGCATTCCTGAAGAGTTTCCATGGTATTCTCGATAATGCTTGAAAACCGACACTGTGCTTTTAGCCCAAGCCTTCTGTGACATGGTTCTGATTTTTGTCCCTTGGCTTCCAGCAGCTGGGTGATGCCTCAGTTTTCACACTGCATCTGTCTTATATGGAATGCATCGAATGGCTGCTGTGGGTTTAGGTTGTTTGTTTGTTTGGAGGGGTGGACTAAAACTATCCTGATACAAGAGTACAGCATGGTCTCTCTTTTTTTATTCCTTAGGGTGCCAACTAACTTTTATCATGCTCATTTAGTCCTATAGCACTGCCCTTTCTACATTACTTCTAAGTATTTCATAAGTACTTTATGGCTTATTGTCAAGGGAGCCAGTCCTAACAAATCATCATGGGTCCAGTAGGCACATTGTAGAGCGATAATAAGTAAATAATATAGTCAAAGTCATAGAGAAATAGAGGAGCTAGAAGAGAGAGTAAAATGAAGGAGTCAGACACATTTCATGGTAGCATGTTCGCCTCAACTCCTTTTGGTGGGACAGGGCAGGAGAGTGGGCAGGAGAGAGGGGGAGGGGAAGGAGGACTAGGAGAGAGGGGACAGGGGAGCAAAGACCGGCAGAGAGAGGACTGGGAGAGAGAGTGCTCATTATTTCTAATCAAGGCTTATATACCTTGGGGGGTGTGCAAGTCCCCTAATTACATGTAAAGACAGACATCACAGGAAGGGGTTGTACTATAAGTAACACAGTAATGAGAAGGGGATGATCTAGGGCTAAACATGCAATAGGAAGGGGAGGGATTGGGGTACACATGTGACAAGATTGGCAGATCCTAGATTCTGGATGGCAGCCTAACTTTGGATATCACTGAACAGGTTTGACCACTTCTTTGGCCCTCTGGAAACAATTACTGTCCTTTTCAGTAGGGTGTGAGTACCACCTATAGTGGACTAGATGCCTTGAGGGCCAATATCTCTAAGCATCTGACCTCCACCATATGCTGGCAAACAGCCTCTAATGTTTGGCATGTCTTTGGGAAGACAAAGCTGGGGAACAGTCTTTTTATATCCCACAGCTTAGATCCAAAATATGCACCCACCTACTGCACCAGTAATAGACTGCCAAATGCCTTAGGCAACATGGTCAACTCACTGCCCTTGAGGTCATGCCAATTCGAAGCGACCCTCACAGGACAGGACAGAACTGTACCTGTGAGATTTTGAGACTGCAACACTTTACTGGAGTAGAAAGCCCCATCTTTCTGCCTCAGAGTGTCTGGTGGTTTTGAAGTTCTGACCTTGCAGATCACAGCCTTACACGTACAGTGCTTAACATCACTGTCTCTGGAACCCAAGTTCCTGAGTTCAGTCCTGGTGCTAACATTATTAATGGGCAAATTGTCTGGCCTTTTTCCTCCAGTTATATCTTCTATGAGGGCAGTGATAATGTATACATTATAAGGCTATCATTGAGATTCAATTATGAAAAATAATATTCAATCATTAAAACAATTAAAAGTGCTATACATAGTTTTTAAAGAAAAAATAACAACTACCTGCTATCAATGTTTTCAAATTTAACATTCAATGTCTAGGCAATTTCCATTGTAAATGCTCTGTGCTTACCAGGCTGACTAGAGCAGGCACGGTGGTCCTCAGGTGACAGGTAAGGAAGCCAGCACTCGGACAGGTGAAGTCCTTCCTCTAAGGTGAGCGATGGTTAGCAATGGTAAAGCAAGACTCAAACCTGGGTCTCATGACTTTGAGAACGTGCTTGCTTGGTTTCTCTGGTCCTTCAAAATGGAAAGCCCCAGATGCGTACAAAGAGCAACCAATCAGAGGATAGTACTGTGGATTCCAATACTAGCACTCCAGGTAAAAGGGATTCGATGGAAGGAGGGGGAACACTAGCAACGCAGTTGTGTGAGATGGAGCACCAGAGAGAGGAAATGAGATGTGTCCCACAGGATGGAACGAAGGAAGGTTAAAGGCTTATTGATCTTGAGTGGGAAAACATTCTCCTGACGTTTCATCCCGCTTTCAGATCAGCTGGCATCAAAAAGGGCTCTGTTACAGAGCTCAGCTTTGGAGATGGTGTAAGAGATACTACTGTTTGCTGACATGGAGGCACCCAGATGGCTTTTGATGGTGTGAGCTGAACTGCAAGCTGATCAAAGATGTGCCAAGTGACAGGCAGCAGCAGCCAAGGACACATGGCCTCTCAAAATGAATCCATTTCCTGACCTAAGATGGAACTGACTTTCTTTTCAAATAAAGAAGGGGCAAAACCACCCAGCTTGTACTCCAGGGGCAAACCTGGTTTATGTTACAGTCTTCCCCACCAATTATATTGGAGGAGCCTCAAAGCTACTAGGTGAGGGGAGGCTAGGCTCCGTTTACTAGACACGGTTTACAGAGGGTGAAACTGAGGGTGAGAAAGTACAAGGGCAGACCACAGAGGCAGTGAAAGGTATAGTAATGGATTATGGCTCCCCATATGGCCCAATGATTTTCATACTATTGCACATCATATCTAGCATATTTGACTTTTCACAAACCAGGCTTGATAGTGCCCCTGTATGAATATATATGAATATAGCTGTCAATCAAACCCGATAATAAATTTATGTATCTTCATTTCTCATTCACCTTTATAAACTATCAGCTATGATTGATTACTATTACTTATTAACATTTTTATAATTATCTATAGCTATGCATCCATAAATTACCTATCATTCATTATAGGACCAGATTGGCCATGTTTTCACAGACACACTTATGATGTGATATATGTGTGATTAATTACACCACCCAAGAAATACGTGGTTGTTGAAAACATCAATACATGTTTATAGCCACTGTATTTTTTCATTCTCTCTCTGATTTACTTAACCTGCCTGACCATTGGTTTTCTACACTGTAAAATGAAGATATAATGCTCACCTCCAAGGTTGATGGGAAGATCTAATAAGCTAGTAGGTAGATGACATGGAGCACAGCTCTTAGAACAGAAGAGAGCAGTCCATAACATATGAGCATAATTATCCCTTCTCATTCCCTTTAGCCCAAACTTGCTTTCTCTCTTGGTCATCTGATCCTCCTCTGATTCCAGTTGGTCTTGATTTTTCTTCTCTTGAACCTCCATGCCATTTATCTTGTAGATCAGTTATATGGATATTGCCATATAATTTCATGGATTTTCCATTTCAGGACAAGCACCTTATTATAGATATGAGCATATGTCAAAAAGAATTTCAAACACTGTTCCAGTTCATACATGCATAGGTTTACTCCAAAGAAAATATATTTAAACACGTTTGTGCATATCTTCACACAAGTTCTTTCTGTAGCACCCTTTTCTTAGTCTGATTTGGGTGACTTCAACAACAACAACAACAACAACAACAAAATAAACCCAGTAACTTCTGAGGAAGTTTATTGGGCCAGCTAAAGTCCAGGAAGAATGTAAGAGCCACCCAATAAAACGACAACAGTTAGATCAAAGGTTAGAGCAAGTGTTTTATTTTACTACAAAGAAGCAATATTGATAGATTTGCTTGAAGAACACAGCATTATCACAGGGGCTTATTATCAAGAAGTCTTCAGAAAATTGAAGACTATGTTAATTCAAGAATGAGTATATGACCTAAGTTGGTACAACTAGAGTCCTTCCCAAAATTTTATAGACAGACACTTATAAAAGATCTCTTTTCCCCCTAAATGACACTTGATTAATGTAAACCAAAATTTTATACTGCTTTTCCCCGACTCTCATTTTTAATTAGAAAAATTAGTTGCTTTATTGGGGACTCTTACAAATCTTATAACAATCTATCACTCAATTGTATTAAGCACACTTGTACATATGTTGCCATCAACATTTCCAAAACATTTTCTTTCTACTTGAGCCCTTGGCATCAGCTCCTCTTTTTTCCCCATCCTTCTCCCACCCGTGTATATCCTTGATCAATTATATATTATTTTTTTCATATCTTACACTGTCTATTTTCTCCCTTCATCCACATTTCAATTATTCATCTCCCTGGGGTGAGGGGGGCTATATATCTAACCTTGTGATGAGTTCCTGATTTCTCCTACTTCCTCCAGACCATCCCCCTACCCTCATAATATCACTACTCCCACTACTGTTCCTGAGGGTTTTATCTGTCCTGAATTCCATGTGTCAAAATCTCTTATCTGTACCAATGTGTGTACTCTGATCTAGCCAGATTTATAAGGTGTAACTGAGTCATGGTAGTTGGGGAAGAAAGAAATTCAGGAACCAGAAGAATAATCTGTGTTTCATTGGTGCTATACTGCACCCTAATCGAATCATTCCTTTCTTGTAACCCTATGGTGAGGTGGGGGGGGGATCTAATCATCTGCAGATGGACTTTGGGTCTCCACTCCAACCCCCCTCATTCATATCTATAAAATTGTTTTGGGGGGATCTTTTGATACATGCTACCATTGACACATCAAGATCACAGAGGCTGGTGTGCTTCTTCCATGTGGGCTTATTTATTTCCCTGCTAGATCACTGCTTGTTTAACTTCAAGCCTTTAAGACCCCAGATATTGCATCTTTTGATAGCCAGGCACCATGCACTTTCTTCCCCACATTTGCTTATGTACCCATTTTGTCTTCAGCGATTGTGTAGGGAAGGTGACTATCAAAGAGTGTTCTTGTGTTAAGGGAGTCCTTGAGTAGAGGTCCAAAGTCTGTCTGTTATCTAAATACTTAACCTATAAATATATGTTCGTTGGCATCTATCCCTTTCATTATAAATTAATATATTTACATACATATATATACACATCTATAGCTAAACCTCTATAAATAGATTTTGCCTCCTATTTTTTCCCTCTATTTCCTTTTACCTTCCTCCTGTCCCACTATCATACTCACCCTCCATTTGGCTCTAAGTAATTCCTCTCAGATACATTGAACTTGATCAAACCCCACCAGGTATTATATGCCCTCCTTGCCATCAATTTTAGATCTCTTGTTGCTCTCTTATCCCTGAGATTGTTGTCTCCCCAATCTCCCGTCCCAGCCCCTCCTCTTCCATGGTCCCCCTGAACTGCTGGTTTCCACTCTCCTTAAGGCAAGGGAAATCTTCTTGTGGCAGAAGAAATGAAGTCAAATCACAGGGAAATGTGAGTAATAGAGATAAGGGAAAAAATAGGTTCTAGATATTTTTTAAGTCGTTAGAGCTCCCTACAGCCATCTGTACCTCTGGATTTCCCAATTACAAAAACCAATAAATTCTCATTTTATTCAAAGTTTGAATTTCTTATAAAGACATTTTCATGTAGTCATTTTATTACCTCAAATATGCACACAATATTTTTACCATTTTATTTCATATGTATTATCTTGCATGAGACTCAATGCAATATTGTCAGATCAGATGGTATTATTTTATGATCCTGCTTTTGAGAGAGAAAGCTGTAATCAGAGAATGAATTGTTCAGGCAGAAGTTGGTTAACGTAATGGGAGCCAAGAGAGAAGGAAAACTTTCTGATTTGGGGGAGCAGAGGACTTACTGTGTCCATCCTAGGGTCTCACTAACAAACAACACAGTTGAGTGTCCATTAAATGAGGCCTATAACAATATCTCCCTACTCCATATTCAGCAAGTCGGGATTGAGCTCAGTCAACCTTTCAACATTGTTATTTGTGGGCTTAATAATTCTCTATCTTAGTGTGTGTACAAATATATGTGGTAGCTATATATCACCTATGCTAGATGCCACACAGTTAAGAGCCCAACACTAGCCAGTAAGTTGGCACTTAGGCCCCATGCAGTGGTGCATCAGAAGACAGATCTGGTCATTTATCTCTGAAAGACCACCAACTTGAAAATGGGATGTAGCTGTCCTAGTCAACAACAACCTTCGCCAAAAAAATCTTGTATGTTTTTTGTGCAGACATGTGTTGCTTAACATCCATGATATAGTCTGTGAAACAGTGCATTATGTGATTGCGATATTGCGTGAACACCATATCATAGATGGGTCCTGCCTTTTTTGTTCAAAGCTTCCCAAACAAATATTGAGTCGTAGCAAAAATATGGCACCGCCAGGATGCTAAGAAGAATAGGCTTTTGTGTTTGCTCCTCAATTCATGTCATTAGCAGTTTTTCCCTGTCTGACATAGATCACACGCCCTTTCGCATTCACCCGGGAGCTTTCAGTGGAGCCACTACTTAACAGCTTGGAGAATTCCCTTCTTTGTTTTTGAAGATCATTGTGATTGTCAACTCTGACATGCCTAAATGGCAAACAATAATATTCACTGAGTTTTTGCCTTCTGGTTGTGGGATAACCTTTTGTTTTCCTTCGACATCGATACTTCTTGCTCTTTTGCTTTTGCTATCCCTAGCCCTGGCTTTGCTGTGTGATGGTAGTACTTTTGAAAGAAAATGAAACAGAGAGATAGCTCTATAAATTCAACAGATACATGATACATAAAGTGAGATTGAATGCTGCTACCCAGGAGTTAAGGCATCTACAGTTGTACAGTAAACTTTTAGGTAGAAAGTACAGTATAGTACACCCATAAGCCAGTAACGTAAGTTTTTACTATAATTCTTAGGATATATATGTATCACGGATTATATATTTTAGTTACCATTATACACTTGGCAGTGAAATTGCATTGTATACAAGACATGACCAGTAAGTTTTGCATGCAGAAAGTTGGTGCATTCACTATGTCCTGCTCACTGATAAGAATTTCTACATTCTATTATAATTTCTGAACTCTATTATATAGAAATGTATATGCAGTCAGATATTGCCCAAATGGATATTATACAGCCCAGTGATATGAAACCCATATATATACACAGTGACACCCATGAGAACCAAAACTAGGTGGATTTATCTTTTTTCCAGATCTTGAAAATTTTCCAGCTATGAAAGTCTGTGGTCTCACCACTGTTCAATAACTCATTGTACTTCAAAATATTTCAGCTTTCCTCCTCTGCTAACTTTCTGCTTACACGACTTCTGGTTGTCACAGGTTTTATTGTATACATGATATAGAGTTGATATAGATGTGGGTATAGGTATATAGTGATATAGATAAAGATAGATAAACATGTATCTATGGAATTATATATATGGGTATATCCGATATAAAACACAATGAAAAAAATCAAACCCACTGCTGTCAAGTTATGCCCAGAGTGACACAGTAGAAGAGTGTATAACTAACTACTCCTTAGGGTTTCAAGTCTGTATATTGTTATGGGAGCTGCCAGCCTCATCTTTTAAACTCAAAGAAACTGGTGGTTTTGAACTACCAACCTTGCAGTTAGTCACCTGATGCACATAAATAAAATATAAACTCAGGTATATAATGCATGTATCTGTGCTTTTCTTTATATCTATACCTATGCCTACACCTACATGCATGTCTATATTTATATAGTGAAGAGAATTTGAAGCACTCCCTGATGAGAATCAAAAACTAGAGTCTTTCATGTGGATTATGTCTCAACATAAAGTGAAAAACATCTTGACAATTGAAACAATAAGCAAAATCATGATACATAGAAAAATATGAGAGTTAAGGATTTCACTTTATTGGTTCCATGACATACAACCAAGAAGACAGCAGTCAAAAAAAGTGCACAACCCAGTGCACTGGGGAAATGTGCAAATGATCTTTTGAAAGTGTTAAGAAGTGTCACAATGAATACTAAGGTGCACCTGATCTAAGTCATGGTATTTCCATTACTTCACATTCACGTAAAAACTGGGTAATGAAAATGATGAAGAATTGAGGCATTTGAATTATGAAGTTGGCAAAGAATATTAAATATGCCATGAGCTGGTAGAAGAACAAACTAACCTATCTTATAAAAAGTTCAGCCAGGAGGCTCTTTAGAAGTGAAGAGAGCAAGTCTTTGTCTTACATACTTTGCACATGTCATTAGGGAAGAACAGACACTGGAGAGGGTCACCATGATTGCTAGAGGGTCAGAGATTATATGCTCTGATTATATATACAACCCTGTAATAAATGTGGATCTACCAGTGGATTCATGGATAGAGAAGCAGGCTCAACAGGCATGGGAGGGTGAGAGGATGTGTACAATTTTTTCAAAGCTATGTATTTAATTCTTTTTTTATAAAACCACCTTATCACCTTCAATGTACTCTACATTACATTATTAAATTTGTCAAATCTGTGATTCCATGATTGGAAACATTTTTCAAACTCATCTGTTTTGATAACTGACAGCACTTCCCTCTTTTTTCTCACATCTTCTACATCATCAGATCATTGTCCTTTCATGCCCCTCTTCATTCGTGGCAACAAAAAGAAGTCACACGGAAAGAGGTAAGGTGTGTTAGTTGTTTGGGGCAAGAAGAGGCATGCTGCTTTTTGCCAAAAGCTGAAATAGCTGTGTGAGCAGGTGCATTGTCATGGAGGCAAAACCAATGCCATGTCTGCCACAAACCAGGCCTTTTTTGTCATACACTGTTAGGCAATCTTTACAGAGTCTCAAAATAGAATGCTTGATTAACAGTCTGACCTGGTGGAATGAACGCTTGATTCCACCAGTCTGACCTGGTGGAATGAACATCAAATACACTATCCCCCTCACATTTAATTTTTAAAAAAGAGCATTGTTTTGATCTCTTGATTCACTTGACGAGCTTTATTGGGTTAGGTGATGATGGCTTCTTCCACTGGCTTGATTGATGTTTGTTTGGGGGGCTCCTCATCAGTAATGACCTTGGGAAAATGTCTGGGCCGCTTCGGAGCTGTTCTTTCAAAGCATGGCATATTTCCACTTGATGCTTTTGTTCCTGGTCAGTCAGAAACTGAGGCACAAATTTCCCAGTGACCCTTCTCATTCCCAAATCTTCTGTTAAAATTCGCTGATCCGAGCCCCAGGCTAGTCCAGATGACTCCCCATGTCTTTTGCAGTCTGTTGTGGGTCTTCAAGCCGAAGTGCATGAATTTGATGGATACTTTCATCGTTTGGGAAGTTGGCAGATGTCCAGAATGAGACTTGTCATCAATAGATGTTTCACCTTTTCTGAAACTAGAAAACCACTTGTACAATTGAGTTTTTCCCATAGTGCTGTCCTTGTAAGGTGTGTTCAACATCACAACAGTTTCTGTTGCATTTTTCCCAGAGCAGGAATCAAAATTTCACAGCTGCATGCTGTTCTCTTACATCGCCATCACAAAAAACGGGGCTCAAGCGACTGCTTTAATGAAAAAAATGCAGCATGACCAGAAAGAACCTTCCCAGGCAACTTTATGCTCCCCTAGGGGGAAAAATGTGTACTATGAAAGCTCTGCCCAGTGAAACTTTGTGTGTGTGTGTGTGTGTATTTGACAGATATTGACTATGTATATTCAAGGCTTTCTGTGCCAATAAACAATTATAGTCTCAGAAATTTACTGGGACAGTTCTACCCTGCCCTATAGTTGGCATTGATTCAAGGACCGTGAGAGTTTGTATTACTTTCCTGCAAATATATCCATGAATGAGGTAGAACATACATGGGCAAAGTTATGAACAGTGTCTTAGACAAAACCGAACATTTTGAAGGAATGAGCTTCTGGGCCCAAGGTCTCAGGACCATAGTTTCATGGGACCCCAAGATAATTCGCAGTAAGATAGCTCAATCCACACTGTTTTACAGCCTTCTTTGGTGAGTTGTGACTGGCACCTTAAAAGCTAGCGGTAACTCATCTGAGGTACATCTATTGGTCTCTTCCAATCCAGAAGAAATAGGAGTGATGAAAATGAAGGCACAAGGAAATAGTTAGTCCACTGGATTAATGAACCATGCTGACATCAGTCTCAACAACCTGGAGACCAGACAACCTAGATCGTATCTGGCTGCCACTACCAACTGCTTTTTAAAAGTTCACATTATCACGCTCTGGATAGAACAGTAGAAAAATGTGAAAATTGAGCCCAAAGTAAAAATTAAGAGCAAGCCTACTTGTCAGATAGAGGTTGATGGACTATATGACCTTGCCGGTCAAGAACTGAAACCAACCCAGTGGTTCAAATTTTAGCCAAACAAGAGACACATTGTTAATGGGCGCAGTGGCACTATACGGCACACTTATCTTAGAAGGTCAACCACCGAGCATGCGCAGGGCTGCACTTGCCCTAGGACAAGGTTGAGAAAGGAGGAACGGAAACAGGAAACACAGGGAAGCAGCGGGATCAGGGAAGCTACATTGAGAGGACCACAATTAGTGGGATGAAATAAAATGTGTATGAATTGTCAAGTGTAAAAGCAATGCTCTCCTTTGTAAATCTTCATCCAATTCTCAATAGAAAGTTCTTAAGAAGGAAAAAAAGGACAAGGTTGCTATTGATCTTGTCTTCCAAATAGCTACCTGTGAAACTTTTACCAATTACACTGTTATAATCTTATTAATTTAGAGCCCATCAACAAAAATTGATTCAGGCTTTACAACTTTTACGTGTGTGTATTTATTACTCCTCTGCTATGTATATCACTTAATATGCTCATTGATTTATTGATATTTTAATGACATTATCTCTTTTATTATTGCTATTATGTGGACTTGTGTATTGGTGGGTTGGATAGTTTGCTGCAAACCTAGAAAACCAAATTCACTTGCCATCAAATCAGTTCTGACTCAAAGTGACCCTTTAGTACAGGGAAGAACTATCTCTGGGGGTTTCCTAACCTATGATTCTCACTCTCTTTTTTATAAAGTTTTATTGAGACATACTCCAAATATCATGCCATTCAATAGTTAAATCATAGCAAGAAAAGTTGTACAATTATTAACACAATCAATTTTAGAACATTTCCTTCTTTTTTTCTTCTTTGTTCTTAGCTCCCCATTTCTTCCCAGAATTGCCCTCTGTACCCCCTAGGATCCGTGGATCCAGTTACTATCCCTATTGATTCATCCATCTTGGATTTCGTCTACTGAAAAACATACAAAAGCAAGGGGTTAAAAAAAGTTAGCAACAATAACAAAATAAAACAGAGAAGAACCCCATATGAAAAGAAAACAGACAATATTAAAAATCTGTAATGAGGTCCCCTGGACAGGTAGAAAGCCCTACCAGAAGAATGAAGGATACTGATGAGAAAAACAATGCAGGAGAGGGGAAAGGGAGCAAACATGTCTGGGACCACAAATATATATCTGTTGGTAGAAAAAGAGGGAGAACAGACCTCTAGTTAGTGGGAGAGGGAAGAATGATTGAAAATAGTTTGGGGGACACTAGGAGGTAGTGTCTTTGGGGTATTCACCGAAAGGGCCACATTGACCTGGGCTTCTGAATGTATCTGGGAGATCCAGGCCGGGTGCCATGGAGCACCGGGACACTGACTCCTGGTATTAAAGGTGCACAGCTCCCTCCAGAGGCTGCATCAATGAGATCCCATACAGGAACTCCACAGGGTGATCTGGACCCTATCTCAGACAGACTTGTAACTTGAAAACTTCAGTCAGAAAATACATGGGTGTCTGAGGAAGCAGAAGACAGCTGTACCAAGATTGGAGAGCTATTGGTTGGCAGACAACAAGGTCTTGCTTCTGGTTGTACTTCTTTCCAAAACAAATAGTTTTGTCAATATTCTTGTCACAGCATTGTCAATATTCTTCCTCAGCACCCTAATTCAAAGTCACTGATAGATCCTAAGTTTTTAATTCATAATCAATATTCATGGAAGCAGCAGAGATCAAATGACATGTTGCATTGATAAATCTGCTGCATAAGACCTCTTTAAAGTGTTGGAAAGTAGGAATATTATTTTGAGGACCAAAGCACTCCTAACCCAAGGCAGGCAGGGTATTTTCCATAGATTCATGTGCATGCGAAAGTTAGATATTAAATGTCTTTTTTTTCTGAACTTGCTGCTCCTACTGTACGAATAAAAAGGATATTAAATGTCTTAGACAGGTTTCTCTAGAGAAACAAAACCAGAATGCTAATAATTTTATATATATTTATACATATATATAACATAAGAAATAAACAGCTAATTAAATCATAAAGCAGTACAAATGACTCAGTGCAACTCACTCCCATGAGACAGTGAGACACTGGCAGTCGTTCAAGTCTTGAGAGCCACCAGGTAGTCCTCTGTAGAGCAATTCAGGCTATCCGGGCACAGGCAGCAAACAGCAAGGCAGGCCACCAACAGTCAGCCAGATGACAGGGTCCAACAGTCCCCAGCTCAAGAGATGTAAATTCCAATGTTGTGGCGAAATAGCTTGCATGGGTGCCTGAACCTGTTGAAGAGCCTTTTATTGTTCTGGGCCCCACTCAAAATTGGAGGCTTTTCATGTCACTTGATAAATAGATCAAAGCAGAACACCCAAGTGAGGAATATGTTGCCTCCAAAATCCGAAGAAGCCCACTAGGCGTTGTGCCTCCTTTTTAATCATTGGGGGATGAAGGGGTGGGGCAAATACAATAGCTTATCCTTCACTTTAGTAGGAATATCTCGACATGCTCCACACCGCTGGACCCTAGAAATTTTGTGAGGTGGAATGTGCCTGAATCTTCATTGGGTAAATTTCACAACCTCTTGTACACAGATGTTTTCAAATACGTACAAACAGAAGCCTGGGGAATATCCCTGGGAATGGTTACTAAGGGTGTGAGATACTGGTGCACGAAATGTAATATTAGACCAGTCTGATTTTCTGGATATGGGACCCCTACCCACAGACTCTCCTTTCAATGTCTCTGTGAGAGAGGCTAAGAGAGGATCTAATTCTTTGTTTGGTTGGTTTGCTGAAGCATGGCTGCCAGATGGCCTAGACTAGACCAACTTGAACTACCTGACCTACCCCAATGCAGCCCTGGGTGCTGGAGCAGCTGTGTGGAGACCCCTGCCAGTGCTGAGATGCTTACATGTTCACTGATTCGGCTTTCCTCCTGCAGTCGGCATCAACGTGTATGTTTTGTGAGATGGAGGAGGACTTTGTGGATTGGTGTCAGTTGTAGATAAAGATGCAGTGTGGAGTCTTTGGCAGACCCTTATTGGTGAATCACATCATAGACCATTGGGATTTTGGAGCAAAGTCCTGCCATCCTCTGCAGACAACTACTCCCCCTTTAAAAAACAGCTGTTGGTTTGTTAGAAGGCCTTGGTGGAGACTGAATGCCTCACCATGGGCCACCAAGTCACCATGAGGCCTGAACTACCTATCAGGAACTGGGTATTGTCTGACCCACAGAATCATAAAGTTGGACATGTTTAGTAACACTCCATTGTTAAATTGAAGTAGTATATACGAGATCGGGCCAAAGCAGGACCTGAAGGGACAAGTAAGCTGCATGAAGAAGTGGCCCAAATGTGCACAGCCTCCACTCCTGTCACATTGCCTTCTTTCTCCCAGTCAGCACCTATGGCGTCCTGTGGAGTTCCTTATCATACTTTAACTGATGACCAAAAAAGCCATGCTTGGTTTATGGATGGCTCTGCATGACAGCAGGTGCTACTCATAAGCAGACAGCAGCAGCACTACAGTCCCTTTCTGGGACTCCCTAAAGGACAGTGGTGAAGGGAAATCTTCCCAATGAGCAGAACTTAAAGCAGTGTACCTGGCCATTCCGTTTGCATATAAGGAAAAACGGCCAGAGGTGAGACTGTATACTGATTCATGGGCTGTGACTAATGGGTTGGCTGGATGGTCAGGGAATTGGAAGAAACATGATTGAAAAATTGGTGACAAGGGGGTGTGGGGAAGAGGTATGTGGATAGTCCTTTTTGAATGGGCCAAGAAAGTAAAGGTAATTGTATCTCATGCGAATGTTCACCAAAGGGTTACCTCTGAAGAGGAGGACTTTAAAAATCAAGTGGATCAGATGACACACCTGTTATCGCCCGATGGACACATGAACAAAGTGGATGACACCATTAGAACTGCCATTACCTAGGAAAATAGTAAACCAAAAGTAGTACCGCATTCCTGGAGGGATTTCAGAGATCAGTGCCACCATCAAAGACTGAGAGATGCAGGGGTGGTGATTCCTACAACATCCCCATTTAACTCACCCATTTGGCCTGTAAAGAAGACAGATGGATCCAATGACAATGGATTATCGTAAACTTAACCAGGTGGTGACTCCAATTGCAGCTGCTATTCCAGATTTGATTTTATTGCTTGAGCATAATACTTCTACTGGTACTTGGTATGCAGTTATTAATCTGGCTACTGCCTTCTTTTCAATACCAGTCTTGAAGGACCACCAAAAGCAGTTGGCCTTCAGCTGGCAGGGGCAACAATACACTTCCACAACTCTCCCCCAGAGGTACATCAACTTTTCTGCCCTGTGTCATAATTTAGTCCAAAGGGAACCTGATAGCCTGTCTATTCCACAAAATGTCACACGTATCCATTATATTGATGACATTATGCTGATTGGACCCACTAAGGAGGATTTATCAAAGACTATAGATTCATTGTACCAGGAGTGCTTCTAGAAAAATAAAATCATAAATATAGGTTTCTTAAATTGGCTCTCCAGCCTGATTAGTCTTCGCAGCATTAATAATGCCCCAGACCATGGATAAATCTGCTACTCTGACTAATCCATGGTGTGAAATAGCAAAGCGAATACCTACAGTAGCACCACCAATAGATGAGGTGCTGGTTAAAGGAGAGGCTCTGAGTGATCATATCTTTGATATTTTCCAGGAGTTTTTTCAGGATGACAAATATAGGGAAGCTGGTTGGATGGTCCTTCTTACAGTGGAAAGTGTGATTAAGGAGAGGGCTGGTCTCAGGGCCTCAGAAACGTGCCTCAGGTGCAGACTAACACATTAAAAATAATGTTTTATAAATAATTTCCCAAAATCCAAACTTAACTCATTAAGAGTCTTCTATTTCCCCTTAGTTAAGGTAAGTTTATGAAAGTGATAGGTGACTTATTAGGGATATTTTTATCAACTTTAAGAATATTGCTACTTACTGAAACTTTCTACTTGGAAATGCTTTTATCTTTCCAGTTGAGAATTAAAAAGAATCTCATTATTTGTATATATTCTTCCTAAATTGATTCTCTAAGCTCTTTTATTTTATCTTCTACCATGTTCATTAAGTCCTGTCAGGAGAGAGATACCACACAATAGTTAAACCAATAAAAGTTCACTAGACATAATTATTGATTTTAACAGGGCATTGTAGTGATGGAGAATTGGTGTATAAAGAGGAAAGAGATGTCTAGGGAATTTAATAGGCTGTAGCCACTACCCATAAGGCAAAGCTGAAGCGTCAAAGGGAGAACCCTCCACCATTCCAGGATGAGATCTCAATGCAATTTAGGGGATGTGGCTGTGGCTTCAGGATGCTAGAGAAACCTCTGAGGTGCTTAGCCAACAGGACTCAATGCAGTCAGAACTCTAGGGTGGTGCCGAGGGGAAGTTATTCATAGGAAGATTCCATGCTTGACAAGTCATCTCGAAACCATACGGAATGATAATAGGAGATGTACCCTGTGTTGCTAATCACCTGACACTCCACGCCTGGCTACCATACTCTATAAATGCCAGTTGCCACAGAAGGCTTGTGCACAAGAAACATACTTGAGCCTGGAAGAAAAATCTCTTTATTCTCTAGTCTCTACTTTCTGATAAAGTATAACAGCTGTGAACCAGTAGGAAAGTGCATAACATATGTCACCATCATCACAGCCCAAGTAATGAAGGCTGCAACTGGAACTGACACAAAACATGGGTAATTGGTCCACACTTTCATGACTTGAAATGGAGGCGATGGCAGTGAGAATTTTGGCTTTTTAACAGTTTTTTTTTCTTTTTCATTCTTTCTCAATATTTCTCCAATTTTATATTATAACTCTAATGGAATTTTAAATATTTAATTGAGTTTTTTAAATTTAATGTTAAACCAAAAAACCAAATTCACTGCTATCAAATCAATTCTGACTCATCGCCACCCTATAGGACAGGTTAGAACTGCCCCAGTGGGTTCCCAAGACTAACTCATTATAGGAGTAAAAAGTCCTGTCTTTCTTTCATGAGCCTTTAGTGGTTTTGAATCATTGACCTTGTGGATTACAGTCCTATGTGTAATCACTGTTCCACCAGGGCTCCTATTTCATGTTATCTGCACATCTGTGTGTGTGTGTGTGTGTACATACTCATACACACATGCTTCAATATTTTTGTGGAAAATGTTCTTATCTTTGAATTCCACTTGTAAGATGAAATTTTGGAAGTTCCCTGAAATATATAATTTCTTAGTGTCTTCTGTTTTTTGGGGTTTTTTCCTCATAACATTCTATTTCTGGTTTATATATACAATAGCTAAAGTTATATTACTAAATAATTTCTGTTCTGAAGTTTTGTTATATTCCCTATAAATAATTATGCATCAATATAACACCCCAGCTCTGTCCAGATCAAGTTGATTAGTCTGATACTAGCCCATGTGTCCAATACTAGCCCATAAATTTCTCTTTAGACTCACACAGCACATGCAATGATGCCAAATGCAGGAAGATCACAGGCCGGTGGGTGGAAAGCCTTGTGGATCCAATAGAGGTGGACACATCTCCAGGGCGCTGGCTGCCATCAATGAGGCTCCATGTGACTTGTAAACAGGAAGGTGAAGCAGAGAGTGTGTCCCACCTCTGTGGAGGAAGTCTCAGAATCCTCATAAGGCCACGCCCACATGGGGGGATCACCAGGCTGTGACCTGGTTAACAGGCTAGACTCCACCCCTTCATTCTCTAATCAAGTGGACATGAAATTGTGTAACCGCCACATTCTTTAACATAGCTTGTTTTTTCAAACCTTTTATTCTATTTATTTAGTTAGGACTCTCTCTCTTTTGTTTTGAAACCTTTCCTGAAGTGTCACTTGATTCCCTCACTGCCTCTGCTTATAGATATTTTGAATTATGACTTGAAGTTTTGTTTTTAATAAGTTTCTTTTCAGACACTTATTTGGTAGTTTCCTCCCTTGCTGAACCCTCCATCTTCAAATCCTACAACTTAGTGAGGCTTCTCATATGTTGTGCTGTCTTCTTCCATTCCCTTTGTCCTTGTGGATCTACATGATTTTTACTCCATTCCTATCACTTGAGAGATGCATTAAGAAAGGAAAAGATAAATGCTTTCTTCTATTGTATTTCATTTCCTAATTTATCAGAGTTGTGGAACAATCACTTATTGAAGCCAACATTTTTCTTCGAAATGATCTGGTTGCAATGATCAAGAGTTTTTAAAATCATGTTGAGACAATGATACTGTGAACCGGTGAGAAAGAATAAATGAATGGGAAGGGAATTGTGTGTGAACATAAAATGAAACAAGACATAAATGAGGACCGCATCAATGAACAGCTGGTTGTGATTGACAGGACATTGACCTAGCAGAATCTGGCCCAGAGTATGTGTTTCATATGCTGTAAAGCTCTAGGAAAGCAATTTCTCCAACCACATCTCCGTCTCCTGTGAATGTGGAAAGATTGCAACTGAGAATCAAAAGGATTCGTTCATAGGTCATATTTACCTCTACTTATGATTTTCCATGTTCTTTTTAAAGTAAATAAATTCAAGGAAAGGAAAACCCAAGACTTTCTTAGATCACTGGTCTTCATACTCTAATGAAAAGCTGACAAATCTCAATTCCATCCTTCCAAGAACAGTGTCCCCAAATAAGTGTGCATCCTACATACAACCTTAGAGGGTAGCAGCTCATGCAGGACCACCGAGGAAAAAGATGCTTTCAGACGTTTTAGTCCGATTCCAAGGTGACCTCTAGTTTTCTCTTTCTGACTTGGCTGCTGATGTGTGTTTCCTCGGGACTTTGAAGCTTCCCAGAGTACAGCTAGAAAATTGCAAAGAACATTTTCCATGCACACGAACCTTGTCATTCAGGTGAACCAATTTTCTCTTTGTAAATCAGGACATTTGCAAATGTTTCATTAGCCATGGCCCAGATAGCTCTGTAACAAATGCATTTGCTGTGTGGTGCAGATGATGTATCAGCACAAACAGCACCCTGAGCCTCCATTAATTATACACGAAGAATGAAGGCACTATTTAAGTGGAGCTGCAGAAATTCCATTTGGGCGTCTATTTTCCTGGAAAAGGAAGGCATTCGCATGTTGCAAGCTACCTATAAGCGTTCAGGCCCATTTGCTTTCAAAAAGCTTAGCACATTCATTCTTCCTTCCTTTCATTTATCCACCTAATATTATTAAGCAGCAGGAAAAGATGCTAGAGCTAAAATAATTAGCAAAAGAGAAGCCCTCAATGAATTTACTTCTGAGAGTCACAATAATTAAAAGATCACATGTAAGATCATAAAAGTACTATTAAATATCAGGAGCCTGAGAGCTGGCAAAAGGATAAGGGAGGGAACGAATCCTGTAAGTTGAGGCCAATGAAAATTCCCGAAGGAAGTGACTTCAAATCTGAACTCTGAAAGATAACTAGAAAGTGAGCTAGATGAAGGAGTGGGAGTAAAGATACCCTGGACCGACTAATTTGCACACTATTTGCTGGACAGCCCAAAACCACCCAGTGCTGCAGGGGTATACAATGGGAGGAGAATAAACTTAGAATAGGCTCGAGTGAGCAGAGGACACCCATATAGGAGCTGCAGTCATTTGAAATGTGGATTTTTAACATCAGGGAAATTATTAGCCTATGGGTAATTGAAAGGAAACTGAAATTAATGAGAAATCCTTTCAAGGAATACCAGACTATAAAAAGAATAGGCATGAAAAAACATTTATTGAATTTTTCTCATGTATTTCATTCGAACAAAGGTTAAAAACTTTTATGTCACAAGTCAGAGAGTAAATACCTAAGGCTTTATAGAGCATATGTGAGAGCCCATTGCATATGTCTTTTAGATTTCCAACAACTGTGTTAACATATCAAACAATTCTCAGCTTATAACTATGAGACAATGAGCCAAAGATATGATTTTGGACACTGGTCAAGAGGTAGCTTGCTAACTCCTTCATTAGACTCGAAGTCCTATGAGAGCGTGGACAATCTTGCTCTTGTTCTTTATAGAATCACCAGTGCCCCCAGCAACAGACACCCAGCAGTTGCTTAATATGTGCTCATTAAATTCATAAACTTGGTGTTTACATATCTCTCTATTCTAGACAGCAACCAAGTGAATTACTTGTTTGTATTCTTGATCTTGATTTTTTTCATCTGGGTTTATATTCTTATTTTTGTTTTAAACATCCACATGTCCTAGAAAGGTAAAATAAATTTAAGTTTGCAAGCAGTCGTATAGTTAGTAAGCAAAAATATTCGATCCAGGTTGGTAAATTATCATTCTGACTCTGTTAAATAAATAATACAAAACATCCACATAAAATATAAGTGAACATCAAATAATGGAAGCAGAAGGCAACACTATGGGGAGACGTATTTTAAAAGGGGGGATTAAGAGAGCCTGCAATGGCATTCTGCTCCTTCTGGGATTGCTATGATAGTAAGTGTAAAGGGCTGTGTAAAGGTAAAAGACTAATGAAAGAGAGGACGAAAAAATATAAAAACTGTTCAGAATTAGGTCAAACTGTAGATTAGGAATTCTCCTGCTAAGCACAAGTTTGGTGGTTCAAACATATCAGTGACGGTGGGAGAGAGACAAGTCTGTCTACTTAGTAAAGATTTAAAGCCTTGGGATCCCAATTGGGGCTGTTATATTCTGTCCCACAGGCAGTCTATGAGTCCTCATTGACTTGATGGAAATGAGTTTGTTTTTGGTTTGGGGTGACTAATGAAAGAGTTCTGGTGTTGTAAGGGGTCACATGTAGGGCTACTAACCACAAGATCAGCAGTTTGACCCACCAACCAGTCCATGGGAGAACAGTGAAACTTTTTGGTTCCATAAAGCTTTAGCAATGCTTGTATATTTGACCTAAATTGTAGCATTACTTGAAGATCATTGTTCAAGTGAGAATAGACACATTAATAAACAGAGCTCTGACAGAGATTATTTGTATATGTATGTATTTATTGTAAGGTTTATTTGGGCGCGAAACAGAACCAGAGAGCCAATTAACAAAATTTTAGAAACAGGCTTTATTGAGAAGCTTGCAGGCCAGATCAGCAACTCAGGGCTTTGAGTTACTGAAGCTGCACAGTGGGAAACTTTAGCTGTGTTTTTATACCCCCCTTGCTGGCAGGCACAGGGGTGGGGGGGATGTGCCTACACAAGGGATTATAAAAAAGGGAAGCAGTGGTTAAATTTTCCGGGAATTGGGTGGGAGTTGGGCAAACTAGCTGAGCAAGCATCCTGTTAGTAAGAACATGCACTTTTGGACATTTGTGGTTAACCGAAGGGAGGGGGAGGTCGGTGAGGGGTAAGTTTCAAGAATTAACATGGAAGCACCTGATTCAAAATGGAGTTTCTTGTGCCAAAGCCGTACATTTATCTTTGAGGAAAATGTGTCCATGAATGTGTTTGAGTATACAGAGTTATGAATATTTTTAGATATAACACAACTCCTTGGAGGAATGAATCACTGGGCTTCAGGAATTAGGACCATGGTCTAGAGAGACATCAAGTTCTGTTGGCAGGACATAGTTCACAGAGAATGTTGTACATCCTACTTAATGAGCAGCAGATGGGTTTTAATGAGCGCATGAGCAGCCATCTAAGGTGTAATCATGAGTCTCTTCTCATCCACAAGAAAGAAGAGTGATGAAAATCAAAGCACACATGGAAACCGTTACTTCAATGGACTAGGGAAACATCAGCCTGCACAAACCTGAGACTAGAACAACTAGATGGTGCCAGGAAACTACTATTAACTGCTATGAAAAGGATCACATTATAAAATGTCCTGGATAGTGGGGAAGATAAATGCGGAACAAAACTCAAAGTCACAAAGAGACTGGGCTTAGTAGTCAGAAATTGTTGAGATCCTTGAGACTATTGCCCTTAGTCATCCTTCAGGTCTGGAACTCAAGCTACTTCTATGGTAGAATAATCATCCATTGAATATCAAAATGGTAGCATTTGCCAAAGGACAACTTTCAGAAGAACTGGACAAAGGAAACGGAGAAAGTAGAATAAGTGTTTGAACATTGAGGATATTGTAATGGGTAAATTGAAAAAAATGTATATGAATTGTTGAATATAAGATGAATTGTCTCTGTGAATCTTCACCTAATCCACAATTTTAAAATTTATGAATAAAAGGGGGGAAATATTTACAGCCTCAGAAGACCCACAAATCATTTCTGCTCAATCCTGTAGGGGTCACTATGATGAAATCAAACCAATGGAAATGAGTTTAAGTTTGGGAGAGAGTTTAATAAAGAAGACTGAAGAAGAATTACTATATTAGAATTATGATGCTGGGAAGAATACTGAAGGTCCCATGACCTACCAAAAGAATGAACAAATCTGTCATGAAAGAAGTACAGTCAAAAAAGTAAGAAAAAAAAAAAAAGTACAGCCAGAATGCTCCCTAGAGGCAAGGATTGCAAGACTTTGTCTAACTTATTTGTGATGTTATTGGGTGAGATCAGTTCCTGAAGATAGGCATCGTGCTTGGTAAAAGTACAGCAGCAAAAAAGAGGAAGTTCTCAACATGATGGATTGACACAGTGGCTACAACAACGGACTCAAACATAAGGACAATTGTGAGGATGGCATGGGACCAGGCAGTGTTTTGTTGAGTTGTACATAGGATCACTGTAATATTCAGAACATACGTGATGGCACCTCACAACAACTTATGAAAAGCACTGGTCCCAACTTGGGTAAACATTGGACTGCTAACGATAAGATTGGCAGTTCAAACCCACTAGCCACTCCTTAGAAGAAAGATAAGGTTATCTGCTCTAGTAAAGATTCCAGCCTCAGAAATCCTCTTTGTGGTCTCTGAATCAGAACCCACTCACGGGCAATAGGTATGGTTTGACCTAACAAAATATCGTTGAAACCACACCCTGGGCTGTGTGTGGAGGAAACTATAGATGACAAGGAATTGATCTGCTTAATAGATTAGAAACATGAAAAAACAAACAAACAAGAAACAAGTCAACTTCCATGACATCTCTGTGGGATCTATTAGAACAGCTTTGAAAGTTTTCTGAGACTGTACATCAATCTTTACAGAAGTAGAAAGCCTCTTCTTTCTCTTGCAGAGTGGCTAATGCAGTGGTTCTCAACCTGTGGGTTGTTACCACTTTGGGGGTCTAATGACCCTTTCACATGGGTCACCTAAGACCATCGGAAAACACATATTTCTGATGGCCTTAGGAATTGAGACACTGCTCCTCTATCTGTCTCCAGGCGGATCTGCCCACATGCAGATAAGTCCACATCTGAGTACCCAGCATAAAGACATCATCACGCCAACCCCGTCACATGCACCCTGTAGAAATACAGGCACCATAATGTACTTATGCGGACCAGTCACACATGTGTAGAAGCAGCTACTGTGTAGAAAGCAGTTGCCATGTTGAAAGCAGCAGCATTGAAAGTAAAACGACACTTCATGAGTTATAATTACCGGATAAATGTAAGATCGTGTACTGTAAAATCATCAACTACTGCAAATATATATATCTGTACCATGGGAACGTAATCTGGATGTTGATCAGTCTTTTTATATTCTGCTGTGGTTGATGTGATTACTGCCCCCTTGTGATAGTAACAGGTATGTAAAAAAACAACACAGAATGGTAAATCGTGGGAAACTTTAGTGAACTGTATTAAAAGAACCATGCCACGTATCATCTTTTGTATAATTAAAGCTACTGTTATATATTATTTTCATTAGAAAACCATCTCATAACAATAGATGGCATAGCCAAGAATGTTAACAAAAGAAAATAGAGTGAGGATTTTTTACAGTATGGTTTTACCTCAATATTTACAGCAGGAATTGAGAAACTACAAGGTGATATTTGTTGTGAACTTCTCTTAGCTGAATCTATGAAGCTGAACAAACTAAAATGTCGTTTTGATAGCAAGCATCCGAGCTTTACCGTCAAGGATACCAACTATTTTAGAAGCAAAGCTGAAGGACTCCAGAAAGCCAGACTTGATATTGGTGGCAAGTACCACAAACGAAACATAGCAGCCATTGAAGCCCAGTGGCCAAAGACCTTGTTCGAGTTATGATAGGAGAAGAATTTGTTACAAAATTGAGTGCAATATCCTTATATAACAACACTGTCTGCAGAAGAATAGATGACATGTCTGCTGATATGCTTGATCAGGTAATCCAGGAAATTAGATCTGCTCCACTTCCAATATTTAGCCTCCAGCTTGATGAATCTACAGACTTTGAAAACAGTTCACAGGTACTGGCTTACATGAGGTATATTAATGATGGTGACTTTAAAGATGATTTTCTTTTTTGAAAACCTCTCGAAATGACAACTACTGCATGCAATGTATTTGACACAACTGGTTCCTTTCTGAAAGAGCATAAGATCTCTTAGGAAAAGGGTTGTGGTGTTTGTACAGATGGTGCTCCAGCCTTGCTAGGATGTCGATCTGGATTTTAATGTTTGGTACTGAAGGAGTCACCAAAATCCATTGGAACTCACTGTATGATTCATTGACAAATATGAGCAATGAAGACGCTGCCACAAGAGTTACAAGAAGTAATGAAAAGTGTCATGAGTTCTGTCGATTTTGTAAAGGCAAGCACTTTAAACAGTCGACTTCGCAACTCTGCAACGAATGAATGTGCTGAATAGTGCTCTGCTATTTCACACTAAAGGGAGATGGTTGTCAAGAGGAAACATTTTAAAACGTGTTTTTGAGCTTCATGATGCTCTCAAAACATTTTTTAATCAAAAAGAAAGACCGCAGTTTGAAGCACTTTCCAGCAATAAAAGTAAACTGCAGAAAAGAGCTTACGTGGTTGCCGTCTTTGCCATCTTGAAGGAGTCAAATGTATCACTGCAAGGACCAAATGCAACATGTTTCAATTTGTCTGAAAAGATCCAATCGTTCCAATTGAAACTTCAGCTTTGGCAAACAATTTTTATTGGATGAGAATAAAATGTATATGTTGCCTACCTCATCTGCTTTCTTTGAGGAACATGACATTGAACCAGACGAAAGGATTACTGTAATAATTTCTGTGAAAGAACACTTGCACATACTTGCAGGTGAAATTTCATCATAATTTCCAAATCGACCTGATACCCTAGTTGCACTTGCCAGAAGCCCATTCACAGTCAACGTTGAAGATGTTCCTGAGACAGCACAAGAGGAGTTCATTGAACTTATTAACAGTGATTCAGCGAGAGCTGATTTCTCTACAATGCCAGTTACAAAATTCTGGATCAAATGTTTGCAGTCATATCCTGTTCTGTCTGAAACTGTGTTGTGCCTTCTTCCATTTACAACACATATTTTTGTGAAACAGGGTTTTCCAGCTTGTTGGTTATTAAGTCTAAATACAGAAGTAGACTTGTTGTGGAAGATGATCTTTGTTGTGCTCTTGCAAAGTCTTCCCTGAGAATTTCTGGTCTGGTTAGAAAGAAGTTATCTCAACCTTCTCACTGATGTTGGCTTTTTACACATGCTGTTGCAAAATGCAGCAATGTAGTTAACTGTTGTTATATTAAGACTGTTATCCATGCTAACCATGCTTCAAGAAAAAATTCATTTATTTGTAATTATAAATAAATATTTCAACATATATTATTACACATTGTTTTGTGATGAATCACTATGCTTTAATGATGTTCAATTTGTAACAATGAAAATACATCCTGCATATCAGATGTTTACATTATGATTCATAATAGTAGCAAAATTATCGTTATGAAGTAGCAACAAAACTAACTTTATGATTGAGGATCACCACAACATGAGGAACCGTACTACAGGGTTGCAGCATGTGAAAGGATGAAAACCACTGGGCTAGTGGGTTTGAACTTCTAACTTTGAAGTAAATAGCCCACTATTTAAGCCACTGCACCGCTAGTACTCCACAGATAAGAAGCTCTCTCAAAATTCCTCTGAAGGTTCTGAGAGCATCTCAGTCTTCCCTTCTTGGAGGTTTTTCAAATTTTGTGATTTACTTTCTTGACACTCTTGTACTGCTTAACTTTTGTTATGCTGAGAATTTCCTTTTCCTTGCCTCATGGGGAAAGGAGGCAACTGCACTTATCAAGAAAATTACATTTTGTGGGTCACAAGTATAGTTCAACTGGGTTAGGGTTATAATAGCCTGTGGAAAACCAAAGTTTGGGGTGGGCCTAAGTTTCGATTTCTTGGAAAGGGCCTAAGGTTCAGTTTCAGGTTCCTGGAACAGATGTAAACTACCGCCTGATGTAGCCTGACCCATGCTGACCAATGGGACACAGTGTCCAACAGGCGACCACCCACCATCAGCAGACCAATCAGGAGGACACACGCGACCCTACTGGCCAGTCACTGCTGGACAAGACTGGCACCAGAAATATTCTCCAATCAATTTAAAGAATAATAACCCTGGACTGCCCCTTGCCCCCTAACCCTATAAAAGCCTGGAGAACAAAGAACTCGGGGCGGATCTCCTTTGGACGCTGGGTCCCTGCTGCACTGGACAGTGGAGGAAAAAAAGCCTTAGCTCGAGCTAGAAAAATAAAACTCCTTTTGCCGTTTTTGCATCTCAACTGGTCGTAATTCTTCCATGCGCCCAAGGTGAGCTCGCATTCCATTCCCCAATCTAACAATTTGTCATAAGAACAGCATTGACTTGTTGACCCTGATGAACCCTACCTCCTTCGCTTACCTTAGTCCTCTTCAGTAGACTGGAAAATAGGAGGAAAGAGGAGAGTGATGCTGTAGTTATAGCAACATAGCTAGTTGTCACCTTTCAAAGAAAAAGCCCTGGAGGTCAGAGAAGAGACCAGCGAGTAAAGGTGGTGGTGCATGTCTCTCTTTATGGGCGCATGGGCACGTTAGCTTTAGGGTGTTGATGCAATTTAGAGGTGAAAGAGAACAAAAGGCTTCATTGGACATCACTAAAGTCAGCTTATGAAAATAGCACAGAAAGTTATAAGAAGAAATTTTGTGAGGGATATTAAAGGAGATATTAATTTGGAGTATAACCTAATCTACCTGTAGGCTTGGAAAAACTCAAAAATGTAAAAGAGGCACAGACTCAAGACACAGACACATACTGAGAAACCTCTGAAAATAAACATATTGCCAAAGAGAATACTATGTTTGAAAGCATTTCTTTCTTTCTTCGTTCTTTTCTTTTTGATGAAAGCACCTCTGTTTATCCTAGTTCTAAAAATTTCCCTTTAGAATAGCCTGATGGTGGTCAATGACCTTTAATCTAATGTGAAGAAAGTAAAAACTGAGCATGCTCTTTGGCTTTATATAAAATCATTTTCAAATTTGGTTGTTGGAATTAACACACAAACAAATGATAAAAGGCTAAACAAGGAGGAACTCATTCTCAGGAGCTTCCATGAAGGGACTGGCTTGACTTGAGATCCTTAAATTAGATTCCCTAGTTGCCTCTCGTGTTTCCTGTTTGACTCCCTTGTTTTATTCTAGTCCCATTCTTTGTATGCATTTCTAACCATTATAATGAAATACACAGCATCACAGTAGGAAAAAGAACAGCTCAACATTAAATCACTTCAAGAGGTAGTATGGTACTGAAGGAATGCAAATGAAATGCATCAACAAATGGATGCAGTGCTGGAAGCACTCACTAGTGTATGTAAAGATATTTGGAAAGTAATTAGCTGGCCAACTGACTGGACTGGATCCATATTTGCGCCCATTACAGAAAAAGGTGATCCACCAGAATGAGAAAATTATCAAGCAATATCACATACAAGTAAAATTTTGCTGAAGATAATTCAAAAATGATTGTAGTGGTACATCACAGAGAGCTGACTGAAAGAGGAGGACATGGAGTTATGTCATTACTGATGTCAGATGGACCTTGCCTAAGATCAGAGAGTACCAAAAAGATGTTTTCGGTGTTTTGTTGATTATGCAGAGGCAGTCAGCTCTGTGAATTATAAAAAAATTATGGATAACATAGTAAAATGGGAATTTCAGAATGCTTACTTGTTCTCATGTGGAACTTGTACATAGACCAAGAAGCAGCCATTAGAACAGAACAAGGAAGTGCTTTAAAATAGAGATGAGTGTATGTTAGGTAGCTAGCATAAGGACAGGATATTGTCCCTCCCAGGCCTGCAAAGGCCCCCAAACAGAGAAGGTTGGAAAGAAATCAGGCAACCATTAGACTCCTATGAAGACTCCAAACTAAGTATGCTCATACTCAAGGCCCTGAGCCAGGTGGGAGGTATACCTGGGTGGCCCAAACTCAGCTTGGGCTCATGACATCACCCAGGTGGGCTTAACCCTGCCAATGGGGTCAACCAATCCTATCAATCATGCCTCTCCAGGCAGAAGTTTGAAATACTCTGGCATCTGGAAGACTGTTCTCTCTTTATCCCTGCTCCTGGTCAGAGGCAGGTCAGAGGGAGGAAGTACACATGTGCTGCCTGCTGGGCCCTCTCAGCACCACCTCTGGGCCTGCTGGGGACCCACATGTGCCCACTTGGGGACCACAGCTCTCTTTCTCTCTTACTCTCTCCCCTCAGCACTCTCTTGTACTCGGCTGATGCCATGCCAAAGCCTCTCGCTCCCCAGTTCCTCATATGTGGGTGCACTGTTTCACGAAGTTGCTCGTGTCCAGTTGTGAACCCCAGCGTGGCTTCTGCATGGCTTGCCACACTTCCCTGAAATAATGTGTACCCCCTTTGAGACTATAAAACCTGAAACTTCTCCCATCCTTCATAAAAACCCACTTGGATTACAAAACAGGCTTCGGCGTGAATTCCTTCTTGAGCAAAGGCAAGAACCAAGGTATTACCCACTCCAGAAACCTTACAGAACAATTAGGACAATTTCTAGAACTGGGCATTGTTTCATTTTCTATAAATATAGTCACAATTAGGCAGAGCTCCAATAACTAATACACTGCGCTGCATCAGTTTTACATTTCCATCATCGCCAGGTGAACTGACCGGTATAACAGAGACCCTTGCTACTTAAAATAGGTCCAAGGACCAGGAGTATGAGCTCCATTTGGGATTTTGTTTGAAATACAGACTTAGGTTCTACCCAAGATTAGTATTTGTGTGGGAAACAGAACCGGGAAGAGAGTGTATGCCAACAACCTCTCAGCATTCATACATTAAGGAGTCTTCAAGGCCAAGGCTCCCGTGGAAGAAACTTTTACGTTCATGGGCTGGAGATGGGTCCCTCTCCGAAGTAAAGATATTCCCAAATAAATCCCCTCATTATAATGCCCAATCGAAGGTACTGTTTGCAAACACTTGGTAACTGACTAGACATTTGGCAGTCAACTATTTGAAGGTTATCTGCCTAACAGACACTATTGTCTGTCCCACCCTAAGTAGGGTCCACTCTCTTCAGATAAGGATAATAGATGGTCCCCTGAAGGAGAGTCCAAAGACACCTAAGGTCAAGCCAACTCAGAGACAACCAAGGTTGGGCTGCTATCTTGACTCTAGAGCCCTCCCATCTTGTTACATATATGCCCTACTATCAAGTCTACCCCTACTGCCTACTGTTGTATTTATGCCCCTAGCTCGTCCCCTCCTGCTACGTGTATACACTCCTTCCTTTTACGTATGTGCTTACCGTGGCCTGCGTGCCCAGATGATACAAGCTCATGAGATCACATCACCCTCTCTCTCTGCTCAGACCTGATTCATGAAGCCACAACTGCCAAGGTGAGCAATTGCATGCTTTATCTTGTCTGACGTCACTTTAATTTTAGCTCTCAATTACACAACCACCCCTTGGACCCATTTGGGTGTGGGGAGGCTGGGCCCCCACATATTTGCATTTTAATAAAATCTCCAGGTAAATTGTGCATTCATTAAAATGAAAAGGCATTTTTCTAGTCTACTTTGCGTCTTTGTGTAAGATGTTATTCATAGTTCCCAGCTGCCCTTCCTTCTTTAAGAGAGAAGACATGTCTTCAAAAATACATACAGTACTTGATCTCTGGGTGGTGCAAACAGGGATTGCCTAGTAGCCTAAACCTGCCTGTTTGGATCCACGGAAAGGCAGCTGGCATGACAAGCCTGAAAATCAGCTTCTAAAACTCCACTTTATGGAGAATCAGATTCACCATGATTTGGAGTCAACTCAACAGCAACTTAGGAGTTTTGCAGAATGAAACACTGCCCAGTCCTGTGCCATCCTCACAATTGTAGGCTGATTGAAAATCACTAATGTAGCCTCTATGTCCACCACCTAATTGAAAATCTTCCCATTTTTTGCTCAACCTTCACTTTAATAAAGTTTGTTGTCTAGTTTACCCAGCATGGTTGCTCTTCCTGACAATGTATCTAAAGTAAGCCAGACAAAATCTTGCCATGCTTATTTCTAAGGAACATTCTGGCTTTCCATCTCACCAGGCACATAGTAGGAACTGAAATGGAGCAATCAGCTCTTCTGCTCTACATGGTAGAAGATTCTTAAACTTCACAGAAAACCCTAAATTTGAAATGCTGGAGGAGCGGGAAATGGCCATGAGTGGTTTCATTCTTTATTTCCTCTCAGTCTGCAACCTTCCTAGCAAAACCGTTACAGGAAGCAGAGGCTGGAGAATGGGGTGTGTTCACAGAGATAACATGGGGCGAGTTCAGGGGTGACTAATTGAGTTTCTGCTTACCTTTTGTATTCATTCAGAATCCCAACCACAACAAGGGCTACAGTGGGCTCCCTCCCTTCTCTTCATCCTCTCCTTCATATGCTGACAGCAGTCTTGCTTCCCCCCTCAAATTATACCTCTAATCAGAAACTGATGTGGTTGCAAAATTTGGGAGAGATAACAAACATGTGGCCTAGGAGAATATTTTAGGATTGGATTTGCTAACACAGTAAAAACCCATACAAAGAAATTTAAGCCTCTCCTAGAGCCCCGAGTCCCTAAGTGCTTCAGCTGTCTAGGTGGTCCACACCATTTTTACTTTAGGGTTTTAGACTGGTTTCAGGAATCCAAAGTATGATGGCTGGTTTTAAAGTTTGTTATAGTTGACAACACGTTTTCATGTGGCATGGCTCCAAATAACCCTAAGGTAATGAATGTGGCTACAATTGTCCCATTTCCTGGATGAAGACAGAGTCAACAAGTAGAGCGGCATGCTCCTGGCGGCACAATTAGAAGGTGGTGAAGGCTATACAAAAGCTCCTATTTCCTGCTCTTGCTATTCTTCTCATTTCACTACACCATTTTCCTTCAGAGACTCTTTACATTTGGGGATAGAGATAAGAGAGAGGGTAGAGTTTCTGAGACTCTAAATAATCTTCCCACCAATCCTTATTTGATGAAGGTCATATTTCCTCATCATCACCAGCCGCCCACTTTTACCATCTTCAACAACCATCAGAGAGTAACCAAAGAAAATTCTCTACTGGAAAACTTGACCATCTCACTTCATCCATGTAGTTTTCAGTAAGTTTGCCTTTAAAGTAAAGACTCTAGGAAGGCTGTTATTCCCTATTGTATAATGTAACATTTCTCCCTTCTCCTGGCAACTCTCATCTAGATTGAACTATTTTAAAAGCCTGAGTCAGTCCAGACACATTCCCTCGTGTTTTGCAAATGATGTTCCTCTTGCCTATATACCTCTTCCTCCACTTCTGCTGTCTGAAAACCAGTTGCTCTTCCGTACTTTACCAGTCAGACTCTTCATCAGAGAGCATGGGATGCTCTGACAACTCTCAGTGCCCTCTCACCTGTACACTCTGTCTGCCCTGACCTGCCGCTTTGTAATTCTTCCTTTCTCGCTCACAGAACACCCTAGACTCGAAGTTTGGTAAGCATAGAAACCATTTATCTTCATCTCTCCTAGCATAATGCAGAGTTAAACTGACAGAGAATTCCCAGTAAGTTTCTGGAGAATGAACAAATGAGAACATTGGGAACTGAGGACATTTATATTTTCCAAACTCCCCTTTAACACCCACACTTAAAAAGTATGAAGACTTATATAAAGTCATTGGCCCTTCTTTTAGAGTGAGTTAGAACCAAATACTTAAAACTGAACACTGGGAAATCACTGTAGTGTTTTAGTGTTTTGGAGTAAGCCAGGGATGGGTTGAAGATAAGCATTCATATCACTTACCCTTTCCCTATATTTTAACAGAGGAAAAGACAAACAAAACCTATGTCTTACTTCTGAGAAATTCTCTAAATATCCAAAACATGTTTTATAGTCACAGAGAGTGATGTTCATTCATCCAGCTAAATGGTATTTGGCAAGTGATTTGACCTATCTCTACCTTAGCTTCCTCATCTGTTAAATGGGGTGAGAATAATTCTCTCAGATTGTTAAGGCATAAATGAAACATAGAGGCATACTGAACAATGTGGCCTAATATGAGCAAGCAGATAGCAAAGATATTTGGAAGGCAACTGAAGAAACTTCAGTACAAATGAGCCCTAGGAACTCTAATATATATAAACAAAATTACATGATGCCATGAAGATTTCTTAAAATACTAATATATTTGCGTAGAATATGGCAAATAAGATTGGTAAAATGTTGATATTTGTTGAAGATGGAAGTATAGTAAAGGTTTTCTTTACTATTCTCTCTATTAAAAAAGCCAACTATAATAAAATGTAAAAAGATAGCACCCTGCTCAGAGTTATGAGAAGTTAATATTCATAAAATATTTAGAAAGGTACTTCACATGTAATAAGTGTTATTAAGGTATATTAAATGCATAAATCTCATTTTTGCATTCACATATTCACTCAATTTTATACACTTAGTCATCCTCCTCATTTCTCTGCAGTTTTTATATACAAAGTTATGTAATAATAAAAAGGTTGAGATAATAAAATAATAAAAATGCCAGATAATATTTAGTGAGTATTTACTCTGAAATAGAAAATCAGTAGTTCTGTTGATTTCTCTAATTCTCACAGAAACCCTAGAAAATGGACACTACTTTAAAATCCACTTTACAGGTGAAGAAATTGAGGTGCTGAGCAATAAAGTCAGTTGCCCAAGGTCAACCAGTTATTAAATTGCCACACTGGAACCCAAACTCAGTTTTGTCTGACTCTAAAACCAAGTGTAGCATTAATAAACTAAAACTTATGACCTAAGCAAGCCCAAACCTTAAAGATACTGGGAAGCCGCTCTGAATGCCTATGAACCTCCCCTTCTGAGTTGGCTTGGTTAAGCATGAAACCTAACAATTTACTAAGATTATCAGAGAAATTCCTACCTCCTCTTCCTTTGCTCTTATGACCCAATCCCATGAAGGTGAACAAAGTTTGAATATAAGGAGGCCTCAAGAGTTTGTGGCAAAATAGAATTAAAAGAGAACGGAGCTCTGTTGTGAACTTTGAAACCCCACTTAAAGAAATAAGCCCCCGTCTCAGACAAGTCTCTGTAGAGAATCCCTACATCAGTCAACCTGATAAAAACACTTAGATTGCACATCCTTCTGCTCAGTCTAGATCACAGAAATGTAAAACATAAAGACACCTCAGTCTTTATGTCAATCCCCTGGCTCAAACTGTCAAAGTTCTGTATGGACCCCAGAATGAATTGTTACTTCCCTGGTTTAGGCTTCAAACCCAAGATGATTTGTAAGAAAGTCCATCATTCCAGGTTCATCTCCCTCCTCCTTTATCTATCACATCATCCATCTGGATATGGAAAACCCCTATCCTATTAGTGCCATGAGCATTTCTTTTCCTGTCTGTCCACTGTTCCAGCCCTGGCATTTGGAAGCATTTCTCCATTCTCACTGCATATGATCATTCCCTTGAAAGGTTTGTTTTTAAATAGACTGATGCCAACACCCCACTCCATATCAATTAAATCGAATCACTTGAATGTGGCTAGGAATCAGCATTTTTTAAGTGCAGTTTTATCCAGTAATCAGGAACCTGTATATGAGAGGTCTCCAAAAAGTGCATGTAAAATGGAATTAAAAGATAATGAGTTTTTCCATGAATATTGTAAAGCCCTTCACATTTACTCAAATAAGTATAAAACTTGCATATAAATGTTTATAACAACTTTATTCATAATTTCCATAGGCTGAAAGCAACCAAGATGTCTTTCAATAGGTGAATGGGTAAGCAGGCTTGGTCATGTCCATATAATCGAATAGTATTTCAAACTATGGGACAGCTATGCAGTAAAATATTATTCAGTGATCAAACTCAATGACATCAGGATCAGAGGGAAGCTTATTAACAAACTGCAATATGTAGCTGATACAACCTTTTCTATTAAAAACAGGAAGACTTGAAGCACTTGCTGATGAAGATTAAGGATTAAAACTCAATGTAAAGAGGACCAAAACCTTCACAACTGGACCAAGATCAGGTAGCATCTTGATAAATGGAGCAAAGTTTGAAGTTGTCAAGGATTTGTCTTACTTGTATCCAAAAGCAATGTTCATCGAAGCAGCAGTCAAGAGGTCCAAAGATGAGTTGAGTTGTATTGGGTAAATCTGCTGCAAAAGAGCTTTTTAGAGTATGGAAAAACAAGGCTGTCACTTTGAGGACTAAGGTGCTCCTGACCCAAGCCATGATATTTTCAATTGCTTTATCTGCAGGTTGGACATTGAATAAAGACAGAAGAATCAATGCATTTGTATTGTGCTGCCGGACAAGCATATTGAAAATACCATGGACTGCTGAAAGGACAAAGAGATCTGTCTTGGAAGAATTAAGGTCAGAGCGCTACTCAGAGGAAAGGAGGGTAAGACCGTGTCATACATACTTTGGAAATGAGGTCAGGAGGTACCAGTCCACAGAGACGGACATCATGTTTGGTACAGTTCATAAGCAATGACAACAGGGGAGACCCTCAAGAAGATGGATCGGCACAGTGGCTGCAATAGTGAACTCAATCCTAGTAACAATTGCACGGATGGAGATGGCTCAGGTACTGTTTCATTCCTTTGTGCATAGAGCCACCATGGGTTAGAACTGACTTGATGGCACCTAACAAAACCATGCCTACTTCTGTTGTCTATTCTGACTCATGAAGACCCTGTGAATTAGAGAGCAGAACTACTCCAAAGAATCTCTTGACTGGGGGAGGTGGTAGGGAAGGTAGTGGTGTTAGCAAACCAAGGAACAAGGGAACAACAAGTGATCCAAATCAGTGGTGAGGAGGGTTTAAGAGGCCTAATAGGGCATGATCAAGGGTAATGCAACCAAGAGGAGTTACTGAAACCCAAATGAAGACTGAGATTGTTAATGGGACAAGAGAAAGTCAAAGGAAATAGAGGAAAGAGCTAGGAGGCAAAGGGTATTTATAGAGGTCTAAATAAAGACATGTACATATGTAAATATATTTATATATGAGGATGGGAAAATAGATTTATGTGCATATATTTATAGGTTTAGTATTAAAGTAGCAGATGGACATTGGGCGCCCACTCAAGTACTCCTTCAATGCAAGAATACTTTGTTCTATTAAATTGGCATTCTATGATGCTCACCTTCCTAACACAACCGCTGAAGACAAAGTGGGTGAATAAACAAATGTGGTGAAGAAAGCTGATGGTGCCTGCTATCAAAAGTTATAGCATCTGGGGTCTTAAAGGATTGAAGGTAAACAAGCGGCCATCTAGCTCAGAAGCAACAAAACCCATATGGAAGAAGCACACCAGCCTGTGCTATCACAATGTGTCGAAGGGATCAGTTACCTGGCATCATCAGAACAAAAAACCCATATCATAGTGAATGAGTTGGGGAGTGTGGCCAAAGCATATTTGTAGGCCACTGGACATCCCCTTACAGAAGGGTCTCGGGAGGAGACGAGCCAGTCAGGGTGCAATGTAGCAACGATGAAACATACAACTTTCCTCTAGTTCTTAAATGCTTATTTATCCCCCCACCCACTATCATAATCCCAATTCTACCTTACAAATCTGGCTAGGACAGAGGGTGTACACTGGTACAGATAGGAACTGGAAACACAGGGAATCCAGGGCAGATGATCCCTTCATGACCAGTGGTGTGATTGGTGATACTGGGAGGGTGGAAGGAGGGTGAGTTGGAAAGGGGGAACCGATTACAAGGATCTACATATAACCTTATCCCTGGGGGCGTGAACAACAGAAAAGTGGGTCAAGGGAGACGTTGGACAGGGCAAGATATGACAAAATAATAATTGATAAATTATCAAGGGTTCATGAGGGAAGGGGGAGTGGGGAGGGAGGGATAAAAATGAGGAGCTGATGCCAGGGACTTATGTGGAGAGCAAATATTTTGAGAATGATGAGGGCAATGTATGTACAAAAGTGCTTTACACAATTGATGTATGCATGGATTTAATAAGAGTTGTATGAGCCCCTAATAAAATTTTAAAAACAAACAAACAAAAAATATTCTATTGACTATAATTTTTACACAAATAAATCATCAAGCTTTCTTCCACAGCACTGTTGAATGAGTTTAAATTTTCAAATTTAATAGGCAAGTAGTATATAAAAATCAATTTATGCCACTTTCCCCATAAATCCATTCCAACTCATAGTGATGCTATTTAGCAGAGTAGAATTGTCCCCAAGTTTCTACACCAAGGTTGTAATTTTTTTAAAGATCATTTCAAAAGGGGGAGCTCTTACAACTCTAATAATCCATCCATCAATTGTATCAAGCACTCCTATGTTGCCATCATTCTCTTCTAGACATTTCTTTTCTATTGAGTCTTTGGTATCAGCTCCTCTTCCCCCCTCCCTTATCCCACCCTCATGACCACTTGATAAAGTATAAATCATTATTACGTTCATATTTTATATGACCGCTGTCTCCCATGGTTTCAGTTGTTCATCCCCCTAGAGGGTTGTGTGTGGTTATGTGTTGATCATTGCGATCAGTTCCCTCTTCCTCCCCTCCTCTCCCCAGCTTCCCCCTACCCTTCTGGTATCACTATTCCCTTTCGTGTTCCTGGATTCCTTGTGTTGTGAGCTCTTATGTCTTATATGTACCTGTGCACATGCTCCAGTTTAGCCCGCAGTGAGAGGCAGTAGTGGGGTCACGACAGGGGGGCATGAGGAGACTTCGAGGAACCAGAGGAATATTGTGTGTTTCATTGAAGCTTTACTGGGCCCTGGTTGATTCATCCCTTCCCTGAGACCCTTCTGATGGGGCATGTCCCACTCTTTACAGATGGGCTTTGGGTCTTTTTTCTGACTCCCATCATTCTCAACAATTTCTTTATTTCTTTCTTTCTTCCTTCCTTCCTTCTTTTCTTTCTTTCTTTCTTTCTTTCTTTCTTTCTTTCTTTCTTTCTTTCTTTCTTTGTTACGAGTCTTCTGATGCCTATTATCTGGTCCCAATGACACCTCATGATCACACTGACTGGTGTGCTTCTTCCACGTTGTCTGGATGCTTCGTTGCTAAATGGCCACTTGTTTAACTTCAAGCCTTTAAGACCCCAGATGCTCACTATATCTTTTAATAGCTGGGCACCATCAGCTTTCTTTACCACATTTTCCTATGCACCCATTTTGTCATCAGTGATTGTGTGGAGAGAGTGAGCATCACAGAATGCCAGTTTGTTAGAACAAACTGTTTTTGTTTTGAAAGAGGTTATGAGCACAGGCCCAAACTCTGTCCACTACCTCAGTGTGTTGCCATATAAATAAATGTACATAGTCTAATACCTCTATTTTTATGAATTAATGTATTTATACACCTATACTTATACCTCTACATACCTATGCTTATACCTCTATCCATAGCTTTGCTTCCTAGATCAGTCCTTTGCTTCCTTTCACCTTCTTCCTGCCCCACCATCATGCCTACCCTACTTTCGCCTCTTAGTACTTCTCAGCTAGATTGCTGTTGATACAACACCCCCAGGATCTCTACGTCCATCTGTTGTTGCATGTAATTCCTTAATTGTTCCCCTGTCTATGACGCTGTTTGCTTAATGCTTCCTTATCCTTCCTCCTCCCCGCAAGTCCCTCCAGGACTGTGGTCCTGTTGCTTTCTCCTTGAGCTTGCTTTCCATGCCTATCTTATATAAGTAGGCAAACCAACAATAACATAGACCAAACAAAAACAAAACAAAAGATTGAGAAAGAAAGAAAGAAAGAAAGAGAGAGAGAGAGAGAGAGAGAGAGAGAGAGAGAGAGAGAGAGAGAGAGAGAGAACGTACATAATTCTAGGTCTGTCCGGTGACCTTTATGACGATCTTCCCCACTGGTCCTGGGGGAATTCTAGGAGTTACCCATCCTAGGCTGAAGTCTATTTTGGCTGCTCTTTAGGGACTTGGTGGTTTGGCTTTGCTCCGGTTGGTATCTGTTATGTTCCCTTCTTAGTTCGCCCCACTGTGGGTGGTTCACACCAGACAAACTCCCCTCTGTGTGTACTCAATATTGTCCTCTGTCACGGTATGCTCCAGTAAGGGGACAACATGCCTTGAGCTGTTGTCAGCCCTACAGTCCTGCTGTGCCTTAGCAACTTCATGCAGGGACATCATCCTCTGGACTTGGTATGTTGATATGAGAGCTAGCCTGTGCTTTTCTTTTTTTCCTTCTTGGTTTGCTTCAATGTGGGAAATGGTGTGCTGGCTCCTCTTCCCATCCTGTAGGTTTAGTGTTGTTCTCTGCTGCACATACTCTAGGGAGGGGGTCAGTTTGGCTTTGATTGGGTTGGCCCTGTAGCCCAATCTTTTCTTGCATTTCTTGATGTGGTTATATTGCCTGTATTGTTTGGTGCACACTCTCAATTCTGTGGAGACATAACCAATAGTCTTCCCCTGGGTGGGCTAGTGGCCTGATCCCCCCCACGCCATCATATTCCTCCCCTACCCCACCACTTTTCTCCCATCCCCTTCCCTCCTTTCCCCTTCTTTGTGTTGGATTAATATGTACCTCCTTGGGTTTGGTCTGACCTCCTTCCGACTGCTTGTACCTCAACCCATATATTGTTATACAGGTGACTTTTCTTCTATACCTACTGGGTTGTTTATATTTGCCTCGGGGGATTTATGTTGTACTTGTCCTTTTGTGATTGGCTGACTTTGCTTAGTATAATTTCCTCCAATTCTTCCCATGAAATGATGTGCTTCATGTGATCATCCATGATTTTTAGTGATGCATAGTACTCCATTCTTTGTATGTGCCAGAGTTTTCTAATCCACTCATCTATTGATGGAAATTTAGGTTGTTTCCAATTCTTTGCAATTGTGAATTGTGGCACAATAAACATTGGAGGGCAAACAACTGCTCATGGCTTATTTCTTACCACTTCTGGGTATATGCCCAGTGGAGGGATAGCTGGGTCATAAGGTAGATCAATTTCCATTTGCTTTAAATATCGCCAGATTGCTTTTCATGGAGTCTTTACTTATGTACATGACCAGGAAGGTTCCTATCTGGCCAAATCCCTTCCAACATTTTCTGATTTGGGCTAACTTCAAGGGTATTAGATGGTATCTCATGGTTGTTTTAATTTGCATTTCTCTGAAGGCTAATGATTGGGAGAATTTTCTCATATGTTTTTTGGCCTTTTGGGTCTCCTCCCTAATTATACTCCTTTGCAGGTATTTTGGCCTACTTCCTCAAGGGCTTACCTGTTTTTCTCTTTTAGCCGGCTAAGAGGATATTGTAGATTTTAGTAATAAGCCCTTTGTCTATTGCGTCATTGCTAAAAATCCTCTCCCTATCTCTGGGTTCTCTTGATACCCTCTTGGTGAAGTCTTTCAAGGCACACAGGTGTTTTATTCTTAGTAGATCCCACTTGTCAATTTCAGGTTCACCTGTGTGTGTACCCTTCCCTATTGCAGTTAACCTATGTATTCCCTGAGCCAAGGTTCTTAGGTTTGTCCTGGTTCCTTCATTGATGGTCCTGATGTTTGGGTTATTACTTCTAGGTGTGATCCACCTTGAGTTTGTTCTTGTGCATGGGGTGGGGTAAACATCTTGTTTCATTTTTCTACAGGTGGATATCCATTGTTTCCAGAATCACTTGTTAAAGATGTTATCCACCTTCCACTGGATGCTTTTTGGGCCCTTGTTGAAGATAAGTTGATCATATGCTGATGGTTTTATTTCTGGGTTTTCTTTCTGTTCTTTACAATCGGGGTGAGTATCTGTCATTATACCAGTATCATGCTGTCTTAACCAACGTTGCTCTGTTAAAGTCAGGTAAACAAGTCTTCCTACTGTGTCCTTCTTCTTGAGGAGTTCTCTGCTAATTCTGGGCTTCTTCCCTCTCCTTAGGAAATTGGTAGTAAGTTTTTCCAATTCTTTGAAGATGGTTGTTGGTATTTGAATCGGGATAGTGTTAAACTTATATAGAGCCTTGGGCAAGACTGCATTCTTAACTATAGTGTCTTCTGATCCACCTGATCCTGGTAGATGACATGTTTTATATACTTTTGTATTCTATTGGCCAGTATTTTATTAAGGATTTTTGCACCTATATTCATAAGAGATATTGGTCTGTAGTTCTCTATTCTTGTGGGATCCTTGCCCTCTTTGGGTATCAAAGTTATACTGGCTTCATAAAATAAATTTGGGAGTTTGCCATCTTTCTCTACACTCTGGAATAATTTGTGGAGGATTGGGGCCAGCTCTTTCCTAAATGCTTGGTAGAATTGTCCTTTGAAGCTCGCTGGTCTGGGAGCATTTTTGTTGGTAGTTTCTTCCTTTGCTATGGGTAAGTTGAGGGTCTTAAACTCTATCTGGGAAAACCTAGGGAATAATTGTTTTTCCAAGTATTTGTTCATGTCTTCCACCTTGTTGAATTCATAAGAATATAGACTTTCATAATACTTTGTGATTATCTTTTTAATCTCTCTGGGGTCTATTGTGATTTCTCCTATTTCATTCCTCATCCTGGCTATTGATGTTTGCTACATCATTTCCTTGATGAGGCTTGCCAGTGGTCTGTTGAGTTTGTTGATCCTTTTAAGGAACCAGCTTTATTTATTTATTTATTTATTTTATTTTGCTGTATAGCCTTTCTGCATTAGTCTCTTGTCTTTCCACTAGTTTAACTCTGCCCTGATTTTTGGTATTTCTTTTCTTTGGCTAATGGAGTGGTTGTTCAGTTGACTCCGTTCTAGTTGATGGAGATCTTTGATAGTGTATCATCATAAGCCTTTCTTCCTTTTTCATATATGGACTTATTGCTATCAAGCTACATCTGATAACTGTTTTTGCAGTATCCCATAGGTTTTGATATGTTGTATTCTCATCTTCATTAGTTTCTACAATCTTCCCAGATTCTGCTCTGATCTGGACCAGTGCCCATTTGTGTCACAGAAGATTGTTATTCATCCTCCAATTGTTTGCCCTTATTTTTCTGGTTGTCCTTTTATTGAGCTCCCACTTTATGGTATGGTGATTCAGAAGGACATCTGAGTAATGTATGTGTTTGCACTTATTTGGGCTTTGCTTGTGCTCCAGCATGTGATCTGTTTTTGAAAATGAGCCATTAGCACTTGAAAATACTGTGAATATTTTTTGCATTTGGACAGAAAGCTCTATATCTGTCTACCAGGTCCATTTGCCTAACTGTAGTGTTTAGTTTACTTAGCCTCCTTGCAGAGCTTCTTTCCCAGTGATATATCTTTCTCTGATAGCAGTATATTAAAGTCACCTACTATGATTGTTGAATCTGTGATTTCTTTTTTCATCTTTTGAATAGTTTTTTTTTAATTTATTGTGTGGATCTCTCATTAGGAACGTATATATTTATTATGCTCACTGGCTCCTGGTTTACTGATCTGTGGAATATTATATGGTGTCCCTCCTTGTCTCTTGTTGTGGTTTTCACCTTGAGGTCAATTTTGTCAGAGATTAGGATTGCAAGACCTGCTTCTTTAAGTTGCTGTTTGCCTGGAATATTTTCCACCAGCCTTGTATTCTTAGTCTATTTTTGTCTATGACTTAAGATGTATCTCTTGTAGCAACAGATTGATGGGTTATGTTTTCTGAGCCAGACTGCTAGCCTTTGTCTTTTAATGTATGAATTGAGACCATTGACTTCAGAGTCATTATCACAATATGTGGATTCACTGCTGTCATTTCGTGCCTTTTGCATTGAGTGTTTTCCTACCTCCTTTCATATAAGTGTGCTGTGTTTGTGTGGGGGGCTTCATTCTTGTCTTCTTTTCTCTATAAGGCCATGTTATCTTGGAAATTGGTAATGGCACATTGGCTTCTGGTGGAGTTGGGATATATGGTGGTCTCCTTTTATTTGGTGGATCTTGCTCTTTTGACCATAGTAAGTTCCAAAACTTTGCCACAGGGTTGGGTGTCTTACAGCACCTTCTTCGAGTTTTTCTTTGTTCTGGGAGACTCTTACCTCACCTTCTATCTTAATAGACAATTTGGCAACATATAAATTCTTAGGCAGGAATTTTTTCCTTTTAGCTTTCAGAAGATTTTACTCCACTCTCTCCTCCTCTTCATGGTTTCTGCTGATAGGTCTGAGCATATTCTTATCTGAGCACCATTGTATGTGACCACATTTATTTCTCATGCTGCTCTTAAAATTTTCTGTTTTTCCTTGAAGTTGGATAATTTAACTATATCCTGCAGTTTAGTCTAATTGGTGTACTCTCTCTTTCCTGTATGTGTATCATTATCATTCATTATGGTAGATATGTTTGCTTCCAGAAATTCACTTGCTAATTTAGCTGTTGACTTCTTTGTTGGGTCTTTTTCTAGTAGACCAACATAGTTCCTTTTCACAGTATCTGTCATTGATCGCAAGTTTTTGCCCGCCTTTTTAATTATCTTGTTTGACTCTTTTACCCATTAGTTGAAGTCTGGCAGATTGTCCTTGACCCCACTGGTACAATTCTCTGGCTCCTCTAGTCTGTTCATAAGATTCATGATCTTAGGTTTAGCTACTTGGTGAGTGAACTTCATTCCTCTATCATGGATTTCATTCTCTGTTGTGGATTGTATCTCCTCTATCATTTCATCCTTATTCTATGTTGTGTCTTTCATCTACTGTTTTACTCCAAGCAGCCTTCTTTAGATTTTTTTTTTTTTGTGGCAGATCCAAGTCTGATTCTCCTACGGGTGTTGTTAGCTCTGCTGTTGTGTTTTGTCTTTGTTTCTTTTTTGTTGAAAGTTTTGCAGTATGTTGCTATTTGTGTGTCATTTTGGAAGACCTGGGTGCCGTATTTCTGGGAGACTCTGAAATCTTTCTCTGTGTAACTGGTTAGAGTGTTCTCCAGGGATTCCCATAGCCTGCTATGGTGGTGGGGAGTCGGACTGCTGTGCAGGCAGGGGGCTTTGGCAACTCAAAGGCCGACGGTGGTGGTGGGCTCTGGAAACTGGAGTGAAGCTGGTGACTGTTAGGTATGTCCCTGGGCCAAGTTGGGGCAGGCCTTCAGCTTGGCTGCAGGTCTGGTGTGGGCTGTCATACCATGATTACACCTTTTTTTTTAAAGGCAGCAATTTGAATACAACAGTTGGGGAGCCTTGCTGCCACAGGCGGGGCTGCTGAGTGAAGGTGGGGACAGTCCCACTGCTGTTGGTGCAGATGCCAGGGGAAAGCCTCCACAGTCTGGGGGATCTGGGTATGAATGGGGCAGCTGCTGCTGCTGTGGGCAGGATGCGCCATGCATGGTGGGACAAGCCACTGCTGCTGTGGGTGGCGGGAGGAGAGGAGTTACTGCTGCTGTAGGGGTGGGGTGTGTGTGTCAGGCAATGTTGGGGAGAGCTGCCACAGCTGCATGTGATTAAATTTACTGCAGACAGACTGCAGGCAGGCTTTGGCCATGGGTGCTGGGACCATGAGTGGGTGGTGAGGATATCCAAGCTCATCAGTGGGACCACCACTACGTGGGGAAAATGGAGCCTTGGGAGCAGGGAGCAGCTCATGGTGGAGAGTGTCACATGGAATGTCACCATGTGGAGGTCCAGACATGGTGGTGGGGGACTTAATATGGCTGCTGGCTAGCCCTGGGTGTGGCATAAGGCTGAGGAGGACAATCAGTAGGTGGTGGCCATGGTGGGGGTCTGAAGTAATGTGGCTGGTATGGGCTGGGGATTCCCAGGGACCAGGTCTCTGATCTTGGAATTCTGTAGCAAGGCTAGATGTGGAGGAAGGTTGCCTTCTGGACCAGGGCTTTACTCTGGACTGTCATGAGAGTGTTTTCACTTACCCAACTCCCTGCACTCGTCCTCTTGGACACCAGATAAACTGATCACCATGGAGTTCCCAGTGTGGGCAACTTACCTGGGCGCCATCTTGCTGGAACCACCCAAGGTTGTAATTTTTATGGAATGAGATAGCTACATCTTTTTTTCTGTAGAGTGGCTGATGGATTCAAACTGCTAACCTTTCAGTTAATAGCCAGGAACTTAACCAGCATCCCACCAATGTTCCTTTAATACAGCCCAGGGACTCTTAGAAGTTCAGTGTTTATTAAATAAATGGGCTATGAAGGACACAGGACAAGAAGCAGGAAGGTGTATTACAAAGATGACAATAGATAAAAGAGAAAACATAGAAAAAGCACATTTAGGGAGTCAAGTGAATCAGAGTTCAAGTTTCAACTTTAGTCCTTAGGTATTTACTAACTCCATACTCTAATAAAGTTTTCTCATTTGCAAAATGGAGTTAAATTACTTGTCTCAGCATTATTGTGGGTAGCAAGCATGAACATTTAACTTAATATCTAATACACTATATAATAGATCTCTTTTTTCCCGTTCCCTTTGACACAGGTCCTGCTGAGTTTATTAGCTTGGACCTTTGGGATCTGATCTAACATAATGAAAAGAAAAGGGCAGCAGAGAAAAGGAGTATGCATGTTTCAAAGGGAAATGTGATGGTGCTCCAGAATCAAGAATAGCTGTACGATTAAGAAACAGCCAGAGCCAAAGAAAGCCACATCCTCAGGCCTTCCAATTTGGCATTCTCCTCTCCTGCTGCACAAATCCAGACACGTAGCATAGCCTTAAAGCTCTGGCCTTTGTGAGAGCATCAGACGGTAAGTACCGTGAACACTAATAACAGCGGTCAACACCAGGAGAGCCATGTTCATCACCAGGCGAGTCATGTTGAGGTGGCTTGAAGCTCCCAACCATTTGGAAAAAGTTCAACCCCGTGCCACATGCCTTATGTCTTAGCCTCCCTGAAAGGAGTGGTGTGGTGCTGGTTAGAAAACCCTGGGCAGGGAATCTGAAGCAGCTGGTGTCTAGCCAGTGCTTATGTGACCACAAATTTTATTACCTGTCAAATAGAGTCAGGATTTAATAAAATTGTGTCTTAATGTCTCTTACAACATTCCATAAATCTGAGATCTTGAGATCGGCTTTAATTCCCCCCAATATACTCATATTTTATTATGTAGTGATATAATCCAATAAGTTCACTTTTAAAGAGATTTTCTAAAAAACTGATGACTTTGATGAAAGAAACTCTGGTAGTGCAATGGTTAAGTGTTGTTCTTAAACAAAGGTTGACAAGACTCACTAGCCATTCTGTGGGAGAAAAGAGCTGGTGATGTGCTATTCCCCACCCCACCCCCTTTAAAATCATTTGATTGGGGGCTCATACAACTCATCACAATCCACTCATATATCCATTGTGTCAAGCACATTTGTACATTTGTTGTCATCATCATCCTAAAAACATTTGCTTTCTATTTGAGCCCTTGGTATCAGCTCCTCATTTTTCTCCTCCCTTTCTGCTACCCCTCCCTCATGAACACTTGATAATTTATAAATTATTATTTTATCATGTCTTGCATTGTCCAACATCTCCCTTCACCCACTTTTCTGTTGTCTGTCCCCCAGGGAGGGGGTTATATGTAGATACTTGTGATCAATTTCCCTTTTCTAACCCATACCTATACCCTTCTGGTATTGCTACTCTCATTATTGGTCCTGAGGGGTTTATCTTTCCTGGATTTCCTGTGTTTCCAGTTCTTATTTGTACCCATGTATATCCTCTAGTCTAGCCAGATTTTAAGGTAGAATTTGGATCAGGATCGTGATTGGGAGGAGTAAGCATTAAAGAACTAGAGGAAAGTTGTATGTTTCATTGTTGCTGTACTGCACCCTGACTGGCTCATCATTTCCCTGCAGCACTTATGCAAGGGGATGTCCAATTGCCTTCAGACTGGCCTTTGGGTCTCCACTCTGCACTCTCCCTCATTTACAATGATATGATTTTTTTTTCTTTGATGCCTGATACATGATCTCATTGACACCTTGTGATCACACAGGCTAGTGTGCTTCTTCCATGTGGACTTTGTTACTTCTCAGCTCGATGGCCGCTTGTTTATCTTCAAGCCTTTAAGACCCCAGATGTTATATCTTTTAATAGCTGGGCACCATCAGCTTTCTTCACCACATTTGCTTATGCACCCGCTTTGTCTACAGTGATCCTGTCAGAAGGTGAGAATCATGGAATGCCAGTTTAATAGAACAAAGTGTTCTTGCATTCAGGGAGTACTTGAGTAGAGGCCCAATGTCCTTCTGCTACCTTAATACTAAACCTATAAATATATGCACATAGATCTATTTCCTCATCATCATATATAAATATATTTACATATGTACATGCCTGTATTAGACCTCTATAAATGACCTTTGCTTCCTAGTTCTTTCCTCTAATTCCTTTTACTTTCCTCTTGTTCCACTATAATGTTCAGCTTTCATTGGGGTTTTAGTAATTCCACTTGGTTACATTGCTCTTGATCAAGCCCTATCCAGGCCTCCCACACCCTCCTAGACATCGATTTTGGAGGTGATATGCTCTTATGATTTACTACCTCACAAACCTTATGAAGTAGTTCTACTCTATCCTTGGTTTCCTAAGAGTCCAACTCAATTCTAAGACTCACAACTACAGAATTTGAATGTACTAAAATAAATAAGCTCTCCTTGTCTTTTCTTTTTTCTGGTTGGTCATATATTAGTCTACAAATTTGGGTGATAATAAGCTTCTTGGTGTTTAATTTTTCTAATTGTCTGCACAAGTTTCCACTTGCCTTTATATCATTAGCTCTACAAACTATTTCTTATGTCTTCCCTACTTCTTCCCCCTCCCATATTTCTCTATCTCTTTTGTTAAAGAGTTAAAAATGCCCAACCCTCACTCATCTGGACACTAGCAGATCCCAAACCTAAAGCAAAAGCATAGCATTGAATGGATTGTGAGTCAGAATGGGTTATTGGTGAATTCAAGCCAATCAAACTTTTAATTAGCAGCTAAGTGCTTATCCATTGCAACACAGAGGATTGATAGACAAATCAAAGAAGGTCTTCAAACCAGTTCATCACAGTTGGACCACCTGCTGAAAATTTGTGCTATCACCTCAGGTGGACTGAATGAGAATCTATAATTTAACATCTTCAGGTAATTCTTGAATATTCCTCAGGAACTTGTTAAAATGTAGATGCAGATTCAGTCTATCTGAGGTGAAAATAGAAATTCTCAGTAAAGGTTTGAACTGGAATGAAGCAGTCAAAAACCCAGGAACCCATCTGTGGAAAATGAGATCAGCTGTTAACCTTAGGGAGGAATTCTTTCTTTGTAAGATCATTTTATTGTGGGCTCTTACATTTCTTAGAGCAATCCATACATCAATTACTGTACCAAGCATATTTGTACATACGGTGCCATCATTATTTTATAAACATTTATTTTCTATTTGAGCGACACCTACCCCCATGATCCCTTGATAAATTACTATTATTTTCATATTTTATACTGACCACTGTCTCCCTTCCTCCAGGATTTCTGTTGTTCATTCCCCTCAGGGATGGGGGGTGGTGTATGTTTGTGTGTGTGTGTTTATGTGTGTGTGGTTATGTGTTGATCATTGCTATGGGTTCTGAGTTTCCACAACTGTAACTCTCTCTGGGAGCCAAAAGCCCGGTGTTTGTATTTCCCTTGGGGCAGCAGGTGGTGGTTTCTTTGTTGGTGTTGTTTTTTAACACCTTGACTTGAGGATCGCAGACCAATGACTAACCGCTATGCCACCAGGGTTTGCTCAGGGGAGAATTCTTTAGCTTAGATATGTCCTTTATTGAGTTTCCTCTGGAATAGTTGTGATAGGCCCAGAAGGGATGGGTACCAGCAAAGGGAGTCTCAGCAAAGAAATCTCTCATATTTCTCAACTTAATCTACTGTGGAGCTAAGGAGCTTTGAATAATGGATGAGAGTACAGTTTGCTGCTAACCGTGAGATCAGGTATTCAAATCCACCAGCTGCTCAGAGAAAGAGATGAGGCGATGTGCTCCCCTTAAAGATTTACATCCTCAAAACCCTACAAGGTAGCACTCATACTATGGCAATGGTCTTTAGTCAACTTGTTGTTTCCTTTCTGTCTACAGATACTGTGTGGACCACGATAAAACTTGAAGTCTAAGGATTTTGAGTTATATCAATAACTACCATTTCCACCAGGATTATAGACATTAGAGAATGAATAAGAGCCCTGTCCTGATAGCACTGTTGGGTAAGTGTTGGACTGCTAACCCAAAGTCAGTGGATCAAACCCACCAGTCACTCGGAGGTAGAACAATGAGGGCATCTGCTCCAATGTTGTTGCTGTTGTCCAGTGCCATTGAGTTGGTTCTGACCCATAATGACCCTGTGCTCAGCAGAACAAAACACTGCCCAGTCCTGCACCATTCTCACAACTGTAATGCTTGAGCCTGTTGTTGCAGTCAATGTGTCAGTCCATCTCATTGAGGATCGTCCTCTCTTTCACTGCCCTTCTATTTTACCAAGCATGATGTTCTTTTTAAGGGACCGGTCTTTATTTACTCCAATAAAGATTTAGAAATCTTCATAAACCCTATGTTGGTTCAACATGAGTCAGAACTGACTTCATGACAAGGGATATCTAAGCCCTGGGAGTACAATAGGATATATTTTGGACTTCTGACTGAAAGGTCAGTGATCTAGGCCCAACTGTTTGGAAAAAAGATGAGGCTGTATGTTCCCATAAAGAATTACAGTTTCTGAAACTCTAAAGGGGAAGTTCTATGCTTTTTGTTAAGGGTGCTATGAGTCAGAGTTGAAAATTTGTTCAGAGTGTCTTTGGTTTAAAGAATGTAGCAGTTAGATTTTATGTCAACTTGAACTTGTGTGAATGTGTAGGGGTGGAGCCCAACCTGGTCATTCCTCAATGGGGGTGTTGCCTTTTTAAAGAGAGACCCTGGGAACGTCTCCTTTCTCTCTGACCCTTTACTCCCCTCTTTGCTGGGACTTTGTGTCTGCCTCCAGGGTTGTGCCCATGCAGGCTGATGAACCTGGCTGCCAACCGAGGAGCTCTCACTGTGCTGCCATGTTCCCACCAACCTTAGATCCCCGTGGCTCTGCATCCACCAACACGTGATCTACCTGCTTCCTGTTTCATCATTCTACCTCATTGACCTCAGCACATCATTTTTAAGAGGAGCCCAGCTGGCATGAAACTCCTGGGCTTGAGTTTGATCTGGCTGGGATGCCTTCTTGATATAAAATTATTTCTGAATATCAAGTTGATACATATAAATGCCACTAGTGTTGTTCTCTAGACAACCCAGACTAACACAGAGGATAAACATCCCAATGATCAGGATGTCGAAATCAAGGTGGTGTCCGACATATCTCCAAAGGAATTCCGCCCTGCCAGGGATCTGCTCCAGGGCTCTTTAGAGTTTTTATTATTTTGCTTTTCGTTGCAACCTGTGTTTCTCCTACGCTGATATTGTCTGTAAAGATGCGATACAGGCTGGCTCCAGCCTCTTTCTTTCTTCTACGCTGCCACTCTGCTTGCCTGCTCTGCTCAGCCACATATGAACACACCCTCCTTATTTCACAGATGCGTAAAGGTGCTCCCATCTAATGACCTAGGGCATGTCCCCCTCCCCCCCCCCACTGTTTGAGGATATTTTTGTGCTACTTACTACTCCCTTCCTGACACACTTACCCCACAATAGCCTAGCTCCTCCCCCCCCGACTCCAAACAAACCCAAAACATTGTCTAGATGTTTCAAGGATTCCTGGTTGAATTCTTTAATGCTTGGTCCCTCATACTTAAAAACAGTACCTGACATATAATAGGTGTTTGGTAAATATCTGTTGAAGGGATGGGTGCTAGCATATTTCTATTGAGGAAAGAAGATGATTGGCTAAGCAGGCAATAAACCAAGAACTAGGCAAGGCAGCTGAAAAGGGTGGAAAACAAGACGAGCTCAGAGGTCATCTGGTCTGCACAAAATTCATTGCTGGATAAATGCTTTCCCCACAAGCTGGCACCAGTCAGAAACGCGAATCTTCTTTTCACCAGCAGCAAATTTATTTACAAATAAAAATAAATGAAACTTTATTGAAATATGAAATAGCAAATGGGAATGGTTGGTTAGGGCCCAATGCAGCAATTATGCATTAGGCATTCATTTACTTGTTTTTATATGCAAGTGAAAATGGTACTTTATTTTTGCAGTTTACTCAGAGAAGCTTAGCAGGGCTCAGTGGCTTGCATGCATCTTGGCAGGCTGGTTCAGCCAATTTTCCAATCACTTAGAAGGACAATGTGGTTTCATCAAGCACCTGGATTCTTCCTGTGGAGGAAGTAGCTGACTCTTTAACTTTAAACTCATGATCCCTGGGGCTCTCATGTACAGATAAATGTCATCATCAATTACAAAAATAGGGTCTCTTCCAGGCCATTGGAGTGACTACGTCAGTACAATAGTCAGAGAAGTTTCAATAGCATACATCCCCTTTGACTTTGTGCCTCTACTTCCTCCAATTCATCTCATCCTAATATCCTCAGATTAGCTTGCTGACAAAACAAGGCAGTCTCATGTATTTTAGAAGATGAATTTTAATCCCTAGCATCAAATATTAGGGAACATTTTTGGTTATTTATGGCAGCAGTAGAGAGGTATGGCAATGGCTGAAAAAATCATCCCTAGAGTCTGCCAAATCTGGAACTGAATATCAGCCTTATTTCTTGCTTATGCCAGGGCATTGTGAAAATTACTTGCCTGTGCCAAATCTCAATGTATCAATCTATAAAACGGGTATGGCTAGGGTACAATTCTTACAGTGAACACAATGGCAGTGCTAATGGTAGTGTTATGCTGGGAAGGGCAGGGCCTTTGAAGAGTGGATCATGTTATAATCCCACAAGCAAGATCTGCTGTGCAACTTTGGACAAGTCATCAAACTTTAATTCTCTCATCTACTAAATTAAAAGCAGTAATGTCATATCTCACAATATCATTTCCAAGATTATATTTAGTGATTACCAAGTTTTCAGTCTAGAGGGTGAATCCTAGAAGTTACTAACAAAGCAGGTGTGGGGGCTGGAAGGAGGGTGATGGGTCATTGTTACTTTTACTCTCTTTATGCTTCAGTTTCTTCTTTGATAAAGGTGATAAAAGCCTATTCCAATGCTGCATATTTTCCCACTCTGTAATCCATCCCTCTCAGCTGGTCATTAGCCATTACTTTCAGCTCTGGTTCACCTTTTTCCCGATGCTCTCATTACACTACTTTGTGCAATTAGGTTGTGCAATGAATGTTGAGTGCCTGGGCTGAAATATGTTTAGCTCACCATTTTTAGCATAAATTTCTACTAAGAGCATTCCTGGTTGGATCATAATTCAGAGGCTACTAATCACTTACCTGGTCTTCTGTTCCTAGCAGAAGCTGAGAAGTTAATAAAGATTTCTTGGGGAAAAAAATAAAAATCATTATAACCATTGTGAAGAAATCTGTTGATGATTATGGAGTGGGTCACAGATTGCTGGGAAAATCCCTGTGTAATCAGAGATCTGAGGGTTCAATGTGTTGAGTCTATCAGAGGCAGCCCAGGTTATAAAACTATATGAAGATATATGTGATGGTTAATGTTATATGTCAACTTGTCGAGGCCATGATTCTCAGTGGTTTGGAAGATACTGTATAGCCATCCTCCATTTCATGATTCACTTCTTTAGCTTGTACATAAAATCTATGGGGGAAAAATCCAGATGGAACTTAGAGAGGGTTGTGGGTTAATTTAAGCTTAACCAGATCACGACTCTAATTGCAGTTGCTCTTGTAGATGAGACTCATAGCTGAAGAAAATTAATACACTTTCTGGAACTTAGTATGCACCAATTGGTCTGATTTTGGAGGAGTACCAGAAGCAGTTTGCCTTCCACTGGAGAGGTCAGCATTGCACATTCTGTGTCCAACCTCAATAGTATATCGACTCTCCAGTACTATCTCATAAATTCATCCACTGGGACCTTAATTCCTTATCCTGTCCATGGGATGTCACATTGACCCATTAGGTTGAAGACATAATGCTGAGTAAACCTAGCACTCTGCACATTGACACTCTTTGATCCAGGGGACAGTTGGACTCCAGTGACCACACAGTAGCAACAACAGCAGAACTAACAGATAGAATATAAGACAGAGTGATGGTCACCTCAGCCCACAATCAAAGTAAAGCTGAGTGCTTTGGGGAAGGAGACTGATTAGTGGAGTGGGGTAGTTCTGGACACTAAATTGGGGAAGCTGGATTTACTAACTCACAGAGATGGAGCTGAAAGCCTTCAGGCTTAGAACATAGTGGAGTAGCTTGCCCTTTGGGCATCTTTGGCAGCCCTGAAAGAAATTTATAACATTACCCAAACAGGCCTGAAGCCAGGCCAGGAGGCTGAGAACCAGAGAAAGTTTTGCCTGCAGGCATGGCAGAGAAGAAACTGTCCTACTGGAACAACTCTTTCCAGATCAGTTTTTTTGGCCTGAATTATAACCTGTTAACTTTCCTAATAAATTCCATCATTGTCAGCATCATCTGTGAGTTCTGTGTGGCAATTCAGTGAATTAGAGAGCACAACTGAAACACAAAGACACTTAATGTCAGAATTAGTAAAGAAGGTTGAAGGGTGGGAACAGGTCTAACCTTACCCTCATAGGTATCCCTCAGTCTTGTTCAGCAGGATAAGGTGAATTCTGTATCCAACTTATCATTCTTTGCCCTCTGGTTTATGGAATATGAGTTCAAAGTCTGCTGTCTCACCTTCAGATTTTGTTTGTCACTCACTGCAATATGAATCAGGAGAAGCCTCCATTCTGATGCCTGATCTATAGATTTGGGGTTTGCCAGCATCCAAACCTACTTGAGCCATCTCCTTGAAGTAAACCTGTACATACAGTCTCAGGGTTGTATCTATTCACCATACTTATTCAATCTGTAGCTTGAACAAATAATCAGAGAAGCTTAATTATATAAAGAATGTAGCATCAGGATTGGAAGAAGACTTATTAACAACCAGTGATATGCAGGTGAGTCAACCTTGATTGCTGAAAGTGAAGAGAACTTGAGGCACTTGCTGATGAAGATCAAAGACTGAAGCCTTCAGTCTGGATTAGCGATCAATGTGAAGACCAAAATCTTTACGACTGGACCAACCTTATGATAAAAGGAGAAAAGGTTGAAGATATCAAGGAGTTTGGGTCCACAATCAAGGCTCATGGGAGAAGCTGTCAAGAGATGAAAAGACCCCATTTTTAGTGGAGAGGGGGAAATGAGGACCTGATGCCTGGGGCGTGGGTGTAGAGCAAATGTTTTGAGAATGATGAGGGCAATGAATGTACAAATGTGTTTTACACAATTGATCTATGTATGAATTGTAATAGGAGTTGTATGAGCCCCTAATAAAATTATTTTTTTAAAAAAAGAAACATGCAACTTTCCTCCAGTTCTTTAATCCTTTCTCTCTTCCCGCCTCCAACCACTATCATGATCTCAATTCTACCTTACAAACCTGACTAGACCAGAGCATGTACATGGGTACAGATAAGAGCTCACAATACAGGCATCCTGGACAGATAAACCTCTCAATACCAATAGTGAGAGTAGCAATACAAGGAGGGGAAGGGGAAGATGGGGGGAGAAGTGGAGAACAGATCACAATGATCTAGATATAGCCCCTTCCCAGGGGGGACTGACAACAGAAAAATGGGTGAAGGGAGACAGCAGTTGGTGTAAGAAATGAAAAAAATTAATTAATTATCAGGGGTTCATCAGGGAGGGAGTCAGAAAATGAGGATTTGATATCAAGGGCTCAAGTAGAAAGAAAATGCTTTCAAAATGATGACAACATATGTGCAAATGTGCTGACACAGTGGATCAATGTATGGATTGTGATAAGTCCTGTAAGAGCCCCAATAAAATGATTTAAAAAAAATTTTTAAGTAAAAAAAAAAGAGACGAAAAGACAAGTTGCATTGGGTAAATCTGATGCACATGATCTCTTTAGAATCTTGGAATGCAACGGTGTTACTTGGAGGAGGGCTAAGGGGTGCCTGACTCAAGCCATGGTATTTTCAATTGCTTCATAAGAATATGAAAGTTGGACATTGAATAAGGACGAATCAATGCCTTTGAATTGTGGTGGTACGGAAGAGTATTGAAAGGACCATGGACTTCTCAAAGGACAAATTGATCTGTCTTTTAAGAAATATGACCAGAATGCTCCTTAGACACAAGGATAGCAAGATTTTGTCTTGCATACTTTGGGCATATCCCCAGGAGAGACCAGTCCCTGGAGAAGGACATCATGTTTGGTAAAGTAAAGGAGTCATGAAAAAGAGGAAACCCTTCAAGGAGATACTGACAGTGTCTGCGGCAATGGGCTCAGAGTTGTGAGGATGGTGCAGGACTGGGCAGTGTTGCATTCCGTTGAGCTTAAGGATGCTAGGGGTAGGAATTGACTCAATGACACCTACCCAAAACAATAACATATAGCTCATATATGCTTCTGTAGTTTTGTTTCTCTGGGACACAAAGATCATCTATCTAAATTCAAACCAAGCCTTCTGGTGTTGACTCGTTTCCAACTCATCACTACCCTCTTGGACAGAGCAGCACTACCTCACAGAGTTTACAAGGCCATACATCTTTACAAGCAGATTGTAATATCTTTCTCTCATGGAGAAGCTTGTGGTTTTGATCTGCTGATCTTTCAGTTAGCAGCCAAGCATTTAATCATTTCACAACCTTCTGAGTCTGATGATAGAGATGAGGTCTACACTGGGCCTGAATCACTTAGTGACAAATCTCCCCACTTTCTGTACAAACAACTATAAAATCTACCAGTAGAGATTACATCCTCTAGATCGGCGGTTCTCAACCTGTGGGTTAACAACCCTTTCACAGGGGTCGCCCAATTAAAAACAGTAGCAAAATTACAGTTACGAAGTAGCAATGAAAATAATTTTATGGTTGGAGGGTCACCGTAACATGAAGAAGTGTATGAAAGGGCCACAGCATTAGGAAGGTCAAGAACCACTGCATCATTGCTAGTTATTTTAATCATAATGGTAACTTCAATCTGTATACTATTTTAAAACTCTCATTATACCATATTTTAATTCTAAAAACAGATAGACAGGAGATACATTATTTTCCTAGTTCCTAAAGAGAGAAACTGAGTCAATGAATGTTTGTGTAATTTTCCAAAGACTTCATACCAGTAAATGGAAGATCTTGGATTCCAAGTTATGTCCCTGGATGACACAGCCATGGTTTACTCAATGTCCATGACTGTATTGAAACAGGGGGATTTACTAACCTTAGAACACACTACCCTATGGTCTAAAGGTAGTATACACAATAGTGACAACAAGCCAAGACGGTTGGAAGAAAGTGTTTAAAATTACATAACAGATGTTGATCTCTCTGAACGAGGGTGAGCCCTGGTAGTGTTGTGGCTATCCGAGAGGTCAGCAGCTTGAAACCACCATCTGCTCCTTGGAAGAAATATAAGGCTTTCTATTTCCTAAGGAAACCCATGGGGGCAGTTCTCCTCTGTCCTAGAGGGTCATAGTGGATTGACTCAAAGGCAGTGAGGATGGCTTGGTTTTTGGTTCTCTGAAAAAAATTAATTTTAGCTTTGTCTGGGGACAGCGAAATACATTACATCTTTCTGATGCCATGTCTTGTTGTTTCATGAGCAAAACATGGTTCATCAGAAAGACGATATTCCCTTGCTTTGAGAGGTCTATCTTGGCTCTCAGCTTGTTTTTATCACTTTGAACCTCAGTTTCTCCAATAACAAAATAGTGTACAATAGGATTCTATCTTGGCTGAAGGGTGATGAGTCCTAAATGAAATCTTGTATGTGAAATGCTGTCACATAATAAGTTTTCAAATATTTATTTTATATATATTTATATATATTGATCTGTATACATATCTGACTAGACTACACTCTTTTCTTTGTTTGAAATTATCCTGCACAGATACATTTAGTAATGATTCTTTCAATTCAAGTGAAAGAAAATCAGCTTAAACCAATTTAAGCAAAATGGGGCACTTATTAGCTGGGGAAAAAAACCTCAAAACAAGACAGAAAGTTCCAGACGCTACAGGATCCAAGGGTACATCTAATATTATTATCATAATTGGCAATAATATACATGTTATACTAAAGAAATCACATATCTCAGTGGTTAAACATATCAACCTCTCCTTACAAGTTTTTTGGTAATATATGTGATAAATTATTGCTGAATAAATATTAATTACTCTCCTCCTCCCACTCTGGACTAAGTCATTACTCTACCTTATTGACTTGGGCTTTACCATGACATATGCTGCCCCATGGAACATAGATTCTACATGAGCAAATGCCATATACATTCATATGCCATATACTTGCATATAGCTTGGCTTGGACTTCCATTCTCTGGTGATCTCCCATGGAAAGAGTATGGCCCAGGTAGTGATTTTACACCAACCCAAATACAGAGGGATGAATGTGGAGCAGACCTCCTTGCTTGGGTCACTGCTGTTCCAGGTAGAATAAGAAGCGTAAGGAATTTTTATGAGCACAACATGCAGCTTGCACCCTTTCTGGATAGCCAGGTAGTATCCAATTTGCACACTTGTAAATGGGACAATCAGTGTCTCACACCACTGAATTTTGGGACAATTTGCTTTCGGCATTATTGTGGCAAGAGCCAAGTAACATCCAATGTGGGTCAGCAGTTGGTGGAAGGAGGCCCCTGGTCTCTTAGGGGACTAAGAGGAACACAAATTCGACCTCTTGTGGCTAACAGCTTTGTTGCAGAGGCCGACTTATAATCATGCACACTACAAATATACAATTTGGTGCGCTTTGATGTGTGCACACACTTTTGAAATCATCACCACAATCAAACACATAAATATACCTATCATGTCTCAAAATAATTCTATATGCCTTCGTAACCCCTTATTATCTCACCTCTTGGTCCAACCCCATCTCTGTCCTCAGGGAACCATTGATGTGTTGCCTGTAAATAGTATATATTTCTATTTTCTGGACTTCAACAAAATAAATGTAATCTTAGGGAATTTATTCCTTCTTGAATGACTTCATTTACTCAAAAACCAAAACCAACCAATCAAACTGCATTGAGTCAATTCTGACTCATATCGACCATATACAAGTTTCTGAGACGGTAAATCTTCACAGGAGCAGACAATTTCATCTTTCTTCCATGCAGCAACTAGTGGGTTTGAACTACGAAACCCCTTACTTCTAGGAACCCCATACTTATTCCACATTTTGACATTCACCATATTTGGAGTATAGACAATTTATTCCTTTAGGTTGATGAATAGCGTTACACCTTTTTATTTAAATCATTTTATTAGGGGCTCATAATACATCAATTGTGTAAAGCACATTTGTACATTCATTGCCCTCATTATTCTCAAAACATTTGCTCTCCACTTAAGCCCCTGGCATCAGTTCCTCATTTTTTCCCTCCCTCCTCACTCCCCCCTCCCTCATGAACCCTTGATAATTTATAAATTATTTTGTCATATCTTACACTATTCAACATCTCCCTTCACCCACTTTTCTGTTGTCCATCCCCCAGGGAGGAGGTTATATGTATATCCATGTAATTGATTTTCCCTATCAACCTCACCCTCCTTCCACCCTCCTGGTATCACCACTCTCACCACTGGTCCTGAAGGGATCATCTGCCCTGGATTCCCTGTGTTTCTACTTCCTACCTGTACCACTGTACACCCTCTGTTCTAGCCAGATTTGTAAGGTAGAATTGGGATCATGATAGTGGGGGGAGGAGGGGAGGTGGGGTGGGGGAGGAAGCATTTAGGAACTAGAGGAAAGTTGTATGTTTCATCATTGCTACCCTGCACCCTGCCTGACTTGTCTCCTCTCTGCGACCCTTCCATAAGGGGATGTACAATTGCCTACAGATGGGATTTGTGTCTCCACTTCGCACTCCCCCTCATTCACAATGATATGATTTTTTGTTCTGATGATGCTTGATACCTGATCCCTTTGACACCTCATGATTGCACAGGCTGGTGCCATGTGGGCTTTGTTGCTTCTAAGCTAGATGACTGCTTGTTTACCTTCAAGCCTTCAAGCCCCCAGATGCTATATCTTTTGATAGCTGGGCACCATCAGCTTTTTTCACCACATTTGCTTATGCACCCGTTTGTCTTCAGCAATTGTATCAGGGAAGTGAGCACACAATGATGCGATTTTTTGTTCTTTGGTGCCTGATAACTGACCCCTTTGGCACCTCATGATCACACAGGCTGGTGTGCTTCCTCCATGTGGGTTTTGTTGCTTCTCAGCTAGATGGCTGCTTGTTTATCTTCAAGCCTTTAAGACCCCAGATATTATATAATTTGATAGCTGGTTACCATCAGCTTTCTTCATTACATTTGCTTATGTACTCACTTTGCCTTCAGTGATTGTGTTGGGAAGCGGAGCATCATGGGATGCCAGTTTAATAGAACAAAGTGTTCTTGCATTGAGGGAGTACTTGAGTAGAGGCCCAATGTCTACCTGTTACCTTAATATTAAACCTATACATATATGCACATAGATCTATTTCTACATTCTCATTATATAAATGTATTTACATATGTACATAACTTTATTTAGACCCCTATAATTTCCCTTTGCTTCCGAGTTCTTTCCTTTTATCTCCTTTTACTTTCCTCTTGTCCCACTGTCACGTTCAGCCTTCATTTGGGTTTCAGTAATACCTCTTGGTTACGTTACCCTTGCTCATGCCCTACCAGGCCTCCTACACCCTCCTCACCACTGATTTGTATCACTTGTTGTTCCCTTGTCCCTGGGTTTTTTAGCACCACTTCCTTTCCCCCCACTTCCCCTCTCCCATGTTTGCCCTGGAACTGTCCATCCCATTGTTTCCTCCTCCAGATTGTTCACCCACCCTATCTTATTTAGATGGACCTATGGAGATAATAACATGCACAAAAACAAGACAGAGCAAAACCAAGCAAGAAATTAAAACAAAACAACAACAACACCAACAAGCCAATAACAAAAACAAAACACAACAACAAGAAAGCAAAGTTTGTAGTTAGTTTAAGGACTGTTTGTTGGCCTTTAGGAGTGTTTTCAAGTGGAGTCTGCCCTGGCCCCAAAGTCTATTTTTGGCATTCCCTGGGGACTTTGTTGCTCTGTTCCCCTTGCTGATATGTTGCACGCCCTTAGTGTTTTGCCTTGGTGTGGTGGGATCAGATCAGATGAAATTCCCACAATGTGTTTCCAGTGTCATCCCCTGTAAGGCTATGGGTCAGTGAGGGATGTCGTGTCTCATAATGGGGCCAGCCAAGTGGTCTTCTCTGTGGATTGACTACTCTGAGTGGGAATATTGTCCTCAAGGCTTGGTGGGCAAGGATGTGCTCCACTCTCTCTTCCTCCCCCTTCATTTGCTCCCATGTGCTCTGATCAGACGTGCCCCTCTCCCAGAGCTGCAGCTTCAGTGCTGTCCTCTGAAATAAATTCTTCTGGGGGGAGGGGCATGTGTCCACGTAGTTGGGACTGGAGCCAGCCCTTCAGACCTCTCCACTGGTTCCCTAATCCATGTTGGCATGTTGCATTCATATCTTGGGGCACTGGGTTGAAGTCTGATTGTGCTTTCTCTGTGGAGATATAAACAGTACCCTCCCTTCGGGTGGGTTAGTGCCCTGTGCCCCCGCCACTCATTTCTTTTTTTTTCCCCTCCCCTCCTCCTTTTTAGTTGGATACCATATGTATCCCTGGATTTTGTCTGCCCCTGCCATACGACCTGATCCTCACCCCAGGAATATTTGTATACAGTAGCTTTTTCCCTGTGCCTCTTTTGCAATTTTTAAAAAATCTTATATCAGTGGACTCATGTTGTACTTGTCCTTTTGTGCTTGGCTTACTTGGCTTAGCATGATACTCTCCAGTTCTTCCCATGCAGCAATGTGCTTCACATGCTCATCATTGCTTTTTAGCGATGTGTAGTACTCTATTGTATGTATGTACCACAGTTTTTTAATCCACTCATCAGTTAATGGAAATTTGGGTTGTTTCCAAGTCCTTGCAATTATGAACTGTGCCTCAATGAACATTGGAGCACAGATGTCTGGCCATGGTTTGTTTATTGTCTCTTCTGGTTATATTCCCAGTAGGGGGATTGCTGGGTCATTTGATAACTCAATTTCCATCTTTTTAGATATTGCCAGAACGATTTCCATACAGTGTTATACTTTATGAACACAGCATAATGGTTTATCCATTCAGCTGAATGTTTAGGTTGTTTCTAATTTTTAGTTTTTATGAAAAAATATATGATGAATATTTGCACATAAAACCTTGTATAGATATAGCTTTCATTTCTCTTGGGTAACACCTAGAATTCAAATGGGTTATGTGGTAGTAGAAGTTACGCATTGAGCTGCTAACAACAGGTGGATGGTTTAAATTCACCATGGCAGAAAACCAGGCTATCTGTTCCCATAAAGATGTACAGTCTCAGAAACAGCAAGGAGACAGTTGTATTCTGTGCTATAGCAATGTTATGGCTTAGAGTTGACCCAATGGCCGTGAGTTTAGTTTAGGCACCTCATTGCCATCTCGAAGGGTATGTCACTTCAGCTTGCAAGGTATTTTCCTGGATGTGTCACATGGCTGGCCTCACAAGACGGGGTGAAAAGCCGTGAGGTGCCACTAACTATTTCTGTCTATCAGCCTTTCGCCACTCAACATCAGGGATCTGTTTTCCTCTCTGATAGTTTCAGTTAGGCTCTTATTACAAGATGGCCAGAAGGCAACTAACAGATTCAGCTAACATCACACTGGATCAGAAACGCAGGGGCAGAGAAAGAGCCTCTTTGCTACATGTCATAACAAAGTCCCAGTGTTCACTTTCATTTGGCAGACTGCGGTGCTATGCTTATTCATGAGCTAAGCGCTATAACCAGGGACAGAAATGGAGTCCATTGGCTAGGCTGGGTCTAGGGGGTTGGGCCAGTCTGGCATAAAGCACATTAGGGAGCGATGGACCACCAAAGGAAAAACAAGGGCTTTCTGCCAAAATGAGGAAAAATAAAATCTAGATACGCAAGCACATGCTTAAACAAACACAAAAATGTCTGCTACACTGATAATAGCGCAACAGTGCCGATATGTATGCTTTTGTTTCATATAAGGACCTCTGGAGGTCTAATTGAGTTTTGCCGTTTCACCTAGTCTTTTCTCTTTTTGTTGTCTAAAGTGAGGCTAGGGTGCCCATAATTATACTAATATAATGCTAGATCCGTTCACCTGGTCACTTTAAATCTTTCTATCACCCTTAAATACCCATAGCATGTAAAATAAGGCTCAAGCAATGAAGGACAAGGACAATCCACAAACAAACAAAAAGGAAAGCAGATGTACAAGGCTAAGACTTTGTATTCCACGCACTTTTAAGAGCCCACTAGCTTGTTACTGTGTGCCATCAGTGATGTTCTGACTCACAGAGACTCTATAGGACAGGGTACAACTGTCCTTATGGGCTTCCTCGGCCATAAACGTTATGGGAACATATTTCCAGCTCTTGATTCCCTAGAATGGCTGGTGGGTTCCTACCACCAACCTTTCAGTCCACCTCTGTGTGATTTACCAAAGTATCTCTACTCTGCAATTTATAGTATATTGTTATGGGGTTCTTTGATATTATCATTTCAATATGTCTGCTTTCTGAGGCAGCGCGTGCTTGAGAAGTCCATACTCTAATTTTGTTACCAAGTTCAGATCATGAGGTTGATACACCCCCGAGGACAGATTGACATTTTGATGCTCCTAGTTAGCAAAAATATGTACTAGGGAAGCTGCATTAACAAGCAAATAAATTTATGGTAGGCTGACACTAAAACGAATCTCGCTGTTTGTGGGCAGCATTTAAGAAGTGAAATATGTATGTAGCCAATTGAACTGGGGGAGTTCTCTGTTTAGTAATAGCCTCTTCTTCTGCCTGTCAAGAGACAGAGAGAAGAAAGGACAAGCCTTGTGTCCTCTGGAGTCATTGGATTATTGATGAATGTCTGTTCATAGGAGTCAAAGGGACCTTTACTATTGTCTTCCCGGCTCGTAGCCATCAAGGAAGTGACCCCTTTAGCTTTTCATCGTTCCCCACCCATATGCAACCATTTGATACCCGGGTGCCATCAGTAGATGCTATCTTACAGGCCCTTGCTCTTCTGAGGAGTGAAATAATTATATATTGGAAAAAGCAAGCTATGGTTTAAACTGACAACCATTTACTTTGTCTAAATAAGAGACAAAATCAGCTCAGGTCTCCTGGGTCAAGTGCCAGCATTCTTTCCACAGCCCCGAGAAAAGGGGTGAGGTGGGGTGGGGTGGGGTGGGGGAGATGACTCTCAAAGAGAACTTTGAGGGTTCAAGTACTTTTAACACCAAGATTCACAGCCAATAGTTATGAAAGACAGGGTATGTAGATAATCGTGTGTCTTGTTTCACGTTGGTTGAGGATGATCCAACGGGAAAGTTAATGTTTTCCTCCTCAGTGGATCTCAGAGAGAGGCTGGACGTAAAAGCAAGCTCAGTGAAAGCAACAGTATTTAGTAGACGTTACTTTCAAGGAATAATCATCCTATTCAGATGCTTGTGCAATCCTACGGACAGCTGCAAGTGCAAAACAGGCAGGCGGCAGAGGGGACAATGAGCCTTAGGCAGTATCCGAAACATGTGAATGCTCTCACCATGCTCATTTAATCGGCATGTTGGGCAAATCGTCAGAGAAGCTGGGTTACATGAAGAAGCATTAGTATTCAGGATTTAAGGAAGGGTAATTAACAACCTGGAATATGCAGATTATACAACCTTGCTTGCTCAAAGTGAGAAGGACTTGAAGCCCTTGCTGATGAAGATAAAACATTGCAGCCTTGAATATAGGTTACAACTCAAGGTAAAGAACAAAATCCTCACAACTAGACCAATAGGTAACAACACGTTAAATGGAGAAAAGTTTGAAATTGTCAAGGATTTCGTCTTGTTTGAATCTACAAACAACGCTTATGAAATGTAGTAGTTATATAATCTTTTGTCAATTTGAGAGGATTAAGAGTGAAGGGGTGGAGTCTGGCCTGTCAACCAGGTCATAATCAATGAGGATTCTGGGAACTCCTGTATTCCTCCTTGGAGGCAGGAGACACACTCTCTCTCTGCTCACTCTCTGGGAGACTTTGCATCTGATAAGACACATGGGACTATGCTAATGCCCTGTGCTGGTGGAACCACATAGAGACCCCTGGCCAGCACGGAGATGCTTACACTGCCACTGGATCTACAAGACTTCCCACCCACTGGCCTGTGATCTTTCTGCATTTGGAATCATTGTATGTGTTTCATGAGTCTGAAGAAGACTTTATAGATTGGTATCAGACATATGGGCTAATATCGGACTTATGGAGTTGATCTGGACCGGGCTAGGATATTTTCTCAATATTCAATTGCTCTTGTATATAAAGCTCTTTCTTATACACATATGAGTGTCTATGAATTTGGTTCTCTAGTCTACCTGGACTAACACATGGAAGCAGCTGTCAAGAGATCAAAAGACACATTGCATTAGGTAAATCTGCTGCACCAGTCCTCTTTAAAGAGTTGAAAAACAGAAAGTTATTTTGAGGACTAAGGTACCTCTGAGTCAAGCCATGGTATTTTCAATGGCCTCATATACATGTGAAAGGCGGAGACTGGAGAAGGAAGATCAAAGAATTGATGCATTTAAATTGTGGTGCTGAAGAAGAATATTGAAAGTACCAAGTAATGCCAAAAAAAAACCAAAATCTGTCTTGAAGTACGGCCAGAATGTTTCTTAGAGGGAAGCGTGGCAAGACTTTGTCTCACATACTTTGAACATGTTGTCAGGAGAGATCAGTCCCTGGAGAAGGACATCAGGCTTCATAAAATAGAGGGGCTGAGAAAGAGAGGACGTCTCTTGACAAGTTGGATCGACACTATGGCTGTAACAGTGTTCTTAGAATATAAGAGCATTGAGAGGATGACCCAGAATCTAGCAATGATTGACTGCTCTACATAAGGCTGCTAGGAGTCGGAAAAAACTCAACAAATCAATGGCAATATCAGGAAGATTGTGCTTCCCCACCATGAGTGATAATAACTGGCTGGAAACACAAATGGCCTTACTGATAAAATTCAGTTCCAATGAATTAGGAAATAAGTCCTCATTTGGTTATTATCTAGGCCCTTCCTGTTTCAGGTCAGCCAGCAGCTTTATTGTTCTGTGGCTGCTTCAAAGAACCTTCCTGGGAAGACCGCCACAGTCTCTTCCTGAAGTCTATAGACCTTCTTCAGATCAGCTCAGTTGCCTAATGGCATCTCCACAAGGCAGCAGACAGCTCCAAGTTTGAATGGTGGAAATTTTGACTTTTAACCCATTGCATTAACTTCCCTGGCTTTGTGGTCAAGCATCCATTTTCTCCAACTTAGATGTTGTCTGCTGTATACCTGAAAACTTGGCACTCAGACCTTCAAGATCCCCTTGATTCTGCTGCGTTTAAGTTTTCATCTCATACATACATTAAATGGGAATGCTAAAATCTATGTGATTATTATGGGATGTTATGAATATTAGATGATATTCAGGAAAACAGACACTTATTTAGTCAGGATATATATGTATACATATATATCCTGATATATCTATGTGTGTATACACACACACACACACACACACATAATTAGCATCATAATTTTCATCTGAAAAAAAATGATTCAATGGGAAAAGACCAGGTTTAGTGTTCAAATAGAGACTGGTGGAACCCTGCAGACTATGGTTTTTAGCCACCTTTCAAGTATGAAAATGAGCTCACCTCTGTGGTTCAATTTTCAGGCAAACAGACAGGTCAATAAGGAGAACAATAGCATTAGAGAGGAGTACACACCTTAGACTAATTACCCATTTGAAATGGAAAGGGCAGAATTTAACCAAAGGAAAAGTTCAGAAGGGTGAAGAAAGAAGAAGGAATGGGAACTGTAAATCCAGGGAAGCAGGACAGGGACTATGAGAGTGGCCGATGCGATCTTTGGCCTGAAACAAAAGGTCACACCGTTGTAACTTCGTCTTCCCAGTGTCTTGGGCCCGCCCGGGACGTGTTCTCACACAAGAAAGAAACTTCCCCTTCTAGCATTCGCTGAGCTTTGAAAACGACTTTATTCAGCTAAACCTTTATCCTTCCCGACATACTATATGTATTTTAAATGTGTATATTTATTTGCCTACTAGATGCAAGTTAGCTGTGAGTTAAGTCTCTCTTCCTCTCCCTCTACTTTATTGAATTACAATTTACATAAGATAAAATGCATCCATCTTAATACATAATTTGATGAGTTTTGACATATACATATATCAGTGTCACCACAACTACAATGGAACAAATCTGTCTCTCCCGAAAAACTGCCTGTGCTCCACCTTAGGTAGCAAGCTGATCTGATTAACACTGATGTCTTGATGCTTCTAAAATTCCTTTCAATGCAATCAAATAATATCTATTCTCTGGTGCCTAGATCCTTTCATTGAACTTAATGTTTTCCAGATTCATTCATGCTTGATGAGGAAAAAAGAAGTTTGATTCACTTTATTGCTAAGTAGAAGTCTACTGTAGTAACCAGACCACAATGTATTTATGTCTTGTTTACTGATGAGCATTTGAGATCTTTCTCGTTTGGGGCTATTAAGAATAATCCTATGAGGAACATTGGGATAAGACTTTTTTTGTGAAGACATGCTTTCATTTTCTTAGGTACATACATATACGTTGAACTGTTGAGTCATAGGGTAAACGTGTCTGCAGCTTCAATTGAGGTTTCTACTTTTTCCGATACATCCCCACTACCAGGTATAGAAAGATTCCTGATGGCACTGTAGGCTAGACCTTGGGTTGCCCATGTAAAGACCAGGAATTCAAATGCACCAGCTGCTCCACGGGAGAAAGTTGAAGCCATCTGTTTCTATAGAAACATATACTATCTTAGAAACCCTATATTGGGTAACTATGGGTTGAAATCAATTGAATGGCAGTGGTGGTTGAAAGTTAGTGTGGTGGTTAGATTTTTTTGGTCACCTTGCACCTGCATGAAGCTAACTATAGAGTCCACCCTATCCATCAGGATCCAGCCTAATGATGCCTGTGGTGGTGTGGCCTACTTGTGAGAGCCGCGGTGTAGAACGTCTCTCTCTCTTTTGCCCTTCACCTATTTGATTAGGTCCTTCATCTCATGGCTGGGGCCTGTGGTACATGCGGCCAGCCAAGTCTGAGCTGTTGGCATCCTGCTTTTTTGCCAACCTTGGATCCTTGCAGCTCTACGTCCTCTGGTCTGTGGTCTCCTATCTGCCTTCTTCACCCTCCTGCTTCATCCACCAGCAGTTGCATGAGTCTGCGAGCCCCCACTAGTGATTGACTCATGGACTTGACTTAGACTGGACCAGGCAGCTTTCTGGTTATAAAAGTACTTCTTGATATAAACTTCACTCGTATACATATGAGGGTCCGTGGTTTTGTTTCTCTAGATAACACAGGGCATAAGAAGAGTGGATGCGTTTGAATTTGAGTGTGAGCGAAGAACATCAGATATGTTGTGGACTTCAAGATGAACAAGCAAATCAGTCTTGGAGGAAATACGGTCAGCGTGTTCCTTAGCAGTGTGGATGGCAAAGCCTCATCTTGCTTAGTATGGATGTGTCATAACAAGGGATCAATCACTGAAAGAGAAAATAATGTCTGGTGAAGTAGAGGGTCCGTGAAAAAGGAGGGGACCTTCCAAAATGTGCACTGATTGACATATTTGCTGTAGTAATCAGCCCAAACATAATGACAATGAGAATGGGGCCGAACTGGGTAACGTGTTCACTCTGTACATAAGGTTGTTTTGAGTCAAAGGCAACTCGTCTTTCTCTCCCAGAGCAGCTAGTGGTTTCAAACTGCTGACCTTGCAGTTCATAGACCATTGCACAACCACTATGCCACCAGGCTTTTTTTTTTGGGGGGGGGGGCAACCGAAGCACAACTAACAAGAACAAACTTTACACATCCTCATTACTTAGAATAGTGCCTGGCATGGACTTAAGCACTTACTAAATACTCATGCATTGAAAACTTCAAGGACAAGTTAATAGTGAAAGTGGATAGAAGTCTGGATTTCTCCGAGGCCTGAATTGGAGCTCTACCCACCGTGTGAGACTGGTGAACAGGGCCAATGGATGCTGTAGGCAGAGTCCATTTCAGATTTTGTGGACAGTGCTGTGTGAGCAATCCTCATGAGTGAAGCAATTCCCTTGGTGATGCTGCTCAAAACAAAGCCATAGTGCAACAACTCTGACACGACACACTATCTCTGGGGCCTTTCTACTTAACAGACTTTGCCTGGCTCTTTCCTTCTCCCCAGGGAGCTGCTGTTTCTAATCTCCAGAGTCCTTTCCTCACTCTTGCTATCCCATCATCCTCCTGCTTGCAGAGACAACCTTGTCAGACAACACAGCCAGGATGAGATTCATGTGGAAATATTGAATTCACCACCTGGTGACTACAATTAAAATCCCTCGCCTTTGATTTATTTTGGTTGGGGAAAAGAAATAATTCAAGTTCTTCGAGATACAGAAACGACAGGATACATGTGCCGTCTACTTCCCTGATAGCAACACTGCCTGCCGTTACCACAGATGGGGAAGCAACTTCAATCACACAACGCCTGACTCCCTGAAGTGGTGGAAAGATGAGGTGGGGGGATTGGAGAATGGGAGGAACCAGAGAAAGGAAATAATGAGAAACATACCTGGTGTTCTGAGAAGGAAAGTCAAACCAGAGAGCAATATCTGTCAGCTTCATCCACGAAGTTTTCTTTCCCACAAGACAGTGGCTCCTCTTTTCAATCAAGCGAGTAGTTAGATATCACCCGGTGTAAAATGTCAACCAAAAATTCTTATGCTTGGGTCTGTGAGTAGACTTTCAGGGTATCCGTGGTCTTGACTTTGTGCACGATATCTTATATGCATGCACATTTGGAGAGGACCGTGGTAGCCCCTGAGATTCCCAATGGGTCTGATGACCACACACGTGCGCGCGGTCTGAAAATGATAATAATGAATTTGACACTTAGAACTCACACCAGAGTCACCTGACTGTGAGCCCTGCCTTTGATTCATTTTGTTTCACAGCTTGTTGGCTCCTCTGCTAGTAGGAAGCCTTGCAGTTTGCTCTGCGTCCTCATCAGACCACCAGGACAACTCCAGGGGACAGGGAAAGCAGGTGTAACAATGTCACTTGACGGATGAGCAAAGGAAGGAAGCTCTCAGTACTCCAGCCAGGGCACTTCTCCGAGAGAGACCGAAATGTGGATGGCTGCAGGAATCATGGTTCTAATTCTTCCTTCTCATCCTAGCCCTGCCCCCAACCTATATTTTCTCCCACCCCCAGTCCTGTACAGAGGTGTGCATGTGATTCAGCAGGAGCCACTCAGAACATGCCATCCCTGCTGAAAATGATAGATCTTTGAGGTTGGCATACGATCCATACAGAATCCATCAGAAACTTTCTTGGGATTTTTTTTTAAAGCTGAAATTGGCACTAAGTTCTTTTCCCCTCTCTTCTCGTAAGCGACTGAGCAGGTGATACCAGATAAAATGGGGGTTATGGTCTTCAATTGGCATAGAAGGTGGACAGAATAAAACAAACAAAAATAGGGGCAGGGGCAAAATAAAACAATGTCCTGACATCAATCTCTCAGTCGTCTTCAAAATAATTTTATATGACCACTTGCACACCATTCATGTTGATAGAGAAGAGGCCAATGCAGGGAGGAACTGACAGTCCCATTGAACACAGGGCTCCCGAGAATAGTCTTTCATTATTCTTTCTTGTCTTGCTTACAAGGAAGATTTCTCTGTGCCTGTCCTCTGTCTCTATCCACCCTCCCCACTGAGCACTGAGCACATTCATTCTCATTCTCTCTCGGCTTCTCTCCCTCCCCCTCGCTCTCCCCTGTCTCTTCTAGTAGCGCTTCTTCCCTGAGCCATCGTTCGGTATCCATGGAGTTCTGATGCCCCCTGCTGCCAGCTCTGAGCTGTAAGGACAGCTTGCTTGCTCTCCTCGGCCATTCTTGGTTCCCCCTACATTGGCGCTAGTTCTTTCTCACATAAGGCTTTTCTTTCATGTTATCTAATCACCTGTTTCAACTTCTTCACCATTTCTCTTTGCTGTTTGGGTCGTCGCCCCACGTATTTGCTTCAGCCCCGTCCTCTCCTCTCTTGTTAATTCACATCTGTTTTTGTCTCATCTGCCTCCGTCTGGTGTCCCAACTCACATCGCTGAATCCCTTTGTTCCTGTCTCTCGACCGGTTTCACTGGCTCAGCTTGTGTCACACATACCCGCTCACGAGGGAAACCTTTTCTTTTCCAGAGAAACACACCAAGCATCCCTCTCCTGGTCCTAATATTGTTAGCAAGGCAGTGGGCAACCAAGCTGAACACTCAGGGGGAGTAGCTCTTTGCACAGAAAGATCATCTAACTGAGAAAAATACAACTTCATTAGGCTCTAGAAAGGTAGATTCTTCTGCAGTCGTCACTACTAGAAAAGAAATAACATAGTTATTTTCTTGTTCCGTGCTTCCGATGTTAGCAATCTAGCTACACAGTGGGATGGAGGAAGATTGTGAGGTGACTATTAGGAGGCAGGCAGCAACTTTTCCTTAGGGCAGTTATGGGAGTCATGGCAGAGCTTCTGAAGTTCTCCATGGGGGTGCCTGCTCAGTAGGTCCTGCTGATGGATGGACTCTTTTACTAACAAATAAGACTCATATTCCAAGAACCCCACTGGCCTGCATTTGCTTTTCTGCCAAAGCAAGCTATTGTTATTATTCGAGACAAAAACCTGCCAAATTATATCACCATCCATTTGGGTTCACGGGAGGAGGATGCGCCCTGGTAAACAGAGGCCACACAATTTACACGGGCCTCGTCGCTATCCCAAAAGAACAGTGCTGGCATGGTGAGAGCACCCAGGCACATAGCGAGCACTACCGAGCCCCATAAATTGCATGTCGATGGTCTCACGGCAACATTCACAATCACAGCCATCCTGTGGAGTGTGAGTTTATAGGTCAGGCTCCAAAGTGGTTAGTTAAATAGACAGAAAGTAAATAGCAGAGCCACGGTTTGAACCTGGGTCCTTTGGACCCCAAAGCCTTCGGCTGTAAACAAAAGTCTGAGTCTGTTCCCAGGCTACACTCTTTACTTCCCTGGGCTCCAGTGGCTCCATCGGCAAAATGCTCGAAATGCTCTATGGCTCGACTTTAACATATTGAAGAACCGCCATCCAGTCTACGATCCAGCATTGTCCTGCTCCGACTTTCTTTCCATTGGTTCTGCTCTTGGCGCTAACCAACTGCGGATGCACCTGTCAATTCTCTATCAGTGGCTTTCCCTGAGAGCAGAGAAGCGTCTGAGTGGATGTTTTTCAAATCGCTTAACCTGGTATTGTTTTACATCTGGTTTTATTTTTGTCTTTAGAAGGGGGTAAGAGTAGAAGGGGAAACAAACAAACCAATTGAAATAACCCAACCTCGAAAGACAGAACAAGAAGAAGAGGGAAGAGACGAAGGCAGGAAGAACCAGACATAGTAAAATGCACTCTATTGATGGAGAGAAATGTTCTGAGAATGACGAGGGCAATGAATGCACAAATGTGCTTTACACAATTGATGTATGTGCGGATTGTGATAAGAGTTGTATGATATATATATATATATATATATATATATATATATATATATATATATATATATTAAAGATTGGGTAGAACTTCAAAGAAAAGAAAATGCACTCTACTGTATTATAAGGCTCCCAATAAGGCAGACAAACCCTTTCATTATTGGTTTACTTGTTGCATCGAAGCTTGGATCTGTAGAGAAAGAAGGGGGAAATATTGAAAGAAAGAATTAGGAGACCATTGAAGGTCACCTTGTGGAAAGAAGTGATCAACCTCTGAACTAAGACTGCACTGCGGACTGAAAGCATGTGTTTCACAGCGCTGCCCCTTTAAAAACATCCTCGGTGGGCACACACTCACCCTGCCAAGGGAGGCGCCTCCTTCTTCCAGACACTATCCCGCGCGAGGTCCGCTGCATGGAAACCACTCAGAATGTTGCAACTGCTGGTGGCGGCGTCCCCACCTTTATCACAGCTTTTCCCACAGCCTGGCCTCCCTGGGACAGATGCTACCAATCGATACCAAACGCCTCACACTTAAATCCATCAATGAAAAGGCTGTTACAATAACAGCAGCTATTTTATGTGGCTACTGATTTCCTTTGTGCCTCCCGGAACCAAAGGTAGGAAATAATAACTGGTCATTTTTCATCAAGACACACAATACAGGAGGGCAACTGGAGCAGAGGTACTTCCTGTGAACTGTACAGCCCTCTTAAGCGCTGCCTGGGATCAGGGGGAAAGCCCACCCACAGGTGTAGGTACAGCAGGCCCCGAGGGAGCCATGAGGGGGCGCGCGCGAGCACCTTCTGTGAGTCCTTGCTGAAAGGGATCAGTCAGCAACCTAAAGCTAACTGCCAAAGGCACTGTTTGTCTGCCCCACCTCCTGAGAGTGTGTGCTTGTGCTGTTGGAAACCGCTATAAGAACCCTCAAGGTGCCAATCACAGCAGCACCGGGCAATCTCATACTCCCGCATAAACCCTCACCAGAACTCCAAAGGAAGCACAAGCTAGTGCCAAGTGACGGGTAGAAGAGGCGCCTATGGCAACCCCGTTTCACGGATGGGCAAACACACGCAGGAGGGAGAGTATGAATGGACTAGCACGCAGGTCTTTCTCTTCATCCAGTTGATTAAGAGACTTGTTTTACCCCCCCCCCCCCCGCCGCCCTCAAAGAGAGCAGCCCGGAGTCGATCCAACGATAATGGAGCCCAACACGGAGGGATGCGGCCGAATTGCCCGGGGAAACATTCATGGGATACTATTAAGTGAAATAAGAACCATATGTCCATGCAGGTATTATGATCACCATTTTGTAAAAGTCATTTACCCACATTACACATATGATACATAAGCCAAAAAGACTCTCCGGATCACGATTGAATGAGTGGCTTGTATACATTCCTAAACTGTATACCCTTTCGTGCAATGTGCACACGTGTCATATTTTTGGAAGTTAATTTGAACAAATAGAGTTGATGAATATCACATATGTATACAGGAGCATGCGTGGTAAAGCGTGTCAAGGCCTGGTAAACGGAAGAGAATACTAGCCCGTGCTTTCTTTTGCTTTGCCCTGTGGAGGTAAGAAAAGCAGGTAGCCCGAGCCTCCAGGGGCCGGGCTGGACTTAGATGTGCCACGCCTTACGTCCAGTGCTTCACCGCTCTGAGCCACACATCTATCTTCCACAGCAATAACACATGGCACCGCGTTGTTTATTTCCCGTCTAGTTGGTGTGATATTTGATGAACAGATGGACAAACAAGGCTGTGTACAGCTTTCAGTGCTGCGTACGGGCAGACAGGACGTGGTGGCATGGTGCGAGACGGGAACCCCAGCGCAGGAAGTGGCTTTACTCAGAATCTCTGCTTCTTCATCCAGCTCTACAGCCCCAGTGAGTATCTCTTCACCATCAAATGGGTGCCATTCTAGGAAGGCAGATGTAACTCTGGGAGGGTAGGTGGGGTGTGGGGGGAGGAGGGCGGTGGTGGTGACGGAGCCTCTAATTGCAGGATTGATGTAGATGATAATCCCAGAGGGGACGCAACCAAGGGGCACGGTCTTTCCCCACGCAGAGGTGGCTTGGCAACTTTGAGAAGAGGCTGTCCTGGCTGAGGCCTCCAGGCTTCTGATAGAAAAGAAGGACAGATGAAACTGGGATGAACACGTAAGGGACTGAATGAAAAGTAAGACAGCCTTACTGAACAATTGCTTTCTGCTGGGCACAATCGAACGGGGAGACTACTGCAAAGAAACAGAGCTGACAAATAACACCCGTGTAGTGTCTTTCGTGTCAGGCATCCCTGAGGGGTGCAAATGGATCAAGTTCAGGACTGACAACTGAGTCATTGGAGATTCAAATACACCATAGGCACCTCAGAGGAGAGGCCTGGTGATCTACTTCCAAAGAATCAGTCATGGAAAACCTGTGGAGCTCAGCCATCCTCTGTCCAACACAGGAGTCTGGCACATAGGTGCCGACTCAATGGCATTTGTTTGTTATTGATATATTATGGTGGGTCCAGCACTCGATTCCACTCTTCACATAACTGACTATATTCAATCCTTACAACCTATGTTTTAGGTAGTGGTTAAATATTGCACCCCTGGTCACTGAGCTTGCTCAACTGCCTCTGCCCATCAGTTCAAAAAAGAGCTCCTACAATATCCACAGATTTACAAATTCCCTGACATTTGCATTCCTTTCCATAGGCTGTCCCATTTACTTGGAGTGCCCTTCCCACCTTCCTCCTCCTCCAGGAAACCTCCTTTTACTCATCTACTCACTGCCTGAGACCCTCACCTATTACCTCCACTGCACTCCACACTTTGTTTTGTAATTATGTGTTTGTTTGTCTATATTTCTAACAACACTGCCCTCGTCTTCAACTTTCCTCCCTTCCTTCCTTCTTTTTCTTGTCTCATTTTTCACTAAACCTTTGGTGCCTAATCCAATACCTGCAGAAAAGCCAGTGCTCAAACAAGGCTTGTACTCTGAATAAAAGGCCAAATGGCTTGATGGAAAGAGAGAAAAAGATAAATGGATGTGGAAGCACATGAGTGAAGAAATGAAAATATGAATTAAAGCATCAATCAATAAAAGCAAAAATTCTTTTGAGGCAGCTCCATATGCTGCAGATACACATGGTCCAAGGTAGCTCAGACTCCTGGAACAGAGCCAATGCAGAGATGGCAAAAGCAGATAGGTCACAAGAACATCAGAGTAACTTCACATCCAGGAATTCATGACTATTTTTAGCCCAGGGTTTCCCAAAAGCAGCATCAGATTTCTTGTAATTAACCTGTGTATTTTGAAAGTGCCCAGCCATCCTGCCAACTTCTTATCTGGCATAGTCTTTGTGGTTCATGTAAAAATATCAGTGACCCCAAATACCTGCTCACTCCCCCTGAATCTGATGGTTCAAGCAGATCCTGAAGGTTAGTCTTTCACAAACTCTGGAAATTATGAAAGAGATACCAGTCTTTTATAGACCACAAAATATAGCATGTTAGGGCTTCCTAGTAATATAATCACCCATGATAAGATTTCCATTGTTAGAAAGTCTTACCATTTACAAAGGATTAGGATGGAAGTAGTTACTGGTGAAGCAATGCACGTTCAGTGCAGTAGACGTGATCAACAGTCTTGAGAGGTGTGGAAATGAAGACTCAGTGCGATCCCTTGCTCCGACACGAGATAATTAGTGTTCTCCCATGTTTGGTCCTCTTCTCCTGAACAGAAAGAGCAACTACTGTTCTGGCACTTTATTGCCAGGAAGGGTCAAATGACTCATTTTGGCCAATGAGCTGTAGGCAGAAGGACATGAATAAGTTGGGGGCCAGAAAGAATTCATTTCCTGGTGTGGGACCCTGCTGTACTCCCTTCCCCTGGGAAAGCCGTATGTTGCAAAATGCAGCCACAAAACTGAAAAGAGCCCCTGCCCTTAAGACAGGCATGAACTTGCCATATGTGAGACATAAATCCTAGCGGTGTTCATCTTAAACACTTGCAGGTTGTGGGTTAATGTAGTATACTCCATTCTCACTTGGTAAACGTAGATGTGAATTTCCTATGAGGAATGGCAAACCTAATTTTTGGCTTCTGAGCTCCCCCTAGACCAGGGTTTCTGTAACCTAAACTTCAGAGGATTTTTGTTGTTGCTGTTGTTTTGAGTTCTTTACACTTAGAGCTACCCTGGTGAGCTACTACAGCTCATTAATCATGTCCCTGTAATCATCCCTGGACGCACACTTGAAATTCTGTCCTCGATCAATACTCCTCCCTTGGCTTTCCCACCCTATTCCCTTCCTCTGCCTCACTGAGACAAACAAGCCACCCACTCTGCACGCATCTCTACTTGCCAGCTCTCCCGTCACGCCAGTCCAGACACACGGAGGCAGAAAGCACAGAGACCACAGGGGCAAAGTGTCTGCTTTAAGTTTGAAAGACTCTCGGAGCTAGGAGAAACTCTCCAGTGGTAGAATTGAAATGATCAGAGATGGAATCTGCCGATTTCAATGCTCAAATTTGTATAAAGCAGCTTTTCCCAGACAAACTCCTCCAGGGTTAGAACATTTACTGGCTCATGAGACATTTTCTCCATCTTTGAACAATTCTGATTTCTCTGGAGAGTTTTCATGACTTTGAGTCTATGTATTCCAATCAGGGCCCTGACAGTACCTGACAGTACCATCTGAGAACCAACAGGAAAACTCACTCTCTTCTTCAAGATAGGGCCTTAAATGTTTGAGATGAATCGTCACATCCTCCCCACTGGCCACGGTATTCCACCGTTTAGTCTCAGCATGGCTGTTTTAGACATAAAGAAGTCAGAGAAAGATCTGGCCAAGACCTCACAGCTAAACATCTGACTTGAAATTTAGTATTCTTTGTAGTTATCTAATTTGTGCAACAAATATTTTATAAACATATACAATATACACAATAGCGCATATAGGGCAAAAACTTTGAATATGATTCAGCACCTGTCTTGAAGGAGCAAAAATTCTCATAAATGGCAAGACACCTAGAAATATAAACCTGCTGTAGGTAGAAGAAGGTTGGTGGAAATGACATGCATAAGTGCATTCTTTATGTCAGATACTACTAGGTATCTTTCATCATCTTGCACCGTTTCTCAGATTTAAACACGGAAATGTCCCAATTAGCTATGAGAATACATGCTCATAATCTATGATGTCAGCGTAACACAAAATCCCAAGCATGACTTTGTAATACAACCGTGTCATTAATGCACCTGGATGTGGTAAGTTAGGAAGGAGTAGTTTGTCTTTGTTGCTTGATATCTGGGGCAGCGGACAAGACCCGAATGCCTGAAGGTTGGCATCCCTGCAAGTGAGATTTTGCCCACTCACAAATCTAAAGTTTAACCTGAGTTGATTTGGAACTGTCCACACAGGCACTAAGAACAGGCCCTTGGGCTTCTCATAGCAGGGCTGCTGGATTCTTCAGACCTAGTAAACATCTGACGCCATGAAATGGCACTCCTGCCATATTACATTGGGTATGCAGATGGAGATTGAAGGGGAGAGGCAGAGAGTCCATTGCTTAACCTGGAAGTGGGAAGGCTACCTTACAGAAGAGCCTATGCATGGGTTTGGGAACCACCATTGCAATCGTCTGTAACAAGCACCCTCTGTGTGCATTGAACAGCTGACTCCAGAGAATGCAGCGGTAGGAATCCAGGCCAGTCTGGCCTTGTCAGACTTTTCTATGAAACCTCAGAAGATGGATAGATTATGTGTAATTAAGGAAGGCTTTCCTGAAAAGCTAACATTTAAAGCAGGCTTTGAAGACAGGGTAAGGTTTGCACATTGGGGCAAAGGGCATTCTGCATTTGAAGTAAAATGTGACTCTTGTCACCGAGGTACCCATCATAGATTTCCTTCAGCTTCTCTAGGGCCATTTTCTCTCCATAAAAGACTCACAGAAGCAATTATCCTCCTCCAAAAGTGAGACGCACTGGGTTTTGGAAAGCTCTGGTGACTAAATGTGGGCATTGTTTACTCAGATGGCAAAGTACCCGATGGTTACTGCCCATTACACAGGCAACGAGGCTTATGACATAGTTCAGACACAGCAGAGAGGAGAAAGGCTGAGTGGAAGAAGAGGGGGATGAAAAGAGCTCAAATTGGGATATGAAACAGGATAACGATTCCATCATGAGGCACAGTATATTGGCAGGTAGGACTTGGCACTCTGTAGCAGAGGTTATTTGGGACCTACATGACAAGAATCATCTCAAACAGCATTTAACATAAAAATCTTGCTTGATTTTATCTCAGAATTTTGATCAGTAGTATACCTCATAATGGACAGTTCAGATGTAAGTCAAGTTCAAGTCTAACTCACAGCAGAAGGGACTCATATGAAGATCTTATGAACACTGTGTTATATTAACTTCCACTGTCATTTCTCATCAATCCTATCCCCTTCCCCAAAGCCCCCAGAACCACTGACACATGACAGGGCACAACACACACACACACACACACACACACACACACACACAAATCCCCAATGGGCAGAGTTTTCCAATTATACATTTTTCTGACCAGGCAAGCATTGAGTAACTCACGGTGAGTTAGTGCACCCAGTGGCATCACCTAGGAAGTTTTTCTCCGGTCATAGTGAATTTTTCATGAAAGCACTTTCACTCACGCTTCACTTTTAGTGATGACTGATTTAAGAAAACAGCATTTGGCTGTGAAATCTTGTTCAGGAAAAATGACGCAGAAACTATTCTGAGGTTGCAGGCAGCCTACAAGGATAGCGCTTTGGGAAAACCTCAAGTATACGAGTGGTTTTCTTATTTCCAAAGAGGTGGAATGTCGATTGATGGCATAGGTCATTCTGGATATCCATCCTGAGTGGATAAAAATGTCAACTTGTAGTACATTTGGAGTTCTTTCCACCAGGTCAGCCTTTTAATTAAGCTTTCTGTTTAGAGATTCTGAAAAGATAGTGAAACAATGTGCAATAAAAAGGGCTTGATTTGTGGAAGATAGTGGGGTGGGGAAGAGCCTGGTTTACCACTACCACAATTCACTTGCTCACCCAGCCATCTCAGCGTACCAGTTTTTGGTAAATAACAGCATGCACTCTTGCCACACACACTTGACTCACCCGACCTCACTCCATGCAACTTCTTTTTGTTCTGGGGAATGAAGAGGAACATGAAAGGACAGGGCTTTGACAGTGTAGACGCGGTGAAGACAGAAACGAGGGAGGTGCTCTCAGCCATCCAAACAGATGAGTTTGAAAAAATGTTTCCAAGAATCGAATTGCAGATTTGACGAATGTATTTAGGTTAGTGGAGAGTACATTGAAGGTGATTAGGTTGTTTTGTAAAACATTCAAATATATAGCATTGAAAAAAGGAAAAATACTTTTTGTCTTTTGAGTAGCCCCTCAAAAACATCTTAGCCAATTACACTACTTGTATGCAGGCACTTCCTCATTTGCTGACTATGATCTGCATGAGCCATTTGACTCTCCATCCTCAGCATCAGGAACACCACTTGCATTGGGCGGCCACTCAGTGTTTGGTCAATAAATCAGTTCTGCAGGAGGAGAAAGGGGAACTGGTGCACTTGCCAATACATTGCCCCCTTAACCTGAATGTGTACCTCTCACACTCTTATATTGCCAATGAGCTACAGCTGGTTCACTTGCTACCCAGTTATCTCCTCCAAATTCTGTGTAATATGTACTCAAACAAATCTGAGATGCAATCCCAGCTTGTCTGTTCAGCATCTATATGACTCGGGCTTAGCTTTCCTGAGAGTTAATATTCTTATCTGGTTCGGGGATGTGGGGGGAGGCACTGGGGAGAACTTCATCAGAGTTGTTGAGCAAATAGAATCATGAAAGTGTATTGCAGATGATGATGAAGCAGGGGCTCAGTTGTCTGGTTGCTCATATGCCAGCTTACATGAAGCCAGGCTCAGATCAGGGGAGAGGAAGAAGGAAGAGTCGAAGGAGAAAATGGGAGGAAGAGAACCCAGGGAAAGGAGAGGGAAAAGAGGAGAGATCAGAAGTCAGGCTATCAGTCAAAGAGAAACCTGAGGAGTTAAGGAAAAGAAACGTGGGTAGAGGGGAGCTGATGGGAGGCAAAAGAAGAGGACAATACAGTACAAAGAAGTGAGAGGAGACAGAAAGGTTGAGAAGGGGCTCAAGGGGAGAGGAGAAAAAAATTGTAAAAACAGAAGGTAAAAGGATGAGGCTGATATTTGGAAAGGAAAAACATAAGATAAAAAAGAAAGAAAGAAACCCAAAAGGGAGAGAGGTTAAAAGGAAAATAAAGAAAGGGAAAGAGAAGAAACTGAGGGACAGAATGAAGAGACAAGGGAAAGACATAAAGACAAAGAAGATTCCTGAGAGAAGGATTATTCGAGGATACCCCTGGTGATTTCTGGGATCAGGGGTTACTCTGCACCTGAAGGTCCAAGTTAGGGGCTCCTGTATTCATCCACACCTTCTGACTGTCCTTGCCTTGCACAGTCTCCCTTCTGAGGCTCCCTAGCCAGTCAGGAGGCAGAGCCAGGGTCTCCGGAGAGGGGACCAATTAATCCTTCATCTCATGCTCACCAGCCCTTCTGATGGGGCCCAACAATTAGGGCAGCCTTAGCTGGGCCGCGCATCTGTGTTTATAGCATGACGCAGGTTCCAGTATAAGCTATTAGCCCTGACTTTATGGGGATTTATTCAGCCTATTACAATGACTCCTGCGCTAGTAATGAGGTATCTCTTCCTGGAGTTCAGCGCCTTGCTGCTGGCTCGTCTCCTCTAAGCTTCCTGCACTGACACCATCTCCACTCCCACTTCCCACGCGGATTTCTCATGGTTTCCTTGCTGACCTCCACCACCAATCAGGGAGGCCAGTAGGGAGTGGTGCCGTAGCTTCTCTCTTACAAACAACTGCAGCCTCAGCAAACAGGGTTAAGTGTAGAAAGAAGCAATGAGCAAACATACTCTAAGAAGAAATTGTGGCTTGCTTTCTTGGGAGACAGGAGGGAGGCCTCCAAACTGCTGCCAAGAACCAAATGTAAAATACAAAACTTAAAAGTTTATGTTCTTTTCCTGTCCTTCAGAGAATCCTAGGCTGCCAAAGACAGAGAGAGAATTTAGAGATAGAAATCTCAAGGCTCGTATTTAGATGAGGAAACCAAGATCTAAGAAGTAGAAGAAACCCACCCGGAATCTAATTGTGAGGGCTCAACCCTTTCCTTCCTATCCATTCAATTTACTAATACTTTTACAAATAAAAGGAAACAAAATGCACTGCAGGCACTTCTGACTCAGAGCCACCATATGGCGCAGACTAGAACTGCCCCATAGGTTGTCAAAGACTGTAATCTTTACGATAGTCAACTGCCACCGCTCTGTCCTGTGGAGCAGCTGGTGGGTACAAGCCATTCGTCTTCTCATTAGCAGCCAAGCACCTAAGCATGGAGCTACCAGAACCCCACAGTGAAGTGAAGAGAAGAAACACTTGTGATTCAATCAGAGGTCAGTTCTCCTTTGAAGCGTTCAAAGATACAATGGCTAACTTTATCCTATCTCCCTTTTGCTCTTCCGGTGCTCAAAGATCTGCCACCATCGTGCACCTTAATGCTGCATTTCTAATCACATAGTTAAAGGCACTGGACTATTGTCTTATTATTTATGTAGCCCTTTCAAGGCGCAAGGAACCTTGGTGTTGTAGTGGTTGCCCGTTGGGTTGTTAAGCCCAGGGTCAGCAGTTCGATACCACCAGCTGCCTCTAGGAAGAAAGACTTGGATTTCTACTCAGCAGAGAGTTCTTGTCTCAAAAACTCACACAGGGTCAGTTCTACTCTGTCATATAGGGTCACTATGAGTCAGAACTTCTGCATGGCAGTGAGTTCAAGTTTGATCAGTGGCACAAAGACTAGCACAATATGAATGCTGAAAACAAATGTGTGACAAATGAATGATGGGAAGAACAAACAACTTCGAATCTTCTGATCACCCAGCAGGGATCAGAACACTATCAATATCTGTTTATATATGTATACATATGCAATGAGGAAGCAGATGGGCTTCGGGCCTCTACTTAAATCTTAGTTCAGTTCAAGAACAGTTTGTTCTCATAATGTGGTACTGTATGCTCACCTTCTCGACAAGATCGCTGAAGACAAAATGGGTGCATAACCAAAGATGGTGAAGGAAGCTGATGGTAAGAGATCTGCCTTAAAATACCAGTGCAATACTCTGCATTTGTATATAAATGTGATTGGGAAAGTGTACTAATATATAATTTATCTTTATTTTTCTAACTTTTTATAGATAACTTTTCTATTCAAATCACATAAAGAAATGTGTTGGGGGGAAAAAAGAAAAGAAAGAAAGAAAAAGAAAGCTGATGGTGCCTGGCTATTAAAAGATAGAGTGACTAGGGTATTATAGGCTGGTTGCAGCCATCTAGCAGGGAAGCAACAAAGCCCTCATGAAAGAAGCACACCAGTCTGTGTGATCATGAGGGGAATAGGTATCAGAATTTTAAAAACAAGCAACCAAATTAATATGAAGGGGTGTGGATGTAGTAGAAACCCAAAATCTACCTGTAAGATAATTGGACAGTCCCTCTCAGGTGGGCCACATGGAAGGGATGATAATTCCAGGGTGTGGTATAGTACTGATGAACCACATAACTATCCTCTAGTTATTTAATATTTCCTCCCCTTACTATTATGGTTTTACCTCATTAATCATGTTAGAGTTGCATATGCTCATTTGCATATTTTAAGATTGGTTGGTACATGAAAGGCAAGATAGATAACCCTTCAGAAACAGTAACAGGACTAATGGTTTCCTGGAGAACAGGAAGAGGGTGGGGAGCGGATAGCATTGATAACTATACAATGCCACTTGATGGGATCAAATAACAGAGTTGTATGTGAATAGAAAGATTGGATTGCATTAGATAAGGAAACAAAAGCTATTATGGGATAGGGGAGACCATAAGGGTTCCTGGGGGGTTGGGGTGGGGGAAGGAAGGGATAAAGGGAAGTTGATATCAAGGAGTTCAAGCAGAAAGAAAATGTATGGAAACTGATTGTGGTAGCAATTGTACAATATTGTCTGATATGATTGAACTATAGATTATTATGATAGCTGTAAGAACTTCCAATAAAATGATTTAAATTTTTGAAAAAAAATTCAAAACCAGTGCCATTGAGTTGATGCCAATTCATAGTGACACTGTAGACTAGGGTAGAACTGCTCCTGTCGGTTTTCAAGACTGTAACTATTTACTGGAGTAAAAGGTCCCATTTTGCTCCTTAAAAGCAGCTGGTGACATTGAACTGCTGACCTTGAAGGATGCAGCTGAAGGCATAACCACTATACAACCAGGCCCTCTTGCAGAGCACTATAGAATCAGGGCATCTATGTCCTATTGATCCTGGAACAGGTTCCAGAGCTAGTTTGAGGCATATGCTTCCTTCTCTCTCTCATTCTCTTGTCCCTTAGCTGCCAACATGCTAGCTTGGGAATAAATGCCACCTTCTTCTCTGAGAATAATTTAGAAATTTATCAAGAGAGAACACAAAAGTCTATCCCCAGGAGGCCAATATGACCCATTTTTTAAGGTTCAAAGTTTCTTTTGTCTGTCTTAGTAAATGATGGAGGTTTTCCTAAGCCACCTACATCAAACAGATCTTTTAAAATGGTTAAGTAAATCCCGGGACAAATAAGGGAAGGGGATTGGTCCAGAGAAACATTTAACTCAGCCTTCACCTAACTTGAATGCTCTCGGGGTGACCTGAAGTCTTAGGTCAGGGATCTGGGGGAGGGAAGAGGGTGTTCCCTCCAGTGAAAATGATCCCACTCCGAAAGACCCAGGGTGGGCTAGGAGTGGGCAAAATACGAACAGGCAGCTAGTTCTACCAGGTAGGCTATAAATCCAACCTTTATTACCTTTTATTATGTTGTTTCAACAGACTCTTAAAGACAGCACAACGGTCGGTTGATAGCTGCACTAAATCTCTTTCATTTTCTCCCCATATTACTCTTGCCTCCTGGATTTCTCCCCCGGCTTGCTTTCTCTCTCTTCATGAGTCAAATTTTATAGATCATCTCTAGAGGACACCACTGAATTGGAAACATTGTTTATGATTGGGAAACAAAACCCAACAACCCCCAAACCCCAACACCGGAGACAGGAGCAATGAATGCATGTGTATAACATATATGTGTATACATTATGCACAACACACACGCACACACACATGAAAGGCAGAGGAGGGGCATAAATTCAATGATGGCAAAGTGGAAGGGTAGGATTAGCAGGAATGGATTTAAGAATTGTTTACTGCTAACACAGTAAATAGTTGAAATGCAATGAAAATAAACAAAGGATCACCATTTTTAAAAGCTCAGCTCAAAGACCAGTATTTTGTTAATAGCTGGAGGGAAATAAAAGGTCCCAAGAATACCAGGAGGTTTGGTAGAGAAGCAGATACACAGAATGTGAAAGGAAGAAAGAAAGAAAGAGAGAGAGAGAGAGAGAGAGAGAGAGAGAGAGAGAGAGAGAGAGAAAGAAAAGAAAGAAAGAAAGAGGAAGAAAATAAATTAGGGGAATAATCTTTCTCTCTGAGCTCTAAAGTAAGGCTCAGAAAGATTTTCATCGCATTTGGTGCAACACATATTGAACAAAGAAGTCCTCGCGTAGTAATTTTCGTTCCTGCCACTCATCAACGTTTAGTGCCTCTTGGAGGAGCGCTGTGCCAAGGGTGCCTCTCTCCTTATTGTCTTTCCTAATATGTCTCACAAAAATCCCAACACACCCACCCTTAGATACTGGAAGGTCACTTTTCTTTGAAGGCCCTTTAACTTACCTTCTCCTTATCGTTTTTTAGCTCTCTCTTTTTAAATTTATTTTCTTTTTAATCGTTTTATTAGGGGCCCATACAACTCTTGTCACAATCCACACATACACCAATTGTGTAAAACACATCTATCTGTACCTTCACTGCCCTCATCATTCTCAAAGCATTTGCTCTCCACTTAAGGCTCTGGCATCAGGTCCTCATTTTCCCCCTCCCTCCCCCTCCTTTTCCTTAATGAAAAGATTAATGTTTCCATATTGTCCCTGAAACTTCCTCCCTCCACCCTTCCTCTGAATTTCTCCGACCCCCCCACCCCCTTTTCAGAATTGTCCTCTGGAGGACTCATTATCATTAATATGTATGTATGTATATATGTTTGACTTTATAGTGTTCTTCCTCTTCAATCTGATTGTCAGTCCCTTGAGAATTTGGATTGCGTGATGTCAACTTGATGGTACCTGTGAGGAGCTGGGGTGGAGTCCCACCTGTCAATCAAGTTACAGTCTGATGATGTCTCCTTGGAGGTGTGGCCTTTTTATAAGATAGACTGAAAGCTTCTCTCTCTTGCCCCTTTCCACCGTTCTGCTTGCCTGGGTTGTGAATTCTGCTCTGTGGCACCTGGTCCTGTGTCCACAGACGTTGGATCCACCCACCTGTGCACCTTCCAGCCTGTGATCTTCCAGCTCTCCCACTTTGCCTCTCTGCTTCATCTGCCAGCACCTGTGAGAGTCTGAGAGCATCCAGCTCGCATCTGACCCACGAGCTTGAGTTGGGTTCGGCAGGACCTATTGCTGGATATACAATTCTTTCTTGATATAAGGTTCTTTCTTATACATGTGGGAGTGTCACTGGTTGGTTTCTCTTGAAAACCCAACACATGGGCATATCTAGAATTAGGCTGCTTTGTCAAAGCCTGATTCTATCATGTTGTTAACTGTGTGATTCTGTGGAGGTCCTCATCCCCTAGGGCCTCTGCTACTTCACCTGTTAAATGGGGGGAAACACTGGCATCTGCATCCCAGAGTGCTTGCAAGGATTAAATGAGATAACAGATGGTAAGTGACGTTCCTGCATTATCATCCAACTCTGTGTCACTTCCAGGCTGGAGGTCATGGGCAAATAACTAAATTCTGGAAAGTTTGCTTAGCCATCTGAAAAAAACAAACTAAAATAAGCCACTATTCAGAAATATTACAAGGTAGCAGAGGGGAGTGATGAGAGCTGGGACTGTGAATCCAGTCTTCCGGGGTCCAAATGGGAAGCGACACCAGGAACCATTACATGACTTTGGACAAGTGACTTAACCTCTCTGTTTCCTAATCTGTTAGATAAAACACTGCAGCATTCTTTCCTTTCAGGTGGGAGCCATGGGCTTAAATCTTGGCTAACACACCACCAGCCATGCACCACCCATCGTTAGTAGGGGCTTGTGTGATACTGAACAGATTTCGGGGAGCTGTTTGCCTAAGGCAGACTCAGTAGAAAGACCTGGAGTTCTCCGTCTGAATAAGCAGCTAAGGAGGTGCTGGTGGATCACAAGCGTCTGATTCCACTGTTCTCTATGAGAGCAGATAACAAGCAACAGCAATGGCTACTCTAGATTCTCTTGTGTGGATTAAATGTTTCCTTTCATTTAATCCACAAGTGGAATACTTAGCCCTATCCTTAGCACTAAGGAAAGACAGTACTATTATTATCGTGATTTCCATAAAGTTATAATCATCAAGAACTAGAGCGCATAATTCCCATCGACCCGTTGCTTTTTAGTCAATTCCAACTCATAATATTCCTTTAAACTCCAAACTCGCTACCACTGAGTCAATGCTGACTCATAGTGACCCCCTGTGGGTTTTCAAGACTGTAACTGTTCACTGGAGTAGAAAGCCCAGTGTTTCTTCCCAGGAGCTACTGGTGGTTTTGAACTGCCAACCACCAGGATTGAAGCCCAGCATATAACCACTTTACCACCAGGGCTTGTTAGGACAGAGTAAAACTGCCCCATAGGGTTTTCAATAGCTAAAAAGTTTTATGGAAATGGACAACCACAGGTTGCTCCCAAGACATGGCTCGAGGGTTGCAATGGCTGCCAGCAGTCCAGCACTTAAACTATGTGCCACCAGGGAATTTTGCTATCACACAGTGTCCAAAACAACACCCCAAACTCACTGCTATTGAGTCAGTGCTGACTCATGACACACCTACAGGGCAAGTTAGAACTGTGTCTGTTGATTTCTGAGAAGGTAGTAGAGAGCCTTGTCTTCTCCCAAAGAGCAGCTGGTGGTTTTGAACTACTGACCTTGCAGTTAGCAGTCAACACATAACCACTAGGCCATTAGGGCTCCAAGACCCTTGGAGCTCTTTAGATGGTGTTACCCATCCAGGAGATGAAGTCCTTCTGCCCCCAGATCTGAATTATAACTCAGACAATACAGTACAAGTGAATAGAATTTTTACCTCTTTTAGTTAAGGAGAAAATGTGATCCCATCATGTTCAAGAACTTTCCTCTTCATTTCTATTCCTTTTGCTTCAATATTTTGTTCAGGTAGAGCACCCCACTAAAACCATGCCCTGAACGAGTCTATTCACCAGATTAGAAACTTTTGTTGTTTCTAATGAGGAAACCAATTCTTCAAGCCTTGTTAGAATTGCCAAGCAGGGTTTCCTGCTGGGCAGCTTCATTTACTTGGCATCTCCTACTGAGAGACACCGGTACCATTAACAGAAAGGAGAACACAGAAGACAGACAACTGAGTGAGAAATGCCAACTCAAATGCTGAAATTTGTCATTACTTTCCAGAGAATAGGAACCGATTGTTTCCTAACAAAACGAATTTGAGGTATTAGGTAAACTCGTTGGATTTATAGACTCCGAAAATGTCAGAGCTACACAATGAAATCTTAGGGATCATCTAACCCTGCAATTGCAAAGCAGCAACTGATTGATAGCAATGAGTCAAGGGTGAATCCAAGACTACTGGCTAGCGCAGTGGGAAAGTGCTATAATTCATTAGTGATGTCTGTCATGGGCCAGGACTTGCAAAAATGTTGGACTAACTTCCCATGCTGTTTCCTGTTCCTAGCATAGTGCACCTTGCTAATTTTACAGATGGGAAAATTCACAACCACTACAGTCTGCTGAATTTTTCAAATTCCCTGCAGTGGGATTGTTTAAAGGGGTTTAGACTGTGTTCATTTTTAAATGCCATTTTAATGCATGCAGATTTACTGAGATATGAAGAACTGAATATAAATAGGAATAACTTGTGCATTCTTGGCAAGCAAATGGATGCAGCTAAACAGATTTTATGAACTATTCAATAATGGCTTATTTCTTGAATAGTTTAAACCATCTTTTCCCCACCCCATTGATTTTTTTTCAATCTTTACTGCCGAGAGAGCCTATTAAAAATAGGCTGACATGTGTTAAAATTTCTACTGAATCTAAAATATTAAAGTATACAAATAACTTGAACTTTATTAGGAATTCAGAATAAACAGGACAAGCAAAGCATGTATTATAGTTGTGAGCAGTCATCTAAGAGGTTTAACTTAAAGAGAAAATAATATTTTTTCAAGTGGATCCGTGATATTTTGGTTCTGTTTTTGCTGTTACCATAACAGCAATCATCACGATAACAATTGTTTGTGTCGTTCACACTTTGGAGTTTATTTAAAAGTACTCTCCCTTATATTATCACATTTGAGCTCCCTTGTATTAGCACATTTTTCCCGGGAGACCAGGAAAAAGATGAGGCATGATGCTTCTATAAAGATGTACAGCCATGGAAACCCACAGGGAAAGTTCTACCTTGTCCTACCGGGTCACTATAAATCAGTGTCCTCTGGATGGTACTGAGTTTTGTTTCATTTTAACCTGGCAGAGATTGATAGAAAGTATTCCCATTTAAGAAAGTAAATTAAACTTCAAGGAGAATTGGTTAGAAATGCAACTAAATCCTATGTTTTCTCTATCACACATTTTGAAAAACAAATAAGAGATTGTACAAAGCAAAGTCATGGATTTGACACAAAGTTCGGTCCCCTACATCTTTTCCATCAACTCTAGTTTGCCTGGACAAAAAACATTAAAAAAAAAACAAAAACCCTGCTATCGAGTCAATTCCAATCCAAACAACCCCATAGAAGAGGGTAGAACTGCCCCCTTGGGGTCTCTGAGACTGCAATTTTACGGGGGTAGAAAGCCTCATCTCTTTCCCAGGCAGTGACCTGTGGTTTCCAATGCTGATCTTGTGGTGAGCAGCCCACTGGCAGCCACTGCACAGCCAGGGCACAGATATAGGCTGCAAAGCACTGAATGCTAAATACAAGGTACAGGATTGTAGCTAAATGAAGAAAAGCTACTTCCAATGGTGGGTTGATAGGGTTAACAAAAACATTCATTCATGAGGGGACTGGATTTGATTCTCAACATGCGATGACACACAAAGAAAGGTGTGGGAAGGAGAGCCACTCAGAAAGTTTAGGAAGATGGTTAAAACACACCCATCCACAAGCACACACACACACACACACACACACACACAGAACACATCTTGAAGTGTACTGGGTGCAAAATGCTTTACCCTCTCCTTAGAGTTACATGATGGAAGGAAATGGCTTCAAGATTGTATGATTCCTCCTGTCTCATTTATGACTTCCAAAGCTGGCAGGTAACGGCCATGGGTATTTATGACAATGACCTTGCCAATAGACCACAAATTTAAAAAAATCATTTTGTTGGGGAGTCTTATAGCTCTTACAACATTCCATACATCAATTGCATCGAGCATATTTGTACATAGGTTGCTGTCATCATTTCTAAAACATTTTCTACTTGGTATAAGCTCCTTTTATTCCTCCCCCTCCCCCACCTTCCCACCGTCCTGAATCCTTGATCAATTATATACTATTATTATTATTTCATATCTTACATTGTCTTCCTTTACCCACACTTCTGTTATTCATCCCCTTGGGGGGCTATATAGCTAATCCTGTGATGGGTTCTCCCTTTATCACCCTTCCCTCACCCCTGACCATCCCTCTATCCTCATGATATCGCTATTCCCACTACTGTTCCTGAGGGGTTTATGTTTCCTGTATCATGTGTTAGGAGATCTTATCTGTACCAATGTGTGTTCTCTGGTCTAGCCAGATTTGTACGGTGGAATTGGGTTATGGTAGTGGGGGTGGGGTGGGGAGGAAGCATTCAGGAACTAGAGGAATGATGTGTGTTTCATCGGTGTTATACTGCACCTTGGTTGAATCATGCCTTTCTTATAAGCTTTCTGGGGTGGGGTGGGGGAGGCTATATAATTGTCTACAGATGGGCTTTGGGTCTCCACTTCAAACCTCCTCATTTGCATCAATATAGTTGTTTGTTTGGGATCTTTACATGCCACACATGTTTGAAGGCACACAAAACCGTCTGGATCCATTATCTGCCACTTGCTTAGTGCATGATCTCCGACATAGGATTTCATCCCCAAGGTTGTTGTGAAAACCCTGAAATATAAGGCTCCACTGGCATATGCCACTTGCTCACTGATTTAGTTATATCCCTCACCCTTTACCATCAGAAGCACCTGTCTGGGTCAAGAGTGGGGGAAATCGTCTTTTCTGAAGTAGAACTGAGACTGTAGGTGAGAGTATCCATGTTGGAATTGAACTCTGTGTGTAGGTTGACATAAGGTAGACATGTCCTTAATTTCTAACACTGTTCATCCAGCTGGAGATTTCAGGCAGCTCTATAGGAATGCATGGAAGGGGCTTGAATTCCCCTGTAGTATCCAATTTGCTCCTAGACTTTTTCACTCCCACTTAATTTTTATGCATTCAATGTAAGAAAAAATGGCCTTTAATCTAGTATACATTGGAACATATAATGAATGTGGCAATAAAACACACTGCCACTGACTCTATTTCAACTCACAGTGACTCGAGGCCAGTGGCTCTCAACCTTCCTAATGTCATGACCCTTTAATACAGTTCCTCATGTGGTGGTGACCCCCAAACTATAAACTTATTTTTGCTGCTACTTCATAACCATAATTTTGCTGCTGTTGTGAGTTGGGAGACCCTGTGAAAGGGTCATTCAACTCCCCAAAGGGTTGAGAACCACCTCCCTAAGGGAAAGAATAGAGTTGGCCTTGTGGGTTTCCAAGGCTGTATGTCTTTATGGGAGCAGGTGGGTTGGACCTGGTGACTTTGTGCTTAGATGCCGAATAGGTTAGCCCAAAAATAAGCCCACTATACTACCAGGGCTTGTAAAAGTTCATTAATATGCATTAAATGTGGTCAGAAAGGTTTCTTTTGTGAAAAGTAAAAAATTATCTTTTCATGAAGAAAACTCATATGGGTATACATACATTGGAGGATGGAATGATTAACCAGTTAACTATTAACCTAAAGGTGGATGATTCAGACTAAGCCAGAGGTGTCTTGGAAGATAGATGCAATATCAGTTTCTGAAAGGTGACCATTTAAAAAGTCCTGTGGAGTGATTTTACTCAGTACAGATGGAGCTGCCTTGAACTGGATTCAACTCTATGGCAACTGACAACCACACGAATGCATTTACATTTTCTGATCTAGGGCAAAAGTCTACCTAGCATATCAAAGTATTAGTTGAAGTACCTCTAGGCTACATAAGAAACTATTTCAATTAGCACATCATTTAATAATTTATGTGTAGATGTCCAAAATATGGAGAATCCATTCATATTATTACACTATCTTATCACTGCCTAACTCTAATTGTTGAATGGTTTGTTTAAAATAGTCTTAAAAAGCATTTTAATAGCATGTGCAAAAACCTATTTGAGGAAACAAGCTGTAACTGCATACCCAGGGTGGTGAGCCTATTAATTAAAGATCATTGGATACAATCGCTCAATTCTTAGAGTAAAGTTTCTCTTTAGAGAGCTAACATGTTGGTTGACCATAATTTACTTACCGTGGAACTTAAAGTACCCTATCAGAACCATCAGCACCTTATTAGACACTGAAGAATAGACTCGACACTGAATAAATCTGTCTCTCTGTGATGTGGGACATCCATCCCAGATGTCTTGCAATGTGCAGGCTTTCTGAGGAAGAGCAAGTGGATTGGGATTGTGGGAGCTTATACGAGTACTGGCCTGTTAGCTCATACGAAAGTCAAGAGGGTTAACATGAGTTGGATCTTGGTGACAGAACTGGATGAATGAGCATTCATTCCCATTAAGATGCGTTCCCTTATTCAACAAGCATGTATTGAGCATATTCTATCTCACCGTATATTTGCTTTCATGTTCTTGTCGTTGGTTGCCATTGGGTCTCCTGACAATCCCATGTGTTTCAGATTAGAACTGCTCCATGGGGTCCCCAAGGCTGTAACCTTTGAGGCCCAAATCCCTTGGCCTGTCTGCTGAGGTGCCACTGAGTGGGTTTGAACAGCCAACCTTTCAGTTCGCAGTCCTGTGCTTAATCCACTTGCACCAATATAACATCATCTATGTACTTGGGGGGTTTCATCGAGTTTATGGGAAAGTCCCCTTATCTTTTATTTCTATTTCTATTTTGACTACAAACTTTATGAAGGCCTCTCAAATAACCATAACCATGCTACCTGAAAAGCTCTGGCCTTGCCCAGAGTTCATGGTTTGGTGCATTCTGAAAGTGTGGTCCCTAGACCGGCAGCAACAGAATTCCTGGGACCATGTCACAATGCAAAGTTCTGGCCCTGCGCCAACCCTGCAAAAACTCTAGGTTCAGGCCTCCGTAATCTGTATTAGCTACGGAGGAAATGGTGATGCCCGTTAGAGGTGGAGAAACCACTGTTCTAACGGTATTTGTTCTTCAACTTCAGTTCCTCAAAATGACTCTGGCATGGAAAATAGGAAGCGGAAGCCGAACTTAAGGTGGCAGGAAACTTATCACAAAACCCCTTGACTTTCTGTCTTCTCTTTGCCTTCACAAGTTGCTTGGCATTTCTATGATGTCCCCTTGGACATGGAGTCCCAGCTTTTTTTGCTGGCTGACCATATATTTATTTACATGCTCACTCATTTATTCATCCACCCATACAGCCACTCACCCAATAAATACACGAGGGGTTTTTAGAACAGGTCAGGAACTATTTCAGACACGGTAGATGCAGTGGCCAACAAGACATATATGATTCTTGCCATTGGACAGTTATCCCAGAATGCCAGAAAAATAACCAAACACACGCACCAGGTTAAAAAAAAACAGAAGAAAATAGCCTTAAAGTGGCAAAAGAAAAGAATAAAGTATTAGGAGGCAGAGTGTGTTTGTGTGGAGAAATAGGGGGGCTGAGTGTGAGATCCCAGCCACAATTCTCTGAAGAAGCACTGTTGAATTTCAGCTGCAGGGCGAGGAATTGCAAATTAATTCAGGAACCTCAGAGTGGAAAAGGCAGAGACCCTGTCCTGAGCCAAGGCCCTCAGAATCACAAATGCTTGATATGTTCAAGGAACTCGGAGCAAGTGAAGCTTGAGTACAGAGAACCCGGGAGAAGGCGTCTAGCTGCGATGACATCATGGAGGCAGGTAGGGGCCACATCATGCCCCCTGAAAGGTCAGAGTGAGCAGGAAACAGAAGCTTCCATTTCAGTTTATAATGATCCTTTTCACTGCAGTGAGCAAGAAGACCACTTAGAAGGCACCTGCTCCAAGTGCCTAAGTGGCCGAGTCATAGCGAATGGCCTAATTGGGGCTGGGGGCTCTGAGGTCATGCAGTGGCTGAGAAGCAGGGATTCCTGCGTCTAGAGAAGGTCGCGCTCATCAGCAGGGTACTCTTGCATTGACCTTAGGCGAGTCCTCCCTCAGAAACTCGTCTCGTTTGTGCCACAAACCCACTCTTCCCCCTTCCTTTCTTTTTTCCAGGTTTTGCTCTCACTGTTCTTTTAACATCTCCTTGGGGACTGACGTAATGAACTGTCTTTGAGAATGCTGAGCACATTAGTCCCCTCCTGACAGAGGCAGGTCACAGGGTGCCTGGATTACAAAGTTAAAGGCACTGCCTTGACCTTGGTTTCCCTCTGCCCCAGGTCAGGAGAGAGAAGGGCTGTGACTGACACGTCTTACCCCACACATGGCCTCTGGTGACTGGAGGTTGACACTTTCCCCAGCCCTCCCCCCAGGGTGCCCAGTCATCTCTCTCCATGGAGCTGACAGCCCCTTGACACTGCTGACAAATGACTCATTTCCAGCCACATTAAATGACTTCCATCTTTGCTTCTTTGAAGTCTCACAGATTACCTCCTCCGCCCCCTGCTTTTCTGACAACTTCACTCTGGCAGCAGTTTATGTTAAAAACCGCACTCATTATGCTGAAATAGGTCTGGCACAAGTTGAGTTCAGTTTCATCACAGATGTTGATAAGGCTGCAACGACCTGCTTGGTTTGTGACTCCTAGTACCTGTGATCTGCACCGCTCTGTGGTCACATGGTCCACTGTCCTTCCTATTTTACAATCCTTCACCAGGAAGAAAAAAACCACCTCCTTCTGTGCTCCCTTAGCTTCTATTTCAGTGTTGGGTGCCACCAGCTACTCAGTCACTCAGTCAAAACTAGCTTGTCAACCCAACCAAACCAAAACAAAACCAACCCAACCAAACAACAAACAAACAAGTAGCTGAGTTGGTTTTAAATCCTAGGAGCCGATAAGCTGTACATTGCTCCTTCCTTCTCCTTCCAGCCTCAAGTGCATTGGAGAAACCAAGCTTTCTGTTAGCAGCAAGTCCCCTAACCACACCGGGGCTTCTGTGGCAACCATGATGCTTTCCAGCATCTTCTAGTACCTCCTCTCTGGGTTCAGGGGCCCAGGACCATCACCCCTTGTTAGCAGAGTGCCAGACCTCCCATGCGGACCCCAGTCACTTCTCCCCCAGCACCACCCTTAAAATGATTGTCCTCAAAGGCAGACTTGTTTGATCGTTTTTCTATGCTTAGTTCTTTAACAGTATCACACTGGCCTGGGGGCAAGGGTGACAATGTTCTCTCTAAATGCTTCTCATCCCTCTCGATGCCTGGTCACCCTACTTGAAAGCTGTTAGGCTGCGGAGGTACCAAGTTACTTGGGTATCACCCCGACACGAACCTTTCTGGATTCTTTCACATCTTTGCTCAAGTTTCTTCCTGCGTGGCATGATTGACATTCGTTCTCTTTTTTCCCCCCTTTTAAATTCACAAGTTCTCTCTCATCCTCTGACATGTTTCCTCCAGATAATCTCTCAGGCCCAACTCCCTACCCCTAAAAGGCTTGAGGGCCTTTGCTCTTACCACCTGTTCCCAGCGATGCGGCCATGAATCTTATTAATTCCCTGGCTCTTTTACTTGCCTCTGTTCCACTGGCCCAGGAGCTCCTTGAAGGCATGAGTTGAGTCGCTCCCTAGTCTTCCCTGTCTACCCAGCGCCGTCGACAGCAGCGGGTTATTGACTGTCTATGAACCCTTTAGGCCTGCAATGTACGAAGCCGTAAGAGCAGCAGCTTGAAAACACCAGCCACTCTCGGAAAAAGAGGAGCTTTTTGACTCTTGTAAAGAGTCACAATCTCAGAAACCCATGGGGGTAATTCTATTCTCATCTATAGGGCAGCCAAGAGCCATGGTCTATGTAGAAATCTGGGCTGTGGCAGTGAGTTTTTGGAGTGTGTGCACTATGGTCCTCCATGGATGAAGTGTTTTCGCATCTCTCACTGTGTTCGGCCAGCATGACTAGAGAAACACATCTAGGGACACTCATATATGTGTAAGAAAGAGCTTTATATCAAGAAGTCATTCAATATCAAGAAAATAGCCCAGCCTAGTCCGATACAAGTCTCTAAGTCTGATACTAGTCAAAGTCCCTCTGCAGACCCACGCAGTTAAGTGCAATGACGCAGAATACAAAATTATCCTAGGCTGGTGGGGGCAAACTTGTGTGGATCCAATGTTGGCAGCTCTCAATGTGGCCAGCAAGCAGGGAGCTTCAGGCAGAGAGAAAAGGGGAGGGCCCCTGGAACTCCTTATGAGAAGGCCATGCCCACAAGGAAGCACCATCAGGCTGGGACCAACTGACAGGTTGCATATCACCCCTACACTTTTATGTATCTTCACGTTGACATGAAATTATGTAACTATCCCAATCACCCTACTTAATTTTCACAACACACCTGAAAGGCAGGTATTTTTACACAGATAGGAAAAGTCGAGAAACTCAGAGGTGAGTAATGTGCTTGTGTTCGGATAAGTGCTACTAGGCTGAGTAGGGCCGGTGTGCCTGCTGTGAGAAATGTACATGCATGTGCATATGAAGTTAGTGTGGTCAGACGCCCCGTATTAGAAGGGTTTCTCTAGAGCAATGCCATGAAGACTCAGAAGGAACTTGCCAACTCTAGTACAAAGAGAGTGAGTGAAAACATTATCCCAAGCTAACAGAGAATGTGTTTCTAAGCATTTGTATTGCCATGAAGATTGACACAGAGCTAAGAGGGGCTGAGGTGGTCAAGAAAATATCCCCTCACTGAGGGGTCACAGGGGAGAGAGGAGCCAGTCAGGGTGCATTATAGCACCGATGAAACACACAACTTTCCTCTAGTTCTCTGGTGCTTCCTTTACCCCACTATCATGACCTCAATTCTACCTCACAAATCAGATTAGACCAGAGCATGCACATGGCTACAGATAAGAGCCCACAACACAGGGAATCCAGGAGATAAACCCCTCAGGGCCAATAATGAGAGTAAAGATACCAGGAGGATTAGGGGAGGGTGGGGGCACATAGGGGAAATCATCAGGACAAATAATGGAAAAGTGGGTGAGGGGCAATGGAGTATGATGAAAGATATGAAAATAATAATCTATAACTTACCAAGGGTGTGTGACAAAGGGCAGACGGGGGAGAGTGGGGGGAGAAATGGGGAGCTGATATCAGGGGCTCAAGTGGGGAGAGAAGGCTTTGAAAATGATGATGGTGGCATATGTGCAAATGTGCTGGACACAACGGATGACTACATGGATTGTGATAAGAGAACTAAGAGCCCCCAATGAAAGTAAGAAAAGAATAATAAAGTAAAATAAAAATTGTATTATAAATGTGAAAGAAAATATCCTGTCTGAATGCATCTCTGACAGTTTCTCACTGTGTGATCGGGCCAGCTTTCTAAACTATAAATTGTGAGCAATAGAGCACAAAACTCCTTAGCTGGCTGGGAAGAGGCAATCTGATCATGCAGAGAGAGCCTGAATATAGTCTCTGTGAACTAGCTCTTACTAACTTGAGGCACTCCTCTCTCATGAAGGTTGATGGGCTTGGCAACCCACAGGGCTCCCCTAGCCTGTCCCGTAGGGTCGCTGTGAGTTGGCATCGACTTGATAGCAGTGCTTGTTGGAATTGTGAATATGACAAGCATTGCTATTTCAAATATGGATCGCCGTGGAAGGAACTGGGAGTCTCTGGGTGGTGTAAACGGTTATGTATTAGACCACTAATTGAAAGGTGCCTGCCCCCCAGAGGTGCCTCAGAAGAAAGGTTTGGTGATCTGCTTCCAAAAGGTCGCAGCCATGAGAACCCCGTGGATAGCAGCCCCACCGTGAACCACACAGTGCCACCGTGAGTTGGAATAGACTCCATTGCAGCTGGTGGCTGGCTCTGGAAGAAACCACTCTCAAACGTAGTGCTGTCAAACAAGTGTTTTATTTTGTAGGTCAGGGACTTATTCCTGGTTCATGTGGTGCTGGCTATGATGGTCTAGCAGATCTCCATCCAATTTGGTTTCTTTCTATGCTATGGTGCCCTTTCTGTTGAAAAAGGTTGCTTAGTGTCAGCTGAGCACTCATCTCTGGCTCTCCTAGACTCTGTGACTTTGGTTTCTCACAGAATTGTGGATGGTTTTTCAGAGAAGAAAGAGGCATCGGCAACGGTCATATGCTTCTTAAAATCTAGCCTCAGACGTCTCAGAAAGTCATTTTTGATACATTCTATTGGTTCAAATAACTCACCTAGGCCAACTCAGACATTTAAAAAATCATTTAGCTTTCCCTTTTCCATGGGCAAAGAATTTATAGCCACACTTAGCAATGACTGTGAGGATGGCGAAAGACTGGGCAGTATTTCACCCTATGGTACGTGGGATCATGAAGGCAGCAGGCACCAACACTGCTGCCACTCTGCTTCCACTTTCACTGTGGTAAGATCAAGAAGCAATAGGACATGCTTGTCTAAGGTGAGCATGCAGCATGTACATAGAGAAGGAATGACCCAGGGCAGCACAGCACTGAGTAATGGATGCACCCATGTGGTGGAGGAGAAGGAGAAGTGACATTCACAACCTCTGCACTTCAACTTCACCAGACCAGTGAGAAGTAAGCAATTGGATTTCATAGCCCCAGAGGATGCATGCATAAACCGGGGGATTCTGAGAAGCCATGAGCAGCGCAGGAGCTGGCCTGGGATCTCTTTTCTGAGCCACCCAGACAGAAGCCGCTTTCTCTCCCCAGCTTTTTGCTGCCTCTTACACAATGGAGGTCACACTGAGTTATTTTTCCGAACTGTTGAGGGAAGTGGATGAAAGGTCTCAGCTATCTTGGTCCTCACAAGGCAGACTTACTTGTGGGGAACAAGGCAGACGACATAAAGAGGACACAGCCAAATGTGTGTTGTACATGAAAGACACGCTCCAGCACAATGTGGTTCACATTTCTACATTTATTCTCCTTACTGACTGCGCTTTAAAAAAAAACCAAACATGTGGGTTTCTGTCACCACAAGATATGGGTGGCCTCTTGTCTCAGTTCATTGATCTGGTTAAGGGAAAAAAAAAAAAACCTCTTTGGAGCTGGCGTGTTCTTACCTGTAAATTCAAATGATGTTTCTATTGTGAGCTTAAAACCTAAATAACATGCAGACCCCTCTGCTCTTCTAGTCTTACTTGGATTTCTCACACCAGTTGCAAACATAGAATTAAATAAAGACAAAAGCCTAATCCTAAATATTCTCTTTCTCTCTTCCTTTTTCCCTCTCTCCCTCCCTCACACACCTATAGGAACACTGGTATCAGCACATCCTGGACTACCTGTTACTGCTATACAAGCATTAATTACCCATTTAAACACCTGTGTGGTTAGGTGCCAATGAGCTCGTGGTGACTCTGCAACCCGGTGTCCGACAGAGGGAAGCACAACGCAGCCCTGCGCCATCCTCAGTGCTGTGCCCCCATCTGAACTCATTGTTTCAACTACTCTGTCAGTCCCAGAAGACTTGTTCAGAGTCTTCTTCCTTCTTGTGGACCCTCCCCGTTATGATGGCTTCCTCCAGGGATGGGCTACTCCTGAGAGCATCTCGAGTCCATGGTATGACGTCGTGTCTAAGAAGCATTCTAACTGCCCTTCTTCCAAGACAGATGTTCTTGTTCTAGCAGCCCTGATATTTTCAAGATGCTTTGCCTATAATTCAAAGGCATCAATTCTTCTATCTTCCTGATTCATTGTCCGGTTCTCACCTGCATATGAGGCTATTGAAAGGGCCATGGGTTGAGTCAGAGAACCTTCGTCTTCAAAGTGACAGTTTTGCTTTTTTAACCCTTCAAAGAGATCTATTGCAACTGAGTGGCCCAATGCAATGCATCATTTGATGTCTTGGCAGCTGCTTCCCAGGATGTTACCTGTGCCTCCAAACAAAGTGGATTCCTTGACAACTTCACAAACAAATACTCACATTCAAACATTTCTTTTGTTTAAAGTAAAATTTTTTTCAAACATTTCATTCTTAAATGTACCCCCACTTGAATGATACATTATAGGGTCACCTTAACTTTCAAACATATTATTTGCATCCCACAATTCACAGACACCTAAAAACCAAACCACGCCAACTGCTGTTACATCAATTCCAACTCATACTGAAACTGTAGAATAGAATACGACGGCCCCATAGGTGTTCCACGGCTGTCATCTTTACAAAGTAGACTGCGATGTCTGTCTATTTAAGGAATGCGAGGGCGTTCAAGCTTCCAAACTTTGAGTTAGCAGCAGAGTGCTTAAGCCCTACGGCACCTCAGATACACATATCCACGTGCACATGCGCACAAGAACACTAAACACACAGTTTAATGCCAAGAAAACAGATCCAGATGCATATATACATATACCTACAAATCTCCTAAACTTCTAAGCACACACTTTCAACTCCTTGCCTAGATCCCATGCCCCACACCAAGAGGGCACACCTAATCACTCAGACACTAACAGATTCTCAGGCCCACGAACATGCAAGAGAGTAACCTAAGAAACAGCACGTCAGGAAAATTAAAATGAAGTAAATGTAAGCATACACAATAAGATACATTAACCCTTCATCTATTTAAACAAACACCACCTCCTACAGTCCACAGTTTGTGGCCACACATAAACACTTACACCCAAAGGAATTCCCTCAGACAAGTGCATTTCCATACATAAGGCCAAGGATCAAGTTTCCAAGACAAAACCACATGTAAGTGTAGCAAATAAAATATGTCTATATAATCACAGACATATAAACATTCAGACCATAGACCTCTCTTCTCACAAATCCTCTGCTGTCTTAGAAATTTCCTCAAACACAAAGGGAGCTTCTCGTCTTTTCAACATAGGCTTCCTTTGAAGATGGGCCTCTGCCCAAGATAGTTCCTGAGTCCCCTGTGGTCCAGCTCACTGCCCTGGCCACCAGAACAAACTCCAGACATCCTTCTAACAGCCATTAATTGGTCCCTATCTAGACTAACTAATAGCTCTGGAAATCTCAGAGGACAAGGAAATTCCACTGAGAAATATGACTGTTCATAATGAGCATCAAGGGTCAAGTACAGAAGAATCCAAATGAACCCAGAGTTCTAGTGTTACTTCTGCCACACATTTTCTGGGGAACTTGTGGCAAGTGCTCTCACCCGCTAGCCCTGCTCTCCCAGCATTTGAAATTAGATGATTGGACTTGACAATCAACTTTATAAGAGCCCTCCAAAACTTTGATTCAAAGTATGTGACACCCCTGGCGGGTAACAATCTCTGCTTCTATTCAATAAGGGAAATAATGCCTTTCTGCCTGAGGGACATGAAGAGCCGTCTCTAGCATGGAGAGTTACAGAAAACTCCATTCAAATGCCCTGAATCATTCCAATTGTTTTATAAGTATTTATTAGCATGTGCCAGGCCCTGTGCTGGCTGTGGAAAAAGACTCATCTAATAAAACCTTTCTTTACAGGTTTTAAAATCAGAAACACAAATAAAGTGACAACAATAAATCTGAGTCACAAAACTCTCTTGGCATCCCATTATGACTGCTGCAAGGGGGCAGTGGCAGATCGGAGGTGGCATTTTCCCCTTCCACGTGGAGCACCTGGTTTGGATTTCCGGCCAATGCACTTCATGTGACACCACCACCAGCGGTCGGGGGAAGCCCAAATGTCGCCCGATGCACAACCAAGACCAACCAGGCAGCGAGGCCTGGAAATCTACTTATAAAAATAGTCTCTGAAACTTCTTTGAATCAAAACCTTATGATCCCATTGTGAATGAGGTCACCCTGATTTGGGGTCGACTTGCCGGCAGCTAACAATAGTACAAGCACAAAAATCAACCTCCACTATCCTTTTCATAGACAATTCTTGCCTTACAAGCATCTTGACCTTAGCAAATGCTCTGGACAAGCATCAAAGGCGCTTCCCCACAGTTCGGCACTGCACCTCGGTTCCTCCTACAGCAGGAAGGAACGACCAACCTATAACCCATTCGTGGAGTTATGCAGTATTTCTTGGCACTGATACTTAATTTCATTACTTTTATTCATCCAGCCTTGGGTACTTCAGCTCCTTGGGTTCCAGCTGCGATTAATTGGTAGATCTCCCACTGACTCCTGATTAGCTGCTTTTGATTAGGGCCTAATGACTTCATTCGGTCCCTAATTCAGGGGGATGAGTTGCAAAACTGCCAGCAAACTCAAACAGAATTACATTTTTCCAAGCCCCGGGGACATCACTTAATCTCCACACATACAATCTCCCTTGTTCCTGTCCCTCACGGCCTCCAGACAACACTGCACTGAAGGAAAAGAGGAAGGTGTTCTGTGACCCAACTCCTGGCGGCTAGGACAGATGTCACAGGGGAAAAGGCCGCAAGCTGCCAAACTGGCTCCTAGGAAGAAGTGGTCTCTCCTGACACTAGCTCTTGCCCTGCACTCCAGGGAAAGGCTTAGTATGCAGACATTTCCTGAAATGCATCACCTCCAGTTTTTGGCCCTTCCCTTCTACAGGGAAAAGATAAACCCCTAAGCTTTGCCTTGACCTTTGGGCACAAAAACTTGGAATGGCTCACAGCAGAAGTTACCAGTCCAAGGACAAACACCCTCCACCCAGGGAACCAAAATACTCATGATGGCTTCTGGTAGCTTATACTAGTTTTGCCTTGCCCTCATCCAGACCTTGGGTCCTGACATCCGAAACCAAGGAGTGAGATGAAGATGGTTGCAAAATTATAAGAATTCCGAAACCCTAACCCTAACGCTAACCCTAACCCTAACCCTACCGCTAACCCTAACCCTAACCCTAACCCTACCCCTAACCCTAACCCTAACCCTAACCCTAACCCTAACCCTAACACTAACTCTAACCCTAACCCTAACCCTAATGCTAACTCTAACCCTAACCCTAACCCTAACGCTAACTCTAACCCTAACCCTAACCCTAACCCTAACGCTAACTCTAACCCTAACCCTAATGCTAACTCTAAACCGAAACCTAACCCTAGGCCTAGGCCTAACCCTAACCCTAACCCTAGGCCTAACACTAACCCTAACCCTAGGCCTAACACTAACACTAACCCTAACTCTAACCCTAACCCTAATGCTAACTCTAAACCTAAACCTAACCCTAGTCCTAACCCTAAACCTGACCCTAGGCCTAACCCTAACCCTAGGCCTAACACTAACCCTAACCCTAACTCTAACCCTAACCGTAACTCTAACCCTAAAAAAAAATTTTTTTTTAAGAATTCCCATTGAAGATGTATGTTTAACTCAAATTTCCAAGACATCACAGAGGTTGATGGAGCTGAGTCTCCTGAGTCAGGCCCATCTTGAGGGATTCTTGTCTTGTCTAATATTTCATTCTACAATTTATTTTTAAAAAGTAATTCATTGAACAAAATTCTCTTAACCCTTACCATGTTCCAGATCCTGTGTTAGGCTCCCGGAGACAAAAATGATCACAAATTCATCCTTGTGCTCTAAGAGACGACTGCTTACTGTGGTGGCAAGCCCCTTGATTGATAATCAGGGACACAGTGGGTGGTAATTATTATTTGATCAAATGTTACACACAGACACACAGGAGAAACATCTAATTATACAGATGAATATGCTAAGAATGCAAACTGTTTAAAATGCTGTGGAAAAAAGAGTTTTTCCTCACCCCACAAGAACCCTGCATGCTCCCTCATTCAACTGTGGTGCGGATTCAATTTTTATATTCATGTACATACCTTTTGAAAATGAGGGCAGTGAAATTCAGATGGAAAAAATAGTGACTTGCTATGATGGTAACGACTGTGGTCCCTGAACTTTCAGGTAAATGTTCTTTTCCAATACAGCTTTAATGGTTACCTTTTGTCAACTTTTACCTGGCTGAAAGTACAGGTGTGGAGTGAAACCTGTCAATTAAGTCACAGCTTGATGATTTTTTGTTTATGTATAAGGGAGACACTGGGAGTAGCTCTATGTTGCACTTGCCCTTCATCTTCCTTCTAGCTGGGATTCTGTGTCGGCCTCCAGGGGTGGTGCCCTGCCATGTTCCCACCGGCAGTGGATCCATGTGACTCTGTGCCCACCAGCCTGTGATCTCCCTGCTTCCTGCTTCTGCTTCATTGATCTGCAATGAAGTGGTGTCTGAAGAGGGCTTCTTCTAACCCTGGACCCATGGACTTGAGTTGGACAGGTCTGGAACACCTATTCCTTGTTGATATAAATTTCTTTCTAATATATGTATGAATGCCACTGGTTTTGTTTCTCTAGACTGCCCAATGTAGTACAATGGCCTTCTCTGGCTCAAGAGACTTATGGGCCGATGAAAATTTCAGAGAACTGAAACTTTAAAAGCAACAAGGCGATAAAAATGGGCATAGCAGAGACAAGAGGTGGTAAGAGTGGGTACATCTTAGAATTTAAAAATAGACGTTAAGACTGGGGGATTTCACTCACACAGAATCTTCCAGAACTCCCAAGCAGTCTTCCTAATCCCTACACACAGCCTTCTTCACAAAATTTAACTAGACATTTGGGAGACCCTCAGTCGGGCACCCAACCTTGCCTAGCTTTCACTTTGGAATTTGACTCAGTGTCTGACCCCTGGTCATCCCTGAGGTGGGTTCTCCCTTCACCATTGAATGATGGTATTTCACTCATGCATCCTGCGTATCCGTAATACACATCCCCTGTTTGCGACTTCTTTTTGAGTGCTTTCTTGGTGAATGTCTGATTGAGCACCTGGAAAAGACCCTCTAAATCAAGTGATTGTCACAACAATATCACATACACAAATAAAAAACTCATGGGCAGCCAGTGGATTCCAACCTGCAGTAACTCTATAAGGAAAGAATAGAGCTGGCCCTTTGGGTCTCCAAGACTTTAAATCTTCAGAGAAGCAGAAAGTCTCGTTTTTCTCCCGTGGGGTTGCTGGTGGTTTTGCAATACTGGCCTTATGGCTAAGTACTCCAAGGTTGAACAACCTGCACCACCAGGGCTCTGGAAACACACACAAACCCACACTTAGGGAGTCATGGGTAGAGATGGTTAAGCCTTTGGCTGTTAACCATAATGTTGATGATTGGAATCTATCAATTGCTCCACAAGAGAAAGGTGTGGCAACCTGGTCCTGTAAAGATTCCCAGCCTTCAAAACCGTATGTGGCGATTGTATCCAACTGGGTGGCCAGGAGACAAAATGATCATTCAATGGGAATATATATCTCCTGCAAATGGGAGTAAGGGGTAAAAAAGGGCGGCTATAGAAACCGTAGAAACTTTTATTACACAGAATTTTGGTAAACAACAAAGTCCCTGAAGTTATATCAGGCCTGTAGGACTGATTGGCGTATGTTTTTACATGGGAATTCTCACAGGATGGCCCTTGGTGCCCTCAAACAATGTTTTGGGGTTTTTTAAAAACATTTTATTAGGGACTCATACAACTCTTATCACATTCCACACATACATCAATTATATAAAGCACATCTGTGCATTCTTTGCCCTCATCATTTTCAAAGCATTTGCTCTCTACTTAAGCCCTTTGCATCAGGTCCTCTTTTTTTCCCCTTCCTCCCCACTCCCCCCTCCCTCATGAGCCCTTGATAATTTATAAATTATTATTTTTTCATATCTTGCCCTGTCTGCCGTCTCCCTTCACTCCCTTTTCTGTTGTCCATCCCCCAGGGAGGAGGCCACATGCAGATCCTTGTAATTGGTTCCTTTTTCCGACCCACTCACCCTCTACCTTCCCAGTATCACCCCTCACACCCCTAGTCCTGAAGGTATCATCCGCCCTGGATTCCCTGTGCCTCCAGCTCCTATCTGCACCAGTGTACATCCTCTGCTCTATCCAGACTTGCAAGGTAGAATTCGGATCATGATAGTTGGGGAGGAGGAAGCATTTAGGGACTGGAGGAAAGCTGTATTCTTCATTGGTGCTACATGGCACCCTGACTGACTCATCTCCTCCCCTAGACCCCTCTGCAAGGGGATCTCCAGTGGCCAACAAATGGGCTTTGGGTCTCCACTTTGCACTTCCTCCTCCATTCACTATGGTAAGATTTTTTTTTCGGATGTTGCCTTATACCTGATCCCTTCGACATCTCGTGTTCACACAGGCTGGTGTACTTCTCCCATGTGGGCTTTGTTGCTTCTGAGCTAGATGGCTGCTTGTTTACCTTCAAGCCCTTAAAACCCCAGATGCTATATCTTTTGATAGCCGGGCACCATCAGCTTTCTTCGCCACATTTGTTTATGCACCCGTTTGTCCTCAGTGATCATATCATGGAGGTGTGCACCCAATGATATGCTTTTTTTGTTCTTTGATGCTTGATAACTGATCCCTTTGGAACCACGTGATCACACAGGCTGGTGTGTTCTTCCATGTGGGCTTTGTTGCTTCTGAGCTAGATGGCCGCTTGTTTATCTTCAAGCCTTTAAGATCCCAGACACTATATTTTTTTGATAGCCGGGCACCATCAGCTTTCTTCACCACACTTGCTTGTTCACCCACTTTGGCGTCAGCAGTTGTGTCGGGAGGGTGAGCATCATAGAATGCCAATTTAATAGAATAAAGTATTCATGCATTGGCCCTCAAACAATGTTGTGATGTAAAAAAGGTCCTCAGCACAACTTTCTGGGCCTATCTCTTACCAAACCAGCTTTCCATTTTCTTACAACTCCTTTATAATGCACTCCATGATTGACCTGTGCCCTTTTAAAAAAAAACTCTATCAGAATCACCCCTGCAGAATCCTCAAAATCAGTCACTGTAAACTTTTGAGCTAACTTTTCTGCGTTGAATTTAACTGACCCAGAAGGTCACCCTGGGAGTCATTGTCTTGATTGGACTTTTTTTTTTAAGGTACCCTAATTCTATTGAAACAAGTGTGTTAATGAGAGAGCTTGTCTTCAGCTGGCTACTGACCTGAGAGTTTAAGTATGTTTTGTTTGGAATAGACCTATGAGTATATGATCAGGAACATTGGATTGTAATGTATTTAATGTAAAGTGGGTGTTTCATAAATAGTTGGCTCTTTTGTCTTTTATTTGAATATATTTGTTAATACTTCTCACACTTAGTTGAACACAAGACCTCCGAGGCCATTGCACTAAGTATGAAATATACAAAAACACCAAACTCTCTCCCATTGAGTCGATTCCAACTCAGCAACCCTACAGGACAAAGTAGAACTACTCCTGTGGGTTGCCGAGGCTGTGAATCGTTACAGGGGCAGAAAGCTTTCTCCCACAGAGTGGCTGGTGGATTGACACTGCTGATCTTGTCATTTGTGGCCCATTGCATAACCCATTGTGTCTGTCACCGGGGTTCTCTCTAGGTAGCATCAGACATAGCGCCTGGCACCTATTAAATGTTTATTAAGCATTCACTTAAAGAAAGAATGAATAGGAGGGTGCACTATAGTCCTTTGTCACTATCAGCTGAATGTAGATTGGAGTTCAAGCTCCAACTCTTGAATGTGTTCTTTAAGAAGAATAGAAAGCATTTCAAGATGGGGAAGAACGGAAACTGAGGCTACTAAGTAGGGGTGAGAGGCTTCTGAAAGGACAATGGGGAAAACAACTTGTCCAAGAGAGAAGACTGTTATTGCTAGGTCCTAGTAAGTGTATTTCATATCACTGACCGTGTGTGACAGAGTCTAACTAAGAAGTGGGATTTTCTAGACTGTAATCTAGAAAATTTACAGCAGCACATTGCCAGCACTCTTGTGTATGAAGTCATTAGGTGGGTTCAACTGTCAACCTTTCATTGATCACTTGAGCACTTAATCATTGCACCACCAGGGCTCTATAATAGGAGATTGGTACATTTAACTGTGATGGAGGTGTTTGGATGAGAATTTCCCATACCAAGGGGTTTTCAATATATGCTGTATAAATGAGGCCTAAATACACACTGACTTTAATGCTAAAACCTGAGATCGCAGTAACTTTATCAAATTCAAGGAAAATTTTCATTACAATAGCCAAATAATAGACCCAACTCTATCCTCTTCTACAGCCCCCAGGAGGCTGACTCTGGATCAGTGCTCTGGGTAAAAGGGAAAGCTGCAGGCAACAATACAACAACAGTGTAGTAGTTATATAGCTTTATGTCAGCTTGTTAAATAGTTTATAGGGGTGGAGTCTAGCCTGTTAATCAGATGATCGCCAATGGGGCCTCTGTGTGGGCATGGCCTTCTCCTGTGGATTCTGGGACTACTATCTTCCTTCCTGGAGGTGGGACACATACCGTTTCTCTGTGATCGTCTTCCTGCTGACAAGCCACATGGAGCTATGCTGACAGAGCCAGAGCCCTGGAGCTGGAGGAACCACGTGGAGACCCATGCCAGTGCTGAGATGCTTCCACCATCATTGAATCCATAAGACTTTCCCCCCACTTGCCTGTGATCTTTCTGTATTCAGTGTAATTGCATGTGCTGCATGAGTCTGAAGAGGAATTTACAGGCTGGTATCAGGTATATGGGCTAATAATGGACTTACTCATTTGAACTGGACTGGGCTGGGATGTTTTCTTAATATATAATTACTCTTTGACATAAAGTTCTCTCTTACACACAGATGAGTGTCTATGAATTTGTTTCTCTAGTCAACACAGATGAACACTAACAGATACCAGACCGATTCATACAAATAGAGGTATAGGTCTAAGCAAAACTCAGCCAAGAAATAAGCCTCCATTCAAGTATTGTACAAACTTAAGCATGCCATAGCTTGCTTTCTTCAATGTCTTTGCCTCTCCTCTACACAAATTGAGCAAATGGAAGTGGCAATAAATTGATGGAATGAACTAAATTGCATTTTCTTCAGTGTGCTGAATTAAAGTTTCTCTTCAAGCAAATGAAACTAGGGGCACTTTCAACGAGGCATTATCCCTAGGGGAATTAATGATGCACTCTTAGCAAATAAGAGACTAAACATTGGTATGGATGGAGAAAGATGCACAAGGATTCAAAAGATATTCTGGAGTTTGCCAACCCACTGATTCTATGATTCTGTCATGACTGGTTCTCTTCTTCTGTGTCTTTACTGGTAATTAAGGTTGTCATTTATTGAGCAGTCACAAAACACTGGAAACTTTGTTAAGCACTTTACACACATTACTTAATTTACTCTCTATAAGCACCTTGTGAAGAATAAATTATCACCTCCACAAAACAGATAAAGAGACTTCAAATTAGAGAGGCCACTTACTTGCCCATGTCACATTGCAAATGTGACAAACTGGAATTCTGACACAGGTCACCATCAAAAAAAAACCTATGTCCTCACACTTCAACTCTGCTTCTATTGCAGAGAATGGTGCAAGGTACTGTTTAGGGAAGAGTGAAGGTTTGTACTTGATGAAGAAAACACAGATTCTGTTGAAGAAAGAGCATGCTGATTTATATCCTACTTTGTAACCCACTGAATTGAAGGTAGAATTCAAAAATGCCTACAATGAAATTGAAAACGAAAAATATGGATAAAACGGAGTGCATAGAAAAGTTATTAAATTTAAGCAGGAAAAGAAGTTTTGATATCATTCCTGCTGAAAAAAAAACACAACTGGTTGCCGGATGTTTAATAATTATACAGAAACTGCATATTCATTCATCAGGAGAAACCCACCTTGCTGCTGTCCAGCTGAGACGGACTCCCGGACTAACAACTCATTTTGGTACAGTGATCTGCCTGTTGCTTTCATATTTTACTATTCCTTGCATCGTTCTGTATTTGGCCCACTGAATCCTTTGATATTTCTACTTGAAGCTTGAATTTTTCTTCAGTTCCTATATTTTGAGAAATTGCTAAGCTTGTTTTTCTTTTTAGGTTTTCTAGCCCCAGGTCTTTGAAAGGTTTTTATAATGCTTTATTTTACTCCTTTTATTTCATTTTTGCTTCAATTGCTTTCCCAATTGTGCTCAAAAACAACTTTCAGAGTCTCTTCACACATATGCTTTGGTCTTTTCCTTCTTCTTAATGATCATTTGCTTTCTTGATGCTTGATATTCTTGGTATAATCCCACAACTCATTAAGTCTTTGGTCATTGATGCTCAATGCATCAAATATGTTCTTGACATGGTTTCTAAGTTCTGATAGGACATACTTACTCACAGCTGTGTTGTGGCTCTTTCAAACTTGATTTAATTTTCTCCAGTTTCAACCTCAACTTGCAAATGAGCAACCGGTGGTCTGTTCTACAGCTAGTCCCTGTCCTTATTTTAACTGGTGTAATTGAACATTACCATTATCTCTTCCCACATATGTAGCAAGTTTTATTCCTGTGTATGCTATCTAGTGAGGTCCACCTATACAATCTCTCTTCATTTTGTTGCAATAACTGGTATTTTCAGTAAAGAGGTCATTGATCATGCAAAATTCCATCATGTGATCGCCACCTTCAATTTTATCACCAATACCATACTTTTCAACTTCTACCCCTTCCTCTTTGTTTCCAATTTTCTCACTGCATCTTTATTAATCATAATTTTGATAGATTATTTTATCAATTCCAGGTTGAAGAAATTTATAGATCTCTTCAATTATTATATTATTGGCTTCATTGGTTGATGCGTAAATTTGGGTAAGAGTTGTATTCACGGATGTTCCTTGTGGAAGTGTAGATATTATCCTACCACAGCCTGCCTTGTACTACAGGTCGATCTTGACATGTTCTCTTCGATGAATGACTTGACAACATTTCCTCCAATTTGTCTTTCTTAACACAGTAAGCCGTATGATTGCTACAGTGACCACCACAGCAATCTGTTGAAGTCTAGAATAGCTATACTTTCCATTTTGTTCTCGATGACTTCCAATGTTCCCAGATTTGTACTTCATACATTTTACATTCTCGTTATTATTCAGTGTTGTGTTAGACAGGATACTCTAGAGAAACAAAGCCAGGATATATGTATATATGGATAGATAAATATAGCATGAAGGAATATAACAGCTAATCAGTCCACACAGCAGTACAGAGGGCTCAGTTTATCTCACTTCTGTGGAACAGTTAATATACTGGAAGTCCTTCAGTTCACAAGGGCTGCTGGGTCCAAGGTCAAGGAAACAGACAGCTGAGACTTTCCTTGAGCAGTGCAGGCAGTCCAGTCCCAGGCAGCAAACTGCAGGGCAGGTCACCAACAGTCAGCCAGATGACAGGATCCAACAACTCCAAGCTCAAGCAATGTATGCACCAGCAATGTGGCAAATCTCAAGCTCTAGTGACATGATCCATGGGTTGGCTGTCCCACAGATAGCGAGGCAGAGAAGTACCTAAGGCAGCCCCACCCTGGTGTGATCACCAGAGAACAAGAGAGAAAGGGGTTGAGCTTGCTGAGTCTTTTATCTCTTTGTCCTCCAGTCAAACTGCGACCTTATTAATCCCACATGTTCCCATTGTCCAAGTTGGCACAATAAGCCTACCTATCACAGGTGTCTGCAGCCAGCTATTTATTCTCATGTTGAGCGAGCCCCATCAGCAAAGGAAGGTCCTGAGGGGTTGGTTTCACCCACACCACTAAAGGTCACTCCAATTTGAGGAGACACCTCTTCCACAGTCGTACTTTGAATGCGTTCTAACTTAAAGGAGCTCATCTTCCTGCACTATAATCAGATAAGCATTTGCTGCTGTTCAAAACGTGTCTGTGGCTAACCCTTCAGAAATCAAATGCTTATTTCTTCTTCCTACTCCGTTAATAGTAGGGAAGCTCCACTGAAACCGGCTGGCCATCCGTGACACTGCTAGTATTTGATATACAGGTGGCATAGCTTCCAGGATCACAGCAACATGCAAGCCACTACAAGAGAACAAATTGACAGATAGGTGAAGGGCAACAGAAAACGAATCTAGCCTGAACATCAGAGATAGGGACAACCCTGGCTTCACCCCTGTGGTAATGCCAGTTTGGGCAGGTAATTTAGACAGGGACCCAAGAATGATATCTGGGGTTCAAGAAGAGGGTTCTTCTGAGAAATAAGACAGGAGCCTGCTAGATACATCACAAGGGAACAAACACACCAGTTATCTGCATGATTCCTGATCACTGATCTACAGGTCTTTACTTTGTGGTGTATCAAAGAGGTTGCGGGGAGTGAGGCTGCACTTGAGATACCAGCAGCCCCGGATGTGTAGAGGGAGGAAGCCACAGCAGGGCCGGCCAGGATATGGAGATAAGTCGGAGATTGTAAACTCCATTCCCCTTCTGGGTTAACTTGGAATTCAGTGAAGTACACCCTCCTGAACCACCTCACACCCCCCCTTTCATCACATTGGAACTTGTTCGTATGTTTGATTGATTCTGCCTGTTGAGCAAGTTGGTGCAAATGGTTACTAGCCCACCATTTTCTGAACCAAGCATGCCTATTGTCCATGGCCTTGTAAAGTCTTGGTTCTTTAGTTCCCAAATTAAAGTGATTTCCTGGGCCACCTGCAGGGGCTACATAGAATGGGAGGGCAGCATTGGAGGAGGCTGAATTGGCATGGTTCATGGATCTGACACTGATTTCAAGTAGAACAGCATCCTTATCTGATTTACATACTGGCCTTACAAGCCAGAGGTCACCACAATCAAAGGAAGTTGCTGCAAGGCAAAGAATCAAGGTCATAGTCATGCTTGAAAGCTCCCTGAGACACACAGCATTAGTGGAGGCAAACGCAGTGCTTACCCGGTCAAGCATAATCAAGTCTCAAACGAGTACGTGAACCAATGCTTTAAACAAGTGAATGCAGCCGCCGCTGGAGGGAGGGAAGTGAAGGTTTGATCATTCGGTGTTGCCACTGTGCACATCCCTCACCTGTTTCTTGGGCTCTTCCAGATGTCACTCGGGAAGCCTGCTTACATGGGCTTCCAGCTCCCCACAGGAGGTGATGGAGGTGGGATGCCAAGCATCTCTTAAAGGCTTCCTGAACGAAGTTCAGCTTTCCAGATCCTGTCTCACTAGAGTATCGTGGCACCTGCAGTTTCTTAAAATACGAGAGGACTGGTCAGTAGTATTGTCCTGGTGGACCTGACAAATCTTTCTCAGTTTCAATGGGGATCAGCAGAAGCAGTGATAGGAATTGCATCAGACATGATCGCAATGCATCAGCCCCTATGCTAGACATTCTCCTTTTCCATTCTGACCCTATAAGGTAGGTATGAGTGCTTTTTGTTTATAAAAAAGAACATTGAGGACCAGGACAATTTAGAATCTTGCCCCTGATCATAATGCTGTGAAGTGGCAATACTGGAAATTTAATCCAGGTATTTAGGTCAATCCCTACGGTCATTGCTTTTTACCCAAGTCAACTTGGTCATTATTTACAACCTTGGACCATTATGCAGTCCCCGAGTGCCCATATTTGAGGAATGTGTGAAGTTTCAAACACCAGAGTTTCTCTTTAGCCCCTCCTAGTCATTTTCATTAACACATGCACACAGGAGTTCAAACAATTCTGTAATTCTAATCAACTTAACTCACCTTTAGTCTCCTTTGGCTCCATAAATAAAGAGTCAAGATAGGGAAAATAAATTCATGAATGCTTAAATAAAAGCATATATAAAGGAGTGAAGGAGAAATTAAATGGATGGAGAAGCCCACTGCAAAACACTGAAATTCAACTGCTATCAGTGACAACACCATGAAGGTTGGGGGATGAGGCAAATGGGAAACAGACAAGGGAACAATTTTAGAAGGCTAGACCAGCAAAGCTGACAGGTGTCTATTAAAGCCGAGGACACAGGCCGGTGTTCTAGGAGAGGAAGATCACGGCCATGATCAGGGCTAGGGCCATTTCAAATGCTGCACAGATAGAGCTCTCAGGCCTGGAGGAAAGAAGAACAAGAACGTAGGCTGTAGCATCCTGTTCTGTGCCTCTGGGGCAGGTCTCGCTGTGCTTCAGCCGATGATAGCAGGCGCCTGGTGCAGGTAATGGGAGAACCCAGAAAGATCAAAAGCACATGCTTTTATGCCTCAATTAAAGTTCCCTGTGTAAGGCTTTCCAACACAATTTAGCTTTTCTCTGCTGGGCTGGGCCAGACACAAAGACATGCACTGGGTCTTTTTGGAACACAGAGCCCAGGAGCATCTATAATTAGCGGTTTCCTCCTTCTAAAGGGAATAAGGCTTTGGTACACAACACAGTCTGTGTATGCAAATTGAAACTGTACTATTCACAGGGCACTGAGTGGGCTGTCAGCCCAGACTTGTCTGTCATAGTCCAATAAGGCTTCAGCCTCCACATGATAAAGATAAGGAACCGAGAGACAGGCTTTGAACCCAGGATATTGTCATTAGTTGCCATCAAGTCAGCCTCCAACTCATGGGGACCATCAGCTCAGTAGAATGAAATGCTGCCAGTCCTGTAGCATCCTCCATGGTGAGCTGTGGATCAGATCATTTCAGTCCATTGAACTTCCATGGACTCATTTCTGGAAGCTTATCACCAGACCTTTGTTCCTTTATTCTGTCTTAGCCCGAAAGCTCCACTGAACCCTGCTCAGCATCAAAGTGACACACAGACCTTCAGCAGCAGATGGGTGGTAGTTTGCATGAAGTGTTTTGATTGGAATGAGAAACTTCTTACTGAATCACAGTGATCTCATCAGGAATTAATACAACTTCCAAACTAAACAAACTGCTATCAAGTGATTCTGACTCATCGTGACCTTATAGGGCAGTGGTTCTCAACCTGTGGGTCATGATCCCTTTGGGGGTTGAACGACCCCTTCACAGGGGTCACCTGACTCATAATAGTAGCAAAACACAGTGATAAAGTAGCAATTAAAATAGTTTTATGACTGGGGGTCACCACAACATGAGGAATTGTATTAAAGGGTCGAGGCATTAGGAAAGTTGAGAAACGCTGTTTTAAGGCAAAGTAGAGCTTCCCCCCCTTGGGTTTCTGAAGTTGTAAATCTTATCTTCATCCTGGGGAGAAATTACTGGATTTGAACTGCTTATCTTGCAGTTACAAGTTATATCCTAACATGGAATTCACCATACTACCAACACCAGTGATCAACACATCTTAATTCCTTATGAATGAGCTGCATGTCATAAGACCTGCCTCAAAACACTGAATCTATATTCCCTTTCTGGAAAAGTTCATATCAATATGCCCTTACATGCAGATATTGACTCATTGATAACATTCCTTGGAAACCCAGAATAAGTTATGGTTTTTGCCAGCTGAGTAGCGTTGTAGAGCAGAGTACTCTTTTCTTTCTAGCCCCATGTGATACACTTATTGGCTTTTGTCATGGAGTTTAAACATGGAGTCTGCTTCAAGTAAAAACAACCAAACAAAAAAAAAGTTTTATTGGGAGAGAAAACAATTCACGATTTGGGAAATACAGGTCTGAGAAGCTTTCAACAGGGTATTCCAGAAAACAAAGAACTAAGAGTTTTTTTTCCAGAGTGGTTACCGTCAGGGTAGCTGCAAACAGTACAGCCCAAGGAGCCCCTGTGATGAAGTGGGTCATGTATCCAATGGCTAACCCAAAGAAGAAAATTCTGAGGAACAAAGATGAGACTGTTTGCTTTCGTAAAGAGTTTCATCTCAGAAACCCAACGGAACAGTTCTCTCCTATGACTCAACAATGCAAGATAGCAGTCATTTGCTGTTTTTGTTGTTGGAAAATAACCCAAACCAAACTCGTTGGCATCTGGACTATTTCAACTGGTATGGCTGTTGTTAGGTGCTGTTTAGTCGGTTGGACTCACAGCAACCTTCATGTAGAACAGAACAAAACACTGCCTGGTCCTACACCATCTTCGCGATTGTTTTGATGTTTAAGCCCAGTGTTGCAGCCTTCGTGCCAATCCATCTTATTAAGGGCCTTTCACAGGGTTGCTCTCCTGATACTTTAGCAAGCATGAGATCCTTTGTCAAGGACTTGTCTCTCCTGATAATGTGTGCAAAGCACACGAGATGGAGTATTGCCATCCTCTGTTCTAAGGGGCATTCTAGATGTGTTTATTGTTTTGGAAGCCCATTGTCCTTGCAATATTTTCTTCTAGAATCATCATTTAAATTCTTCTCTAGTTTGCCTTATTCAATTTCCAGCTTTCATATGCCTATGACGTGATTGAAAATACTAGCGATGTACAACCAAAAAGTGGGTGAAGGGAGACATCGGTCAGTGTATGACATGAAAAAATAATTTATAAACTATCAAGGATTTGTGAAGGAGGGAGGTTGAAAGAGGGAGGGAAAATTGGAGAGCTGATACCAAGGAGCTTTCTACTCCAGGAGAAAGAAAAAGTTTTGAAAATGATGATGGCAACATGTGTCCAAATGTGCTTGACACAATGAATGGATGTATGGATTATGATAAGAGCAGTATAAGCCCCTAATAAAGTGATTTTTTAATAAAAGAAGATAATATTGCTTGAGTCAGGCACTCTTAGTCCTCAAAGCAACCTTTTTGCTTTTTTAACACTTTAACGAGGTCTTGTGCAGCAGATTTACACAATTTTGCCTCATAACAGCCATATATATATATATATATATATATATATATATATATATATATATATATATATATATATATATATATATACTGAGAGAGAGAGAGTTTCCAAAACTGTAAATAGTTATGGGAGCAGACAGTCTGATCTTTCACCCAACTATAAGACAATAGCAGGTTAATATTCTACAAGGTTACGTGTTAAATTCTCTGGAGCCAATCCAGAAAGAAATCCTCTGTTGTATATATTAATACTTAATGATATAGAAAATTACCTCAAGACCTTCTGGAAAACATTTCTTCACAAGCTATATGTTTTCCTCCTGCATTGTTTGTTGAGAGTAGTTACAGTCTCATTGTTTGGTAAAGTTCTCCCATTCTGTTCTAAAAGTTAATTAGCATAACACAATGGAGACTTACTCACAGGCCAGATTTCAGTCATAAGCTAAAAATCAACACGTAGCCTGACTTTGAACAAGAACATATCTCTTTCCTAATAATGAGGCCTGCCAATTATTAGATTTTGGCATTCTTATTCCCTTTACATATATGAAGGGTAGAATATATTGCACTTAAGCAGAAAACATCATATACCCTACTGAATGGGAAGGAGGTTCTCTGGTGCAGTGGTTAAGTGTGCATCCTCTAACAGTTAGACTCTAACTGAATGTTTGCTGGTTCCAACCCACAGGTAGATCCATGGCAGACAGATGTAGCAGTTTCCTTCTGTCAAAGTAACAGTCTTTCAGACCCTTTGGAGTAGTTCTTCTCTGCCCAAGAGAATCTCTGTGACAGTACCCTACATCAACAACAACAGATTAAGGGGCCAACTTAGGAGAAGTTGAGTTAAAAAGCAAAACTAAAACACAAAAACTAAAACCAAATTCATTGCCAGAGTTGGCATACTCATAGAGATCCTGCAGGACAGGGTGAACTCTCCCATCAGTTTCTGAGACAATCAAAGGTAGTTTATTACTTCAAACAGTTAATAACTAAATAAGAACAATATAAGCACACTATAACACAAAATTAGATTCTGTTATAAGAGTTTAAAATATTAATGAAAAATATCAAATAATGCCTGAAATACAAACAATACAAGATATTCCCACATTGCTTCTTGATTGGCATCCTCACTTGCAATATGCTTCCCTTTCATCTGAGCATGCTGAGGTGGTTGATTTATCATGCCAATGAATATCTGGTGACAGAGTGGTTGTGTGCACAGCTGCTAACTGGAAAGGTTCGAACCTACCAAGTGCTCTGTGAGAGAAAGACATGGCAACCGGCTTCCATGCAGTTGACAGCAACGGAAACGAAAGCCTTATACAAAGCAAAATATAAAACACTTCTACAGGAAACCAAATGACGCTTACGTAAATGGAAGAAAGACTGTGTCGTGCTCATGGATAGGAAGATGTAATGGAGTGAAATGTTTGTTATATTAATATTTGATGTATTAGAAAAAGGCAAATTCTCTTCTTTGAGCATATTATTTTCATCTTTTAAAAAAATCCCTTTCTGCTTCTGCTGAATGTATAGCAGTTATTTTGGTAATATTTTAATTTTAATATGTTCAGGAGTTGCATAATTCAGTCATAATACCTCATGGGAGCTTGGGGAATAACACAAAGCTGAAACAAATAACAGCGTATCACTCTCTGGTTGTTTACCATTTTTTATCTTTACCTTATAGATTTATGTACTTAAGTAACAAGTTCAAGGAAGAAAAAATGTAGTATGTAATGAAAAGTATGAGTTTTATAAAATGGATCTATATTGCAAGCATAGTTCCACCTAATTTTTTACACCTATGGATGGACTTTTACATTACTATGGGAGCTTAGCATATGCTGTTGTACAGATAAACAATGAAGAAGAGTAAGGAATATAAATTTGTGATTTTTCATGTTGGGTAACTCCCGTAAACAGTTACACCATCAGAAAACCCCCAGCGACATTTCTACCCTAACCTACAGAGACACTTTGTATCAGAATCAATTTGATGGGTGTGAATTAAGGTAGATAAGTTACCAAATTATCTGAGCTGTTTTTCCTTCTGTGAAGTAAGCAAAGTAAAACTCTGATCACAAGTGCCATTTTAACAACCAGTTCACTAACCTCAACCAAAAATTAGGTATAATCTCTGCCCAACTGGTGCAAAGCAGCTGAATCCCACCATTGCTCAATGCCCCAAAATACTCACTGCCATGGAGTCAATGTTGACCCACAGAGACCCTATAAAACGGGGAAGAACTGCCCCTGTGAGTTTCTCAGTCTGTGACTCTTTACAGGTATAAAAAGCCTTGTCTTTATCCATTGGATTGGTTGGTAGTTTTGAACTGCTGACTTTGCTGGTAACAGCCCAACCCGGAACCACTATGCCACCAGGGAATACAATAACCTTTGAATCAGCCAGGGGCTCTGGCTAATAGAAACCTAATTTCCAAAAACCAAACAAGCAACCATTCCGTTTAATTTTGCCTGTATTTACATGGTACTTGTCCCTCTCCCTGTCTCAACTGGATCTTTTAGTAAAAGGATCCCACCAGAACTTGAAAAGGAAAAGCAAAAAGAAACAGGAAAAAAATTATATATACCCTCTCCGCCGCCCCCCTCCCCCCAACAAAAAAAAGTTCAAAAGCTCACTTCAAATAGTTTCATTCATTCCCCCAGTGACTAGTCAGAACTCCAGGCGTCAGAACGTTTCCTTTGTAAATAAAGGGATGGAAGCCCTATCCACAAACATCCCTACCAGGTAGTCTTCCTCCTTTTATTCTTGCGGTAAATGCCAGAAGCAGGCACGTTTGAGTCCACACATCCCCACTGAAAAGCTGAGCTCCATTCTAGAGTTCAGAGTCAGGAGAGCCTAACCTTTCAAAGTCCCATTTTAAAAGCAGTCAGTGGCTTGAAAGGTTCTGATGCAATTCACTGTTTGGAGCCACCTGCATAATCCCAGTCCCTGAAGGGCTGCCCAGACCCCTTGTCTTCAGGGACCTTGAAATGCCTGCTGGGTCTGCATCATTGAAGTTTTCTGTGGCTGCAGGAAAGTGCTGGGTGCCAGCAGCAGACTCAAAGCTGCAGTGAGCTGAGTCAATGGCATTGGCAAGAACCGCCTTCACTAATGAGTTCTGAGAAACGTGGCTGCGGTGGTCAGGCTGGCCAGAGGACGTAGGCCCAGAGGGATGCTTTTTTCCCGTTCTTCTTTTAAATTCATTTACTTCAAAGTTTTCCATTTGAAGCCTTTGAGAAAGGTTGGTCTAAGCAAAAGAAGGAAAGAGCAAGATTAAATTTTTAAAAACTCAAAAATACCTCAAGCAAAGAAAAACATGGTAATTAAGAGAAAGATATTTCAAGTCACTGAAAAGATAACAATGAAAACACTAAGATCCTCTTCCCTTCCCATTATTTTACCTACAAAAAGCAGCTACCCCAGCAAAAAGCCCAAACCCATCTCCATCCTAGCCTAGCTCATAGAGACTGTGTATGACCGAGTGCAATAGCTCCACTGGGTTTCCAAGACGGTCATGTTTTCAGACGCCAACTGCCTCCCACATCTCTTTTCTCACAAACTGGCTGGTGGGTTAGGGTCCAAGTGCTTAGCCAGTGTGTCACCAGGTCCCCTTTTATAATTATGATGAGAGAGGATTTCAGGTAAGGATGGAAAATTTGGGTTTCTCAAGAGCTGGGGGAAATTATGAGAAGTTAAAACATGAACTACCGTGGCTTCTTGGTTTGGATCACTTACTTCCTTTCTGAGAATTTTGCAGACTTCCAAATAAAAACTAACTATTCTCGATGTCACTTTCCGAGTGAATTCAAGGACTTCCTCATTGCTGCTTGTGAATCCTCAAACGTTGTACTTTGGTTACATCACAGAAGAAGGAAAAACAGCTCAGCGAATTTGGCAACCTATCTAACTGAACTCACAGCCATCACATTGATTCTGACTCAACGCTGCCGTATGGGACAGGGTAGGAATGTCGCTGTGGGTTTCTGAGAGGGCAACTGTTTACGGGAGTAGAAAGCTTCATCTTTCTCCTGCAGAGCATCTGCTGGTTTTGAATTGCTCACTAGTAACAACTATGCCATGAGGGTTCCCTGGTAAAGGATGTCATGTGTGGTGAAGCAGAAGGGGAATAAAAAACAGGAAGACTCTCCAGATGGATGGACGCAGTGGCTGCAACAATGAGCTCAACATAAGAACAGTTGTGAGGACGGCGTGGGACCGACTGGTGCATCATACAGTTGTACATAGGTCACTATGACTCAGATCTCACCAGCACATAACAGCACTGTCTATAATAGCGCTGAGACCTGGATTCAGACACAGGCCCGTATTTCTCCAGTTGCCTACAAATAAGTAATAACATAGATGGAGAAACAAGCCAATAAGTCAAAAAAAGAAAACTGAAGCTGATAGAATTCCATCCAGGTCTTTGAAAGAGATAAAAGTCCGAATGCAGAACCAAACACCACTGGACTGATAACATGGCCCCATGGAACAAATGACATCGTTATCCTGCTCGTTCACTACACATTCATCGAGTGTCAAAATCCATGTAAGGATCTATTGCAACGGATTTTTGTTTTTAATCAAATAAGGTCCCAGTCTTCTAGGTACTGATCGTACAGTGGGGAATTAGCATATATATTCACACATGTGTCAGAGATAAAAGAGGAGAAGAAAGAATGGAAACTGGCCTTTATTGGGAGATAGGTTGGAGTGATTATAGTACAAATGATGACCAATGTTTAAAGTCCAACAAGAGTGGTCAATAGGACTGGTTTAGTTGGAACTCTGCTGTTATAATCTCCTTACTGAGTGGCCTTAGGCATACTGGTTAACATCTCTGTTCATCGGTGTGGTAGTTACATAATTTCATGTCCTAAGGATTCTGGGAACTTCTCTTTCTCCTGAGACGTGGACCACACTCTCTCTCTGCTTCACCTTCCTGTTGACAATGTTTAGGAGCCACACTCAGAGAGCTGGAGGAATATCACACCAGCGCTGAGATGCTTCCACCACCACTGGATCTACAAGACTTTCCACCCACTGGCCTGTGATCGCCCTACATTTGGGATCATTGCATGTGCTGTATGAGTCTGAAGAAGAATTTATGGACTGGTATTGGATATAGGAGTTAATATCAGACTTATGGACTTGATCTGGACTGGGCTGGGATGTTTTCTTAATATACAATTAGGCTTTGATAGAAAACTCTTTCCTATACATATATGAGTGTTTATGGATTTGTTTCTCCAGTTAACCTGGACTTATACATTCAGTGTCCTATCTAACAATAGACTTGTTATGAGGATTAAATCAAATATATGCACGATAAATAGAGCATAGTTGGCCTGTTTTCAATACTGGATATATACCACTTATCATGTTTTACCACTACTGACCTGTCAGATTGTTATACTGTGGTAACTTGGGTGTTATTGCGATGCTGGAAGCTATGTTGCTGGTACATGCAGTATCATCTGGGTGACCCAAAGTGAACAGGTTTCAGCAGAGTTTCCAAACTATAAGGAAACTGCAAAGAAAGACGAGGCTACCCACTTCAAAGGAATGAGCCACTGAACACCTTACAGATAGCAGCAGAACCTTGTCAGGTACAGAAGACCTCCTGAAGAGCAGAAGGACATTGTCAAAGATAGTGCCAGAAGAGGAGCCCGTCAGCCATTCCAAATATCACTGAGGCAGAGGCTGCCTGCTCCCATACAGATTTAAGGTCTTGGAAATTCTGCATAGAGGGTTGTTGTGAGTCTAAATTGGGTGCATCTGTTGCACAAGACTAAGCACTGGGCTTAGTTGAATGAAGAAAGTTAGAAGGGTCACTATTATTATGGAGGTCATTTAAAACCTCCTTCTTTGAGAATAATACAGGGTTCAAGCTCTGAGGGTGGTGTAGTATTGGAAAAGTTGGGAGGGGTTGTAAATCATTGATACAGCCTTGTTTAATTTGGAATGATAAGATTAATTCTGGCTGAGATGCAAATAAATTTCACACACATTTGAAAATATTTTACATTATTATTGAGTTGGAATGTATATCAATACCTGAGATTCCCTACCCCATCTGATGTTTTGTAGTGAAAAAAAAAAGTGTTGAAAAGCAAGAAGGTTACTTAGAGGACTAAGGTACACCTGACCCAAGCCATGGGATTTTCAATCGCCTCATACACATGTGATAATTGGGCATTGAGTAAAGTAGACTGAAGAAGAATCAATACATTTGAATTGTGGTGCTGACAGACTGTGGAAAGTCCTATGGGCCGCCCAAAGAACAAGCAAATCTGTCTTGGAAGAAGTATAACTAGAATGCTCCTTAGAGGCAAAGATGCCAAGTCTCATGTACTCTGGATATGTTAACAGAAAAGATAAGATCCTGGAGAAGAGCCTCATGCTGGACAGACTGACACAGGATGACAACAACGGGCTCAAACATAAGACAATTGTAAGTGTGGTGCATTACCAGGTAATGTTTGCTCCTTTGCATATGGGGTGGCTGTGAGTCGCAAATGACTTCATTGCTTCCTCGCAAACTCACAGAAATCCCAGAGGCAAGAGTAAATTGTTTCCTTGGGCTTCCAAGGCTGTAAGTCTCTCAGGAAACCAACTGCCTCATCTTTTCCCCCTGGAGCTATTGCTGGGTTTGAACTGCCAGCCTGCAATTAGCCCATTTCACAACCAGGAATCCTCCTCAGGACAATGCCATGGTTATTTCCTATTTTATATGTAAGGAAACGGAGGGACTGATAGTCAGTGGTCATGCACACCTCACGGAGTAATGATGTCAGAGGCGTGGACACCAGAATGAGTGACTCTAAATTTGTGTGTGCAGTGTTTCAGTAGAAATCTACCATTTTTGCAAACACATTCCTATAGTTATTTATAACACTTTTCATAAGTCTAGATGACACGCATCAATATAGTTAAAAGACTAAAATGCTATTCGCACTCATTCACTTTTGTTTTGTAGGTGACGGAGCATCTTCTCAGTGTTCTATTTTCTCTTCATACTCAAGGGCTAGAACAGCGGATGTGGAGTCCTCACTTGCCTATTAGTAAAGCGGCATCGAGGGTCCCCAGCAGTACAAGGCACCTGGTGATGAGGACAGAAGCAGCTGGGCCGGATGGCATTCAATAGCAAAGTTGTCACGTTGAGAAGCGAGATGCGTCTGACCTAAGTGTTGGTGTTTTCAATCATCTCACATGCATGTGAAAGTCAGACAAGGAATACGGAACACCACAAGAGAGTCGATACATTTGAATGATGGTGTTGGCAAAGAATATTGAGAGTGCCATGGACTGCCAGAAAAATAAAATCGATCCTGAAGTGCAGCCAGAAAGCCCCTTCGACGTGAAGATGGAGGGGACTTTGAGCAGGTTCTCGGGAGAGATCAGACCCTCAAAAGGAGACCACGCATAGTAAAGCAGAGGGCCACCCAGAAGTAGGAAAACCCTTGAGGAGATGTATTGACATCGTGCCTGCAAATTATTGGGCTCAGACATAACAATCATTGTGAGGGTGGTGACAGACAAGGCAGTGTTTTGTTCTGTTGTACAAAGGATTGCTGCGACTTGGAACGGACTCAGAGATACCTAATATCAGGTTGGTCCTCAGGCTAGGAGGCAAGAGAAGTTGGATTTCTAGTGTAGCCAGTTGGAATCACCCTGGGCCAGATGTCAAGCTTGGGAAGCCCAGTGTGTGAAATGGCAGGAACTGGTGATTATGTTCTGGTCCTCTGGTGTGGGGGCATTGTCTGGTGATGGGAAGTTGCCAGGTTGCCCCAAGTCTTTGGCAGTCATGTGGGTTCTTTTGAAGACAGGACAACCATCCATCAGCTTGACATTGGGCTTAGAAATGGCCCTGTAAAACTCTTCTCCCTGGAGCTGAGTGTAAAGCTTCGCCGGCTCTTGCAAGGAGATGTTGGTGTGTTTTCCTTAGGGCTTGTTGTTGATCATGTAGGACATAGGTTCCCATACTTATTTGGGCTACCACTACTTTTTCAGGAAAAAAACATACTCTATGTGCCTCTGATAATTAAAAACTTTGTTTTTATAATCAATCCCATAATTCAGGATAAAATATAATGATATGTTTTGCCACCCCCGTGGATCATTCCAGTGTTACCCCAGGGGCAGGTACTTTAGGAAATGTTGAAGGAGCTTTGGTGCATGTCTAAATCCACAGGTGCCTGTCTGAGGAACACCACGCATACCATGGCAGTGGATTCGATTGTTGGAAGTTTAGAGTGTACGGCTGAATTTAGTGATCATGGACTTATAGTATTACTCAACTACATGTGATGTTTTCCAAGTGTCATTAGGTATTTCGACACAGGCAGGGAGTGAGCAGATGGTTAGTTTCATCTAAGAAGGGATGACCCCTACTGTCTGTACACAGGGCAGGCTGTTGTGATTATTAAAAATATAAATTTTTCAGAGAGATAATTTTTTTGTTGAACCTTCTCATGCACTCAGATCAGAGCTGTCACTATTACCCAATTGCAGTGATGGTTTGAATCACATAATTCCACCTGCACTCCCGACGAGGTTGTTTTCAGAATCCGTGATTTTTAAAAATTTTCTGGTGGTGTACTTACAATATTATGGTAATTAGTATTTATGCATCTATATCAATAATTGTTTTGAGAGTGAAGTAGAAACTAAAGAAAAGGGAGGAAAACCAAAGAAGACTTCGACTCAATTACTAATGTTGTGACGAACGATGTTCACATTCAGAATAGAAAGATTTTACAAAGCAATTGTTTTCTTAGTATATGATCTAAGAAATGCTACATTTAAGCAGTTTACAACTATATCTATTGCATATCATATTTGACTGATAACAACAAGGTCAGCAGTGTGAAACTCCAAGCAGGACTTTCTCTTCCAGCAAAGAGTTACAGTCTTGGGAACTCCCAGGGGCAGTTCTACCCTGTCTTACAGGACTAGTATGGGTCAGCATAGACTCAATGATAATACATTTTGAGTTGGTAATGATTCTATATGGTCTAGTAAGGGGGGGGCTATGGGGGGAAAGGGGAAGTGGGGTGATACAATGAGTTGTTGCTACATGGGTGTCATCAATCCTAGTGATATGCCATCTGACTAAGTTCACTCACTTAAGAAACAAAGAGACAAGCCCCAGATAGTCTGACTTGGGCTCATTCTCTTTGTGAAAGCATATCACTGCCTTCCAGGATTCATACCAGAACTTCAAGTTTAAATCCAACTGAACCAAAAGTTTTTCAACATTTCTTAAGCATTGCCCCTGCACTGGACAACTGACAGGCATTGAGATGAAAGGAAAAGGCATGGTTTTGATTAGCACGTTTCGAAACGCACTTACTCACTGCCATCAAGCCAATGCTCTTATAGCAATCCACTGTGGCTTTCTAAGACCGTAACAAACATGCTTACAGGAGTATAAAGTCACGTCTTTCTCCTGTGGAGTCGCCGGTGATTTTGAACTGCTGATCATGTGGCTCACAGGTCATCCCATGACCACTACACCATCAGGGTCCATCCAAATTTCAAAAGAACTGTCATAATCTTGGGTCAATTGAATATTTGAAAATATCCAGTTGACTCTGGAACAGTATGAATTTGGACTACACACATTCATATACATCTGGATTTTTAAAAATCAATGTCATAGAGTGTTAATTATTTTTGTGGGAGCAGTGCATTTCTCCAATTAATTGTGTGCCACTGTAAAATGCGTATCTCATAGCTCTGGGATATTTTTCATCATTTTTCATGCATGATGTCCATATGAAGTACCACTAGTGGTGCTGGAAGTGCTCCCAAGAAATAGACAAAAGGGTTTCCATTAGAAGAAAACATTAGATTGCTTGATTTATATTACCTTAGATTGAGATCTGCAGCTGTGAATGCCCATCATTGCAAGATAAAAGAATCTATTATATTCAAAATGAAAAACAAATTTGTGAAGCTGATATTGCAGCTACCCCAGCAAACACAAACAGTTCTCACTTTCTGTGAAATGATTACTTTAATTTCATATGGAAAATGAACCATTTATGTGGGTACAGTATATAATATATATAATAGGCAACATGTATGTTTATTACCTGTTTATGCTACTGGAAATGCTTCTGCTCAAAGGTAGCTGTTAGTGGCTGGGGAGTCCAGTGTTTTCAGTGAATTTTTTACTCTGCAGGGCGTAGACATCCCTAACTGCCATGTTATTTAAACAGTCATCTGTGTCAGTAAAATAATAGCAGCATTAGCTCTGATATGTGCCCTTACTCGGAATAGATTCCAATCTTCTTCCACTTTTCTCTTTCTATGTTGCTCATAATGCTAGGACATAAATATATCATTAAAACAAGACTCAGAGAAAGGACAAATCTCCTATCCAAGATTAGTGAGATTATTTTAATCCATTTCCCACTTAATACAAAGACTTGTAGCTTTTCCTCTGGATTTTGAGCACCTCCAGAGAGAAGAAGCCGAGTATAGTTGGGGACATGCCTTTCTATAAGCAAAAATCTCCGAGGCCCTACGATTTCTCCTGAGGCGGTTGTTGGTAGGTGCCGTCAAGTTGGTGCCCACCTAGCGACCATGTGTACAGCAAAAGGCAACACTGGTCTGTTGAACACCATCCTCACGGTTGCTACATTTGAGTCCATCGTGGCAGCTACTGTGTCACTTCATCTTCTCTGGGCTTTCCTCTTTCAACTGATCCTTTACTTACCAAGTATGATGTCCTATTTTATAGACTGGTCTTTTCTGATAATATATTCAATGTACATGAAAGAAAGTGTCGCCATCGTCAATTCTACAGAGCATTATGTCTGTACGTCCTCACTTCATGCAAGATAGATATGTTCAGGAAGTCATTAATAATTTCTTTTTTTAAATACCTTTTATTGAGAATTAGTTGACATTTTACAAGGCTTATCATATCTTTACATTCAACAATTCATACTCATTTGGATTCAATTCATCATTGCAATCGCCTCAATGTGTCATCAGTTATTCCACATCCTCCCTGTTTCCAGTTTCACTTCCTCTTCCTTCCTTACTCTCTGTCTGCTCTATAAGTCCCAGAGGCTCTTCTGAAACCCACATAAGTCTTTTCTTTCTGTTTTGTCTTTGTAATAACCTTTTGCTTTATTCTTTTATGATGTTCTTGATGTCTGGTCGGATCTTCTCTCATTGGTGTACAATGCATTAAATCTCTTCTTGAGACAATTTCTACATTTAGGGCAAAACACTCAAGGTAATATTCTGACTCTCATGGACTTATTTTCATTTCCTTCACCTTCAACCTAAACTTACACATGAGAGATCGGTGGACTTTACCACAGTTGTTTCTGGTCTTGGGTTGGTTGATGCTATTTAGTTTCTCCCTTGTCTCTGTACACAAGTGTAACTAATTTGATTTCGGTGTACTGTACCTGGAGAGGTCCACATGTATAATTACCATGCGCAATGAAGAAGTCATTGGTTTTTCAACATTTAGTATGACATCTCCAGCTTCATTACTATCATTAACACCACACTTTCCAACTACGTATCTTTCATCTTTGTTTCCAACTTTTGCATTCCAATCACCAACAATTATCCATCCATCTTAATTGCATTCTTAGTTAATTTCAGCCTAAAGACATTTATAGAATTCAATCGCTTCATCACTATATTTAGTGGTCAGTGTAAACTTAAATAATCTCTCTGTTAATTGATTTCCTTATAGACATACTATCCTATCACAGATGCATTGGATTAAATATAGATCTTGAAATGTTATTCTTGAAGATGAATGTGAAGATGTTATCCCTGTTGGTTTTGTCCTTCCCAGCATAGTAAAGCATATGTTTACCCAACTTAAAATGGTCCATACCAGTCTATTTCAGCTTGCCTAATTTCTAGGGCATCAATCTTTGCTTTCCATTTCTTTTTTAGGACAAATTCCAATTGTCTTAGATTCAGTCTTCTTATATTCCATGTTCGGTTTATTAATGGATGTTTGTGGCTTTTTATTTTGAGTCACACCCCATCAGCTTGTTGTACTCCACCCACATTCTGAGTCTAGGGGCTGCGATATTGCAGTGTCAGCAGTCTCTGGAGGTGAAGAAGATTACTACTCAGATGGCCCAGGTGAGATATGAATAAACCAGTGGTGTAAGGCTTAAAGTTTCCAAGGTCACAAATCTATGAAGAGAAGCAACGCAAGCTATATCAGGGAGATATCATGTTCTCTTTAAAAAACACAAAAAACATTTTTATAGTGAATTTTCTTAAAGTTTACAGAGCAGATCATTAGTTTTACATACAACAATTCTCACACATTTTATTTGAACTCATCCATTGCAATTCCTTTATGTACAAACACTTTATCATGCTTCCTCCTTTTATTTAATTTATTTTCACTCCTTCTGCATTCATAATGCTCTATATTTTATCCTTCAGTAAGGGTGGGTGGGGTGGAGTAATACCTTTATACAAGGTCTCAGATCCACATCCCAAAGATCTTTTCCTAAAGAACCATATAAATTCCATCCTTATTGCTACTTCTCTCCATTGGGACTGTCAAAAATAGTGACCTCACTTAGCCTGATTTTTTGAAAATACTTTTTATTTGGGGGGGGGGCTTTTATATCTCTTATCACAATCCACACATTCATCCAGTGTGTCAAGCACATTTGCACATATGCTGCCATCATCATTTTCAAAGCACTCTCTTCCCACTTGACCCCTGATATCTGCTACCCATTTCTTCCCCCTCCCCCTCTCCACCCTTCCTCATGATAGGTTATAAATTATTTTTTATATAACTTACATTGTCCTCCATCGCCCCTCACCCACTTTTTCATTATTCGTTCCCTTGGGAGGGTGGCTCTAGGTTGATCCTTGTGATCAGTTCCCTTTTTCTTCCCCAACTCTTCCCTAATTCTCCTGTTATCTGTATTCTCATTGTTGCCCTGAGGGGTTTATCCATCCTGGATTCCCTGTGTTGTGAGCTCTTATCTGTAGTAGTGTGCATGTTCTGGTCTAATTCAATTTGTAAGCTAGAATTGAGGTCATGATAGTGGGGTAAAGGAAGCACCAGAAAACTAGAGGAAATCTGTGTGTTTCATTGGTGCTATACTGCACCCTGACAGGCTCATCTCTTCCCTGTGACCTCTCTGTGAGGGGATGTCCAATTGTCTACAGATGGGGATTGGGTCTTAGATGCCTAATACCTGATCCCATTGACACCTCATGATCACGCAGGCTGGTGTGCTTCTCCATGTGGGTTTTTTTACTTCTCAGATAGATGGCCACTAGTTTATTTTCAAGCTTTTAAGACCCCAAATGCTATATCTTTAGATAGCTGGGAGCCATCAGCTTTCTTCACCACATTTGCTTATGCACCCATTTTGTCTTCAGTGATTGTGTTGGGAAGGTGAGCATCACAGAATGCCAGATTGTTAGAACAAAGTGTTCTTGTGTTGAGGGAGGACTTGAGTCTAGGTCCAATATCCATCTGCACCCTTAATTCTTACATATCGATATGAGTAACATAGTTCTATTCTCCTCTCGTTATATATACATATTTACATATGTACATGCCTGTATTTACTATACACACACACATATGCCTGTATTTAAGCCACTTTAAATGTCCTTTGTTCCCTGGTTCTTTCCTCTATTTCCTTGTTTATTTTTAAACAACTGCCCTCTTTTCATACCTTACCTCTTTGCCTCAGAATTTAACATTTTCAGGTACAGTCCTTCCTCACAGGATATGATTTTCAGGAATGTTCACATCGTCAGTCTCCCTCCTCAAAAGAACAAAATGCTTTTCAGTATCGTTTCAAATAAAGGTACCAGACACAGGCAAAACTTGGGTCCCGCCAGAGCCGCACAACTAAACTTCTTTTGTGCCATACTACTTTTAAGAATCCTCTCTGAGTTTGCAGTAGCTTCCTGCACCTGGGGAAGGGAGAGGTTTGTGCCAGCAGCAATATTGTTAGTTCATCTGCATCTCTGTCGGGGACAGGAGGAGCAGGTAATTAACTGTTTGACTTTTGCACGAGGCAGCCGACTTTCTTTGGGAAAGTGGAGCATCTCTCATATAGCAATGGCTTCTGCAATTAAAGTCATCCCCATCCAGGAGTTTGATTAATCGCTGGGAGGTTTCTCCCTTGCTGACAAATGAGAAAAGAGGAAATCAGATAGGGAGAAGCTGAATGCATTTGCTTAGCACAGTGCCGGGCTAATGCTCTTTCCAACGAAAGAGCCGCAGTAATTTCCTAGGGACTGAGGGGGGTTTAAAAAAATTCCTTAAAAGCTTGCAAAGCAATGGATCCAAAAACAGATGTGCCTGTTCCTCAGGAGGAGGCAGAAAGGGCTGCAATGTTGGTGATCTCTGGAGTGGGAGAGCATTACAGTTCCCAGGGCACCGATGAGACAGGGAAAGCCCAGAGATGTAAGGCCCAGATCTCCCAAGGTCATGTACTCCGTGAAGAGAAGGAAGACTAGCACGCCTGAACTCTGCCCTCATTAGTTGTCACAGAGCTGATTCTGACTCATGGTGACAGCATGTGTTACATAGGGGTTTCTTGGCAGAACTTTGCATGGGCACAGATTGCCAGGCCTTGTCTTTCAGAGTACCACTAAGCAGGTCCAAATTGCCAACTTTTAGGCTAGCAGTTGGGCTCAAACCATATATGCTGCCTGGAGACCTTCCTACTGGGTTGCTGCGTGTCTATAGAAGCGAGGAAGAGAACTTCCTGCGGCGAAACGTCACGTTTCTCCAAGTGACATGCAGCGTCACTTTGTCCCACGACTACAAAAATGTCTAGACCAACTGTTGCAATGGAATAGATGAAAGCCCAGACCTAGAGCTCCAGATCCCCAAGGGGGTCCTTTCTGGACCCCATCAAGCTTGCCAGTGGCACACGTTATGTGTAGGGGGAAAACACACGCTTTGAAAGACTGACTCTCCCATGCATTCCACTCCTGGCAACTAGTTTTACTCCCAAACACTGCCGTGCATAGTGAAAATGTCTTCCTCCTTGGAGACTAGAATAGAGTGACTCTATTCCTAAAGCATGTGGTCCTCGCTCCTACATATCTCATGTTCCCAGAACATTCCACAAAAGACATGGAGGTGGGGTTTGAGAATAGCAGGCCACTGAATAAATCGATGGGCTGTGGGGTTGAACTGTTAGCCCTGCGATAAAAAGAGAAAGGGCATGGAGGAAGCAGAGGCTGGGAGAGTAGGTAGAAGCAGGTTGGAAACTAATAACTCTTCCTGGGTTACAACCAGAGTCAGGCCACTGTCAATGTGAACGTCATGTTACACTGTCCAAGCAAAAGGCAGGTGAGAAATTAGGCACAACAGAGACTGTTGGAAGTCTTGGGATTTTGGGTGGATTTAAGGCTAGTCCCAAGAAAGTCTTATGGGCATGACATCATTTCAGTGAGACAGTTCTTAGAAATCCTGGGCCCTGCTCTTATGCTGTTAGACCCTGCCCTTACTCTACTGAGTTTAGCGTCCACACCGTCTTCCTGATCTGAAGCTGCCAGGTTAATGTAAGACTTCCTGATTCTGTCAGAAAGACCTTGCATATGAATGTCAACTCTTTCTTAATAGCTGCATGACCTTGAGCAACTCCTTCTCTGAGCTTCGTTTTGCTCTTCTGTAATGATGATTATGATTGGGGCTACATTTGGTGTTGTTAAATGCTGAGGAGTGGGTTCCAGCTCATAGCGACCCTCTATGTACAACAGAATGGCACACTGATCATTCCTGTGTCATCTTCACATTTGTAATGCTCAGTCCATTGCAACCACAGAGTCAACCTATCAAGTTAGTCTCCCTTTTTTCACTAACTATGTAGAGACAGATGCTGCTCCTCTGAAGAAAGATGAGGAGGCCTGTTGCTATCAAGTTGAACAGTCCAGAAAGACTGAGGGGAAGTTCTAATCTTCCTTCGAAGGCCACAGTGAGTTGAAATCTACTTGATGCCAATGGATATATGTGTGTGTGTGTGTGTGCTTGTATACACACTCATGTATAAGCCGAGTTTTTCAGCACATTTTAATGCAGTTTTTGTTGTAAAATTAGGTTCCTCGGCTTATATTCAGGTCGGTTTATACTCTAGTATATACGGTACACACACACACACACACACACACACACATACTCATTGACATTGACTCACAATTGTGACTTGGAGCAACACTGTAGTACAGCAAAGAACTCCCCTTTTGGTTTCCGTGGGTTTTAATTCCTTACAGAAGCAGAATACTTCCTCTTTCTCCTATGGAACAGCGGGTAAGTTGGAACTGCTGACCAGGCAGTTAGCAGCCCAATGTGTAATCCACTGGGCCGCCAGGGTGCATATGTGTGTGTGTGCGTGTGTGTGTGTGTCACTTGTGACCTTGTGGGTTAGGTGCTCGGCTGCTAGTCACAGGATTGACGGTTCAAACTAAGTGCGCTGGTGGAGAAGCATGAGGCTTTCTGCTTCTGTGAGGATTTACAGTCTTGTAACCCCTACATAGAATAGCTGTGAACTGGAATTGACTCAGCAGAAAAGGATGGTTCAACGCATATCAAGTATATATAATCGATATGCATATTAAATATATTACAGTCTGTATATATTATTGTTGCTCGGTGCTGTCAAGTCAAATTCGACTTACAGGGATCTTATGTACAACAGAACACAACACTGCCTGGTCCTATCCCGTCTACACAATTGTTCTTAATTTTAAACCCATTGTTGCAGCCATTGCGTCAATGCACCTTGTCAAAGGTCTTCCTCTTTTTCACTGCCCTTCTACGTCATGTATGTGTGAGCAATATGTAATATAGTGTAGAACTAGTATTTAAGATAGTAACTTATGGAAATCATGATAAGTATTCATGGGTAGTGCCAATCATTGCTAGCTGAAAGTTTGGCAGTTCAAACTCACCCAAAGGCACCTCCAAAGACAGGCCATGCAGTCTGCTTCAGAAAGGCCCCAACCATGAAGACCCTATGGAGCTGTTCTACTCTGCACTTAGGGTTCACCCTGCATCGGGACCCGTTCCACAGCAACTAACAATAGAAACAGCAATGCTAGCAAATTAACACATGTCACACGAATTGTGATCATAATAAATCTGCCAGGGTTATCTTAAATAAAGAATTCTAAATTATGATCCAAGGACCATCTCCAGCTCACCACTGGTTTTTGTACATCGGTGAAGACGTTAGAACGATTCTTTATTTGACTGGGTTCAAGTCCAGATAAGATTACTATTTCCTGACATGTGGAAATCATGTGAAATTCTAATGTTTTTCCCACAACTACAATTGTAGTGGCACACAGCCCACCCGATCATTTACATGCGGCTGCATTTTGCAAGCACGCTGAGTTGCTACAACAACGCCTAAAACATTTACCCTGTTGGGACTCTTTTGTAGAAAAGTTTGTTGGCACGTGAATTAGCTTTTCCTATCTTCCTCTCTCGTAAGCTCTGGGCAGCCCTGACCTCCTTGCCCTGCTGGTCATGCCCAGGAGTGTTTGGCCACCCTGTATGTGTCTGCCTGTCCTGACTCAGAGACACTAGTCCTTCTCCACGTAGGTGTGGACTGACAGACACGGACCGCAACTCCCCACAGGGGGTAGCAAAAGCAATTTCGTCCAGATTGTGTCCCGCCCCTCCCCTGTGCAAACACACGTGCTCCTTGCAAAGTCCTAACCATTCAATTCATAATGGAGGGGATGCTCACCCATTTTATTGCCATAGTTACCGAGATTACAAGTTTAGATGCGGTATTAGCAGTAAGTGCACGGTAATAATAGAAGTCAGGGAGGAGGGGATGAGAAGGATTCTGGCTTCTGTTTCTCCCTACAGCATCCTTCAGGGCAAATATACCAGAGACAGTTTGCATTAAATTGCAAAGTTGGCAGTTTTCTTTAAAAAGAAAAAAAATCCAAATAATTGCTTTAAAATCTCCTGTCTTCCCCTGACTGGTTAACCCTCACACAGCCCACCTCATCCTTAAACAATGAAAAGAAGGTTAACAGAAAAATAAGTGGCCAGTGTTGCCATGGAAACCAGAGTGGAAGGCAAGTGAAAGTCAATTTAAGGTTTAAATGCATATGAAGCAGACATATGTGTGTGGACATATTTGCATATAGATATCCATCTTCCCTCCTCTCTGCGCTCCTTAATTTGTTCCGCCTTTCGGGCCCACTTTAGGACCCTCTACCTCCAGGGAGATCCTCCTGACAATTTCAAGGCCCAGTAATCTCTCTCTTTTGGAACTCCATTTGAGCTGAGGTCTGGACTTGGCAATCGACCTCTTAATACACACTGCCCCACTGAGGAATCAGAGGGACCTTGGAGGTCACTGAATACGCCATGCTCTCTTATCGCTCCTGTCACCTGGAACGTCCTTGCCCACTCCCTTCAGCTGCCTACCACCTGTTAGGCGCACTGACACCGCACGGACTTACTTGATCCCTTTGCCTCAAAACCATTGCCTCGTATGGACTTAGGGGCCCCTTTCAATGCTTGCATAGCCCCCAGTGCATCGCATTAATCACTGTCCCTGCCCCCACTCAAAACTAGGACCCATTGGAAGAAAAGATTGTGTTTAATTTTGTGTAGCCATATTGTCCTCTCTCTCAAATGTATATGCCTCATCTTTTCCCGCAGAGTCGCTGATAGGTTCAAACCACTGACTTCTAGGGTAGCAAACATCCCACTGCTTAACCTATGGCATCAGAGTGTTCTTTTCTATAGAACCGCTCATTGCCTTTAAATTCATTCCAACTTGGAACAATCCTGGCTTGGATGAGTGCCGAGCTGTTGCCCAGGTCAGTGAGGCTGTGTCTTTACTGGGGCAGAAGGTCTCATCAGTCTGTCAAGGATTCCAGGAAGGAAAAGCATGTTTGGAGACTGATTATGGTAGCAATTGTACAATACTGTTTGGTGTGATTGCACTATAGAATGATATGATACATGTATTAACTCCCAATTAACAAAAAATAAAGGAAGTCTCATCTTTCTCTAGCAGAGTGACTGGTGAGTTGGAACTGCTGACCTTGTGGTTAGCAGGCCAAACCACAAACCATATGCCAAAGGAGCTTCCTGCATACACACATGCACACAAACACACATTATAATTCAAATTAGGTCAAAACATCCATTCCCATCTGCCAAGAACAGCTGACAATTTTTATTATTATTGGTGATAATTGTTATTATCCTCAAATGCGCATTATCCAACCTTTCCCCTACTAATTCTAAAGGAGATCTTATAATGTGTGAAGCAGGTGTAGAGAAGGGGAGACAGAACAGGCTGGGAAAGGAGATTCCGCATAAGATAAGCAAGGTACAGCACCTCAGAATGTTGTTGTCACTGAGAACACAGAAAGGACTCACAGGACATCCATCAATGAGTTCACTTCTCAGAAGGACGTCTAGGTACGGCCCAAGCTCTGTACGAATTCAGAGGGCAGGCGCCGAGTGGAACAGAGTTTGTTTCATAAGGAAAACCTTGCAGTTTTAAAGATGTTCAATATTAGAAAAGGCTGTCACATTTAGAAGTGAGTTTTCCAGGACAAGGAGTATTCAAGTAGACATTGAGTGGCCGGATACATTAAGACATTGGAGAATTCAGAACATCATACACGTTCAATAGATTCAAAAAACCAACACTGGAGCTTAGGAAATGGAAGCGGCAGCAGCAAGAAATGCTGAAAAATATGCAAGGCTGAATGGCAGCCACTAGAAAATGTAGCTCACAATCAGAACACAGCAAAGCTTGTTTTGCTATTGAGAGCTTTTGGGGAGAAGTGGAAAGCTGTGGAAGAGTCTGGAATGATCAATAGCCACTTGACAATTGATAGGCTTTTGAAGACCTTTTTTGTTTGTTTGTTTGTTTGTTTGTTTGTTTGTTTGTTTTTTGCCTGTGGATAGGAGGGGCTGAAGCTGGGCACGGGTCTGAGAACCTTATAGCCCAAGTGATGGGGACTTGACTTGGCAGCAGGGGTGAGGAAGAAGAGAATAGTAGGGATGCAGTATCAAAGCTAATGAGATTGGTGATATCAACCAGTCCTTCCAAGTTGGTTTTGCTCACTCTCTGTCACTCCCATGTCCTTGTTTGCGAGAGCAGGCACGGATTGTCGGCAGGACTACGAAGGTTGCAGTCACCTTGGATGGATTCCCCACGCAGCTCAGCGAGAAGCAGAATCTTTCCCTCCGCTGCTCTGTCAGCTCCACTTTGCATCAAGCCTGCTTTGTATGTCACTGAGTTATTAAAGTTGTGGGTTGCAGTGCTGTGTCAGGTGCTGTTGTGCTGAAACTGGGTCAGGGAGGGCTGTCTCTACAGCACAACGTGGGCTCCTGGTGTCCCCATATGCCAGCCCTGGTTGCAGACTCCTTGGCTCTCCCGCCCTTGCTGGCTTTGAGTGGAGGACATAATAACCCCATTGCGTGTGCCATCTATTCAGCAGCTCCCGTGGAAAATAATTCTGTGCACAGAGATCATTGAAAGGGGCTCCTCTCTTCTCACGACCATTCTTTGTGCTGGCAGGGATGGCAGGCTCTTGCTTTTTCAAGCCGCTTTTGAGTTCTTCCTTTTCATGGACTGGACTGCTGTAAGAAGAGATGAATCAGCGATTTCTAAACCAGGGCATCCAGGCATTGTTTCAGGTAGACGAGGGACAAAAAGGGATCAGAGGGCACAAACAACTGAAACTTAGAGAGGAGAGAGTCGGAGTGCTTCAGAGAGACCCAAAACTCCACTGTACAAGGGATGGACAGAAAGCCAGCGAAGTACAGATTCAGTACTGGGGTCAGAGGCAAGAAGAGGCCCCAAGGGGGACTGTTCAAACACAGAGTGTCTACTATGTATCATGATGAGGATGCTTTCATGGACAAATCAGACAAAAAGAAGTTCATATTCTAGCTGACGAAAGACAATACTTGATAAGCATAGCAAGTAATTACATTTAAAGGACATTAGAAGGTGATAAAATTATGGAAACGCCTCTTGGTGTGTGTATGTGTCTGTTTATCTCTCTGATATTCTTTTTTTTAAATCATTTTATCAGGGGCTCATACAATCCTTATCAGAATCCATACATACATCCATTGTGTCAAGCACATTTGTACATTTGTTGCCATCATCATTCTCAAAACATTTGCTTTCTCCTTGAGCCCTTGATAATAGCTCATCCCCCCCCCCTGCTGCCCTCTCCCTCATGAACCCCCGGATAAGTTATAAATTATTTTGTCATATCTTATACTGTCCGACATCTCCCTTCACCCACTTTTCTGTTCATTCCCCAGGGAGGATATTATATTTAGATCCTTGTAATCGGTTCCCCCTTCTCTCTGATATTCTCTATCACTCTATCTCTATCTATCTCTCTATCAACACCACTAGCTGTTGAGTGGATTTGGATGCATTGTAACCTCAGGTGTGCAGAGTACACCTGTGCTGAAGAAGGTTTTCATGAGTGCAACTGTCAGTAGCTGCCTGCTGGCTTTTCTTCTGAGACACTTCTATTGTTGTTGTTAAAACATACTCCCTGCCATTGAGTCAATGGTAACTCAGAGTGACCCTATAGGACCACGTAGTACTGCCCTGTTGGTTTCCCAGGCTGTAACTCTTTAGGTAAGTGGAGAGCTTCATCCTTCTCCCTCCAGAATGGCTGGCGGTTTCGAATGGCTGAACATGTCTTTTGTAGTCCAATGTGTAACTAACTACATCATGAAGACTCCTTGTTAGCAGTCATCAAATTGGTGTCCATCGATAGTAAATCAAAATATTGCCTGTGCCACCCTCTCTCTTGTTGTGATGTGTGATTCTATTGTTGCAGCCACTGTATTGATCCATCTCCTTGAGGCTGATTGCTGATTGTCTACATCACCAATCATGCTGTCCTTTTCCAAAGACTGCTCCTGCCGGATAGCAAGCCCAAAGCATGTGAGACCCAGTTTTGCCATTCTTAATTCTTTTTACTTTTTAATCATTTTATTGGAGGCTCATACAGCTCTTATTACAAGCCATCCACCCATCCATTGTGTCAAGCACATTGGCATATATGTTGCCATCATCATTTTCAAAACATTTTCTTCCTACTTGAACCCTTGAGCTTTATCAGCTCATTTTCCCCTTCTCTCCCTCCCTCCCTCCCCCATGAATCTTGATAAATTATTCTTTTCTTTCATGTCTTACACTGACTGATGTTTCCCTTCACTCACTTTCCTGTTGTCCATGCCCCCTGGTACAGTGTTATATATAGATCATTGTGATCAGTTCCCCCAGGCCAAGCACCACAGCCAGCTGACGTGCTGGCCGAAGGCAACAGTAATACAGAATGTGTAGCAGAATGTAGTTCCACCTAGCAGTTATGCCCGTGTGACCAATTGCAAAAGCAAGGTTTTTGATTGTCAGTTTATCTTCTTTATGTGCTTATTGAATATATTTCCTTTGTTAATGTATGATGTACCATATACAATTAAATTCAGTGTGTTTTCATTTATATGTATGATAGCTGTATGATGCTAGGTGTATGTGTGATTTCATTAGTCTGAAATTACATATGGCTAAAGAATTGTGTGCAGATGCCAAATAGGCAAATGGTGGACTGTGATAGGTAGGTTTATTGTGTTAACCTAGTCAATAGGAACATGTGGGATTAATAGGTCACAGTTTGATGGGAGGGCAAAGAGAAAAATGTCTCTGCATGGCCCGCTCCCTTTCTCTTTTGCTCTCTGGTGATAAGACCAGCCTGGGGCTGCCTTAGTTAGTTTTCTGCCTCAAATTATGAGCTACACTATCTGTGGGACAGCCAACCTGTGGATCGTGTCTCTAGAGCAGTGGCCACGACCCTTTATTACAATTCCACCACGTTCTGGTGACCCCCAAACCATAAAATTACTTTTGTTTTGCTACTTCATAGCTTTTTTTGATACTGTTATAAATCAGATAACCTCTGTGAAAGGGTCGTTTGACCCCCAAAGCAGTTGTAACCCACAGGTTGAGAAGCACTGCTCTAGAGCTTGAGGTTCCTTTGATACCTGCTTTGCCACGCTGCTGGCGTGTACATCACTTGAGCTTGAGGCTGGTGGATTCTGTCATCTTGCATTGCTTGAGTTCAATATCCCATCTAGGCCTGCTTTGCTGAGTTCTTGAGCTGTTAACTGTTGGTAATCCACCCTGCTGTTTGCTGCCCGTGGTTGGATTGCCTACCTTGCCCAAGGGAAGACTAGGCTGTCTGCTTCTTTGACCTTGAACCCAACAACCCTCGTGAGTTGAAGGACTTCCAGTATATTAACTGTTCCACGGAGGTGAGTTGAACTGAGCCCTCTGTACTTCTGTGTGGACTAATTAGCTGTTATATGCCTTCATGCTGTATAAATCTATTCTAAGGAAGACTCTGGTTGTACTTCCTCACTTCCTTCAAGACTGGCTTGTTTTTCCTTCAGGAAATCCATGGTACTTTTTTCCTATTTTTTAAAATGTTTTGTTGTGAATTAAGTGACAGTTTCAAGAGGCTCTCATAATTTCACATACAATAATTCATACACATTTGACTCAACCTATCATTGCATAGTTACCTTTTCAGATGTTAGAATTGTAATTCCTCTTCTTTCCAGAAACCAGCTGTGCTCCCAGGCTGAAAGATTTCAATCTTGCCTTGCCATTTTTATCTTATCAGTGAGTAGAATTATAACCGTAACTTACTACTAATTCCAGACAACGACAGTCATTTCTGTGGAATCACAAAGAACATTGTTGGAGCCAGAAGAGTCTTTAGAGTTCATCTGATCTGGCCATTCTATCTTATAAGAAAAGTGAGGCCCAGGTAATAGAGGTACATTGACTTAAAAAAAAAAAACGGTTAAGGTGTGCTAGAGCCAGAATTTGGGCGGTGATCTTTTGCTCATTTGATCAGATTTCATTTTTAATTCTATTACTTGGCTTATACTAATTTCCTCAAAATTAAGCGAATGGAGGGCGTATCCTCAAATTCTTCACAACACTCTTTGTAATTTTGTAATGATTTTTAGTCTCCAAATCTCTTAAATGCACTATTTTTTTAACCTTACATTGACTCTCTTAGAGAGAAATAAAGCATCACCTATTAGGGCCATTTCTGAGATGCAATAATTGATACTCACGGAGTTCATGTTATCTATCCCCAATGACTGAGCCAAGTATGATGGGGTGGGCAAGGCTAGAACATTTTAGACTTTACTCGACTTCTTTTTAAAGTGTATTCTCTGCCACTTTTTGTTGTTCTTGGGGTTCATGTGGTGCCTTGAACATATTCAGCATTCAATAAATGCATATGGGATGGATGTTTGCAACATACTCTTTCATAGATTGCAATACACCCCTAGGACATGACACCCATAATTCTCAGAGCCTGATACATCATAGTCAGATATACACTGGTCTTATCCACAGACATGGAAGCAAAGAATGGGAGACAGGCAAGTAATGGAATTTTAATTCATTTTTTAAAATCTGTTTTATTTTACTTTTTGCCTATGCCATTTTTATAACAATGAGAAAATGATGCCATATAAAAGATCAAAAGAAAGATTATAAGGCTCCAAAATTTTACATCTGGAAATAACTAGTTAAGAGAGTCAAATAAAGGACATTATTCCATTGACTTTCTCTGCAGTGAATTGATGCTATCTTCCAGGGTGGGGCTATTGAGCCCTATCCCTATGTTCCCACTTATTTGACACTTCGGAGCAAGCCCTGTGCCCCATCTATATAAATATCAAGAGTGGTTGACCAGCCTATCAGGACCTCAGCTGAAAGCAGTCTGCTGGCCAGATCTACCCTGAGCCCACAACTAGAACACTTGCCTAGATGTCATGTGCATATATCCCTGGGCATGGCCTAGTAGAAGGTCCCAGATGACATAAATGGTTAAGGGCTTAGCTACATTATGTCTGGTGCTAAGAAATATATGAGAATCTGTAAATAAAATGATAGCTACAGAGAGAGGTGATTATAATTGTAAACACATCATTGACAGAATACCCTGAGGACAATGGGGATGATTAATTTTATTTAGAGAAGATTTTGAAAAAGATTAATAAAAAGAGTGATGAAAGACAGTTCTGTGATGAAGGGAAAGGGCACCTCAGGTCGAGAGAGCAGCAAGAACAAGGCAGATATGCCTGAGGGGCTGTGACCCCAGTGAGGAGACCGTCAGTGTCCCAGTACTGAATACTGGTGACAGTGGGGTGAGTATTCAATGTGCATAATATTATAGAGCCTTCCCATCCATTCAGAAGGTTACCTATTATGTAGATCATGAAGCTCTTATCACTGAGAGAGAATGAGTGAGCTGTACGGTAGGCTAGTAATGTGATGCAGATCTGTTTGTCTCCAAAGTCTGATATGAGATTCAATGTTGTGTCGCTGGTGGGAGACTGTGGCCTGGGGAGTGACTCCCCTTCCACAGGATAACACAGGGTATATTCAATATGAATATAGGCCCTGGTTCATGTTCTTTCAATTATCCTACATTATACTTTCATGTAGATCAACATGAATGGGATTTCAATGTAGAGACAGAAAATTTTTATTTTTTTCCTCAACTGAGTGAAAATAATCTAACTGCACAGTCTCAACAAACAGCATTGCCCGGAGGGCACACATAGCTATATCAATGCAAAATGCCCCTTGAGCCCTTTGCATCATGTAGGAAAAAATTCTCCATGTAGTTGCAGGGCAAAGTGAAAAGCAAATAAAAATAATGGGCTGATGGAGGAAGCATCCTTTGGCGGGAGTGGGGAGGGGGGAATAAAGATAAAGACCATGGATTTTAGGCTCCGGCAGTAGAAACACGTGCAAGCTGTGGGGGTTGGTGAGCAGAGACAGGGGATGTACACATGCAACAGATAAAGAGCGGAGTGAAGATTGCTCTGGTGTAGAAAAGCAAACAGAGCACACATCAGTAAAGATGGCTTTGTCTGAGGTCCACAGAGGGAGAGAGCGGAGGGAACTGTGAGAAATTAATGGAGGAAAAAGCAAAGAGTTGAGACTAAGAGTCCCACTGGTGAAGAAACACACATTCCCAAGGAAGAAATTCATGACTAAAGAAGTTACAGTCGGGTGGGGGGGGGGGGGAGACTAGGGGGGGTCGGGAAGGGGGGAGTAATAACGAAAAGGGGACAGCTCTGAGGATTTGGTAGGAAGCCTTTAAGGATGAAAATAGAATCAGGCAAATACAGACAACTCACACCTCATGTGACACAGAACAGGGGACATGTACCACAGAGAGGAAAGCAAGTGTGTCGGCTCTGAGTGAAGAACAAGTGGGGATAACTTGAGCCCAGGAACGAAGGCCATGTGGATGGAGATGAGGTCAAGGATTCAGAAGAGAAGATCAGTAGCGCGCATTTACTGGTCCTCTGTAATGTGTCCAGCCTTTTACATAGGTCTCTAAAAACCCTCCTTCCACCCCTCTGTTTTCAGCCTGCTGTTTTCATCTTTCCCAGATCCAGGGGAAATAAAGTGACTTGATGAAAGAGCAACGGTATTGTGAAGGTCGGACGAGAATCTCCCAAAGACCGGAGTCGTCCCGCTCCCCATCGTTCAACTACCTCTCAACTTCCTTCCATCAGAGTTGGTGAGCTGTGTCCTGTCATCAGATAAAAGCAAACTGAACTTGAAATCTTTTTTGTGTTTTTGTGTTTTGTTTTAATCATTTTATTAGGGGCTCATACAACTCTTATCACAATCCATACATACATCAGTTGTGTAAAGCACATCTGTACATTCATTGCCCTCATCAATCTCAAAACATTTGGTCTCCACCTAACCCCCTGGCATCGGGTCCTCATTTTCCCCTCCCTCCCCACTCCCCCCTCCCTCATGAGCCCTTGATAATTTATAAATTATTATTTTATCATTTCTTGCACTGTCTGACATCTCCCTTTACCCACTTTCCTATTGTTCGTCCCCCAGGGAGGAGGTCACATGTAGATCCTTGTGATCGGTTCCCTCTTTTCAACCCACTCTGCTTCTACCTTCCCAGTATCACCACTCACACAGCTTGTCCTGAAGGTATCATCCACCCTGGATTCCCTGTGTTTCTGGTACTGTTCCTATCTGTACCAGTGTACATCCTCTGGTCTAGCCAAAATTGCAAGGTAGAATTTGGATCAGGATAGTGTGTGTGGGGGGGGGGGGAGAAGGAAGCATTTAGGAACTAGAGGAAAGGTGTATTTTTCATCAGTGCTACATCGCACCTTAACTGGCTCCTCTTCTCGCCTAGACCCCTCTGAAAGGGGATCTCCAGTGGCCAACAAATGGGCTTGGTGTCTCCACTCCGCACTCCCCACTTCATTCACTATGGTAAGACATTTTTGTTCTGATGATGCCTGATACCTGATCCCTTCAACACCTGATGATCGCACCGGCTGGTGTGCTTCTTCCATGTGGGCTTTGTTGCTTCTGAGCTAGATGGCCGATTGTTTACCTTCAATCCTTTAAGACCCCAAATGCTGTACCTTTTGATAGCTGGGCAACATCAGCTTTCTTCACCACATTTGCTTATGTACCCATTTGTCCTCAGCGATCATATCATGGAGGTGTGCACCCAATGATATGATTTTGTGTTCTTTGATGCCTGATAACTGATCCCTTTGGCACCTCGTGATCACACAGGCTGGTATGTTCTTCCATGTGGGCTTTGTTGCTTCTGAGCTAGATGGCTGTTTGTTTACCTTCAACCCTTTAAGACCCAGACACTATATCTTTTGATAACATGGAACCATCAGCTTTCTTCACCACATTTGCTTATTCAACTGCTTTGTCTTCAGCAGTTGTGTCAGGAAGATGAGCATCATAGAATGCCAATTTAATACAAGAAAGTATTCTTGCATAGAAGGATTACTTGAGTGGAGGCCCAATGTTCTTCTGCTACCTTAATACTAAACCTATAAATATGTGCACATAGATCTATTTCCCCATCCTCATATATAAACATATTTGCATATGTACATGTCTTTATCTAGACCTCCATAAATGCCCTTAGCCTCCCAGCAATTTCCTCTATTTCCCTTGACTTTTCTCCTGTCCCACTATCATGCTCAGTCCTCACCTGGGTTTCAGCAATACCTCTTCATTACATTACCCTTGATCATGCTCTACCAGGCCTCCCACACCCAACTCCCACCAATTTGATCACTTGTTGTTCCCTTGTCCCTAGGTTTTTTGTTTTTTTTTGTCCCTAGGTTTGTTAACACCACTTTCTTTCCCCCCACCTCCCCCTATCCCATGTTCCCCAGAACTGTTGGTCCCATTGTTTTCTCCTCCAGATTGTTCATCCAGCCTATTTTATTTAGACAGACCTGAGGAGATGATAACATGCACGAAAACAAGACAGAACAAAACCAAGCAACAATATACAACAAGACAACAACAAACTACTGACAAAGAACAAAACAAAACACAACAAGAAAGAAAAGCTTGTAGTTAGTACAAGGATCGTTTGTTGGCCTTTAGGAGTGTTTTCTAGTCCAGTCTGTTGGGGCACCACGCCCTGGCTCCAAAGTCCACCTTCAGCATTTCCTGGGGACCTTGCCACACCATTCCCTTGCTGCTCCGCTGCACTCCCCCAGTGCTTTGCCTCAGTGTAGTGGGATCAGCTGGGGCACAATGCCCATATTTTGTCTGGTGTTGTCCCCCCCAGGGCCATGGATCAGTGAGGGGCATCATGTCTCATAGTGGAGCTGGCCATGTGGTCCTTTCTGTGGACTGGCTGCTCTAATTGGGGTCATCATCCTCAAGGCCTGGTGGGCCAGAATGTGCTCCACTCTCTCCTACTCTCCCTTCATCTGCTCCTGTGTACGCTGATGAGATATGTCCCTCTCCAGGAGCTGCAGATTAAATACCATTCTTTGAAATAAATTCTTCTGGGGAGGAGGGGTAGGCGTCCACTTAGTATTTGGTGCTGGGGCCAGTCCCCCAGACCTTTCCACTGGTTCCCTACTCCATGCCGGCATGTTGCATTCCCACCGTGGGCACTGGGTTGAAGTCTGGTCCTTCTTTCCCTGTGGAGATATAAACAATACCTGACCCGTGCCCCCGCTAACCATTTCTTCCTTATTTTCATCATTTTTTCCTTTCCCCACCTACTCCCCAGTTGTCTACCATGTGCTTCCCTGCATTTGATCTGGTCCCTGCCATACTACACACTCCTCACCCCAAGAATGTTTGTATACAGTAGCTTTTTCCCTATGCTCCTTTTGCATTTTTTTAAAACTCTTAACTCAGCAGACTCATGTTGTACTTGTCCTTTTGTGCTTGGCTTACTCCACTTAGTATGATTTCCTCCAATTCTTCCCATGCAGCTATGTGCTTCATATGTTCATCACTGCTTTTTAGCGATGCTTAGTACTCCATTGTATGTATATAACACATTTTTTAATCCAATCGCCAGTTGATGGAAATCTGGGTTGCTTCCAACTCCTTGCAGTTGTGGACTGTGCCTCAATGAACATTGGAGCACAGATGTCTGGCCGTGGTTTGTTTCTTGCCTCTTCTGGGTATATGCCCAGTAGGGGGATTGCTGGGTCATATGGTAACTCGATTTCCATCTGTTTCAGATATCGCCAAATCGATTTCCATAGTGATCGTACATACTTACAAGTCCACCAGCAGTGGATGAGAACTCCTGTCTCCCCACAGCCCCTCCAACACTTGTTGCTTTCTGATTTTTTGAATTGGGCTACCTTTGAGGGTGTTAGGTGGTACATCATGGTTGTTTTAATTTGCATTTCTCTTATGGCTAAAGATCGGGAATATTTTCTCATATGTTTGTTGGCCATTCGGATTTCTGCCCTTGTGAAACTTCTGTTCAAGTCCTTTGCCCACCTCTCAAGTGGGAAATTGGTTTTTTTTCTTTTTGGAAGCTAGCCAAGTATTGTAGATTTTAGTAAGAAGGCCTTTGTCTGATGTGTCATTGCCGAAGATGTTTTCCCAGTCCGTGGACTCTCTTATTACTCTCTTGTTGAATTCTTTCGATGCACACAGGTGTTTTATCTTCAGTATATCCCATTTGTCGATTTGTGCCTCCTCTGTGTTTGTGTCCTTCTCTATTTCTGATAGCCTGTGTATTCCCTGCGCCAAAGTTCTCGAGTTGGTCCCATTTCCCTCATTGCTGGCCCTAATAGTTTGGGGTTAAACTTCAAGGTCTGTGATCCACCTTGAGCTTATTCTTGTGCATAGAGTGAGATAAGGGTCTTGCTTTATTTTTCTGCAGGTAAATATCTATTTTTTCCAGCACCACTTATTAAAGAGGGCATCTGCTTCCCATTTGATATTTTTGGGGCCCTTATTTAACATCTCCTTTGAGGTACAGCAAGGTTCATACAAAGCAGGTAGTTTGCACAGTGCGTGGGAAACACACATCTGTCTGGCAAGGTTGCTTTCCATAATTATGCTTAGCCAGAAATGGAATGTGGCAAATGATGTGGTTCATGGGTAAGCAAGAAGAGATTGGACTTACAGGCGCTAGAGGCAAAGACGCCACCATTTCTGATCACACAGCTACCGAGAGAGCTGACTGCAAGCTTCCCTCCTCAATTCTGTGGTTAGTGGCATCATGTTGGTAACCTGAACTTATAAATTGGGGAATATTTATGCCACAGGAAATAGTAAACAATATAAATGATATTTCATACCCCCTGCCCCACCTCCTGGAGAGCTGCTTATTTAATATTCACCAACAGAGCAGTGAGTCTACTCCATATATCAGACAGGAGTAAAAGATACTGCAAGTTTTTCCATGAAGCCTTCCTTATCCCCACCTTCTCCCCAAAACAAAACAAACTTTCTTAAAACAAGTTGGTTTGTTGGAGTAATCAAAAGGATAATTTCGGAGATTTCAATTGTCTTAGGGAAACAATTTGGGGGGAGGGAGTGCGGTACATATGATACGAGCTACATATTAGAATGTGGGATAGGACAACAGATATTTGGATAGTCCATGTTCAAATCCAGGTGAATGTTAGTGATCTTTCTGAAAGTAGCACTTTGAATAAATTCCTCTAGACTTAAATTCTGACTATTCCAACCATGATCTGTGGGATGGCAGACCAGCGAATTAACTACTTTGAGAGATAATTTCACCCATAAACAAAGAGCATAACAGTGCTCATCAGCATAAGTCATAACAATGCTCATCAGCATAGGATCCAATGAAGCAAGACAATCTAATGATAGATAATACAGGCTTTGAGACCAAGAGATCACTCACTACTTGGGGCCCTCTCCCAAATACTCAGCAGGACACTGGTTCTGGGTCACTGAGATGATACATGGGTAAGCAAGGATTAAGAGTTTAGAGGAAAAGATATTTCATTTTCTGACCAGCCTAGGTTAATAACTGAAATTAATCTTTCAAACACTGAAATATGTGACAGTAATCTATAGGAAATATTTAACCTCTTGCTATGAGAAAGAAAGCCTGGAAATCTACTTCTGAAAATCAGCCAATGAAAAAGCTATGGATCACAATGATCAGATCCCATTGCACATGGGCAACCATGAGGTGGAAGATGCCTCACTTTCTCCCATTGGTTGACTGGTTGGTTCAAATCCCTGAAGTCAGCCCTGCCCTTAACACACTGGACTACATGAAGAGGAAATCTAGTCCCTACTGTTTATCAGAGGCAATGGGGGTTCAATGGTAGCATTATTGACTTCCATGTAGGAGACCTAGATTCCATTCCCAGGGGATACATCTCATGTGAGTTGATAAAATGTTGAACAGGTTTCAGCAGAACTTCCAAACTAAAACATGCTGGGAAAAAGCCTGGTGATCTCCGTCTAGGAAATCGGCTCATGAGAACTCCATGGATCACAGAGGTGGGTCGAATCAGCAACCAATTAAAAGGATGGAAGAAGACAGTGTTTGTTCCATTATCCACATGGAATCTCCATGAATTGAGTGCCAACTTCACTACAGCTCACAATGCCCTCTAATGCCCTCCATCAGGCATCCTGCCTGCATCATCTCACCCCATCCCCCACCCTAATCTGTACAGGCAAGCACCCTCATGCCCATTGTCCATGTGATCACACTGAGAATCATCATGGTTAAATGACTTTGTCAGGGACACTCATGTAGAAAATGGTGAAAATCATAATTTTACATAGGTTGTCTCATGTGCAAGTCTGAAAAGTCTCAAAGGAAGTGATTCAACCTCAAGGAAGAACACAACGACAGAACAGCTGCTTGCAGAGGAAGCAAGGAGAAAATCTACATAGAAAAGAGAAGGAGGGGGGAAATGCTCACAGGCTGATAGTGGTGGGGGTGGAGCTCAAGTTCAAGCTCACATTTGCACACAAGAGTGTTCCCAGGTACTTATTACAACCTAAGCAGGCCTGTCCCACTGTCCTCTGGCTAATATATTCTGGGCCTAGTGTGGGGGATCTAAGAGAGGGTGACTTGCCTGCTCATAGCAAGTGAATGATGGCAAGAGAATTACCAATAATCCTACTCTTCTCTTTCAAACCCTCTGAGGGACTAAGAGGCATTTATTTCCTTTCTCTCTCTTTCTCTATTTTTTTTTCAGAAATGTTTTTTCCCTTTCATAACTGCTGGCCTAGATTGTGTCTATTTTCCCACTAGTGTTTGGCCAAACACAACTGAAGACGTGAAGAGACTGAGCCTTAGCTAGCGGATATAAAAATAATGAAAAACAAAGTCATGCACGCTCGGCATTTCCATTCAGAAGGGCCTCCTGTCTCTTCCACTTGGGGCTTTTTCTCAAATTAAATGACCTTCTGCCTGTTGTCCCCACGGTTCTATGTATATCTAGTGCTTGAGCTATTGAGATAAATGAGCAAGCCCACATTCCAGGGTCAGGCCACATGAGACATCGCTGTCGCATCCCTCTCTGCAAAAATGGATTGTGCTTCTTTCCCCAAGGCCTTACTCCAGGCTTCACAGGACAGAGCTAAAAGGGGCCAACAGATCTCCTGATCTGTTAGTTTCTTCGGTCACCACGTCAGGAATCTGGCATTCATCAAAACAGTTGAGGACTAGGTCTCCCACCTCTAGTGAGACTGGTCTTTCCTCTCCAGGCTTTTCTGCTTCGATACACCCACTGCACCATCATCCCTGAGTGGTGGATCCCAAGCTCCTTTATGATCCTGTTCCTTCCTACAATTATAAAGAGCTGCTCTGCTTCCCACTCCCAGAAGATAATCAAGGCCTCTCAGGATTGGAGACGCTGCTGTCTTTTCAGACAACACTTGTATTACTGAAAATAATTTTTATATATATATATATATATTTATAATATATTGTATAATATAAATAGAAAATATCCAATAATTATATATATATACATATATATATATTTTGGTATTAAATCAATTCCAACGCAGGGCAGCCCCATGAGTATCAGCACAGAACTGTGATCCCTGGGGTTTTCAACTGCTGTTTTGTTTTTTTCTTCTGTGAACCAGGCCTTTCTTTCCAGGTGCCTGAATTTAATCTGTCAGCCTCTGGTCAGCAGCTGAGCACTTAACCACTTGTCTCACCTAGTTAAAATAATGAGGATCCATTTGTGCCACCTACTTATGATACAAGGGACTCCAGTTATGGATCGCTTATTAAAGGTTTACTGTGTGATGGCTTAAACATCACTTTATACTCATGATATTTATTTTCCACTCATTGTAATCCTCTGAGGGAAGTGTTTGCATTTTCCCGCAGACAAGAGAAGATGATGATTAGGAACAGTTCAGACCACGCAGGTTGCATACAGTTTGTCTAGGGTTTGGGTCTGTCACCAAATCACGTTCTCTCAGCCTTATGTGCATCATGTTCACTTGCCTGGCTCCCTGTGGACTAAATCATTAACTTCCAGAAATTAAGAGTAATGCCTTTTCGTTCTTTTCATCTTGAGCGAGAACAGGCACTCCGTAAATGTCTTTCAGATTGTGAAATATATATTTTATTTCCCAAAGGTACACAAAAAGCAGCTAAGAAGTTGTGTCTACCACCAGACAACTTGGGTCCCAGTCATGCATCTCCCATTTTCTAGATTTGTGACACTCTTGGGCTGGGTTCTTGGCTGCTCTGTACTCTAATTGCCTATCTGTATCGTGGAGTCTGTTGTGAGAAGCAAATGAGTTCATTCACACGAAGCACTTGAACGAATGTGGACACAGAGCAAGCATTCCACAGACACCGGGCATGATTAGTTGGCTTCCCGACAACTCACAACATCTGACATGCCTTTTTAGGACAGTTGCTATCACATCACTCTTTCCTGTCTGTCCGATCAGCTTGGCCTTGACCTTGCTGAGCGTGGAACCCATGTTTTATTTTGACTTTGGCACTTGCCACCCATCAATGTCCAGGAGTTAGCAGGAGCTCAGCGAATATTGTCCAGTGAGGGACATGGCGTCCTAGTGGTTGGGGGACAAGCAGTCTACCAGACAGGGATTCTCAGTTGTCCCCTCCAGTTTCAGAATCTGTAGAGTAGGGAAGTGTGACTGTGACTCGATCTCTCACACAAAAATAGCTGCCCCAAAATGTAGAGAAGATAATTCATGCAATATAGTTATATACCAGTCTACTTTGGAAAATTTATAATCATAAAATATGAATATTTGCTGAAAGCCTTAAAACTGACTTAGAGCGGACCCTACAAGACAGAGTAAAGGGAGGTAATGTAGAGGTTAAACACGTTGGGCTTCTAACACAAGGTCAGCAGTTCAAAACCACCAACTGCTTCCTGGAGAAAGATAAAGCGTTCTACTCCTATAAAGGGTTATAGTCTGAGAAATGCAGAGGCAGTCAGTCTTACCTTGTCCCAAAGGGTGACCATGAATCAGAATTGCCTCGATGACAGTGAGTTTGGTTTTTATTGGCGATAGTAGAACTGCCTCCTAGTGTTTGCAAGGTTGCTTCTTTAGAGAAGCAGCCTGTCACATAGCTCTCCTGTGAACAGGCTGGTGCTTTAAAGTAGCAGTGAAGGACTTAACCACTGTGCCACCAGAGGTCTTCCAAGCTTGTTAGACAGGGGTCTCTAGAGAAACAAAACCAGGACACTTATGACTATATATACACATATATAAATCATATCCACATAGACATATAGATGGGTAGCTATAAACAGAATGAAGGAATATTAACAGCTAATTAGTCCACAGAGCAGTACAGGGCTCAGTTCCACTCACTTCCATGAAACAGTTAATACACTGGAAGTCCTTCAACTCACGAGAGTTGCTGGGTCCAAGGTCAAGGAAGCAGACATCTGAGTGTTCCCTTGGCAATGCAGGCAGTCCGGCCACAGGCAGCAAACAGCAGGGCAGGTCACCAACAGTCAGCCAGATCACAGGATCTGACAGTCCCCAGCTCAAGCGATATATACACCAGCAGAGTGCTGAAACAGGTCTCGAAGGAACGAAGGAACGTCAGGCTCTAGTGGCACGTTCACGAGTTGGGTGTCCCACAGGTAATGTAGCTTTCAGGTTGAGACAGAGAATTAGTCAAGGAAGCTGCATGCTGGTCTGATCACCAAAAAGCAAGCGAGATAGGCAGGGCTCACTGAGCAATTTATCTCTTTGCTCTCCAATCAAACTGCAACCTTATCCCCACATGTTCTTATTGGTCAGATTGGCACAATAAGCCTACCTATCACACAAGCTAAATATACATTGCATCAATAAATGATTTCAAGATTTAAACCAATTCCAAGAGGAAAGCTTTAATAGCCCGCCCCACAAAAGAGAAAGCTATCCAAGGTCAGAGAACTATTTGGTACAAATCGTTCATATCTGTCGGCCTCAAAAGTGTGGTCCCTCATTCTATCACACCTAGAAACTTCAAGAAGTTTTGAGTTCGTTTAGAGAAATAATTTGACCCTCTTGTTACTGCTCTGAAGGAACAACACCTTGTAAAAACACATAAAATAGAAACAAAGAGAAAATTTTACAAATGTGGAGAAAATGGTATAAATACAATGGGGGAGGACTACATAAGGTTTACATTTAATAGCTGCATGACCTTGAGCAAGCCACTTCCCTTTGCTTCGATCCACTCGACTAAATATGAAATGGACTTTCTGGCTTTCAAAACCTTGAAGGGTCCTTCTAGATCTGGATTCCTTCATGTTAGGTATTATTTTTTAATTAAAAGATCATTTTATTGGGGTCTCTTACAACTCTTATAACAATCCATACATCAATTATATCAAGCACATTTGTACATATGTTGCCATCATTCTTTTCTAGACATTTGTTTTCTATTGAGCCCTTGGTATCAGCTCCCTTATTTCCCTCCCCCACACCCACCCTCATTACACCTAGATAAATTATAAATTATTATTATTCTCATATCTTACACTGACTACTCTCTCCCTTCTCTCACGGTTTCTATTGCTTGTCCCCCTGGAGGGGTGTGGTTATGTGTCCATCATTGTGATCGGCTTCCCATTCCTCCTCTACTCTCCCCACCTTCCCTCTACCCTTCTGGTATCACTATTCCCATTCCTGTTCCTGGATTCCATGTGTCCTGAGCTCTTATCTCTTATCTATACCCGTGCACATGCTCCGTTCTAACCTGCAGTGCATGCTATGCATTTGACATAGGGCTTATCTCCCAGAAATTCAAAATGTCTTCAGTTTCCATTGCTACACGGTGCTTAGGGAAGATCATAATAGTAACAATGTTAATAATAAAGACGGGTACCTACCAACAATTGTGTGCCTGCAGATATTTTGAAGCACTGTTGCTAGGTGCTGTCGAGGTGTCTTCTACTCCTGAGCTAATGTACAACCAAATGAAATGTTCAGTCTTGTACCAGCCTCACAGTCATTACTGTGATCTAGCCCATTGCGGCCATCACTTTCTCAATCATGTCACTGAGGGCCTCTGTCTTTTTTGCTGACCTCTGCTTTTACCAACCATGGTCTTCTTCTCCAGCAATTGGTTTGTCCTGAAAGTAAGCAAGACAGTCTTGCCATCCTTGATTCTAAGGAGCATCTGTTTCTATAGCTATTTATTTTCATTGTTGCTATTATTTTAAGGCAGTGGAGGCTTTTTCTTAATTGCATACAATACTGAGCAACAGTTTCTAGAATTACCCCAAATGATAAAACAGCAAAAAACACTTAAGCCTCAAAGCTAAATCCTTAACAGGAAGCCCCATCTAAAACAGATCCAAGTTGAATTGCTCCAGTTAATTCCTCAGGAGCGTCTCCAACCCTTCTCCTCTGTCTCTTTCCTGTTGTATGATCATGAGCACTAGTAGTATCATTTCACTGCTACTACTATTAGCTTCACTACTCCTAGAATGGTGGCGCCTTTTTCCTTCAAAACTAGTACTACGGAGTGGAAACAGGCTTACCTCCAAGTCATACTTCTGATATTAGACAGACGTAACAGACGGCCAGGTGCGCTTGCAAGAGGAGACAAAGTCTAAGGGGGCTGTGTTGATGTGCCCCAACAGGAAAAATTCTTTAGAAAGTTTCACTTTCTGTCTACACAGATCTACACAGCATCGCTGTGGGGGCATGAGGCACTATCTCGTCCCGTTGGGCTTTCTCCTTCTCTGGTATAAATCCTCTCAACGCAGCGAATACTCTCTTGTTGCTAGTTCTTCTGTTGGTAATTCCTAGGTAATGATTCTATTCAATGGCATGTCAAATCGAGCGAAGCAAAATGCCAGGTCATGAATCTTTGACTCTTGGCATAAAAACAAGGAAGGAGAAGTTGCCTAACCCTGTTATGCAACTGACAAGGTTTGCTTTTTAACCAGTGGAATGCATTACAAGAGCAATTATCCCGGATGTTGTAATATTCCAGGATGTCTACCTGTTTCTCAAAAGGTTGGGTGGGGTCGCCTTCATTCCAAAATGTCTCTTAAGAAACAAAACGAAGCAAATAGCAAGTCCCAGCATCTCAAGTTCACGTGATAATTTCTTTTGTTTCACATGAGAAGTTCAGAGGATCGCCACAACAAATGAGAACTTTTCGATCCCTTGTGCCTGAAGCCCAGTGTGGGGAACCAGAGGGCCAAATGCTCAGATACGTCCTGAGACCGCTTCTAATCACATTCTCCTTACCACTCAACAAAACGCACCTTATTATTAATATTTTTTGAGTCAACATTGAGTGTCTCTCTGTGGTAGTTTGTTTCTTTTTAAAAAAAATCATTTATTAGAACCTCATACAACTCTTATCACAATCCATCCAGACATCAGTTGGGTAAAGCACATTTGTACATTCATTGCCCTCATCATTCTCAAAACATTTGCTCTCCACTTAAGCCCCTGGCATCAGCTTCTCATTTTTCTCCTCCCTCCCCGCTCCCCACTCCCTCAGGAGCCCTTGATAATTTATAAATTATTATTTTGTCATATCTTGCACTGTCTGATTCTCATCCAACAAATCAGGAAACTGGGGCTCAGTTCTGATCAGTGATGGCCAAGGTCAACTAATGCCAACAAATTCCTGCTATGCTGTGATGTCATGCTGCTTTCCTTCTTGCTCGTTCCAAGACTTGCCCTTTACTTTTAGCCATTCCTTCAGCGGAACATCTCCCTCCTGCATCCTCCACGACGGCTCACCCACGAAGTGATTCTTTTAAAAAGTGCACTCAGCAAGCATACCCTCTGTGAAGCCTCCCCAGTTGCCCCCAAGAAGAAACCCCACCCCACCACCTCATGTAGACACCTCAGTTTGTACATGTGTTTATCATGACCCTTTTACCAAGTGCTCAGCTACTAATCCAGTAGCCAGCAGCCACTCTGCAGGTGGAAGATGTGGCAGCCTTCCTCCCTAAAGATAAAAGTCTTGGAAATCTTTGGGGACATTTCTAATCTGTTCTTCAAGGTCACTAAGAGGTGGAATAGAGTTGACAGCAAGGGGCCAGACTGAATCTGAAGCTCACCAGTTATTTATCTCTGCATCCCCATATGTCTTGTAGTTCGTTTATGATGAGGTTTACCAGTTGCTGTCGAATTTTCAAACCATGGAGAACTTATGGATGTCAGTATAGAACAGGGCTCCCTAGGGCTTCAATTACTATTTCCTCCCTCTGCCCCATGGTAGATCCTCAGGCCTTTCTTCTGAGGCACCCCTGGGTAGACTCTAACCACTAGCCTTTCAGATAGCACGGAACACATTAAGTGATTGCACTGTCCAGGGTCAGCTTACAATGTAGCAACTTCTCCATATATTTAGATGGGGGTGGCGGGGTGGTGTGAAATCTAGAAAATGTTCAAAGAGAAAAGGGAGAAATGAGTGCTTTTTATCAGGCAGGACTGACTATCTCCATTTTACCGCAAATAAACAAACAAAAGCAGATGTTATTATAGCTCAGATCAGAACATAGATTTGTCGATTCTGAAGTTCATATTTCTTCAAATATGTTAGATAGAGATACACAAACTGAGAAATTAAATGAATGCTGTCATGTGCTGGAATCATTGATGTCATTAAAAGATAAGAGAAAGGAAAGAGGCAAAATAATGTTCAACAAAGAATAAAAAGTTGGAACACTGACAACTTAAGGCAGAGAGGGCGACGGCTTACCAGGCATGAACCAAACTAGTGTCCAAAGTGGATGCCAAGGAAGGAGGATTGTGGTGACATTCAGACAGGTTAGGATGGCACCAGAATCGAGCCCCAGATAATTGGAGATGTTTCCTCCAAAACTGTTTCAGGAGTCAGAAAAAAAAAAAGTGAAGGGCAAAGACAGGCTCTGCAGCAAGCAAAGGAGGAAGAATGATTCAGAGGCAGATGTCACCGCGCAGGAAGGGAGCGACTTGACCCCTGCTGCTTGAGATGGGAAGCGCCTGGGAGGTCTGGCCACGTGGCCGCAGCGCGCACCTTTGGTGGCTGCTTGCAGTGGCATGTGGAAGAGGGACGATGGCAGTACCCAGCGAAACATGGGGAAATCACGGATGGCATTTTAAGAAGGAAAGCAGAAGGGGATGAGGACCCAGAAGCCCCTGACATTACAAATCTCCAATTGTGAAATTTATTCAGGGTGTTTACTATCCACTGGCAAGAATTCACAGATGGTGAGAGGCACATGGGGTTGGGCAGTGCCTCCACAGCTAACTGCTGAGGGGGAGCCTGTGAGATATCATTTGAAATGTCAAGTGCAGAATAGGGGACGGATAATTGCAAGCGTTTGTCCAAGAAAATGTTCGGATTCAACAAACTATATTTTTCTCCGTAGGGTCTCTCACGGTAGCCAAATAGACATTTTGCTGAAATAAAGGAGAATCTTATAAAAATAACATGTAGCTTTACTTGAAAGTTTTCAAATATGTAAGCAGGGTGGAGAAGGGCCCTGGGTGTGGCAAATGATCTGCTCTTAGGTGGTGCTTCTGAACTATCTATAGGTGCTGCTGAAGAAAGGCCTGCCATTTGCTACTGCAAAGATTACAGATGAGAAAATCCAGCAGAGCAGTGCTACTCTGTGCTACATCTTACTGTGGCATGAATTCACTTGCCAACATTTTTAGGCAGAATGGAAGGTGGTCTTAGGATTTAGAGATGATCAATTCATCTATCAGGGAGTTTCTCAAACAAGTCCGATAACAAATCCTCTACTTTATCTACCAATTCCCTAAATGTTCTTGAATCTTCTGTCCCATGTACTTCTCAAAGCTATCAGATGCAACTGCATAAACCACCTCACCTCATGGACAAAGTGAAACCAAGACACAGAGAGATAAAAAATCTTGCTTTTTTAATATGGCTAGTCAACGATGGAGCCCAATTCATGATCCAATAATCTTGCCTCAAGCCTCTTTCCTGACCCAATGCAGTTGCTCACTGAATCCTTTCCAAAAATGATAAACTGTGGGAAAAATTATAAATACATGAATAAGCTATGATTTGACTAATGCATACCATTTTTTCATGTAGTGTCAGGAATTTTAAAATACTAGAATCAAGTGTTAAAGATTCATGAACATATGAATGATGGAATTACACCCCCAGTCATAGAATAGAGGTGCTGGAATGGCATTTATTCCATGTCTGCATGTTGTAGATAAGGAAACAGGCCTGGAGACGTGAAAGTGCCAGAATGTCAGACAGCTGGGCTGACCCCGCTGTCATTCGGCCCAATGCCTTCCAATTTGAGGTCTTTTCTATTGCCACCTTCCGTTATTTTTTCCACATCTGCATGCCTATTGCATAATTAACCTCATGATTTGTTTTTAATGCAGCCTCATTATGAGTGGAAATACATTTTTATAGGGATCATTGATCACTTACTGTTCACAAAGCTCATTATAAAGAGAAAATGACCATAAAATGATTACGTATCCATGAAAGGTAAGACGTAAGATCCACATAACCATGTTGATCTGTCAATCATATAAACTCATTGCTCTCACTAACAAAGTCCCCTCTGGAAATTCTGATTTAATCCAAACATTTCCACTTTACAAGTGAGAGAGACTTGAACCTGCAGTGGAGGCACATCGTCCCTAGCCTCTTGACAAACACAACAGCGCTGACCCAGAGCAAACTCATTTGACTAAGTAGAGCTGCGCATGAGGCTTTTTAGGAAAGCAAATTGTGAAAACCTGACTCCACAAAGCTAATGATCGTAGGTTCAAACCACAAACCTTTTGGTTAGCAGGCAAAAGTTTAGCCATTGCACCATGCTGGCTCCTTAGACCACTGTTAAGCGAAAAACCCAAACATCAATGCCATTAAGTTGATTCAGGCTCATAGTCACCCAATATACAATTTTCAAGACTGAAAATCTTTAAAGGAGCAGACAGCCTCATCTTCCCCCCACAAAGCCACTAGTTGGTTTGAACTGCTGACTTTATGGTTAGCCACTCAATGCCTAACACACAACGCCAACAGATCTCCTAGACCACTGCTAGTATCACCAAAAGTCTAATCTAGAAGGAACACTTTTATATAACGTTAAAGAAAGAGAAAGTGTCAAACCAAATATGGAACAATTACTTATGCTATCTGCTTGACCTTCATCCAATTAACTGACAGGTATTTCAGCAATAAATCTCATGGGGACAAAGAAACTAATAACAATATTAAACTCAGTACATTATCCTCTATTTCTCCATTATAATAGTCATTTTGAAACCTTTACCAGCGGTTCTCACCCAGTGGGTCGTGACCCCTTTGGAGGTGAAAAGACTCTTTCCCGGGGTCGCCTGATTCATAACAGTAGCAAAGTTACAGTTATAAAGTGACAACGAAAATAGTTTTATGGTTGGGAGTCACCACAACATGAGGAACTGTATTAAAGGGTCATGGCATTAGGAAGGTTGAGAACCACTGCTTTAGGCCAATATCTTCTTTCTATGACTCCATACTTAGTACTGTGTACCTACTCTTCTATTATCTCAGTTTTCCGTCTTTCAAACCTGGTCATCAACATTCCACACAAAGGCCCTTCTGCAAAGAATGACCTCAGGCTCTTTCCAATTTGGACTTGTTTCTAGAGCATAGGCAGTCCGTATACAGTGTCCTCTGACTAACCTTGGGTGCATGTGCCACTGGACGCGAACACGTGATCTGTCCCTTGTTCCCTCCAAGCCTATATTTTAGTGATCCATCTCGACAGCATTCAAGAGAATTTGACCTCCAATTATGGACAGAAGCAAGTGAAAGGGTGGAGAGAAGTGGGAAGAAGTGAGACTCCTGCAAGTCTAATAGGTAAGGGACCGAGGGCCCTCCAATTCAGGGAACCTGAGGTATTTCGGCTACAAGATCCTGAACTACTCCTTGTCTGTGAAGACAATAAAATCCCTTTCTGTTTCTCTCACACACCGTGTCTGCTTTATTTGAGCTGGCTATTAAAGTAAAGCAAAGACTCATAAGTTGAGTGCCAACAATCTCAAAATCTGTGCATCAAAATCAACTGGAGAATATTTTAAAACACAGATTTCTTCTTCCACTCTCTAATGCTCACTCACAATTTCCAACATTGCTCTGATAATACAAAAAAAAAAAAAAAAACCCCTCCCCCCCATGTTCTTAATTGATTGTTAAACTTGTTTGAATGTCAGAGTTTGGAGACTGATAAACTTTACCATCCTAATGTGTTATTTTTATTTTAACATTTCCGTTGGAACAATCTCAACTGTAAGTTACCCTAAGTCTTTGGAGGCTAAGGAAGAGGTAAGAAAATATAACAGATAATAGAGAAAGACAGAGTCAGAAGAAAACAAATTAGAGCAAGTAATTTAATCTAATTTCTGGGTTTTGAAAGAAAGACTTTTCCAACTTTTGAAGAAAGACATCTGTTATTATCTAAGAAAGAAAATTAAGGTTAGCATCTTTGCGGATTTTTTTTTTTAGAGAGTCTGAAGCTTTAAAATTTCTCCACATAGTTTGTTTTAAATTCACTATTTCCATATAGTGGGTAGTGCTGGTCCAGGACTAGAATTCTCAACTTCCATGTGGAAGGCTTGATTCCCAGACAACACCTCTCACCCCCAGCCATCATTGTTCTATTGGAGAGGAATGCATGTTTATAGGATTGTGGTGGTATGATGCAAAACCAATTTCAGATCTTCAAGAATAAGAACTATTAGGAAGCAAGATGAACAATCTACTTCTGAAGTTCAGCCAATGAAAACACGATGGATAACAGCAATCCTATCCACAGGTGATCAGGGGGATAGTGTAGGACCAGGTAGCATTTGTTGCATTGCGCACGGAGTCTCAAGAGTCAGAGGCTAACCCAACAACAACTAACAATAAAAATGTCTCCATACTGGGTTTCCCAATAAATCCTTAAATGAGAATAACATTCCTTTTGGGAAATAGAGAAGACATCTGAGACACAATCGAAGAGGGAAAGATAGTGCCCCTGAGAAGTAGAAGGAACATGCGGTAACATCTCCCAGCTGGGGCGGAGAAGATGAGGGGCACAAGGTTCTGTGGAGGCAGCAGAAGAGAACTGGGTTGTGGTTATTTCAGGCTAGTCCTGCCATGCTTGACACATGGGAGATGGAGTGTTATAGTGTGAGACAAGAGCTTAAATTGGCAACTGACTGGTTTTGATTTAATTACAGTGAGGATTTCTTAAGAGCCTACAACACCATCCATTCTGCTAAATTTGGGTTTGATTTTTGCAAAATACTTCTTGAAGAAGCAACATGTTGTTTCTAAACCCTTGTTACCATCCCCAGAACTGCTTGCAATCTTTTAGAAACCCACTATTTTGTAATTACAAGATTATTAGGAAATGATAATCAATGCCAAAAGAACCACATTTACAATCAGAATTGTTACTTAGCTATGCATAGGCGTGCAATATCTCTATTGCTGTGGAAATCTAGGAAGGTAGCGTTCAGTTCCTAGATAGCATAAGACCTACTGACCTATCTAAATGATTCTCCAGTCACTACTCTGTAGAGTGCCCAAGGTGTTATGACACCCATCACATGGTCAAAAGAATAAAGTCCTAAGAAGCAAGTCCACTTGGGTCCAAGCCCTGATCCTCACCTTCTTGTGGCAGACTGTGGTATTCAACAATATATGCCTTATATATCCATATGCTCCTCTTTAAAATGGAAACACAACCTATGCTTGCCTTATAGGGTCATTTTTAATAATTAAATGAATCAATATATCAATTCAATTTACCCCACATATACATCAAACTCAGCACATGGTAGTTCTTATTGTTTGTAATACACTCAAGCTGTGTAATTTGGGGAAAGTTACTCATCTCTGAGCCCCCATTACTTCATCACTAGCAATAATAGTAACTCCTTTTGCTGGCATAGTAGGCTATTATGTTGCACTGCTAACCAGAAGATCAGCAGTTTGAAACCACCTCCTACTTTCACAAGAGAATGATGAGGCTTTCTACTCCTATTAAAAATTACAGTCTCAGAAACCCACAGGGGCAGTTTTACCACGTCCTATACCAGCGGTTCTCAACCTGTGGGTCACGACCCCTTTGGAGTTTGAACAACCTTTTCACAGGGGTTGCCCGATTCATAACAGTAGCAAAATTACAGTTATGAAGTAGCGATGAAAATCATTTTATAGTTGGGTGGGAGGGGGTCACCACAACATGAGGAAACTGTATTCAAGCGGCATGGCATTTGGAAGGTTGAGAACCACTGTAGGGTCCCTGAGTTGGAATCAACTTGATGGAAGTGAGTTTTTGCTCTTGTTATTAACATCAAATTCATAGTGGTGAGATAAAATCATCTGCAGGTAGAGGGGACACAGGTGCTCTTGGCATAGTATAATATTTCAAAATTCCAGAGTTGGCTTTCTTTAGTAGGTGACCTCAGACATGTAATAATAATGATTTAAAGGCCCAGTCTCTTCTGCTGTAAATTGGAAATAACTTCATATCTTCCTAAGTCATTAATATGACAAATTAAATGATACAAATACATGTAATTCTTTGAACAACATAATTTCTCAATTCACATATCTAGGAACCTAGTGACCTGCTTCCATGAAGACTCCAGCCAAGGAAACTCTATGTCCCAGTTCTACTCCAGGACATGTGGAGTCACCCATCATGGGTCAGAATGAACTCCACCACAACAGGGTTCTTTTCAAAATTTGTGTTACTATTATTATCAATATAGTCAGTGAGGTATGCTGAGAGGGAAAAAAGTATATATCTCCACCCCCTACTTGAGGTAAGCTTTAGGTTTCTCCAAGAAGTAAATTAAGAGCCAAGTGATCACTCCACCAGGAGTCAGTTCACTTACAAATGAATAGCTATCAGACATCAAACAGAATCGGATCTACAGCTAGACATTAAGCATGCCTATTACAAGGGACCCTGTTACATTTGATCCTTGTAATTGGATGGCTAAAAGGACAAACAGATATGTCTTTTAAAAGTATGTTCACAGTACTCCTTAGAGGCAAGGATGATAAGATTTCAACTACATATTCTGGACATCTTGTCCGGGGAGATCAGTCCCAGGAGAAGGGCATCATGCTTGGTAATGTGAAGGGGCAGCAAAACAGAGGAAGCCCCTCAAGGAGATGGATTGACTCAGTGGCCTCAACAATTGGTGCAACAGAGAAACAAGTGTGAAGGTGAACTGGGTCTTGGCAGTGTCCTTTCTGCTGTGCACAAAGTTGCTATGGATCACAACCAGCTCACTGATACCTACCAACAGCCATTTCTGCCCTACCACCAAGGATGTTTTTGAATTCTTGTCCTTAAAGAAGCAAGGTGTAGGAAGTTGTAGGCAGGAGCAGGAATAGGAGGCAATCATGGGAACCTGGAGTCCCAAAGGTGATGTGGGCAGTCTTCGACTTGGCAGCCATAACTGAGGAGGCACCCAAAACACATCATCTGTAGAAAAGGAGTTTTATTTCTTTGTTACTTTGTCAAATAAATAGCTGTTTCCTGTTTAGCATGTGCTCCGGAAGGAGACGTTGGAGGGAGGAGCAAACATACTCTCTGCCCTATCAGAGTTCCCAGTCAATCTAGTGGGTACCATTCAGAGTCCGTGAAGACCTTCAGTAACCTCCTGGGTTACCTTCAGTAACCTCCAGAAGGGGTGCAGAGCTCAGAAAGAAACTGGACTTCTAACTACCCTGAAGGGGGAGGCTGAGTCAGAATGAAAGAACGTATTGCAGCTACATCCTCTCCTGTGTTCCTACAGGCTGGGGAGACCGGCTGTAATGCTCTTGTAAAGAAGGCTGCCAGCGTTCTTTCCCCAGAGGAGAGGTTATTCATTAGAGAATTGTGTCCCTTGGGTTGAAAAATGAGTCCCTGGTTTTCACTCCATGCATCAACCTTACAGAGTCATGTTCTTCCCACTGTATATCCTTTATGCTAATTGGGCTTTTGAAGAAGTGAGGCACAAGGCACCTTTGGACTTTCTCCAAGGGCCACATGATCAAACACCCAGAGGCATCTCTGCAAGTTAGCACTAGAAAAAGGATGCTGAAGCTTGTCCTTAGTTCCCTTTCCTCCTCTTTTTGTTGTTTGAGAAGTCCTGGTGGCACCTTGGGATGAGCATGGCACTGCCAATGCAAGACTCATAGTTGAAGCCCACCAGCTGCTCTGCAGGAGAACGACGAGACTATCTGGGCTTGTAAAGATCTACAGCCTCAGCAGCCCGGTGTTGGGTTGCTACGAGGCAGAATCAGAGGCCAGTGGGTCTCATGTGGGAGGAAGGGGTCTTTTAACGGAGTAGCTCTCATCCAGATGGAGTCCACGTGGTGCTTCCAACACTCAATGTGCTCAGTTGCTAACTGAAAGTGGAGTCCACGTGGGGGCACCATACAAAGAAATCAATAAAACGATCGGGTGGTCTGTTTCTGAAAATTCTCAGGGTAAAATGATGGTGCCCCATTCTCCTCTGATACCCACAAGATCATCGTGAGTTTTCTATAATTTTTCAATTTTGTTATAAACCACTTGGTATACATACACTCACATACATATTGATAGGTATACACACATATTGTTACGTGATATATATATAACATCTATGGATCTGTATTTCACTAAGAAGTCAAGGCTTTAGTGAAAACACCTCCACTGAGGCCAACCACAAGGGGCATTTTGCAGGGCTCTGCAGGTGGAACAACAGGGGTTTCACTTCTGCTGCTGCCAACTTGAAGCCACAGGTGTAGTGGAAAGTAACCGGCCTGAGTGTGCCAGATACACAGGTTATGCCCCTGCCTCTGGCTCAGTGGGCAGTCTATTGACAAGAAATTTACTTTATTGAGCCTCGGGCTTCACATCAGTAAGATGGGGATAATGAGTCTTGATCTGCCTCCCTAGGCTGGTTAATGAGGTATCTAATTGTGTATTATTGTGTGGTTATGTTAGGAGTTGTAGAGTCTGACATAAATGGATAGCATTATAATTAAAATTGATATCTCTCTTCTTTACCTTTCCTCTCATCCAAAAGATTTAAACAGCTCCAAGTCGTCCATCCAAGCTCTGGCTTTTCTCTTTCTCTGACTTCTGTTTCTGGCCATATCACCCTTGCCTTCCTGTCTACCTCAGCGGCAATTTCTAGGATTCTCAAGGAAAAGGGGGCAGTGGCAGCCTTGCATAAAGAAAACACTCCAGTTGTATTTCAATTTTAATCCCTGGGGCTTTGTGTATTTGCTTGAACTAACATTGATATGCAGAATACATACTCAAATATAAGCAGAAGCACACCCACATGTCTAGCATGGACTTAACCAAACACAAACCCTCAAGCAATCCGAAACTAACTCAAACATTTGTATATAAGCAATCATGTGCAAAGACAAGCAAGAAGAACCTATATCAAACAGCTGTAAATATCTACAATGAATGCACATATTCCCCATGCAATATGATCACTTTTCCTTTTATGTTCACACAGACACACCTACTAGCACATACACCTGAAACTGACAAACACAGAGGCATGTGTACAAATGCATATTCCCAGTTTCATCAGCACCCAAGACATATAAACACACCAGGAGCAATGTCAGTTGTGCTCAAACTACAAGTGTGATAGACACACTCCTAAGTGTGGTCTTATCTCCAGAGTTTGACAATGGGATTTTCCATGTGTTCTCACTGCCCTTTCTTTGCGCCAGCTCTGAGGAAGTTGGGTGAGTGTGAGTTTCTGAGAACTCCCCTTTATAATGACCACCAGTAACCCTAAGGACATTGCTCTCTCAACAATAACTCCCACGGTTCTGAAATAGAGTCAAGAAGCAACGTCATCACCGAAAGCAAAAGTGTGAGTTCCCTTTCTTGAATCATTTCGTAAGCAGTTTTCCTGGCAGCGAGAACTGGTGGGCCAAGATCTTCTATGGCTCTAAAAAGAGCCACCTGGGGATCCTGATCAATGGTAGCTTCTAATTTAGTATAACTGGGTGGAAATGCATTTCCTAAGGGGAATGATAGTTATGCTTAAAAGGGATTGAAGTTTCCATCAAACAACACTTATCTGAGAAGAAGCCATTTGTGCAACACAGGTCATGTGATCACCCAAGTACATTAGCCCATGTGATTCTGAGACAATAACGTGTCCTGTCCTAAAGTCACCCTGCCCTTCCTCTTGTCGCTAATCAGAACTGCCCATCATAAGATCAGGAGGTTGGACTTATTTCCCTACTAAACAAGTGCCTCTTTCAACAAACATTTCACTGCCGTGTCCCTGAAGGTAATTCTTTATTATGTATGACATCGGATGATATAAGGTCAGTGTATTTGATGCATATGCTTAAAAAGTAATGGTTAAATATGGATATTTCCAGCATGTTCCCAACATGCTTCTTTATGTCACAGGAGGATGGACTACTTTGTAAAATGAGAACTTGACGTACAAAGGCAAAATATACATCATAGATTTTTAATGCACAAATCCAACATGCTAAGAAATGACCAGCATATTAGTGAGTGTGGACAATTCCTCAGGAATTAGTTATGTGAGTTCTACCTTTGGAAGAAAACTGTCTTAAAGAAAAAGGAAGGTCTTGAATCACTTGCCTTCAAAAGAATCAAGTAGAATTTAAATTACATTTAATACAAAAGGAAAAATGAAAAAAACACCCAGTTCCATTGAAACTATTAAAAAAATCTATTTTGATTTAAACATATCGTGAGCCTAAGTGATGTAAGTGGTTTCTAAGTAGCTGTAAAAGGCAACCGTTCAAAGCCGTCAGCTGCTCCAAGGGAGAAAGCCCTTGGGAGACTGCTTCCATGAAGATTACAGTCGAGAAACCCCAATAGAGTAGCTCCACTCTGTAGCTTATGGGGTGGGTCACCATGAGTCCGGGCAGACTCAAGGCACATTAACAACAAAATAGAAGACACGAGGTGATCGCTATTCAGAAAACGCAGGACACAAACAGGGTTCCTTTGTGATCTCCCTCTGAGTTCTAATCTGATTTGGTGGGAAGAGTTGAATTGACTCCCTGTAATGGATCAGTTGATGATCTTAAAACAAAATATAACAAAAGCACTAATCTTCAAGATACTGTATTTTACCATGGCATTTATTCCCTCTCTGAGATTGATTAGCAGCCCTGTGTGTCTTACATCACCTCTGAATTGTCTGGCTTTGGAACAGTGCATAGTGCATCGCAACATCTGCTGTGTGTTTGTTCACAGAATAAGGAGCCCTGGTAGCCTAGTAATTCAAGCACTCAGATGCCAGCTATCAGACCAGTGGTTTGAAATCACCAACGAGTCCATGGGAAAAAGATCTACCTGTTTCTGGACAGATTCACAGCGTCAGAATCCCATAAGGCAAGTGTACTCTGTGCAATGGGGTCATTTTGAGTTGGAATTGATTGGAATTGGGTTTGGTTTCAGGGTTGCGAAGTGAACAATTGCTGGGCCCAGGAAAGCTGGGCAGGAAAGAGTCCCCCAAGTTTCTACATGCCAGATGTAGCTTCCAGCGGGGTGTTCTCTGCCTCTGGCGTTCCTTCTGGATTCTGTGGTTTACCAGCTAGCAGGGCTTTTCTGAGTCGCCTCCAGAAGATGTGCTGCCCCAAGGCATTGTCTTCCCACTCCAGGTAGGTGTTTCTGTTGAGCAGTCGGTACAGCTCCACCTGCTGCCGGAGCAGGGACTTCTCCACCTTCTGCAGGATGATGAAGATGATGCCAGAGCAAGTGCTGAGAAACTGCCAGGTCTGGGCAATCTCGTACTCAAAGATACACCAGCGGCTCTGGATGAAGTTCTTTGACACCACGACAATCACCTTCCGGCTTTTGTGAAAGCCTTCCTGGATGATGTTGGCAGAGATGGCCACCCCAGGAATAAAGTCTCTGTAGTGCAGGCAGAGCCGAAAGGGAGGAACTCCCTCTTCCAGGTTCTTTACCAGCTCATTCCTTACCCAGTCCTCATCGTGACTAGAGTATATCACAAAGGCATCATAGGTACACTCGCCTCTGCCATACCTTTTACAGCCAGCCAGAAGCATGAGGTGGAAATAGAACTTGTAGACCAGAACTACTACCAGAGATACCATGAGCACCATGAGAACAGACACGCTGATGATGGTCTTGCTCACCTGACAGGTGGTGTTTCTAAAACTCAGCACAGGCAGGCCCTTCATATCCACAGGTGTTGCACAAAGCATTCGTTCAACACCTACCAAGAGCTGCCTATGGTCCTTGATCCACTGCAGGGAAGTCTGGTGCTCACAAGCACAGGCAAAGTCATTCTGGGTAACATTTAAGAGTGTTAGTTTACTTGGAAGATGGTATCGTTCTTGTATCTGGAGGGTCACTATACGATTGAAACTAACGTCCACAACCTGAAGGGAGCTGAGATTTTCATAGGGAGATAGATCAAAAGACAAAAGCTTGTTATAGCTCATGTTTAGTACCTGAAGTTTCCTCAGTGAGTTCAGAGCTGTCGGGACTATCTTTTCCAACTGGCAATTAGAGAGGTCCAAGAAGGTCAAGTTACCCAGGTCTGTCAAAATATTTGGAAGGGAATTGCCCTGAAATGAGTTGCCAGCCATTTTCAAGACTTCCAGGTTGAACAGGCCACGAAAGATGCCTTTGAAAATAACATGGGTATTGGTATTAGAAAGATCAAGGTAACGGAGTTTTGTGAGAGATAGGAATATGGAAAAGGCATTGGCCTGTTTCAAGGTGGAGTCCTGGAAATCCAGATGCTCTAGTTGTTCCAGGCCCACGAAGTTTGAACTCATGCTAATGATGTCATTGAAGCTCAGATCCAAATGCTTCAGCCTTTCTGTCCCAAAGTCACGACTGGAACAGCAACTCCTGAAACTCAAGCCATTCCGACTAAGATCTAGAAACTCAAGGCTTGGTAGCTCGAGCTCTCCAAATGTGTTAGTAACTTTATTGGCAGTGAAAACAAACCTTTCCAGAGATGAGAGGGTTAGTGTGGGAAACTGCTCAAATTTACAGTCAATCAATTCTAAGGATTTCCATCTGAATTCCTTAGGAATCCTTTCTAAATGGTCCACATAGAGATTTACCAGAGAAACTGCAGAAACATTTTCCAGGCAATGGAATACACCAATATCATCCAGTGAGAATTCATCCCATAATGCTATCCGGAAATTCTCAATGGTCAGATTGCAAAGTCCCTCCAAGGCAGATTTGTCAAACTCATTCAATTGTCTTTCATTTTTAAATTCTCCAAGGACCAACTCATAGACCTCTAAACCAGCCAGACTTTGCATACAAGCTTTCATTACGTCCATACTATCAAAATTACTCCTCAAAACCAGTTTTTGGAGCCTAATATCCTTGAAGGCACCTGGTTCGATAAAGTCTATCTTGTTCAGGGACAGGTCTAGAGATAGATTGTGAAAGGGAATTTGATAGAGAACCTGCAAATCTTTATGATAAATATTATGGATCTGGTTATTGGAAAGGTCCATGTATTCCAGGTTGGACAGGTTAGAAAAATATTCAGGTAATTTGAAGGAATGGATAAAATTATGAGCTACATTAAGCTCCTTCAAGGTTTTAAGATGCCCAATAGGTAAGTCCTCTAGAGAATTTAGGTTTATCTCCACAGCCACTAACTTCTGTAAACTTGATAGTCCAGAGAAGGTTCTCAGGTCTAAATGCTGGACAGGGTTTCCCGTCAAAATCAAGGTAGAGAGGTGGTTCAGTCCCTGGTATGTGTCATCTTCAATTATCTGGATTCCACACCTACATGTAAAAGAGACACAGATTAGGTATACTTCTGCACAATACAAGCCCAAATTAGAATAACCAAGCCAGTTTATTTCTTCATAGAATGTGTCTGGCCATATGATTGTATCCAGGCAAAACTCTCAAACAGAACATAGGAAATCACGCACAGATAAGAACTTCTCACTGACCCAGCACTGTCATATTGGCTTCATCGGGGCACTCTTCTTATGATACCTGGTACATATTCTCAGCAGAGACAGCAAAACCACCAGAAGAAAATCATTGAAAGAATAATGGCTGGGGTGCATGGCAATGGCGTGGTTGGTAGTGTATGTGATATCCTTAGATGAAATTTAGTCATCTTCAATAACTGTGATTATATGTCTGATCCATACACATGAGAGAAAGAGCCGGCCCCAGGGATAAGTGACTGGTGAAGGTCAATTTCAAAGACATGAAAATTTACAAGTGTCAGGGATAACATTAATGTTTATGAATGTTATTGAATAGAGCTGGACATTTGAAAGGTGCCACGATCATAAATAAATGTTTGTAATATCTGATGTGAGTGAATTTTCTGGGGGCAGTAGTAAGGGTGCTATGAAAGTTTATATTAAGAAAACTGATCTAGACAAGGGAGTGTAGGTCAAACCAGGTTTCTCTGAGAACACTTAAGGTGAAATATGAAAGATGACAAAGAGACCTCGTCTTGGTGCACCAAGCCTTGAAGGCAACATACTGGCATGGAGCAAAAAACAAACAGAGTTCTGCAGGGGCGGCCCAGTCCAGCTATGTTGACCTCCTCCACAGAAGAATGCACTACAGAGGACAGCACTGAATCTAAAGTCCGGGGAGAGTGGTGGGTCTACCAGACCACACAGCAGCAAGCTAAGAGGGAGAGAGAGAGAGAGAGAGAGAGGGGACCACATACTGACCCAAACCGCAAGGAGACATCCGTGCTCAGAGCAGCCAATGGACAGAAAGGGCTGTAGGGCTGGCCCCACCATGAGACACCACACAACATGAAGGGCATGCAACAGAGCACCAAGGGGAACAAAACAACCAAGTCCCTGAGAAATCCCCAAAACAGACTTCTGGCTCAGGGGGCAGGGCTTGGCACCTCATCAGACAAAACATTCATAAGGGTAAGCAGACAGACATGTAACTATCTATAGGCTTTTCCTCCTCTCTTTCTCTCTCTCTCTCTCTCTCTCTCTCTCTCTCTCTCTCTCTCTCTCTCTCTCTCTCTCTCTCTCTCTCTCTTTTCTCTCTCTCTCTTTCTCTCTCTCCCTCACTCCCTCTCTCGCTTTCTTATGACTATATACAAGATGGACAGGATAAACAATCCCAAGGAGAAAACAACACAATGGGACCGATGGTTCCAGAGGGATATGGGAGAGGAGCAGGTGAGGGAAAGTGAGGAGGTAGCAAAGAAACTCAGGGGCAAAGGAACAACAAGGGATCTAAAATTGATGGCAAGGAGGTTACAGAATGTCTGGTGGGGGTTGATCAATACAAGGTAGCTGGGAGAAAGTATTGAGAGCTGAATATCGGTCGAACATGATAGTGAGACAGGAGGAAAGTAAAAAGTAATAAAGGAAAGAACTAGGAGGCAAAATACATTTATAGAACTATAAATATAGGTATGTATATATGGAAATATATTAATATATAACAATAGGGATTGTGGTGGTTACATAATCTTTTGTCTTTTTGAGACTTAAGAGTGAAGGGGTGGAGCTCAGCCTGTCAACCAGGTTGCAGCTTGATGGTCTCATTTGGAGGAGCTAAGGAGATAAATAGTTTACTGGAGGCAGGGCACACTCACTCACTCACTCTCTGTGAGACATTCCTGTTGAGAAGACAACATGGAGCTATGCTAGAACTCTGGAACTGAAGGAGCCACGTGGAGATCCCTGCCAGCGCTGAGATGCTTCCAGTGCCACTGAATCCATAAGACTTTCCACCCACTTGCCTGAGATCTTCCTGCATTCAACATCATTGCATTTGTTGTGTCAGTCTGAAGAGGAATTTATAGACTGATATCATACATATGGGCTAATATTAGACTTATGGACTTCATATGGTATGGGCTGGGATGTTTTCTCAATACACAATTGCTCTTGTATACAAATCTCTTTCTTATGCACATATGACTATCTGTGAATTACTTTCTCTAGTCAACCTAGACTAACACAGGGTTATAGGTGTATGTTAATTATTAAGGTACCAGTTGGACTTTGGGCCTAACCCATGGTCTCCCTTTATAGGAGGTTATTAGAACAAGAATACTTTGTATGAAGAAAGCTGATGGTGCTCCACTATTTAAGACATAGTATCTTGGGTCTTAAAGGTTTTAAGTTAAACAAGTGAGCATCTAGCAGAAAAGTAACAAAGCCCACATGGAAGAAGCACACCAGCCTGCGTGTTCACGAGGTTCCCACAGGATCATGTACCAGACATCAGAAAATCCAAAACAATCATATTGATGTGAACAAGGGGGATCGGAGTAGAGACCAAAACCCCATCTGTAGACAATGGAACATCCCATCACAGGGGGCCAAAAGGATGGGATGAGTCAGCCAAGGTGCAGTATAACGTTGACGAAACACACAACATGCCTCTAGTTCTTTAATGCTCCCCCCCCTGCCCACTATCATTAACCCAGGTCTACCTTATAAATCTGGCTAGACCATGTATATTGGTATAGATAAGAGCTTTCACCACATGGAATCCAGAATAGATAACCCCCCCAGGAACAGCAATAGGAGTAGTAATACCATGAGTGTACGGGGAAGGTGGGAGAAGGGGGAGCCAATAGCAAGGATCAATATAAAATACACACACACACACACCAAGGGAGCTGAACAACCAAAATGTGGGTGAAGGGAGACAGCGGACAGTGTAAGAGATGAAAATAATAATAATTTTTAATTTATCAAGGGTTCAAAGTGGTGGGGGGGGACAGAGGGGAAAAAGAGGATCTGTTACCAAGGGCTCATGTAGAAAGAAAATATTTTGAAAAATGATGCTGGCAAGATATGTACCAATGTGCTTGATGTATGGATTGTTATAAGAGCTGTGAGCCCCCAATAAAATGATTTATTAAGGGGGACAGCGGGTTCAAAAGAAAGAGGTGATGTGAGCAACAGATGCAAAGGCCCAAAGTGAGTGGCAGTCATAGAACATGGTGCGCCATAGCTAGAATTATGACCCCCCATCTCCCCATCTCCCCAGGAAAGATAGAACATGGAGCACTATAGCTAGAATTGTGACCCCCCATCTCCCCAGGGAAGATAGAACATGGAGCGCCATAGCCAGAATTGTGACCCCCCCCATCTCCCCCAGGAAAGATAGGCTGAAGTCCCAACCCTTTGCACAAGTGAATTCAAAGTTATTTTAAAATAGGACTTTGAAGATGTTATCTGTTAACATGAGGTGGGACTAATGTCTTCTGAGTGCTGGTCTCATAAGGGTGAGAAGAGACAGGGGAAGGATGACCATGTGAAACTCTATTTACAAACTCTTTCCTGGGGCTGCTAGAAGCTGCAGAGACAAGAAAGTATCCCCCACGGGAGACTGTAGAAGGCACGTGGACTGACAGCCATGTTGATTTAAATTTGTATTCTCCAAAAGTATGTGAAAACAAAATCATTTTTATAAATTATTTGGTATGTGTCATTTTTTTCTCAGCACCCCTGGAAAATGAACAGATGGGGCATACAATTTTAGCATCATATGAAGTGTTACAATTTAGGGGCATTGCATATATATATATATATGCCTTCAAGCGAATTTGACTTCCTTATAGAAGGATGGTATGTTTCAAGTGAATATGCCTTCATTGATAGAGGGGGTGGCATATTACACATCAATGTACTCTTGTTCCACAGTAAAATGTACAATATATAACTAGTGGTCAATAAATATATTCGTAGGGAAAAACACGTTTAAGCCAATTTTCTATCCTGACTTAAAAATCTTGAGTTATAATGGTCCATAGAGACCATCTTACCAACTGCCCATTTTACTGATGGAGGAATTGAGACCTGGAGAAAGAGGGTAACCTGCCCAAAATTATGTAACAAGAAATACATCTGTGGAATAAATGAAGGTGAAACTCTAGAATGGGTGAAAGGACAGTGAACAGCTCACCTTATCAGTATGTAAAAGACCATTCATTACCTGGATAAGTCCAGCACACGCAATTCTGGGAACCTGGAGAAGTTATGGCTCCCTAAGTGCCTCAAGGAGTTAAAACTCAGGTCCAGGTTCTCGGTTGATATGGGAAGGTTTTCAGGTATTTTGTAGAGATTCACCTCCATGCATTGGTAAGTAATGTTAGGAACCACCTAAAAAGATCACAATTAGCTGCAGTATCGTGCTGCATAAGTACTTCATCAGACCAATGCCCTCCTCCTGAGATAGTATCGGCGGTGCCTCTCGTACAAGCACAGGAACTGATCAACCTTTTTGTTTGTTTTCCTCACCACCCCCATTTATTTATTCAGTTATGTATCCACTCACTTCATGGCCACTCATATTAAGTGTCCCACTCTGAATTAGGGGGGAAGGCAACCCCTGTGTACACAGTATTATAATCTCTGCAGAAACTATAAACTATGGTAATAGTTTGACAAGAGAAATGGAGGTGAAAGATGAAGAGCTGAGTCTCTGAAGTCTGAAAGCTCTAGATTTCATCTTACTTCTTCCGCAACATTTGGAGCAAGAGTTTTGGCGTTGCTTGGGCTTTTGTTTTCTTTCTAATTTACGGAAGTAAACCTCGGAATTCAGCGAGCTCACAGCCCAAAGGAATAGGGAGGACAGGAAGACAATTAACACTATCAACAGGTACCATGAAAAAAAGCGTTGGAGACTATGTTCCAGAGGACTCTGGCTCTCAGTATAGACATCTTAGAAAGTTTCCTAGAGGGAGGTGATTTTAAAGCGGGTCATGAATGAAGATGAAGTTCTGGATATATGGAAAGAGGAAGAAGGCTGTTTCACAAGCAGGCAACCGTGTGAACAAGAAGTGGCACTCACTTACTAACTAGAAAAGTAGCTGGGAATTGCTGACAAGTGGCATGAGCAAGCAGGCGTGGAGCTGGAATCAGCTCAGAGGCCACCTCATATGTAACTGAGCTGTCGCTATGTTGGAGGCACTAATAACATTGTGATAAATAGAGCAGCAATGGTCATGTCCTCTTACATATTCCAATCCGAGGAACAGACAATGAACCTGCCGTCTAAGTGAAGCATCAACTAAGTTCACATGGAAGAAGCACACCAGCTGGTGGGATCCAAGGATTGCAAATCATGTGACCCAACTCTGCAGGAGAATCTGGTAACAGAGTTTAACTTGTGAACGCCTGGTTTGCAGAAGGCTCTTGACTACAGTGGAAGCCAGAATTGATTTCCAGGGTCCACATATGTAAGCCTCTAGAGAATCCTTTCTGACCATAATCCAAGGGTGTGAATTGCCTTGTTATCAGAGAGCATTATAAAGACAGTTGTAGTGGCTTTAGTTATTACAATGTGATATCTTACTTTACCTCCATTTGGGCCCATTTAAAAATGTTTCCGTTAAAAAAAAGTGAAGGGTAAATACATGTGGATTAAATATCCAGTGAATCCCTCTGAGCATAACCATGTATGTGGGGAGCTTTGCTGTTATGCAGAGTGCATTAGAAAATGTAGAGAGGTTAAAGTTTAACACCTTATCATTTGGTCTCGCTTTTGACCCATTTTAAAGTTGCTTTAGTTTTTAATAGTTTCTCTTTTCTTTTCAATTGAGGTTTTTCTGTTTTCTTTTGTTATTTGTGTTAGCTTTTTGTTTCTCTGTTTGGTTTTGTTTCTTATATTTTTCTGTATATGAAATCCAAGATGGGGAAATCTGTAGAGACAGTAACTGGATTAATGGTTTCTTGAGGGTATGGGAGGGGAATTGGGGGCAATAGGGACCTAATACTGATGAGTACAAGAAAGAAGATAATGTTCTAAAATTTACTGTAGGATTGAATGTACAACTCTTCTAGACATGAATGAACTATTGAATTGTATGACATGTGAATTATATCCGAATAAAACTTTTTATATAAAATAGATATAGAACCACAAAAATGAGAGACAAATTTAGTAAGAATAAAAAGGAATGGTAGAAATAATGATGTACTCTTGAAAGCAGGTGAAGTGGAGACAGTGAAATCCATCCAGGAGATGGATTGACACCTTGCCTACGACAATGGTCTCAGGCAAAGGAACAATTGTGAGGATGGCACTGGATGGGACAGTGTTTCATTCTGTTATGCATAGGGTCACTAGGAGTCTTAATAAACTCGATAGCAACTAAGGGCGCTCCATACAGTAATAGAGAGCCTGGAAGTACTATTACCCAGGGCAATCAGAAAGATTTTCCTGAGGAGATGGCATCTGAGCTGAGCATTGAATGAAGTGAGATTTGAATAAGGCAGAGATTTGAATAATAAATTAAGCTACGGAAATAGCTAGGCCTACTTCATCCAATATAATAGGCATGAGTCACACATGGCTACTGAAAACCAGAAATGTGGATTGTGTGAACAGGCTTGTCCTGTATATGCAAACCATGCACCTGATGTTTGAGATACAGTCATAAAAAGGCATTGTAAAATATTGAATTAATAATTTGAATATGCATTAAATGCTGAAATATTTTCAACCTCTGGCTTAACGAAAGGCATTGTTAAAATGAACCTAACCCATTTTCTTTTTAGTTCTATAATATGACTATATGAATATTTTAAATTATGTATCTTTACTGTTGAAAAGGGATTGGGGGAAAGGACTCTAAGCATATGGGGCAAGCTTGCAAAAGCTGTGTGACAGGAAACGATCCACATGTCAACGGCGAGTTCCTGATGGGTTTTTACGGAGGGGAATGATATGTCAAATCTAAGCCATAGGAAATATAATAAACAAGTAAACAACCCCAAAAAAAGTACAGAATAAAGAACAACAGGAAATCTGACACTGTCTAAGAATTAAGATCAAATGAGAGGAAGGACAGCCCAAGACGAGCAAGGAAGTAGAAAGGCTTTGGGGAATGAATCATAGAGAAAAGGAGAGTGTGTCTGCTCTGGGCTGCCCCTGATTGGGAAATCAGCCTCCATTAGCCTTACAGCAAGTGAGAGCCAGACAGGAAGGCTCGTCAGGAGGAGTCATGCACAGAGAACAAGGAAGTGTGGGCAGCGATGAGGAATTCGTCTCTGTTACATACTTAAGTACACAAATTTCCCACTCTGTTTTCAACTTCATGACTTTGCCTTTCTACTTTTCTCTTAACTCACTGACCCTGCCCTGTTTTGAATTCCACAAAAATCTTCAGGCTGTTCATTTTTGCTAAAGGCTTTCAAGACAATTGCCAACAATTCCACACATCTGGAAAAACAAGAAAGATTCCTAAAGAAGGGGCTCTCCACCCAACGGACCCGTGCTTCACACAGAACACCCACAGTGAGTGTATTAGCTGATGTGTCACCTCTCTCTTCCCTCTCCCTTCTCATCGCTGCCTGTCATCTTTGTTTATTTAGTTTTTCTTTTTCCAGACTTGGTGAAGAAAATCATTGATCCCTCTATTTTTTCCCAATTTCTGGATACAAGGCTATAATTATATGTGTGGTTACAGAAGTCTAAAACATTCTATTGAGAGACCAAAACAAAACAAAATAAAAACACCTTTTTCCAGTGATTGTCCGGGAAAAGCTGATAGGACAAACCAGAAGCAGGAAGGAATGGTATTCAAGCAGCCTTCTTACAACTCTGTGGAATGTGGTATGACAAAAATCATGAAAATCCTTTTTTATGTTAAATAACTAGTCTCAGAAAGGTTTATTAACTTGCTCACAGTCACTCAACCAGAAACTCTTAGCTCTATCGGACCTAAACCCCCAACTAGCGCTCCATGTCCTAACTAGCACAGGACCCCTTCCACTGCCTGTGAGTTGCCCACAATTACTTGGTCCCTGTAATTTCTCAGATCGTTGATGTAATTTGACTCCTTGTTAAAAAATAAGTTAAGCAGGAACATAAAGGGAAGTAGCTTCCCCCCACCCCTGCCCCGAAATAAGGCACAGCTCATGGGAAAAGAGCTGACCACTTACCTCTGTGCAGGGGTCCCAGCTCTCAGGTCGCAGGCAGGACAGGAAGGCCATGGCTGGTATCAGAGTCCTAGCCAGGCACGAGCTAGATATCATCCTGGCATTTTCTGGGAGTAGCAGTGACCCTTTGAAAACATGGCACAAAGGCAAAAACTTGTTTGGGCAGCTCTGAGGCTCCGGAGTCTTCTCTCCAAAACCTGTTGCCCCACAGCAAAGACTGTATTTAAAGCAGAGCTGGGCAATCGGAGAGAGGAAGTGAGACTGGTAGTGCTAGCGTTCAGAACTTTTGTTTCTCTAATATTTATCTGTCCGGTCACAGAGGGGAAGTCAGAAGAAGAAGAAGAAAAGAGTCCGCAGAGCAGGGACTGGAGTAACTGCAAGAGGAAGTTGGCTTTTCTCCCAGGAAGTCATCTGACCTCTAGCATTAGTGAACTTAAGGAAAAAATGAAACTGGTTAGACAGCCCGTGTGATTTTCAAGGACAGAGAGTTGCAAATGTTGGACTATGAGGGAGCTTCAGAAAGTCCATGGAAAAGTTGGGTTGAATCCTAATAGGAATTTCTTTTTCCCAAGATTTTTTGAAGACCCTCATTATACTGAAGTTTATTTACCCTCCCAGGAAATGTGTACAAGGTAATATGCATGGAAATGATTTTTAAATAAAGCTACTGTGGGACCTTGTTTGAAAAGATCAGGAATGACTTGTAATAATTAGGATTCAGGATGAAGTCCTGATCCACAACTGATGACTTCATGGCCATGTGACATTGTTTGGGCCACTTAAAATATTTGATAATAATTTATACATGGTTCATTATAATGTTGTATACATGGTATCTTTTATGGTAATTAAGAATGTGGATAAAATGAAGATAATCACAGTAATATATGCTTTCTAGTATTGCCATGGGAGCCTGGGAGGAATAGTAGGTTACACTTTGTGCTGCTAACCACGAGGTCAACCATTCAAAACCACCAGTAGCTCCTCAGGAGAACTACAAGCCTTACTTCTGCAAAGATTTACGGGATCTACACTGTCCTGTAAGGTGCTAGGCAGCAGCATTGACTCCATGACTGTGAGTGAGTTCATATTGCTATGGAAATAATTGTGAAACCCATATCTGGTATGTAGCAAGTGCAACGTGTATGCTGAAGCACATCGTTTCAAAGATGCTTAATTGTAGCCCCTCAACTCCATCATGTCTCGAGCCAAATTGTGTGGGAGAATGTTGAACTGGACTGAGACGGAGGCTGAACTTTTAGCTGTGTTTTATACCTTCTTCTCTATTACCCACGCCCCAAGATACAGACAGTCCAGCTCTGAAGGACTGAGACAAGTAGACATAACTGGAGCCTGTTATGAAGAAACAGAGTGTAAGTGAACAGAGTAACATAAGGACGAGTGGAGCAAATGTTCTTTCTTCCCACCATTTGAAAAGAAACTCTTTGATGGGAAAGAGGAGACCTGAGATCAAATGTCCAAGCAGACCCCAGCCATCCTCCAAGCTGTATCTCCTGAGGTTTTATTAGATGTGTTTTACTGTTACATCTGGAAAATTCCGGGACTTGAGAATGACTGATAGTGTCTTATTAATATGATCCTATTCATGGGAAATGAAAGTCACCTACTGACCTTAATCAAGAAATCTAAGCTCTGGGTTCCCTTCTGGAACAGATGCTACATGGGAAATATAAATGATAATTTTTAAGCAACTTTGTTATCAAATCTTATTTGCCTCTTTTTATGATCCTACCATCACTACAAGGTGACAATGAGATAAGAGAGTGTAATCATTCATTATCACAAATCTCTATTTTCCACTGCAGTAGAATAATGAGCACACTTTGAAAGAACATAGCAGAGACTCATTCAAAAAAAATCTCAGAAGCTGCTTGGTGTTCCATCACTTTTATAAAAAGCAAGTTCAAATCAAGGTCTGCATCATTCTACCAATAGAGGGACCTCATATTCACCAGATATCTAGAAACGGTGTTTGGTATTATTTCGCACCCTCACTCACTGCCATAGGGTCAATGCTGCCGACTCATACCGACCGACAGGGCAAGCTAGAACCACCTGTCTGGATTTCTTAGACGGTAATGTTACAGGAACAGAAAGCTTCATCTTTCTCCCTTGGTACTCTTGCTAGTCATTACATTCAAAAAGAAGTAAAGAAATTTAGTAACGACATGACCTGTGTTAGATACACTAATTCTTGTATCAAACTCCAAATTTCAATAGTTAAACACAATAAAAGTTTTATACTTGATCATTGAGTGTCTAACAAAGACATTCCAATGGTGATTATTCTAAGGTCACTCATAGATTCAGATTATTTTTCTCATAATTTTGTCCTATCCAGCACATTGCCTCTAAATTTTTAATTTTTTATAAGTTTTCTGAGGAAGATGTAAAGAGTCTGGAAAGACATTCAGAGACTTGACTCCATCATCCCACCTCTGTTTTCATTCCATAGGCTCAAATTAGTTCTAAAACCACACTCACTTTTGCCGAGGCTCTCTATAGCCGAAGTCGCAAGCCTTCAGCTTCCATTCCAAACTCTCCCAAAGATCGATAAACCATGCGTGGCACCATTTTGACGCATCAATTCCATATTATGGAAGAGCAACATAAAGTGGTGGTCATCAGTGAGCTATACACACCTGAAACTTCCACTTCATAGTGGTTAATAGCAATGGTCAATCACAGTGTAGTTTGAGTTAGCATCAACTTGATGGCAGTGAGGTTTTTGTTGTTGTGTTGGCAGTTCATGGTATGGTACGCTCAATATTCTTTGACAACAGTCTTGTTCAAATGCATCAAATCTTCTGTAGTCCTCCTTATTAATTTTCCAGTTTGCTCACGCATATGAGATGACTGAAAAATGCTCTGACTGGAGTCAGGCACACCGTGGTCCTCAAAGAGCATCCATTTTGAAACCTCTCACGTCCTAAAGTATTTCAAATTAACACTGATATGTCACAATTAATTCATATCATGTCTAAACTACAATTATAACTTGCAGTGGGATTTTTCCCTTTCTTTTCTTTTTTGGTGGCAAATAAATTAATGGTACATTTCACATACAATTAGCTTTAGATTCAGTAAAGACACTTAGTCAATAAGAGAAAATAAATTATCTTCAAGTGCACAAAGGCAGCAATGGGCAAAAAATATATGTCGTCCAGATGTTATTAGTCTAGAACATTTACTTATTAGTCTAGTATGTGTTTTGCATCTACAAAAGGAGGTAGAGTCCTCAATATTTCTCAATGTTTTTGACCCAGGCAACTCTTTAATTCTAAGACAGTATCCATTAACATGTTCTGGACCAATTTTGCTATGGTGTACAGTAGAGAAAATGATACTTTTTAGCAGATATGTAAAGAGTAGTCTCCTGGCTCCAGGTGACCCAATTTCGGTCTCTAAGATTAGGCCTTCAAATGAAATCTCTCTCTACATACCTCAACATTTCCCTCCCAAATGCTCCTAGTACCGGAGGCTGGTGAGTGCTCTTTGCAGGGACCTCAGGGCAAACATCTCTAAGCAGAGCCTTCTCCTTCTCTGTCTTAAATGCCTATGACATCTGCTACACTATTTTTAAAAATTAATCTGAAATGTCTATCTCTGTACAATGGTCTTTATCAATAGAATGCGCATTTCATGAGGTCAGGGGCTTTGTCCAGTAGTCAGGTTTATTGAGTGCATAGGTACATAATATAGTTAAGAAATAAATTCATGAACAACATATTAGAATTTATTTTAACATGTAGCTAGGACAATTATTCTACTCTACTAGTTTTAAGAACCGAGGCCATGATTAAAAGAGCTGTCCAATGTACTCCTAATATGACACTGGAGGTAATATTCCTGAACCAAAACAAGACAGATCAGATCAAAAGCAACTCCTCCAGAACTACAGTAGGAGATTCAAGGACACATATCACGGTAGTTCTAATCCTAAAAAAAAATACTGACTGGCAATGTGTCGAGCTTATTTTTTTTAATACTGTAGTGTCTATCATGTTCCTGCTGTGCTAGAACCTACATCACTGATGTTCAAATACCAGCAGGGTCATCCATGGTGAACAAGTTTCATGAGAGCTTCCAGACTAAGAACAAACTAGAAACAAGGAATAGGCAGTCCACTGCTGGGAAATTAGACTCTGAAAATCCCATGAATAACAATGGGATGTGTTTTGACATAGTGCTAAAGGATGATGTCCTTGGGTTGGAAGCTACGTCCCTACATACACTTAAAGATGACGAGAGAAGAGACGTCTCCTCAAAGCAGTGGTAATAGTTGTTGCTAGATGACGTCACATTCCTTCCAACTCAATGTGACCCTACATACCATGGAACGAAACGTGACACAGCACTGTATCATCCTTGAAAGTACTGTGAAATTTTAAAACATTGTTTCAGCCACCATGTCAATCCATCTCATGGAAGGCCTTCCCATTTTGTACTGGCCCTCTATTTTACCTAACGTGATAGCCTTTCCCAGGGACTGGTTTCTCCTGGGAACATGTCCAAAGTACATGAAATGAAGTCTTGCTATCCCAGCAGCTAAGGAGAATTTTAGCTATGTTTCTTGCATGGCAGATTTACCACGTCTTCTGGCAGTACACGGTATTTTCAATGTTCTTGGCCAACATCATAATCAAAATGTGTCAATATTACTGTGCTCTTCCTTATTCATTGTCCAGTTTTAACACGTATGTGAGGCCTTTAAAAATACCATGGCTTGAGTCAGGCAGGCCTTAGTTCTCAGAGTGACATCTTTGTTCTTTAACACTGTAAGTGGGGTCTTGTGAAGCGCATTTGCTTAATGCAATCTCACTTAATTTCTTAATAATTGCTTCCACGTTAGAGATAATGACAGAAGATTAGCCCCTCAGATCAAAAAGCACGCAAAATATGACTGAGGAAGAGCTGATTCTCAAAGTAAAGGCCGGAATTGGGTCACCTGGAAGTAAGGAAGTGAATTGCACCTATGGGAGCAAAGGCTTTGAGACCTTCTTTAGCTGATGGAACATGAATCAAAATGAAAAGAAATGGCTGCAAAATTTTACTAATAGAAAGAATGGGGAATGTAGGAAGTATGAATCTAAGAAAGTTGGAAGACGTCAAAAGTGAAATGAAATCTGTGAATAAATGTCTGTATCCTAGGCGTTAATGAGCCTAAGTGGACTGGTAGTGGCCATTTCTCGTGAGAAAATCACATGGTTTCTGGAGCTGAGAATGGCGCTGTCAAGAACGGCTCTGCACTCATCATCTAAAAGGGGCTTTCGAGATCTCTCTTGAAGTATGATGCTGTCTGGGGTAGGATTGCATCTATCCCCATTCAAGGAAATCCAATCAATGCAACTATTGTTCAAATGCGTGCACCAACCACTGAACTCGTGAATCAGGCGTTGAAAAATTCTACCAATGCTGTCAGTGTGAAATTAATCAAAAATCTAAGCAAGATGCATTAGATTAATTATTGGCCAAAAAATAAACATACCCTGGTGTAAATGTTGGTGTCGGAGTGTATCCTTTCACCGTGCTTATTCACTCTCTGTATTGAGCAAATGAGAGAAAAACGCGGCTAGCCACACCTGTAAAGAGTTACAGCCAAAGAAAACCATTGGGCAGCTCTACCCTGCCTTTTGGGTTTCTCTGGGTTGGAATTGACTCAATAGCAGTGATTTATTTTTTTGGTGTGTCGACCAAATAATTCAAGAATATGGATTGTATAAAGAATAATGCATCATCAGGATAGAGGAAAAACTCATCAACCAGTTATGATATGAAGATTACACAACCTTGCTTGCTGAAAGCCAAGCATGATCATGGTACTTAATGATGAAGATTAAAAACTACAGTTTGTGGTTTAAAATATACAGTATGTATTACAATGCAATGTAAATAAAACAAAAATCCCTACAACTTGACAAATACACAACATGATGATAAATAGAGAGAACACAAATGTTATCAAGGATTTCTTTTTACTTCAATTCACAATCAAAACTCATAGAAGCAGAAGCCAATAAATCAAATGATGGTTTGTGTTGGGCAAATCTGTTGCACAAGACCTCTGTAATGTGTTAAAGAACAAAGGTGTTATTGTGAAGACTAAGGTGTGCCTGAACCAAGGTCTGGTGTTTATATTTGCCTCATATGTCTGTGAAAGCTGGACAATTAATAATGATGCTTTGGGTTGTGCTGTTGGCAAAGATGATTGAAAGTACCTAGGACTGCCAGAGGAATAAACAAATCTATCTTCGAAGAAGTATAGTCAGAATGCCCCTTAGGTTCAAAAATGGTGAGAGTTGGTCACGTTATCAAGAAAGCTCAGTCCCTGGAAAAGGACATCATGTTTGGTAGATTAGAGGGTCATTACAAGGCCCTCACGGAAATAGAGAAGACCCTTGTGATGCGATGGCTAGAACAACGGACTCAACTGGAACGATTGTGAGGATGGCATAGTGCTGAGCAAGACTGCTGACTTGGAGTTGACTTGAAACTCCCTGATGACAATCATGCTATTTTACAGTGGTTGCCGGTTTTCCATATTGAATGGCCGGACTCTTTTATAAGATAGCCATTGATCACAATTGGGCTTCGGTTGTACTTTGCTCTTTCCTTCAATTCTCCAGGGGCACATAGGTGCTAGTTTTGGCAACACAGAGCACAGAATCAAAGACAATGGATTAGGACAAAAGTTCTGGTACAAGAAACAGTGTACTTTTACCCTGGTTGGAAAAATCTTCTTAGCTTTTCTTACCTATGAATCTAAGACAGGAGCATTTTCACTATGACCAAGAGGCTTTCCTCCCTATTTCTTCCTCCTCCTTCCAATTATAAAGGCAATATTGCTTATTCATTCTGACCCCAGTAAAGCAGGATGTAATGCAGAGTACTTTATTTAAAAATATTTAATTATCCAATGCAATTCTTGGCATCATCATTTCCTAGTTGTATGATTTATTTAATTCACAGTCTCCTTAATTATACAATTCAAATAATATTTTGGCCTAATTGATGTTATTTGGGTGGCATGTACCTATGTATGCAGACATACTTTGCAAATGTTATAACTTTCCACAAAGTTGACTCTTACTCATTTTTATTCACTTACTAAATGTATGTTTAAATACTAAACATACACTAGAGCCTATGAAAATAAATAGAAAATATACAGTTACCAGAGTTTCTGTGCATATGTACATGGGTTGAATCATTTGTGGCATTCAGAAATTTAACAAATAGTTTGCTGCCCTAATGACCATTTTCAGTATATAAAACAACGACAACAACAATATATTGAAAGGTAGTTTACTATTTCATAGTTAATATTTAAATATGAACATTAAAAAGTACATAAAACTAGATTACATTATGAGTTTTTAACTGTTAAAAATATTAAATAATACTTGACAAAAAGAATAAAAGTATTAAGATATTTCCATATTACTTCTTGATTGGTATCTTCACTTGTAATATTTTTCACTTTTTCAGTTTTATCCTTTTCACTGTAGGAGTAAGATCTTATTCTTTTAGAGATAGGCCATTTAGACAATAGTCATTGTGTTTGCTTTATTAGAAATAGATGATTTTTCTTCTCTGAACATATGATGGTCATCTCTGAAAAATCCCTTTCTACTTCTGCTGAACATGTAGCAATTGATCTGATAATACTTTTAGCTCTTTGAATACTTTCAGGAATTGCAAAATTCACTCATAACAGCTCTTGGGAATTTGGGGAGTAACACAAAGCTGAAGCAAATGACAATGGGTCACCCTCTGGTTGCTCAACACTTCTCTTTATATTGGGATACTTGTTTACTGAAGTTACAAATGCAAGGGAATAAAAATGCAGTAATTCATCAAAAGTATAATGAGTGTTATGAAATGAAGAACTGAATATTACAATCATTGTTCCATCTAATTTTTTATGCCTATGGGTTGTATGGACATTACTATGGGTGCTTAGAATGTGCTGTTACACAGATGAACATTAAAAAATTAGTAAGGAACATACATTTTTTGTATATCCATAGTGGGCTTCTGTCCAGCCACCAACCACAGAACAAGACCTGATTACAAGTACAATGTTAACAATCAGTTCTCCTAAATAAAAATAATAATAATAAGGTATTTGTTCTACCGAACAATTATGAATGGGCTGAATCCAACACTGGGTTCATTCCTAACAGAACATGTTCAAAGATGTCTCTGTGATAAGTTGATGGATGCAGGCAAGTTCTCTTGGTCATATACCCATCTTTATCTCATTAGGGCACCTTCCAAAACAACTGGGTTTTTTTTATGTCATGGAAAAACATGATTTTGAGGTCAAAGGAATGTCTGCTCCTTTTGATAGAGGTCAGCCCAGGACAAAATCCTTTTAGGTCGTATCCAGTGTCATCCCGTGCTGTCCTTCTGAACCCCATTGCAACACATCACTGTGGGCACCACATGCTCATGGAACCCAAGCCTTTACCACACTCACATTTGACAGGAATGGGGATGAAAATAAGCTTAATTTGTCGACCACAAGCGGTTCTCTTTTTCTCCTGTTTTCCACAGGGAGGATATCTTGAAATCTGGGGATGATTAGGTCAGATATATGATTAGCATATATACAAGCAGGAAAAACTGGAAAATATCCAATGAATGCTTTACATCAGGATGCTCACTCTCCCGACACAACTGCTGAAGCCAAAGTGGGTGAACAAGTAAATGTGGTGAAGAAAGCTGATGGTGCCCGGCTATCAAAAGAGATAGTGACTGGGGTCTTAAAGGCTTGAAGATAAGCAAGCGGCCATCTAGCTCAGAAGCAACAAAGTCCACATGGAAGAACACATCAGCCTGTGTGATCGAGTGGTCCTGAAGGGATCAGTTATCAGGCATCAAAGAACAAAAAATCATATCATTGGCTGCACACCTCCATGATAGGATCACTGAAGACAAATGGTGCATAAGCAAATGTGGTGAGGAAAGTTGATGGTGCCCGGTTATCAAAAGAGATAGTGTCTGGGGTCTTAAAGGCTTGAAGGTGAACAAGCGGCCATCTAACTCAGAAGCAAAAAAGCCCACATGGAAGAAGCACACCAGCCAGTGCGATCATGAGGTGCCAAAGGGACCAGGTATAAGGCATCATGCAAAAAAAAAGATATATGTGTGTACGTGTGTATATATACATGTATATATATATATATATATATATATATATATATACCATATTGAATGAAGGGGGAAGTGCAGAGTGGAGACCCAAGGCCCAAGTGTCAGTCAATGGAGATTCCCTCACAGAGGGGTTTAGGAGAGGAGATGGGTCAATCAGGGTGCGAGGTAGTACCGATGAAGAACACAACTTTCCCCCAGATCCTGGATGCTTCCTCCCCCCAACTACCATGATCCGAATTCTACCTTGCAGGGTTGGATAGGGCAGAGGTTGTACACTAGTACATATGAGGGCTGGAGGCACAGGGAATCCAGGGTGGATGATACCTTCAGGACCAAGGGTGTGAGGGGCGATGCTGGGAGAGTGGAGGGTGAGTGGGTTGGAAAGGGGGAACTGATTACAAGGATACACATGTGACCTCCTCCCTGGGAGAGGGACGGCAGAGAAGCAGGGGGGGGGGGAGAAACTCCGGATAGGGCAAGATATGACAAAATAATGATGTATAAATTACCAAGGGCACATGATGGAGGAGGGAGTGGGGAGGGAGGGTAAAATAAAAAGAGGACCTGATGCAAAGGGCTTAAATGGAGAGCAAATGCTTTGAGAATGATTGGGGCAGGTAATGTACAGATGTGCTTTATACAATTGATGTATGTATATGTATGGACTGTGATAAGAGTTGTATGAGCCCCTAATAAATTGTTTAAAAAAAAACAAAAAAAAGGAATATAAGTTGACCTAAAATACAGTATTGGATTTGGAATGTCATCCCTACCGGAATTAATTAATCCCACAGACTTTACAGAGATCCCCAGATTTACTCCTAAACTTTGTGGAAAACCCTAATTATAAGCCAAACTTCCCACTGAAGAGAGTCTCATGCTCCAACCCTGTTGCTCAAATGCTCTCTGCTGTCCACATAGAACCTTGATCCTTAATCTTCCATCCTTTCCAAATTTCAGGAATTCTATTGGCTACATACCTGAAGATGGGTTGTTAGTTATTCTCTGTTGTATTTGGTGTTATACATGGTCAAAGAAAGGGGAAATCTACAGATCCTGAGAATAAAAGATGGAATACAGAAATCCTTGTAATAGACTAATCACCAGGTGGGAAAAATAAAATAGAATTTAAGAAAAGAATGGATCAGTTCACATGGTGAAGACAAAACACTTTTCAGATGAACATTTTATAGTTTGTATTTATTTAGGTATTTACCTTCTTTCCTGCCTTGAGTCAAATTAGGAATAAAAAGAAAAGTTTCTGTCTAATGCCTGACACTTGGAAAACTGAGGCCAGGGACAAAGGCGATGTAGAAGAATGAGAGACAGGTAGGTAGTATGCTAGATGCCATATTTCAGAACAGGAGTTGAGTTTGAGGTAAGACTCGCGTTTCTAACCTGTCTGTGACCATTTAAACCACGTCAAGGGAGCTAGGTCTACATATTAGTTCATCTAGAGCTCAACACAAGGCATTGATTACATCAATATTCATTAAATATTTCCTGAATGAAGGAATATTTTGGTAAACTGGTGGGGACTAATTTCCAAAACGTAAAACCTAAGCTTTAGATTGGAAGCCTTCACGTCGAATATTTGTTCTGTCCATTCAAATCGTGTAGACTTGTTGAACCAAGTTCCCTCCTCTGCGCATTACCTGTAGCGAGGAGAAAATGAGATGAAGTAGGTGAGAGATTCAGTCTTGTGGTTCATGTTAAAATTAGATAAAGACTTGTCATCATTAGTGGAACGTTAACATCTATTGCACTTTTCTGCTCACGGGTGATTTATTCTGCATTGATTTTTTAATATAACTTTTAGTTACTTGGAGACTCTCACAACATATTAGGATACAAAGCAAATGGCTGATGGAACACCTATTATTTTGTATGTTATAATTCAATCCCTGCAGTCTGTTTTCTTCTGTAATTGTGCACTCTGTTGCCTTCACTAGTCGTATGCAATGTACTGTGAACGGGACTGTGACCTAGTGCGCTTGGAAAGATATTGATCACCAGAAAGTTCTGGACTCAACTCACAGTGAGTCTTCTCCACAGAACCTTGTCTGGTTCCTTCAGCACTATCTCTGCTTCCAGATGTACACACGTGCATCCCAGGTCAAAATCAGCTTGTATTTTTCTAGATTTGTGTAGAAATATGTCACGGTCCTTCTGGCTACGGACATGCATCGGAATGAATTTTATTGGAGCCTAAACTCCTCAAAATCATGAACTTCTCTAGAATAGAGAGCATGGATTTTTCTACATAGCATCTTGCTCTGCTTTTGCTGTATGCTCTTGACCTGATTTCAACGTATAGCAAAGCAACCCTTTAGGACAGAGCTTTCTTGGCTGTAATTATTATGGGAATAAATCACCTTTTTGTTCCTTTGGATCTGCTCTTTGGTGGCTTAGAATCACCACTTTCTGGTTAGTAAGCAAGCACTTAACCATTGTGCCATTAGGTCTCCTTTATTCTTTATAGTAAGAACAACTAATTAAAGAAAGGAAGAAAAAAACTTTGATTATTTAATAGATATGTTGCTACAATGAAGTTAAAAACCGAACAATGATCCTTAGCATAACTGTCTCAAAACATAAAATTATTAGATTCTACAATATAACATAATAGGAAACTGGAAAACAATGTAGCAGAAAGAAAACAAGGGAGAATCCCATTCTGTAACAATTTAAATGAAGAGTCTATCCATTTCCTTCTAGTAAGGGGCTCTAGGGACCTCACAGTTGGTGAAGATACGATAGAGTCAATGAGCCTGCTGTCTTGAACCTCTCAAGGGACACTTGCTTTATTTCCACCAACCGCAAGCCTTTACTACTGTCTCTGTCACAGCCCAGCTGGCCAACACATGTTTGGAGTTGACCGTTAAAATCTCTTTTATTCCCACGGAAGGTATTTTCCACAGTGATTCCCCCCATTCCAATCTAAGTTTTTAACCTTTAAATGTGCTGAAGGGGGAATTTGAAGTTGGACCCAGAGCCATATGGCAAAGGTAGGGGGGAGTAAATGGTTTCAGATGGCTAATTGCTGGTCTATAACATCTTCAGGCTTATCCTCCATCTTTCTTTACACAAAAGCTAGTTGTGGAATGGGAGTTTTGAGTGACCAGTCCTTAACAAGGGAAATGCGGCTCCTAAGAGAGCATCCTTGAATTGGTCCTGGTGAAGTAAGATGTAGATCAGTATGAAGAAAATCATTAGCGCTAGGGATTTAGTCTGTGAACTGTGTCTTTAGTGTAAGAAAAAAGAAGAAACATCACAGAACCAAAAAAAGACCAGGGGGAAGGGTCTTTGAATTGTGAAGTACAACATGTGAATGGAATTCTTGTCGTGATTGCTATTGCTGTCACTGAGGTCCAGGTGAGGTGTCAGCGAGGCAATTTTATCACAAGATACAACACAGCTATCACAGCACTCCTGAAAAGGCAATATTTTCTCCATCAAACTTGGTACCTTCCACCTAACAATGGGCAAGAACAGAACACAGGAGTGAAATGAGGGAAGAAGAAAGGAAAAGTTAGCAGCAACGAAAAGTACATATAGAGGAGGAAGAAATTGTAATATAAATATGTATGATCCCTAGAGGCGTAGTGCTTGTGAGCTGGGTGGAGACCCACAGGTCAGCCGTTCAAAACCTTGGGAGAAAGATATGGCTTTCTACTCTCACACAGAATTGTAATCTCTGAAACTCACAGGGACAGTTCTACACTGTCCGATACGATTGCTGTGAGTTGGCCGTTGACCCTATGGCAGAGATACACACACACACAGGGTGGAAGTGCACAGAGCCATATTTAGTCAAGTTTGTTCAGCATGAACTTGTGTATGGAGCAATTGACCTAATGTTGATATGTCTCATTCTGGCCTTTCATCAACCAATTAGTTCATTTATCCATGTGTGAAGAACTTCTGCCCAAAAGTTTGTTTTTCCATCTCCATGTCAACATGCACAAACTTTCCAGATGACCAGAATCAAAGCCACTTCCTTCAGGAAAATCACTGTCACCAAGTCAATTTTACCCGTTAAAAATCCATAGGACAGGGGAAAACTGCTCCTTAGGGTTTGCTAGACTATAAATCTTTATGGGAATAGACAGCCTCATCTTTCTCCCACAGGGCAGCTGGTAGATTTAAACCACTGACCACTGGCTTTGCAGTTGGCAGCCCAATTAGTTTCACCTGGCACTCACCACTGAGGTTTTCTATAGAGAGTTCCTCTTCTGTGCCTAGGTTTTTATTCTCTCTAGTCCCTGACCTATCTTAATTTATGTGAATCTCCCTTACTAAATATATCACTTGTTTCTGATGTTGTAATGGCTTGTGGACACATCTCATTTGCTCTACTCTTCAAGACAAAGTACTAGGGCTCATCTTTACATAGATAGACATTCCCTGTGTTACTTCCTGCAACTCCACTCATATGCTAGATGTTTAAAAAGCTATTGAGCAAAAGGAATAATTATAATACAGTGAAGCAGTTTACAAAATTCTACAAACCAGAATTACTTCAATGATAACATATCATTAAATTGTACATACCGTATTTATAAATTAGATGAGACAAGTATCTGTATACTTTATAAGCAGAGAAAATTAACAAGTTAAGTGGCTATTTATAGGTAATGGAATTATAAGTAGTTTTCCCCATTACGTCTTTCTCTACTTAGTGAAATACTTCATTTCTAATAGTCAAAAATGGCTTTTATAATAAAAAAAACATTGTGAATAATCGGTGGAGAATTATATTGGATTGCATTAATCAAAATGTTCTTGGCTACTTCTAAATGTTATTCTAACCTCCTCGGGAAAATAACTCCTTCCACTGAACAATTTGGATGGGAAAGTATTTGATACTAGAATGTTTCCTTTTCACCCCAAAAAGGAAAATAACCGATGCTTGGACATTTGGAATTTTTCCTAGGTCCTTTGAAAAATAGCATGGGACCCAAGTATAAATGCAATCAGTTTCAATTCCCTTCATAGTGGAATGCACAGTAAAATTGGCACTCTGACTGCTCTGCTCTGTCAAAGCACCGCTGCTGTACCTCCTGATTCTGCCCCCCACTCCAGAATCCCTGCTTACTCCCCTGCTTACTCCACCTGGACTGCCCTCAGAGAGCCTTCCAGAGCCTTTCTTTCTTTTATGTGACCCAGAACATTAAAATCAAGAGCATACATCTATTTCAAAAGCTCTGTGCAAAAATTCTATGGTCCTTCAATTTTATTTTTCCATGAACTTTTTGAAGATTATATGTGTGGGTCAGTGTACTCATACATATATGTATATGATAGAGAAACACTGGCACAGTAATATGGTTAGTCTTCAGAACATGAAATGAATGCATGACATTGACCGCAGTGATCACACAAATAATAAAATGTACAAATTATCAGTTTGGAAACATAAGAAAAATAATGTGTTAGTCTTAGAAGAGAAAACAGTACACAGAATAGGGAGATCAGACTTTATTCCTTATGTCTTTAAAATGCATGCGTGGTAGGTCACTCCTGAATCCCTACTTGAACTATTTCATGTGTAAAGGAGGAAGCCTACTAAGTTCTTTCCCTGCTAAGATAGCCTAGCCTGGTTTGCAAAGAGACCTGCAATGAAACCAAATTGAATGGGTAGAAAATTCCCAGACAATTAAAAAATTAAAGGCAAGACATTTTTTATCTGCTGAAAATGTATAAAGGGAAAGTGGCTGAAGCTGAAGATTATAAGATGCTACACCCCATTTAAGCTTCCAAAAGGACACATTCTTTCTCTTCCCCCAATTACACATTCAGTTTGAACAAAGAGCCTATAACATAGAAACATTTATTTTTAACAAAGAGAGCACACTGGACATAACACATCAGAGTTTGGAAAATCTTATATCTCCAGAGTTTTCAGCCCAGATAATTGGATCAGCCTCATCTCACAAATGCTGCTAGTTTTCAAATCTATGGAGAAATCTGGTTTCAAATTGCCACTCAGCACTGTGAGGGACCTTTACATCTCAATTAAATAGGCAACCTAAGAACAAGAAGAGGAAAGAGTGAGAAGGTGAACTGGATAATTCTGAAAGAAAGGGAATTCATTTCCTTTTCTGCGCCAAACATAATCTTCATTTAAACAGAGGTTGTCAGAAGTTATCAGTTGTAAACAAAAACATATAAAACCACAATAACAGACACGTTTTGTAAAATATACTCAATTTTTCCATGCAGGATTAAAAGTACAATGACTGACTATAGTAGGGAAATTGAGGAATAGTCAACTTCTCCCAGATGCTTGAATGGCTCATATTTAGAATGTCCCATAGTAGGCCAGAGTTCTGAACCAGTTGCCAGCAATCATTTGTGCTAAATACCAGATAATCTTTTGAATTCCACTGATATCAAGAAGATACCTCCTAAGGACATATTTGGAATATTGAATCATCAAATCAAGCATCTGACCTTCAGAATACATTTTCATCTAATTTCTTCTCTGTTCAGAGGACATGTGACATTACCTATAGAAGGAAAGGGATCCTTAGAGGGAGAAATAAATTTTAAATAGTCTGGAAAGTAATTCCTCCTGGAAGCAGTTAAGATACATTCCTTAGTTCTTTGGTAAGTTGGTGATTGCCAAATCTGGGTATAATTATTGATGAGATTGACAGAATAATTCATATAGAAGATTCAATTCTTCGTGATTGATGGGACCATGTTAGAATGGAAATAGGGCAGGATTTGAATCGGGTCAATTTGAATTTGACTCTCAGATTCACAATTTCCCAATTGTGTAAATTTGGGTCACTTCTCTGAGTTAATTTTTAATATGTAGAAGGTGGAAGCAGAAGAGATGTTATTAATTTTTTACTTCACTTTAGCCTCTATTGCTCACATACTGTGACTCACCTTGGAGTACAAATGTGGGCTTCTGTTTTCTCATCCTTCATTCATCAATGAGTCTCCTTTTCTTGCATTGTTCTATGATCTCAGAGTGATACTAAATGCATGTATCTTAACTTTTGACTCGTGAAAGTTTCGATCCTTGCTTTCTCATCTACTGCATGCCCTTAGTCACAGTGGTGAACCTCTCTTTACTCAATTCTGATTTGTGGATAAATTGGCTATAGAGATATATTGTCAGATAAAGACCTTCAGAGTCAGGTTGTGATGGTTGTGTGACATGAAATAAATCCCAATTCACAGTGACCGCCATATAACAGAAGAAAACTGCATTATGTGTTTTCCGAGACTGCAACCTTTATAGAAGCAAATCACCCGGTCTTTTCTCCTAGAGTTACTTGTAGGCTCAAACCATTCACCTTCCAGTTATCAGGCTACATTGAATGATTTCACCATGCGTCTTCAACAGGAGTGAAAAAATAAATGTCTACTTGGAAGAGAAAGGACAATAAATTAAATAATTATGTGTGTGTGTTCAACTAGGACTTTTTCAAAACAATATTCAGCTAACAGAAAGAACACATTTCCCCATAGGCTTATGTGTCTGTGCTCCTCAGCATTCAATACTCAAATCCAATAGAGAACTGTCCCAGAGAGATGTCCTTAAACTCCAGTAAGGAATACTTTATGGAGGTACATGAGGATATACATTAGGCTAGCATATACTTATGCATTCTATAGGCTGTTGAGTTCAAATTTCACCATCATAAAGCATTTTCTGAATAGCCCATTTAGAAGTATATGCATTTCCTTTCTGGTTCCTAAAAGCTGTAATCTGTACTTCACTTAATTTTTATGGTCATGAATTATCTGATGTAAATTGTATACATGTCTCATCTTAAGGAAGCATGGTGTAGTAGAATAGCATCAACATTAGAGTTAGGTAGAAGTAGGTTTAAACTCCAATTCTACTACTTATCATTGGAGTACAGTTGTACAAAGCATTTAATTTTTTGGAGAAAAATTGAACATGCCATATATACTTGAATATAAGCCGACCTGAGAATAAGCCGAGCTACCTAATTTTTACCTGGGAAACTAGAAAAACTGATTGACTCGAGTATAAGCCTAGGGTGGAAAATGCAGAAGCAATTGGTGAGTTTCAATAATCAAAACAAATGATAATAAAATTACTAAAAATCGAGACATCAGTGGGATAATGTATTGCAATCTTTATCTTAAATACAAAACATAAATAAAAGGACAACAAGTCATTTAACATTAGTAAACCAGCACAGTAAGTGGAAAATAGGTTCAACAAAAACAATAGGGTATCAACAATGATACCTTAAGAGTACTATTCCCTGAGCTCAATCAGCAACCAAACTAAAATGTAAAGAGTTAAAATCCTTCAAAACTGGATTCCTCATCATCACTCGTATCTCAATGCAGAGCGTCAGCTTGTGTGAGGTCAACATAGATGCTGTCCTCACTGAGATCACCGTCATCACCATCACTGCTGTCATTTTCATACAAAGCGCAGTCTTCACTGCCATCCATAGCATTACTAATACTACATTTCTGGAAGACATGTCACACCATGTCTTCTGGAATGTCTTCCCATGCATCTTGAACCCACTTTTCTATTAACTCTATGTCAGGCTTCATGATATTTCCTCCTTTTGTTAGTCGGGTTTGATCAGATGACATCCATTCATGCCACACCCTTCGTACATGGACTTGAAAAGGCTTATTCAAAGATACATCCAGAGACTGCAGTAGAGATATAAGCCCACCTGGAATAACAGCTGAAGTAACTTTACTAGATTTTGCCTTTTTTTTTTTATGTCATCTGATAGGTGGGCTCTGAACATATCCCAAACAAGTAACAATGGCTTTTTCTTTAAGGCTGCTCCTGGTCGTCACTTCCAAATTTCTACCAGCCATTTTTTTTTGTTCCGTCTTCATCATCCAGCCTTTAACATGTGCATGCACAGTAATTCTTGGTGGGAAATTGATCTTTTTAGGCAAGGTCTTTCTTTTAAAAATAATGACAGGATGCAGTTTAGTTCCATTAGCCAAACATGATAGAAGAACTGTAAAGTGTTAGTTTTTTTATTCATTTCCTGTGGTTTTGAGAAAAATGGTTTTTCCTCCTAAACTTGCCACAGTTTTGTTGCTTGGAAGATCAAAAGTCATGGCAGTTTCATCCATATTCCCAATATCTGCCAGGTCATAATTATAAATCTTTCTTTGTTTTATAATAAATGATTGGAATGACATAATTTTTTTCTTTAAGGTCTTGTGGCAATTTCTGGGAAATCTTTGTTCTTTGTCTCAAACATAATAGGCCAAACCTATTCATGAAGCGGGTACACCATCCTGCTGATGCAGCAAATTTTTCAATGCCTGGTACTTTATATTTGGCATCCTGAGCCATTTGTAGAGCATGTATGCGATTCCCATTCGTGTTATGCAGTAACCATTTTGAGGACACTCCATAACCCATTTATGCAATTCATTCTCTAGAGCACCATAAAAAGACGTTAAACCACGATGAGCTTTTTTAGCTTTTGGAATCTGTTCCGAGGCAGCCTTCATTTTCTGCCACTCCCTCACTTGCTTTTCTTCAACACAGAATTCCCTACTTGCAATACTGTTATTGCTCTCTTCTGCTCTTGACACAGCTTCATTTTGAAACCAGCCTCATATGACTGGTGTTTTTGTTTTGGTTCAAGAGTATCCATTTCTAATAGGATAAAAATACAAGACTTTGAAAAATAACTTTCATGATAATGCTCCCCTACCCACGCCCCATGATGTGTTAGCCGGGAGGAGGGGTGGGGGGCGTCCATGCAGGTGGGGGATGCAGGATGTGAATTAACACAGAGACTAGAGGGGAGAGAGGGAGTGCAGCCACAGACACTTCATTACCAGTTCAGCTGCTGGTGTAAGTGAATCTCTACCGGTGCTTCTGTGAATTGGAGCCGTCCATGTCATAGGATGGCTCTGATTGGTTAGATGTAAGTAAACAAACATTCAAAGCCCTACAGTGTCAGCGGGGCTTTGAATGAGCAGTGGAGAAACAGCAATCACCCATGAGATAACGGGTGCTCATCCCATTACATCAGGGGGCCCCAGTGAGATGTTACACCTCACTGGGTTACCACTGACCCATGTATAAGCCAAACCCCAGTTTTTCAGCACATTTTTTGTGCTGAAGAACTCATCTTATGCATGAGTATATACGGTATATAGAATCAAGTAGCTATCCAACAGACATGAATTTCTTTCTTCTTATCCCAATCTCTTCCTCTTACCTATCTGACTCTATGATCTTAGATGATGGGCATTTTTCTAGTAAAATGAAATATCCTGTAATGAGTTTCAATTTGGCTGATAGCCACAAGGTCAGCAGTTTGAAGCCACTAGTAACTCCTGGGGAGAAAAATGAGGCTTCCTGCTTTCATAAGATTACAGCTTCTGAAATTCACAAAAGACGTTCTACTCTGTTTTACTATGTTCTATTTCAAGTATGAGTTGAAATTGACTCAATGTTGCTTTTTGACATTGGTTTGTTTTTGTTGCTTTGTTGTATATTGTTGCTTGGTTTTTCTCTGTCTTGATTTTGTGCATGTTATTATCTCCGCAGGTCTGTCTAAATAACATAGGCTGGATGAAAATTCTGGAGGAGAAAACAATGGAACCGACAGTCCCTGGGGGGACATGAAAGAGGAAGAGACGGGGGGAAAGGTAGTGGTGTTAGCAAACCCAGGGACAAAGGAAAAACAAGTGATCCAAATCGGTGGTGAAGAGAGTGTAGGAGGCCTGGTAGGGAGTGATCCAGGGTAATATAACCAAGAGGAATTACTGAAACCCAAATGAAGACTGAGCACAATAGTGGGACAAGAGGAAAGTCAAAGGAACTAGAGGAAAGAGCTAGAAGGCAAAAGACATTTATAGAGGTCTAAATAAAGGCATGTACATATGTAAATATATGAGGATGGAGAAATAGATCTATGAGCATATGTTTATAGATTTAGTATTCAGGTACCAGAAGGACATTGGGCCTCCACTAAAGTATTCCCTCAATGCAAGAATACGTTCTTCTATTAAAGTGGCATTCTATGATGCTCACCTTCCCAACACAATCGCTGAAGACAAAGCAGGTGCATAAGCAAGTGTCGTGAAGAAAGCTGCTGGTGCCCGGCTATCAAAAGATGTAGTGTCTAGGGTCTTAAAGACTTGAAGGTAAAAAAAGCAGCCATCAGAGGAGAAAAAAAAGAAAATGATTAGGGCAAAGAATGTACAGATGTGCTTTATACAATTGATGTATGTATATGTATGGACTGTGATAAGAGTTGTATGAGCCCCTCATAAATTGTTTTTTTTTTTTAAAGGAGCCATCTAGCTCAGAAGCAACAAAGCCCACATGGAAGAAGCACACCAGCTTGTGTGATCACCAGGTGCTGAAGGGACCAGTTATCAGACATCACAGAACAAAAAAATCATATCATTATGTGCTCACCTCCATGACATGATCACTAAAGACAAATGGGTACATAAGCAAATGTGGCAAAGAAAGCTGATGGTGCCCAGCTATATAGCTTCTGGGGAATTAAGGGCTTGAAGGTAAACAAGCGGCCATCTAGCTCAGAAGCAACAAAGCCCACATGGAAGAAGCACACCAGCCGGTGCAATCATGAGGTGTCGAAGGGATCAGGTATCAGGCATCATCAGAATAAAAAATCTTATCATAGTGAATGAGAGGGGAAGTGTGGAGTGGAGAACCAAAGCCCATTTGTAGGCCACTGGACATATCCTTACAGAAGGGTCTTGGGGAGGAGACGAGCCAGTCAGGGTGCTATGTAGCAATGATGAAACATACAACTTTCCTCTAGTTCCTAAATGCTTCCTCCTCCCCCACTATCATGATCTCAATTCTACCCTACAAATCTGGCTAGAGCAGAGGATGTACACTGGTATAGATAGGAACTGGCAACACAGGGAATCAAGGGTGGATGATCCCTTCAGGACCAGTGGTGGGAGTGGCAATACTGGGAGGGTGGAGGAAGGGTGGGTTGGAAAGGGGGAACCGATTACAAGGATCTAAATGGGACCTCCTCCCCGGGGGACTGAAAAAGAGAAGTGGGTGAATGGAGACATCTGACAGGGCAAGATATGACTAAATAATAATTTATAAATTGTCAAGGGTACATAAGGGAGAGGGGAGCGGGGAAGGAGGGGTAAAAATGAGGACCTGATGCCAGGGGCTTAATGGAAAGCAAATGTTTTGTGAAGGATGAGGGTAATGAATGTAAAAATGTGCTTTACACAATTGATGTATGTATGGATTGTGATAAGAGTTGTATGAGCCCCTAATAAAATGATTTTTTTAAATAATGAAATTAACTCAGTGACAGAGAGCATAGAGTTTTTAGGTAGAGTGGTGGAGAACAGACCCAGAGGTTTGTTTTGTGGAATGAAGTACTCTTACCAGATAGAAATTATCTGTGTGCTCACACACTTGCAGAATTGGGGATATAGGTTCTTCTTCCGTATACTTACCATTACAAGAGGAGACAATTACTGAGCATGGACTTTGAATGTTGGGCTCATGTAATACTGCCCATCTCCTCCCAGTAGCTAATTAATGTAAAACCCATGAAACACACAGAGCTTATTTGCTGGAGAAATAAAGTCAATTAGTTTAGATAAGGCTTCATTATTTTTGTTTTTGTTTTGTAGAAGATATAACATTAAATGAAAAGGATCATAGGCTATACTTGATTTTCTGTCTTCACAGAAAATAAGAATCATGTAATTTTAGACATAAAAATGTGCTCAGAATTATTATTCCAAATAGAGTTTTGTCTTATGCTATTACAGTGGAAGTTTAAAAGGTGGGACAGGGACAGACAATAGGTCTAAATATAACATAAACACACCCAGGCGCACATGTGCACCTCTACACACAGCTATGTGTACACACAGCTACACACGACAGAAACAATAACTTGGAGCACTTTGTAATTCTTGTGAAAAACAAGTAATTAAAATGACAGGTAACAAACAATCAGAGGCAATTACCGGTAATACTCACACACGCATCTGATGATTAATAGCATTAGATTCCATGGAGGTGATTAATAAAGAGGCAGGCAGTACAGAGATAACATATAAAAGATTAATAATGAAACTCTCTCTGTCCTTGAAGGAAGTGCAACAAAGATTAAGGAGTCGCCTTTCCCAAATGCTGCTCCTAAGAAAACTTCCTGGCATGCAGAAAACCCAAGAGCATTTGAAGCAAAAATGTGTAAACAGAAAAATCAGATTGTAATCTGGAGCTAGTAACTTAATGACTCTCTTTCAATGTCCACAAGTTAAAAATGGGGCAAGGTGATATCAACATTTCTTAGCTGTATGAAAAGACTTAATACTTTTAAGTATCTGTTTCTAGATCATGAATACAGTAGATAAAACCATGAACACTTAAAGAAAACAGGATGAAGTTATTATTGCAGATTCAGAGAGTCAACCCCATGTTAAAAAGTCACCAAAAGCAATATTCAGATCTGAAAGCACTGATTTATCAACCAATAGATGTGTATTGAATAATTGTCTTTTAACTATTTTTCTACAACTCCACCAGTTGGTTTGGCAAGACTTTGTTTTCCTCAGTAGGCTATCTCCTAAAGTTCACTGCTAAAAGCAATTTCAGTGGAAACCTTTTTCCAGAGAAAAGAACCAGTTTGGAAAAAATTAAAATGAGTAAGTAATCTGATGTTGTTCAACATTTTACATGAGAGAGCCTCAATAATTTTCTTCCCCAAATTGTTCGCGGTTCGTTTGATCTTTGAAACCACTGCACAGATAAAGACCGGGTGGAGGAAGCATGCCTCTGCTGGGAATGGCTCAGAAGAAGTGGATAAAAAGATAGGAATGAAAGGAGCATCTTTCCTTTTGACACCACTTGTTGAGATCACCCTTCCATTTTGCTGACAAAGAAATGATAACATTGAGAGGATTTTTCTAAAAAGTAAGCAGTTGGGAACAAAGCTATATAAAATCCATCCCATGCGGGATGTTGAGCTTGGAATAAAAAGATCTGGGTGACTTGTCCCCACTCTTTACTCATCTACCACGAACACAGGAAAATGGCATTGCCTTTTTTTATCTCACTCTCTCACTTTGGTCTTCATGAGCTATTGAGACAGGTAGGTTCAGTGTGCCAACCTAGCCAATGGGAACATGTGGGATTAATAAAGTCACAGTTTGGATGAAAAAGAGATAAATGGTTCAGCAAGCTCCATCCCCCCCCCTCTCTCTCTGATGATCAGACCAGCATGGGGCTGCCTCAGCTACTTCTCTGACTCAATTTGTGAGCTACACTACCTGTGAGACAGCCAACCCATGGATTGTGTCACTAGTGCTTGAGATCCCTTCGAGACCTGCTTAGTCATGCTGCTGGTATATACATTGCTTGAGCTTGGGGCTGTCCAATCCTGTCATCTGGCTGACTGTTTTATATATCTATCCATATATAAAACCATAAGTGTCCTGGTTTTGTTTCTCTAGATAACCCTGTCTAACACAGCTTTCCATTGAAGTACTTTAGTATTCTGAGATTCAAACAGAATGGATTGCATTGGGTTTAATCTCAATCTTATGAGTATGATATTTTCCCACCAAACAAATCTTTTAGTAGCTCAAGTAGAAAGGAAACACCATGACATTTGAATCTTTTATTATCCTAGATTTTTAAAACCCTGATTCTGTTTGGACACTACAACTTAATTCTTAAAATGCTTTCTCTTTTCTTGCTATGTGGGGAATTCCCAAGGTCAAGGATCTTTGGCTGAATATTTTGGGACACTGGCAGTTTTATGGAGTTATGTACAAGATTAGATAGTTTGTTAAAAATGTGTCCTCATTGTGTAATTTAAAAGACTATTTGTGTATATAACTTCATTTCTAATACTATTCTCAGATTGACCTAGATTTTCACCATACCTTCCGACACATTTCAAAGAATCACATTCCTCTCTGAAACCCTGTAAGTAAGTCAAAGTTGCTCTCAACCTCAGTATATGTTTCAGCAGCTGTGATCATCCTGCATTTGGCATCATTGCATGTGTCTCATGAGTCTGAAGATATAAGATTATGGATTGGTATCAGGCAGATGAGCTAATATTGAATTTATGGGCTTTGGCTGGACTGGATTGGGATGCTTTCTTAATGTATAATTACCCTTTATATAAAACTCTCTCTTGTACACATGTGAGTTCCTATGGACTTGTTTCTCTCGTTTACCCGGGCTAACACAGTAGCTCAAACTGGATGTGAGTGAAAGACATATACACGCCTCTTGTGAAAATTTCCAAGTCTCTTTGTCAATAATTAACATCATTTGTTAGAGAAAATTATACTACTTAAAAAAGAGGAGAGCTTCAGTCAGATGGATTGACACAACGATGAGTTCAAACATAGCGTTAATTGTGTGGATGGCACAGGACCAGATAGGGTTGCCCTCTCTTTTATGGAGTATGGCTTGAGTTAGACCTAACTTGATGGCTGAAACAACAACAACAACAGGAAATGCTCAGCACCACCACAAGTTGCCATGTTATTATAGATTTTCATTACGGGAGTTGTAACTTAGAAAAATATCTTGCCCATTAGAATTGTAGAGTTTGAGGGTTCTGGGTTATTTTTGCAGAACCACTACCTGATGTACAAGGAGATGTACAAAATATAAAAAATGATGATTGGTAATGTTTTACTTTTCCATTTCTATGGGTTTTTTTCCTGCCCTTAGTTTGCTTGTTTTTGTTTTAAGTTTGTCTTTTATTGTCTGCTAGTTGGCTTGTTGCTGTTGTTGGGTTAGTTGGTCTTATGGGGTTTTAAAGTTGTCAAAATACAACCACCAAGTCAACCTGAGACATTCATATCCCAGGGACAAGCAGATGGCTTCTGGACTTCCACTGCACTCTAGTCCCAATCTAAGAACAGTTGGTTCGGATCACATGGTCTTGCTCAATACTCACCTTCATGAAATGGTTACTGAAGATAAGGGTGCTCCATCAAAGTGTGGTGAAGAGAGCAGATGGTGCCTGGCTATCAATCGGAATAGTATCTGGGGTCTTAAAGGATTGTATTCAAACAAGCAGCCATCTAAGTGAAGAGTCTACTAAGTCCACACGGATGAAGCACACCAGCTTGTGTGATCCAAAATGACAATAACAAAATTCAAATATGACAAAGGGAAGAACTATTAGAACCTAAATGGCAAATACCCAGTTTGTAGAAGGGAGGACAATGGGAGCCCAAAACCCACCAGCAGACTATCTAGTTAAATTAAGCCACTGGCAGATGCCCACTAGCCAAAGGCATAGGTCTCGACAGCTTTACCGTCAGATAGAGAGCATTGTAAGTGTGGTTATACTGGATTGAGCTTGATGCTTGGTCAGTTGTCCTCCCTCTTGACCCAACCTGAAATTCTTGTAGGTGCAAGTATTTCTTGCTTGTTCCACACCAAAAATTTCTTCCCTGGCCTTTTGAATATCCTTGGTGGTCTTTTCTATCATACTCACTGTTTGTATCCTTATCTCTGTATTATAATTCTTTTTGTCTTACCACTTTAATTTGCTTCTGTTTTTTATAATTCCCACTGGGTTTTCCAGTTTGTGAAGCCCAGAATGAGTAGCTGCATGGAGATAAGCACTGATGCAAGGCTTAATAAGGGGGGTAGGTGTGGGGGTGGGACAGAGAGCAAGGGGGTTGGGGGGCAAACTGGATGTGAGAGGGGGTAGGGGACACTAGAAATAATGTGATTACGTAGCTCATTTGAAAAGTTATTAAACCATGGGGGGAAGTAAAGAAAATGTTCTAAAACTGATTATGGTAATGACTGTACAACTCTTATTGGTATGATTGAATTATTTAATTGTGTGACATGTGGATTATGTGCCAATAAAAGTGTTTTTAAAAATACAGGAAACTTAAAGATTCTGTCATAATCACCATCCTTTCCACCATCTTCATCAGCGCAAGCATTCAATTGTATTATTCCTTAATCAGCACTTCACACACATTAACATAATGAAGTAGAAGTGAAAATATGAGTCCATACACAGCTTGCATGATAGGAACTCAAATTGTAAATGTGCTATTGAAAATTTCCTCCTGTGACCATCCTACCTAATGCAGATCTATCCTGCATATAGTTCTACCATGCAGTGGTAATGGGTGTACTCATTAAGCTTAATACTTCATTCCCATTTCTTATTCCTTCTACAAGATATAGTCATATTGTCTTTCACTAAATAGGGTTTATGAGGTCCATCTCAGGTGATTTCTCAGTGGTTGCTTATAATATTGGATCATAATGCCTTATCACTCCCCATCCTTGCCATCATTCATTGAGAACCAATAATACTTTCTCACTCTGAAAACTTGCAGCAAGACACGTGATTTCCTTTCATCAATAACGTGTGTCTGTGAATGTGAAGCATGAAATAACAGCAAGAAGTTCTGCATTTGCTTGTATTTTTTGACCTGGTCTCTTGTTGGGATCCTGCCCAACACCCTAACAGGACAGACTCTGCAGACACTTCTTAGAGGTAGACCCTGGAGTGAGAGATAGATGGATCAGCCTTCAGCCTACATCAGAGTCCTCAATGAACCTGAAGTCTTATAATGCAATCACTTTTTTGTTGTGGTTGTTAAACCATTTAGATTTGGGGGATGCCTTGTCATGATACATTATGGTAGCAATAGTTAACTAAGACATTTTTATATGCCCAAATGTATGCTACTTCACTAAGAAAAATAGTTGGTAAAAATAATATTAAAATCAATGAGTTTCTGATGCTTATGCATCTCTGTAAAATTTATGCGGATAGATATTATCTCTATGACACATAAAATGAAATTTCAATATACAAAGATTAAATGACTGACTCAACTACTGGAATAATCCTGAAAGACCTGTATCCTCTGCTTTTCTAATATCATTTTTTCCTGCCTTTGTGATTAGACTACAACCTCTACTCTGTGCTCAGAGAATTTTCTCTAGAAAAATTGTTGTTTTTCATAAATCCCACATCATGTAGTGAAGAACATTTAAATTTCAGACTTAGAGCTGTTTGGCCTTCTTCAAGATACCTAGACCCCTTGAACCTTACATTTCATGCTTACAAAATGTGTGAAGCAATACGGACCTAACAGATTATTGCAAGAATTAAATAAAAGAATGCCCTATGGTCCGTGATTAGTTACTAATAGACCTAAACCGTGCTGGCTTATCCAACAATTAAGGTAATCATTGCGGTCCTTCGTTCTAACCTGTAGTGGATGAATTCACATTTTCCGCTACATCAAAGATTCTGCTTTTGGCTATGGCTGGCATCTGTGCCCCTCCCAGCCCCATAGCACCGTCAAGGAGAATTAATGTCCTTTTTCAAATTCAGAGTTTCTCATAGGCATGGACTACCCAGTACAAATGAGCTTACTTGTGCTGACATAAGAATCTGTAGTGATGTGGTGAAAAACTCACGCAGGGAACCAATCACAATGATCTCCATATAACCCTCTCCCAGTGGGACAGACAAAAGAAAAGTGGGTGAAGGGAGACATTGGTCAATGTAAGACATGGAAAATTATTTTTATAAATTATCAAGGGTTCGTGAGGGAGGGAGGATGGCAGAGAGGAAAAATGAGCTGATACCAAGGACTCAAGTATAAAGAAAATGTTTTGAAAGTGATGAAGGCAACATATGTACAAATGTGTTTGACACAATGGATGGATGTATGGATTGTAATAAGAGCTGTATGAACCCCCAATAAAATGATTTTTAAAAGAAGATAAAAGAAAACTCATGCAATTTTCACTACAGTTTATTATGTAAATATGTAAATACATGTAATCCTATGCTCACTTGTATATTAAGTAATTCATCCTTAAAACTAAAGTGTGAATCCAGGTTTGGATGATTCTGTTATAGCATGCTGTTTCACCCAGATAAGAAGTCACAGAAAGGTAGTACTGACCCAACTTCAAATTGCTCTGCATAAATTACATCTGTCAGGAAGGAGGTTCCCAAACTGTTACAGCACTTGCTCTATGATATCGAGCCACAGAGAGGTTCTAGCCCTCTTAGGATAGGTTCTTATGTATGAAATGGGGACACTGAAAGTACCTACTTAACAACACTGTTATGGGAATTAAATAGCACACAGTTAGAATTCAATAAATAATAGACTCTATTATTGTATCAAATTAACAATCAAATAATTAAAAATGAAACCTGCCTATTCGTGACTTTCTTGAGCCTCCACAACTTTCAGTGCTAGACTGGAAAATACCCTCTACTTACTGTATTCCTTTTGAAGGCTGACAGCAAAGCTTCTTGATGTCAAGCAGTAAAATTTCAAGTGCAAGCAGACATTCATGAGAAAACAAAGTACGAAAAATAAAGCAAGGAGTATGGGTCAGGTTTCCACAAAAAATAAATCTTATCCCTGGGGCAAGTTGCTTACCATCTGCTGCCTTGCTCTGAAGCATCTCATGCATACACAAACCATCTCCATCTAGAGGGATCTCTGTAGGAAAGGACGACAGGAAAGAAGAGAGTTTTTCTTTCAGGATAGCACAAGGGACAGTATGATCTGAGCAGTGTTTGAGGTTGGGCTATTTATAGAAATGAAACCAGTGAAGATTCTATATGTTTATATCCAGAAAGGTGCATCAAGAAAATGGCTCACAAATTGTAGCTGCAGGCAAGTTCCAAGTCCCTGAGTCAGATGTTAGACGGGAGGCTTCACCTGCCTTGCACAGTGTGGGAGACGAATAAACCCAAAGTCTGCAGAAAGAAAACAGGGGTGTGGCTGCAGAGGTGAGTGACACCAAGGTCAGTGTGTAAGATGGTAGGCCACTGGCAAACCCACCCTCAGCAGGTCATTGGCTCAAGTGAAGAGACCAAAGGGAACAAGCCAGAAACCGGACCAAGACCCAGCAGAAAGCAAGTGAATCATTCCACAGCGCCCACCTAGATTGCAAGTAGGCCATGTGCCTGGGAAAACATTCTTTCAATTGCTCAGAGCAGACCTTTTTATGAAGATGATTTCATTGTTTTAGATCTTATCATGGGTAATGGTAGATCTTAACTGCCAAACCACTGAGAAGCCTGGCGCAGCCAAGTTAACAAAACTTTAACCATCACAAGTTGGGAAGAGCGAAATAGCCTGTGCAAAGAGAGGAGGGAGGGGGAGGAATAAACAAGAAAAGAAATAACACGGGGGAGGACAGAGAAACATAAAGAGAATCTAAGGGAAAGAAGGGCGAGGAGCAGGAGGAAGAGAAGAAGGATGTGTGAGTATTCACATGAGAAAGAGAAATGGACCGCAACGCACTATGAAACACGAACAGGCGGAAAGAAAATGAGAGTGTTGCAGATAGAATGTAAAGGAAACAGAATGAATAGTGAGTGAATGAATACATTTTTTTGGACGGAAATAAAATGACCAAATGGGCAAAAAGAAGCTTTTTAAAAAAAAGAAAATCAGGCCAGGCAAGATAATGAAATTTTTAAAAGTGTTCAGGAAGTTGCTGGAAACTAATATAATTCTATTGCCAATGAGCACACAATAATGAAACAGGGAAGGGCTGGATAGCCTATAGACGTTGTGCTCCCAAAAAATGATGCCGCATTAGTGTTCACTAACTGAGTTTCTGCCTCTGGATACCAGATCTCAAATCTTTCCTACGTGTGCTTTTATTTATCTTGCTGCACACCGTGCAACACATACGGTTACATGTTACATAAATGCAATTGGCCTTTATGTAACATGTTATACAGTGTTTTATAAATGAGATCATACCATTCACATAGCCCGGGTGTAACACAGTAATATATTATGGAGTTGAGTGCTCCATAAATCAAATGGTATGTCATTATGCAGTTTTTAATCTAGAATTTCCATGCTTACATTAGAGAAAACAAATAAAATAAAGAGAGTTGGTAACTTCAAAGTTCATGAAAGAAAGCCATCTGTTTTTGTTTCTCTCTTAGAGCAAATCAAAAGTGATTTTCTTCCTGAACCTCCTTTTTTATGTCACAATGTTATCAGTCTTCATTTTACAATTGAAATTTGCTTTAATCTTTGGGGATTCTACCCAACATGGTAATGGCCTAGTATATTTTAATTCCATTTAAAATCACTGTAAGATATATTTATTTTTAACATGAGAAACACTAGTATTTATTTATTTCTTTGTAAGCATTTTATTGTGGGCATGTACAGTTCTTACCACGATCCATCCATCCAGTGTGTCGAGCACATTTGTACATATGTTGCTATCATCATTTTCAAAACATTTTCTTTTTTTGGTATCAGTAGCTCATTTTGTTCCATCCCTAGCTCAACTCTCTCCCTCATGAACCCTTGATAATTTATAAATTATTACTATTTTTTGCATGTCTTACACTGACCAATGTCTCCCTTCACCCACTTTTATGTTGTTTGTCCTTCAGGGAGGGGGTTATATGTAGATAATTGTTATCGGTTCCCCTTTTCTCCCTCCCACCTTCCCTTTTACCTCCTGGTATCAATACTCTCATTATTGGTCCTAGGGTTTATCTGTCCTGGATTCCCTGTTTCCAGTCTTATCTGTACCAGTGTACATGCTCTGGTCTAGCTGGAGTTGTAAGGTGGAATTGGGGACATGATAGTGGGAGGGAGGAAGCATTGAAGAACTACAGGAAAGTTGTATGTTTATCGGTGCTATACTACACCCTGATTGACTCGTCTCTTCCTTATGACTCTTGTGTAAGGGGATGACCAGTTGCCTACTGTGTTAGGGTCCTCTAGAGAAACAAAACCAGGACACTAATAATTTTGTGTAGATAGATAGATAGATAGATAGATAGATAGATAGATAGATAGATAACATAAGATATAAATAGTTAACTAATCTATAAAGTAGTACAATGGTTCAGTGCAACTCACTTCCGTAAGACAGCTAGTACACCGGCAGGCAGTCCTTCAAGTCTTGAGGGCCGCAGGGTAGTCCTCTGTGGAGCAATTCAGGCTATCCAGCCCCAGGCAGCAAACAGCAAGCAGGTCGCCAACAGTTAGCTAGATGACAGGGTCTGACAATCCCCAGCTCAAGAGATGTACCTTCCAGTAGCATGGCGAAGCAGGTCTTGAAAGAAACTCAAGATACAGTGACCTAGCCCAGGGTTAGGTGTCCCACAGGTAGTGTAGCTTGCAAATGGAGGCAGAGAATAAGCAAGGCAACCACACACTTGTCTGATAATCAAAGAGTAAGAGAGAGAGAAGCAAGGCTTGCCAAGCTATTTATCTCTCTGCCCTTAAACCAAACTCACATGTGTTCAGTGGCCATGTTGGCACAACAAATCTACCTACTGCATCTACAGATGGGCTTTGGGTCTCCGTTCTGCATTCCTCCTCATTCACAATGATATGATATTTTGTTGGGTTTTGATGCCTGACACCTGATCCCATCGACACTTCGTTACCACACAAGCTGGCGTGCTTTTTGTTTGGTGTGAGCTTTGTGGCTTCTCTGCTAGATTTCCCTTTGTTTATCTTCAAGCCTTTAAGACCTCATATGCTATATATTCTAATATCTGGGCACCATCAGCTTTCTTCACCGCATTTGCTTATGCACCCATTTTGTCTTCAGTGATTGTGTCCAGAAGGTAAGCATTACGGAATGTTGGGATATTAGAACAAAGTGTTCTTGCATTGAGGGAGTACTTGAGTAGAGGCCCAGTGTGTGTCTGCTAACTTAATATTTAACCTATAAGTATATGTACATAGATATCTTTCCCTATTATTGTATTTAAATATATTTCCATATGTACATGCCTGTGTTTAGACCTCTAAATGTCCATTGCCTCCTAGTTCTCCCCTATTTCCTTTTATTTTCTTCTTTTCCAAATATCATGTTCGGCCTTCATTCAGATTTTAGTACTTCCTCTCACCTACATCGCCCTTTATCAAGCCCTGCCAGGCACCCTACACCCTCCTTGCCATCGATTTTAGATCACTTGTTGTTCCCTTGTCCCTGGGTTTGTTAATACCCACTTCCTTTCCCCTACCTCCCTCTCTCCTGTGTCCCCTCTCCGGATTGTTTTCTCCTCTGGATTGTTTATCCTGCCTATCCTGTTTATCTAGGAAGACATGCAGAGACAATAATAAGCACAAAAACAAGACAGAGCAAAACAAAACAAAATAAAACAAAACACAACAACAAAAAAAGAAAGGCCTAAAATAGTTCCAGGCCTGTTTGTTGACCTTTAAAAGTGTTTTCTAGTTGAATCTGATGGGGTGCCATGCCCTGGCCCCAAAGTCTATTTTTGGTATTCCTTGGAGATTTCAATTCTTTGTTCCCATTACTACTCTGTTGCATGCCCTTAATGTTTCACCCAGGTGTGGTGGGGTCAGATCGGGCACAATTGTCTCACTGTGCCTCCAGTGTTGTCCCTCTTAGAGCTATGGGTCAGTGAGGGATGTTGTGTCTCATAATGGGGCCAGCTCTATGGTCCTCTCTGTGCATTGGCTGCTCTGAGCTGGAATATCTTCCTCGGGGCTTGGTGGGCAAGGATGTGTTCCACTCTCTCTCTCTCCCTCTGTGTTTACTCCTGTGTGCTCTCTAATCAGATGTGCCCCTCCCCCAGAGCTGCACCTTCAGTGCTAGCCTCTGAAGTTAATTCTTCAGTGTGTATGGGGGTGGGGTGTGGGGGGTGTTCAAGTAGTTGGGATTGGAGCCTTCCCTGCAGACCTTTCTATTGATTCCCTGCTTCATGTCGATATGTTGCATTCATGTCGTGCCACACTGGGTTGAATTCTGGTCCCTCTCTCCCTCTCCTGTGGAAATAAAACAACAATCTCCTTTGGGTGGGTTAGTACCCTATTCCCATGATACTCATGTCTTTTTGGGAATTTTTTTCTTTCTTTCTTTCTTTTCCCCTCCTTTTTAGCTGGATGTCATATATATCCCTGGATTGGGTCTGGCCTGTGTCATATTAACTGAACCTTACCCCAGGAATGTATGTACACAGTAGTTTTCCCCCTATGCCCCTCTTGCATCTGTAAGCTTACCTCAGTGAACTCATGTTGTACTTGTCCTTTCGTGCTTGGCTTACTTAGTTTAGCATAATTTCCTCCAGTTCTTCCTATGCAGCAATGTGCTTCATGTATTCACCACTGCTTTTTAAGGGCTGCATTGTACTTCATTGTATGTGTGTATCGCAGTTTTTTAATCCATTTGTCTGTTGATGGAAATTTGGGTTGTTTCCAACTCCTTGCAATTGTAAACTATGCCGTGATGAACATTGGAGCACAGATTTCTGGCCATATATGGAGATTGCTGGGTCACATGGTAGCTCAATTTCCATCTGTTTTAGATATTGCTAAATCAAGTTCCAGAGTGGCTGTACATACCCACAGGACCACCAGGAGTGGATGAGAATTCCTATCTCACCACAGCCTATCCAACCCTTTTTGCTTTCTGATTTTTTTTTTTTTATTTCTCTAGTTGGCTAGGTCATGACGTAAGTCAGGAAGAGTTTCCCACAGCCACATGGAGTACTAGAGAGTGTTGGCGGAGCTGCCTTAGGCCTTTTGAAGCACTGCGGAAGATGGGATGAAGTTCCTTTAGTCACCTGGGACCACCAATGACAGACAGGGGCTTCCCAGCCACGTGGAATGCTGTGGAATGCAGGCAGAGGTTCTCTAAGTGGAGCACCCCAAGGGGTGGGTGGATGTTCCCACAGCCACTTAAAGGGCTTTGGAGGGTATGCAGAGGTTCTCTTGTGGAAGACTGTGGGTGGGATTTCCCCAGCCATGTGTAACACTGCAGAGAGCAAGGGTTCAGGATTTCCCCCAGCCACTTAAAGGGCCTTGGAGGGTAGACATGAGTTCCCCTGAAGCAGAAGGTGTGCATGTTGGGCTGCCAAGGGTAGGAGCTTCTCCAGCTGGGTGGAGGGCAGGCATAATTGCCCTAGGCAAAGAGGAATGGTATAGAAGCTGGCAATGGCATGTGAGGAAAGAGGAGAGAGAGAAAAAAAGAAACGAGCCTGCTGAGACTGAGGGGTGGAAGAGAGAGGAGAGAGAAAGCAGAGTACAGATTTAGCTGAGCCCAATCATCTAACTGTGGGGTTTGAGGGGTTAAACCCTGCCCAGAGGTGGTGGCGGGCTATGGCTGTGTTGAAGTAGAGACCTTGAGCCAGCCAAAGGAGCCCGGCTCTAGCCAAGAATATAGCAGGGCTAAGGTTAAGGCTTAGCTGGTCTTCACAGTGGTAAGCCAAAAGCCCACAACTCCTCAAAAATCTAGTGGATCTGTGTCTTCTTATCTTTGTGATACTCTTCCTGTGATCTGGTAGAATTTCCCTCTCAGTGGCTCTCCAGCACTGATTTCTGCAGTGTCCCGCTGGTATGTGTTACTTGGTCGCCATCTTGACACCCCCCCCCACTGTGAGATATTTTATGAATGCCTTATTTTCCAGATTCACAACATTGAACAACACATATTTGGGGGCCTTAACTATTAGCTTTTTTCTGGGTATATTTGACTTGCTGATTCAAAAAATGACACCATTTTCCCCTATCACATGTGAAGTATAAGTTGACCTAGATATTTAGTACACGCAAACAGCTTTAATAAAACCAGTGTGTCCTTCTTCTATCTCTGCCTAGCTAAAGCTACATTAACCTCCCTGGTGGTCTACTTATGTCAGTAACTTTGTACCCAAAGGGGTACATTGTTTTGCATAAAATGTGTTCTTTTATTTTGTAGGCCTGTGATTCTTAAGAAACTACTCATTTTAATCTCTCTAGTAGACATTTCAGGTATGAGGAAATTAGATCGCTCTGCGATCACAGTGGAGGACCCTGCTCAACCGGGGAGCAGATAAGGGACTTCTCTGCACTGTAATCCCGAGTGTGGCTCAGGGTTACCGCTTCTGACAGTTAATATTTACCCCAGCCACACTCGCGATTAACGCCAGGGTGGTTAAAATATCCTGATTTATTTATGGGGAACTAAGTGAATGGCTATATATGGTATATGTTCTGAATCTTAAACACTGGAGCTGATGGGGGAAAACTAGTGTCACTTTTTTGAAACCATGCCACTCCTCTTCAACCCAAAGATATATTTGAACACTGAAACTTATATGAACTTAGAATCTACCCCAAGATTCACTTCACCTTTATTAGGAACTAAATAGCAGGCGGTATCAATTTGCTATCTTAAAAAGAGGCCAGAAATAAGATTTACTACATAATAGATAAGGGTCCCTGATTGCAGGGTGTGTTGTCTGTTTGATTGCTATCCACATGCTCAGCTATTTGAGTCCACCAGCCACTCTGCAAAGGAAAGATGAGACTTCCTATTCACATAAAGGATAACACCCTCAGAAGCCCACAGATCTTCCACTCTGTCCTGTAGAATTATGCTGAGTCATAATTGACTGACTGATAGTGAACTCTGCCAGTCCTATTCTGGGTTTCAAAATATTTGAACCTCTGTTAATTGTAATCAGTTCATTTATTAAAATTAAAATGGTCAATCTAGGTGTAAGATTGAAGAATTTCTCTACCTGTACACAAAACCCCTAACAGAAAAGTATTTTTTTCTTATAAAGACACTTGGTGTCAAGCTCACTTCTGAAACATGTAGTATGAAGCATTCATTGCTTTCTATGTGTTAAAATGAGCTATGAAATGTTTACTGCATTACTTGAAAAAGAAACATTTAGATTTCAAAATATTTATTAAAATTGCTATAAATTTTTACATTTTCAAGACTCTAAATTGCCATCACGCTTTCCATATATGTGCCTTTTCTATTTCATTTCTGCTCTTCTGAAGCTGTGTTCTAGCTTTGCAGTGTCCAACTTAATAGTCTTTATATATACTTCACCGTGTGCTGTACTAATCAGAAAAACCTGCTGTCATCTTATTGGTTTTAACTCATAGTGACCCTGTAAGACAGAGAAGAACTGCCCCTTTGAGTTTCCAAACCTTTAGATCACTTAAAAGTTGTAGATTTTCTGGTGGATTCGAACTACTGACCTTATGATTGGCAGCTCAAAACATACCCAACTAGCCACAATGGGTCCAAATACAGCTTCCCTTGGAAGTCACTCAATACCTAATTATTTTCAAATATATCTTACCTTTTTTGTCTTATTTTATAATTTGAAGGTCTGGATTCTTCTCATATTTAATAAATTAATAAAAGAGCTGAAAACATATGGAAACACCATGTCTAAGAAACCAGAGCTGATTCAGTCTATCCAGTGCAATTTTCTGAACAAGCAATCCAAATAACCCCAGAAGCAGGCATAAAAACCAACATATCAAGTAAAAATTTGTTGTTGGGTTGTCTAATTGATAGTCCTCAGTATAATTGTGGTATAGAGGAGAGAAGGATGGGACAATATAAAGTTTCAAGGATATGAAATGATGGTTTGACTTGAATCATTTAAAAAAATAATAAGACGAGGTCTGTGTGAAAGCCCCCAATAAAATGATTAAAAAAAATTTTTTAAAACGGAGGAGGTCTGTAGATGAAGACTGAAAACATTAATGTATGTAAAGACTATTTAAAAAGAAGAATGGCATCTAAAACCATGATAACCTGCTCAGTATCAAACCCGTCCCATATGAACAAACCACTTCCTAGTCCATCCCTCAGTGATACTTTACAAACTTCTCTGAAAATGCCATAGTACATTGAAATCTTCCAGAAGTATGTTTACTTTAAGAAAAGTATAAAAAGCAATGACTCCATAAAAAGAAAAATTTATTTCTATTAATTTCCATTAATGATAATATAAGTACTTTATTAATTTTCATGTAATGGAAAGCAATCATATAATTCAGTTTCTGAAAGTAACTAAATAACAGATGGTGGAGTTGAATATTTCTCTAACACTTCCAATAGTACACAGAGGCTTCAAAACATTTATGAAAAACTTTTATTATATTTTAATTCTACTTTTCCACAAACTTCTTGAAGCCCCCATATATATTATCACTCAGTGCTTCATCTAAAATGTGCTTATGTTTTTGAAAACATATTAAATAATCATTATTCCAGAAGTATAAGACAAAATAAAAACAACCTTAATTTTAAAAAAATTCTCAGGTGACTCTTGTCCAAGTTCTAAAGATATCTGTACAAGAATATTCATCACAGTGTTCTTTAAAAATGGAGAAACAACCTGAAAACAATCTAAATGTCTCCCAGTATGGCAGGAATATTTCATCATAGAAACAGTAAGTAGTTAATTGCAGGATGCTGTAAGTCTACATTTATTGACATGGAAAAATAACATATTGTGGGTGGCAAAAAGCAGATTGCCGGAGATGTGGATGATATTATCTCATTTATATAACCCTGTGTATATATATATATATATGTATATATATATATATGTGTGTGTGTGTGTGTGTGTGTATGCTTAGTGCAGAAAAAAGAAGTAGAACCTTGCATAGAATGAATTTGAGGTAGGCTATAGAGTCACCAGGAGTCAGAATTGACTCCAGGGCAGTGAGTTTGGTTTTAGGTTCAAGACAGGAAACAGGGATCCAGTTAATTAAATGCTGGAATCATTGTGAGAGTCAGATGATCAATAGGGTGCAACATCTGATTGGACTAAGGTAGTGAAAGAGTGAAAACATGAGATTGCATAATGGAAGTTTCACATGGTAGTTATTTTTGTTTTGCTTTGCAGCATCATTCTATGAGACTGTGCTGCCAAGATACTTGATTCCGAAGCACACTCTACTTTTTGGTTAGGTTCTATAATTTAGCACAATGGCCACACAGAGCTCACAGATAATGCACAGGGTTTGGGGGTTTATCAAGGAAGTTAACAGGTACATAATGCATTCGGGTATATAGTTCGAGTGAGTAATGCTCAGGATGCTGTTGTTCAGTGAGGATAGGTTGACTTGTTCTTCTGTGGTTGAAAATACATGCCCAAAGGTTATGCTATTCCACTTTAAACCACAACCCAAATGCACCCAGGTCAAGTTCCACGGGTCAGCAAACCCAGCTGACCAAATAAGGGCCCAGAGGCACCCCACCCACAAACCAGTCTCCTCCTCAAAAGCACTCACCTTTGCTTGCTCTGTGGGCTGGAATATCTACCACTGTCTCATTCTCTGGTACCTGGTTCAGCTGCTGCTGCTCTGTCTTCCTCTAGGGTCAAAGCTGTCCCCTGGATCGTAGAGGGTACATTGGACAGTCATCTTGGGATCTAGAGGACATTCTCCACTCCTGGAATTTGCTGGCCATGATATTCCAGGCATGTTTCTGAGATAGCTCATTTTATACCCAACAGTAGGAGAAATCACAAAAAAATATAGGGGGCAAGCTCTTACAATTGAATCCTGTCAGTATCTTCCCCCACCTTCTCCTATCCAGACTCATTAGGGGAAACAGTCATTTGGGAAGAGCTTCAAAGATTATGGCCATATTGAACAAATCACTGCTCTGCAACACCTTTGCACAAAACACACCCTATTTAATTACTGACTAAGTCCTAAATCATTCACAAGTTCTGTGGATGCCCAAAGTTTTAAAACCCTGAATTGAGATAATGGTATTCTGGGATGCTATCAGAGAATGAGATCAGCGATTCACTGACTTTATGAGAGAAAGATTGCTCCCAGAATTATGTAAGCTTGGAACCCTTAAATGGAGACATTGTAAGTCAGAATCAAACAATGGTGTTGTATTTGGTTTTTGGCTTGGCATTATGTTATATACATAAAGGATGGTTTGAAGATTACCAATGAGAACTTACACACCCCATCACTGTTTGACACCAATGTTATGATAACAATGCTGTGCCCTAGGCAGTAGATCACCCTGGATCCCTAATGATGTGCTTTCCAAGACCTAATACACAGACCTTATACATCTAGAGGGAGATGTTCCCAGAAAGAAAATAAACTCATAGTTGCCAGTACAGCCATTTAAGTGAAGGGGGATAAGTAACATTGCTGATCCTCAACACAAATTTTCAGGAGAACTTGGTTGAGAAGAACAGGAAAATTCAGAGTCCTAATTTGTAAACCACTGATCAACAGCACTTGTGTTTATAGTTCAATTGAGGTCTGATGTGTGAGCCACAGGGGAAGTGGTCTGACCTTATGACCTTATATTTAGCTAAACCAAGTAAGCAAATTAATCATGTACCAGGGTCTGATGTATAAGACATGCTAGATAAGGGTCAGCAAACTAGATAAGGATCAGTGCTTGCACCATTTAACTTGCAAGTCAGCTCCACACTGGGATCTAGCATATCTGTGGGTGGCTCTACCGTCAGCTAAAATATAAAGGCAATCCTGAGTAACAGAGAAAGATTTCTCCTGCCCTTGCATTATCTCACCTTTGGTGCCCAACGTATTTCCTGAGAGATAATATACATATCTTATACACTTGAAGGTAGATAGATGTACTTGAGGGGAAAAATAAACTCGGAGTTGCCAGCACAACCATTTAAATCAAGGGAGATAAGGCTTAGAACTGAATTACCATTGCCGATCCTCCATGAATATTGTCAGGAGAAAATGGTTGAGAGTAGCAAGTTCTTTGTAATGCACTATAATTTTTGTAAACATGCATGAAAGCATAGGGATTTCCTTGGGTGAAGGTCTGATTTTCCACTCAAGTTCTTATTAAATGGAGATTTAGAAGCTGGAGTTGAGGTCAAATGCAAGGTCCCAGGGAGGTTGAAATACACGCAAATGTCTGCAAATTCTAATATTTGGTCCCAGTGGTCTTTGTAACCTGCAATGGACCGTTCATACCATCAGTGTATTAAAATCCCACATGTACAAGGCAATAAATGTGTTTAATGGGGCAAACTGTAATTTGGAATAGATAAATTAATGCTAATTATTATTACAGCCAAGTTTGAATATTAAAAGCAGATGCACTATAATTATTAATAACACGAGGTTAGCTTTTATTTATTCATGTCCTACCATCTTTCAGGTGCTTTACATGTATTAGATCCCCTTTATCCCTGCTGAACATTTCCTAGTACCTGATCAGGGCTGAACATGTATACATTAAATAAACGGACAAATAAATGGAAACCCCCACTAGCCCTATCAGTTTGCAGTGCTGTGGTAGCTTGTGTGTTGCTTCAATTCTGGGAGCTGTGCCACTAGTACTTCACTTAAAAGCAGGCCATGGTGGTCAGTCTTCAGCCAGCTTCCCGACCAAGACAAACTAAGAAAGGCCTGGTAATCTGCTTTTGATAATTAGTTAATGAGAGTTGTATGGATCCCAACAGAACATTACACAATGTAGCTCTGGAAAATGAGCCCTGTATACTGGAAAGGACTCCATAATAGTTGCAATAACTCACTCAAACACCCCGAGGATGGTACAGGACCGGGCAGTTTCCTTCTGCTGTGTATGAGTCTGTGTCGACTTGATGACAGCTAAAAGCCATAACGCCCCCAAAGAAATGGGGGTGGTTTTCCTTACTCAGAGGAAGAAATGAGGGTTAGGAAAGAGAACGGTTCTTTCCTGAGGTCTGACGGAAACCACATATCAGAGTCAGAAAGATCCTGGTTTCTTACTAGGCTGTTTCAGCTGGGGATTAACTGGGCTTTTTGGAAAGTACTTTGTGCTAAAAATTTCACTATCAATTTGACATATATTATTTGATTTCAACTTCCTCCACCTCCCTCTCAGGTACATATTAGTACTCCTTATTACAGAGAAGAGAAAACAAAAATCTCTCGGGGATGAAATGATTACCAAGGCCTCATAACAAGTATATGATGGAGGCAAACAGGGCTCATTCCAAAACGCACGACATCCTCTCCACCACATCCTTTCCTAACATAGACTGGTGACCCGGCCATCTAACAAACCATGAATGATGATGCCAAAGTATTCCTGTGCATGTTACTCTAAAATTCAGAGAAATGAATACAAGCCTTAGAAAACAATGTCCAGATATTTCCAAAGAGTTCTGGAGGAAACAACTACCTGCACATGTGTCTGACTTAGTGTGTGCTGCTTTTATTTCCTTCAATCTGACCACTACCTAATAGATGACTTAAATAAAATATAGAATTTATATTATTTCCCCAGGCTTTGAGCTGTAGCATGCAAGAAAAGTAAAGTGAGCATTTCATCATTGTCTGCCCAGTCCACAGCATGAGGCCAACCACATACTCACACCTCTGCCATCGAGTCGATGCCAATTCATAGAGTCTGTAGGACATGGTGGAACTGCCCCTCTGAATTTCCAAGAGAGCAACTGTGTATGGGAATATAATTCCCTATCTTTTTCTCAATGAGCAGCTGATGGTTCCAAACATTGGACCTTGTGGATCACAGCCCAATGGGTAACCACTATGCCACCAGGGCTCCTACACCTACCACATAGAGGTTCTTAATATTAATGATTACTTGGTCTGTAAGTTTTCCCTTCCAACTTTAAGTGCATATATTATTACTGGATGTGATCCTAATGAATTGAGGATTAAAATATTCCCATCACATCTCTTATCCTAACAGTAAGGCAGAGTGAGACACAACAGGCTTATCACTGCTTCTAGTACACATTGAAACATTAATAGAATGGGAAGCAGGGTCCAGAAAACACTTCTTAACACTAATACTGAGGTTGGTAGATGTGCTGTCACCATTAAATCTAGCCTCTACCATAAATCCCATGCAAATCTGATTAATGAGTGGCCACTCTAACTGAGATTTTACTGGTATTACAGAGTTACTGTTTTTAATATTGTAACTCTTTACAGGAGTGCTTCGAGAGAAATAAAATCATAAACATGGGCTTCTTAAATTGGCTCTCCAGCCTGATTAGTCTTAAAACTAGTAATGCTTCTTGAACACCCCACTCCTGGTACCAAAATGTGTTAGACAGGGTTCTCTAGAGAAACAAAGCCAGATTGCTAACAATTTTATATATGTTTATTTATTCAGATAGATAGTAATATAACACATATATATGTGTATTTATACAGATAGATATATAACTCAAGAAATGAATATTTAAATTATAAAGCAGTACAAATGGCTCAGTGCAACTCACTCCCATGAAAGAGTTGTGAGACACTGGAAGTCCTTCAAGTCTTGAGGGTCACCAGGTAGTCCTCTGTAGAGAGATAAAGGCTATCTCGGTGCAGGCAGCAAACAGCAAAGCAGGTCACCAACAGTCAGCCAGGTCACCAACAGTCAGTCCCCAGCTTAAGAGATGTAAATTCCAATTGTGTGCCAAAGCAGGTTTTGAAGGAACCTCAAATTACAGTGACACAGTCCACAGGTTAGGTATCCCATGGGTAGTGTAGCTTGCAAATTGAGGCACAGAACAAGCAAGGCAGCCACACACTAGTCAAAGAGCGAGAGACAAGAAAGGCGAGGCTCACTGAGCCATTTATCTCTCCTCCCTTCATGTGTTTACCGGCCAGTGTGGCACAATAAGCCAACTACCTCAAGGAGGAAATCTCATCTTTCTTCAGGGAAGTGACTCCTGGTTTCGAACTATCGACCTTACAACTGACAACATAATGTGTAACCCACTGTGCCTCCAGGGTTTCTCATAGATGAGATTTAGGGAGGTAAAAGAGAAATAGTAGATAAGTGGTATTCCCACTCAGATTCTAAAACATCAGACAAAACTTAATAAGGTCTCTTTGGATAATATCAATTTCAACAGCCAGCAAGCAGTTCTGCTTCAATTATTCCACTTAACCCTCAGTAAGCACTCTGTAGGAAAAAGATGGGCTCTCTAGCCCTACGAATTGTTCCAGACTCACACACCCACCAGGGCAGTTCTACTTGAGGGCAGCGAGTCTGGAATTTGGAAGCTGGAGAAATATGCAAGGATGGGGAACGCTGAAGTGAGAAGGAGTTGTATGGTTTTTCAAGTATACGGTATGGCAGAAAACATGATGAACCACATTCTCTGGTTCCTTCTTTGGAATCTGTTGGCATGAGGCAGGTAGAAGCTGTGTTTTACTATTCTTAAAAGCAGCCTGGTCTTCTGAAATGACCACTGACATAGAAGTTAAAGGGGATGCACATGAGGGACATCTCTTTACATTACCATCAATAAGAATGTAAGTAAATAACTTAAGATTATCAATGCCTATATCTAATTTTTAAAAAGTAAAAGTTATAGAACTTCTTTGGCCCAAGGTCAATTTGAGAACCACTTGTAATGGCGCATGAAATGTGAGCGCCTTCAGTGAACTAGTAAATGTTTGGTCTCTTTGCATTCCTCTGGAAGGATATCTCCATCGTGCTCGCTAGTGAGAGCGTGGCTCTCAGATCCTGTAAAACAGTTATCTGGGCCCAAATTAGAAATCCCTGTTAGGGTGTCTGGGAAGCTTTTCTTCACTGGTTCTTTTGATAGAAAGGAAGCGGAAGCAAAGTATTTCTCTTTATGTTTGATGATAAACAGTGATCATTGTTGACAACCTACTTGAAGGAAACACAGAATACAAAAGGGCAGGTGTACAGCTCAGTTCATAGAGGGCTCTTTCAAAGTTCACTAAATTCACTGGTCCTTTAATTGGGGATCCGTATCTTCAAGAAATCCTCATATCTTAAATATCAACAGTGTCCACGTGATGGTATAAAATATGATTAAACTTGCAAACATTCCCTAGATGATATTAAGGGGGGAGGATCATATATGGCAACTTGAAATTTCAAAAATGCTTTTCACATGTACATATAACTCATTGTAGTTCTCCCAACTGGTCTCTGAGGTAGAGGTCACTGGTCTCTCCAATGTAGGGATCAATCTGAATGTCAGTTGCTGAGAATCGTGAAGTTAGGATGTGATAGCTCTGGGGCCGAGGACTGGATCTTGTTAGCCAAGCCTCATTCGCCTGTAATTTCACCAACATGCTGAGTCTGCTTTCTACAGACTTTGCAAGGGGTCACAATTCTGGATTTAGAATTACTTTTTTAGTTCACATTACTTTAATCTGCCTAACAGCTTATTGAAGCAAGATCATCTTCAGGATAAGACCCAACAGAGAAGAGATGGCCCAGGCTCCAGCATTGAAGTCACATGTCTATTTTATATGAACCAGAGACGTATGTCTTTATCTGTAGCACGATGCTTCCTATGCAATGTAAGCCATAAGAGACTGTACAGGCATGTCTGTCCACAGGCCTTTCTCTTAGGTTCACTCTGGTGTCACCAACCTAGAAAGCAAGCATGTACACCAGTGTTCAGGGCGGTGTTACTCACCAAAGGTGTAAATAACCCATGGGTACATCAACACATGAGTGGAAACAAAATGAAGTCTTTACATATAATGAACTACTATTCTGTCATAAACAGAAATGAGATTCTGAAACATGCTCCAACATAGATCCACCTTGACGACATTACACTGAGTAAAGTATGTCAGACACAAAAGGGCCCGTGTTGAGTTACGTCACGTCCATAGGAATACGCATGTACAGGGGCGAGTAGGAAGGAGAAATGAAAAGACATTGTTTAAGGGACACTGAGGTTTTCTTTAAAAGAGGGATGGAAACATTTTAAAAGGGCAGTAGTGACGGCTGCTCAACATGATGAGCATGAGTCATGTGACTGGGTTGTATACGTCACCCTGGTTTTGTTGAAAACTGCTGTATTCTCTGTATTTAATTACAATCAAATGATGCAAAAGACTAAGGATTCAAACACTCAGCATCCTAACCTTTGTACAGTCACAGCTGTGGAGTCTATCAGCTTCTACGAGATTTTAAGAAACATTAACATTTTTATTCCTTTATTCACACATTTTATTATAAATCTTAATCTCAGATATAACTACTAATGAATTCAGTGAGCAACAGAAAGTAGGTCATACTAAATACAGGTGTCAGAACATTTAAACAACTTCAATCAAATCTCTCTCACTACTTTATACCCAGAGGTACAACCAATTCTTAGAACAGTTCCATCCTCGGTATGAAGTTCAAAACTACTGACATATGCTCAGAGCTACATGCTGCTGAAAGTTTAAGATTAATTTCTAAAAAGATTAATTAAATGCTTAGAAACACTCCATTCTGATAAGCAGTTATTAAGTAACCATCACCTGCCAGTATCAACATTTTGAAAATAAGGGCATGTGTTGTTCCCTAACTGGAAGCTGCACTTTCAGGGCTATCTACCACATTAAAAAGTCATGTCCAGCTCAGCACGGTAGCGAGAAAAAGGGAGGGGCTAGGGCGGTCCCACTGGGTAACATGGTGTTGCCTCCTGAGTGATTACGCCCTTTAAAATGCTGCCTCCATTTTAACCTAAACTCTAAATTTCTTACTTATGAAAGTAAGCCTAAAGGTATTGCTATAAAAATCACAGAAACATTTATTAAACAAAAATATAACCCTGGAAATATTCCATTTTTATTCCATTTAAACCATGTCACAATGGTAGCTTGGACATCCTCGGGGAATCAAATCATCTTCCTTTTAAATATTCTTTGAGGCTGAAGGGATAAAATAAGGTCTGTGGAGTGGATGGGGTAAGATTTCCCAACAAAATTCTCATAGGACATGTCTCACTGGAGTTGAGAAATGAGCAAGGGAAATTTCATGATGGAAAAGAAATCTGTGGCATGACTTTATTGGCCTTTTTCTCACCAATATAATTTTATCTCTTTTTAGAAATTTATTATTAATTCGGAGTTAATACATATATCATATAATTCCATAGCTCAATCACATCAAGCAGAATTGCTACCACAGTTTCCAAACATTCTTTTTCTTCCTGGACTCCTTGACATCATCTCCATTTTATGCCCCACCCCCACCACTGTACTTCCTGCCCCCAAGCCCCTTATTCTACTTGCTGTCCCTATGGGTTCATCAATCCTGGGTTTCATATACCGAGAAAAAGAAAAACATATAACACAACTTAAAGAAAGTGAGCCCCCAATGTCACAACACCTCTGAGAAAGACTCTAATATGGACAAAGAAAACAATACAAACCGAGCATCCAGAACATGTTGGAAACCAGGTCAGGTCCTCATGCATCCTGGGGGGCATCTGCTGACCACGGTTTAACTGTTCAGGTCAGTTTTATGCCTTTGATCTTCTCTACTCAACTCTCTACTGCACTCTGTTTAGTAACCACTTCCCTCCTGTCGCTCAGTTGTGGATAGACGGGAGTTCACTGGAAGCTTGTTTCCTCTATAGTTCTGGGGAAAAAAATGGCATGTCATTTTTTGGATCACTTTATTGAGAGCTCTTACAATGCTTATTACAATCCATACATCAAATGTATCAGGCGTATTTGTACAGATATTGCCATCATTCTTTTCTAGACAGTTACTTTCTATTGAGCCCTTGGTATAGCTCCTCTTTTTCCCCTCCCCCACCCTCATGACCCCCTAGATAGATTGTAAATTACTATTATTTTCATATCTCACACTGATCACTGTCTCCCTTCCCTCCTGGTTTCTGTTGTTCTTTCTCCTGGAGGGTTGTGTATAGTTTGATGTCCATCACTGTGGTCAGTTCCCCCTTTTTTCCCTCCCCCTACCTTCTCCCTTCCCATTTGGTATCTCTCTTCCCAATCTTGTTCCTGGGTTGCATGTGACCTGAACTCTTACCTCTTTTCTACACCTGTGTACATGCTCCAGTCTAGTCTGAAGTGAGAGGAATCACTGACGTCATGGTGATGGGAGGGGGAAAGTCTGAAGGAACTAGAGGAATGTTGTGTGTTTCATCGGTGCTTTACTGCACACTGGCTGACTCATCCCTTCCCTGTGAACCTTCTGTGGGGGATGTTCCATTGTCTATAGATGGGCTTTGGGTCTCTGCTCTGACTCTCCCTCATTCTTAACCATATGGTTTTATTTGTTTTATTATACCATGTCATTTTTAATACAATGATATCAAACAGAATTGTACCATTGCTTCCATAATCAGTTTCCAAACATACTTTTTCTTCCTGAAGTCCTTTACATTGTCTCTCCCCCGCAATATACCCTCCACCCAATTCTTGTTCCACTTACTATCCCTAAATGTTTATCAAGTTTTGGTTTCATTTTCCATTTTCTCTTTTTGAAAAACTACTTGCAAATTAGCTATGCTCTATCACGAAGATAACATTGGAATAAGAAAGAAAGTCAACAAGCTTCTGAGTTGACTTGTCTACCTTGAATTTAACTGACTCAGGGTATCTCTTCAGGAGCCACTGTTTTTTTTGGACCTTGATCTCTGGACCATATTGATAAAATCAGTTATGATTTTCCCCATAAAAACATCTTCATTAGTTTCCATCTTGCTTGATGGGATCATGGACATATCTACTCTTTGAGCGTTGAGTGACTTGAACTTTGAACAACATTTTTGGCATCCATTGAGCGGAACGTTTGCTGAAGTCAAGATATTCCTTTTAAATTTAAGTGCTGAACTATGTGCGCTCCCATGTGAGTAGCTATTGTATCAGTAGTAATTGTACTGTTTTCTTCCACCAGTTTCTGGACTTCAGGTACAGTTACTTGGCTCATCTTTGAGGTCTTCTCCACCTCTCTTAAAATGTATGATTTATCTAAAATGTCTTGATTGTCTGGGGCAGCATTCCCACAAACTTGTTGCAAATTTTGGAAAATGTTCACTAGAGGTCTGTTGAAAGTTTTATATTAGTGCCAAGCTCAAAATCTCCTACTCCTCCATGACACACAAAAAAAAACCCTTGTTTTTTTTATAGGCACTCCGTGGAGACAAAGACAAGTAGATTACTGAAAGAACTTCACTATAGTTGCCCACGGATAGCAGAATTATGTTTAAACAGGCTTTGTTTGTAAGAAACCCATCCACATAAGCATTGGAACCCCAGTAGCAATATTTTTCACTTAGCCTTTTAGGTCCCAACATTTTAATAAATAATTCTACAAAGTGTTTTTTCCCCCTAGGTTTCCTAATGCATAGAATGTTAAAAGCAAAAACTCATAAGCTGGGTCACTGGGAGTTGATAGCCACACAATAAGCAGGGAAATAGAAACTCATTAGAAGCAGGAATACATGGAAGCATGAACGAAAATCATTAAAAGCTGCATGGATTGACGTCTTTGGCTGAAGACAAAAAGCCCAACGTGCCTCAGTAGGAGAATCACATGCGAAAATAGAGCCATAATCCTTAAGCTCAGTGCTACACACAGAGTTACCACTCGGTATAAGGTGGTTGTTAGTTATGGAGTTGATTCTGATTTCTGGTGACCTCGTGTGTTGCAAGGTGGACAAGTGAGCTCCACGGGGTTTACTTGGCTGTAATCTTAACAGAGTAGATAATCAGTTCTGTCTTCTGAAGCACCACCGGGTAGATTCAAAAGACCAAACTAGGTTATCAAGCAAGAGAAAACTACATCAACAAGGGAACACTCAAAATTTACAAACCAAAATAGCAAACCCACTGCCGTTAGAAGTGATTCGGAGATAGGGCAACCCTACATTGAGTCACACATCAGAGCAGCTGTGTGGATGACACGGGACAGGGAAGTGTTTTGCTCTGTTGTACAGTCTCTATGAGTTGGAACTTGATGGGTTTCTGAGACTGTAAAGCTTTTTGGAAACAGATAGCCTCATCTTTCTTCCACTGAGCATCTGGTGGGTTTGAACCTTCAACCTTGCAGTAATAGTCCACTGTTACCCAACAGTAGCACACATATATAGAAAGTATTACAACTACTTTAAGAGTATGTACAGATATGGCATGAGGCAAAAGTACGGTATAAGAGCAGATACATTTTAAGTAATCAAGCAAACACCCAGCTTTAACTTCAGTTTAATTTCCATGATTCTCTCCCTTATCACCAGCAATCTAGAGCAGTGATTCTCAACCCTGGGAGTTATTCTCTTCCAGTGACATTTGGCTATGGGTGGAAACAACTTGCCAGTCTCCAAATAAGATTCCAGAAAGTTGTTATCTTTTAAAAAATGATTTCTATAAAATAATTTAAAGCAAAAGTGTGTCTCTTAAAAGAACAAACTTCAATTTCACAAAAACGAAAGCCACTCATATAGAATGCTTCTTTTGGTGGCAATGCCAATACGCAGCTACTGACCTGAGTTTCACATCATCATCTTTTAATATTCTTGCCCTTGGTTAAAGGTTATATGCCTCTTATTTCATACTACCTATTTTCCTTCCCAGCAGGTCAGCTGCGTTTTCACTCAGGGCACTATTTGCTCTCGCTTCTCATCTACCCTCCACATCTATTGCAAGTGCTATTCTAATGTAGAGACCCTTCCTCTTCTTTATTTATCACCTACGCCACTCCAGAAAAGGTCTGAGGTGACTTTACAGGAAGAGCACAGCATCTGATTGTGAGGAATAAAGCCATAAGAGGTAGATCAGAGTATATATTACAGAGGATACACTGGCCTGCATGTAAAAGGTATCCAGGAACAGAGATCAAAGGCAGTGAGTCAGACCAGCAGACAGACAGGTTATTCGTTGCAAGACTAAGGCACAGGGATAGAAAAGTGCCGTGGAGGGAAAGAGCTATATGTTTCTCCCAAGGGGAAATAAGGACAGCCGAGTCATCTGACTCAGGAATAACTCATTAGAGGGAGTAATGAGTTTAGGTACTGTTCTCTGGTTATCTCTCAAATCTGCTGCTGAAATAACCAAGGGGAAGTGTGCTGTGAGTAAAGTCGCAGTAAATGCTGTTGTGCATGGCAGCATGGTAAACAGAGCCATAGAGAGTGCTAACCGTATTTCACTTCACACGGGGACACTGATAATCCCCTTCGACTTCAACTCGGGCCACTGGTTAAGATGTTTAAGATGATCTATGGTGATCCCCGGCTGGTCAGTGGAAATCCAAGTAGGAAAGATCTGAGCAACAGGAAAAAGTAGAATGCGCAGTGGACAGATGAATCTCTATGCCACTGAAAAGAAGGGACATGGCAGAGGTTGGTGATGCAATGGTGGCCTCCAGTGACAGCAGAGGTAAATTAGTGACAGTGCTCCAGGTAGATTGATGCATCTTCAAGGATGGGTTTGATTTTCCTAACTTCGTCCTTCTTCTTGCCACTGAGAGATTAGGGGCTTTCCCATCACTTTCTCTTCTCTCCTCTGACCTCGCAGGACTGTTCTGCAGATGCTTCCTTGTTCTCTGTGATTTTATGATGAAGAAAAATGAAACAGGAAAAAGGAAAACTATAGAAGTGAGAAAAGGGGGAAGAAAGAGCCAGAGGCACACATAAACTAATACTGGTGTGGTGTTTTAGTCTGGGTAGGCTAGAGAAACAAGTCCATGGACACGCACATGTGTATAAGAAAGAGATTTATATACAAGAGCAATTGAACCTTGAGAAAACATCCCAGCCCAGTCCAGATGAAGTCCATGAGTCCAATATTAGCCCATATTTCCTATATCAATCCATAAAGTCCTCTTCAGACTCACAAAACACATGCAATGACGCCGAACGCAGATCACTGGCCAATGGATAGAAAGTCTTTGGATCTAGTAACATCTCAGCACTTGCAGGGGTCTCTCTGTGGTTTCTCTGGCTTCTTGGGTCTGGTTGCATCCAGGTGGCTTGTTTTTTGCAACATCTTCCAGGGAGTAGCGGGAGAGAGAGAGGTATCTTCCACCTCCAAGGAGGAAGTACCAGATTTCTCAGGAGAAAGCCATGTCCACACAAAAGTCTCATTTGCTGTCTCCAGACTGACAGCCCAGACTCCACCCCTACACTCTCAATCCTTAAACTGACACCAGATTAGGTGACTGCCACAACTGGAGAGAAATTTTCTTTTGATACACAAAGACCGATTTCCTAGAAATAGAATGAGGAAGGTATTCATTCTATCTATCTGTCTGTCTGTCAACTTGAATCCCCCTTCTATTTGTTATTTATTCAAAGTGCTGAAATGTAAAGGAAGTGGTTAAAAAGAAAATAGACTTTTAATGAATGTGGGTGGAGTCTAGTTATGGCATTGCTATTATGATGTTTGAAGACTGAAATTGAAGAAGATAAACTTATCCTGCAATTGGAAAAATGGACCATGCCACCTAGTACGATGTGCTCAGATTGGATCCCAAAGGCCATGCATTCTAAGCGCGATCTCAGCACTGCCTTCCTGGTGTTCAGTTCTGCTGCCCAGCACCACGGCAACTCCTAAATAAACAGAGGGAGCTGCGGCCACAAATGTACTATGAGTACATATGGGATACTTCCAGGGAGTCGGGCATGTACATGCATCCATATTTAAGGGAGGGAGGAAGAGAAGGTTTTCAGTGGGGAAAAATACATGACAAATTTGTATATAAAAAGAAAAATGTTATAGGTTCTGTGACAGCAGGTAGGTGCAGGGAGAAAGATACTTTGAATTACTGCTGTTGATGAATTCACAGACTGGCAAAGTGGGAAGAAGTGGATTGTATGTGAGTTACATTAAGAGGCTTCCTGCATGGACTTATGAACAAGGTTGTTCCCACCCATCAAAAGGAAAGTGGGACACTGCTTTAGCCCAGCAGAAGGAGATCGCCATGGCCCGGCTTTGTTCGGTCCTTGGCTTCTCATGAGAAAGAATTCAGAGGGAAGCCTGGTTTGTAATCCAAGTGGATTTTTATAAAGGATAGAAGAAGTTTCAGTTTGACATAAGCACCCTCATGGCACTGCACACCCACAAGTGGTGGTCTGAGGGGGGAGGGTGGGGAAGACAGAGAGAGAAACTGAGAGACTGAGACCAAGGCACGGCTGAGCGGAAGGCTGAGGGGCAGCTAGAAAAGAGAAGGGGCGGTGGTCTCCAGGTTCTGGCCTTTTAGGGCTTTCAGCTGGGAGGCATGGTCGATGTACTGGCTGACCCATTGGCTGAATTAAACTCACCTGGCTCAAGGGCCTGAATTGGCACAAGCCCCTTAATCTGCATTGGCTTCCAATCTCCTGTAGGGGGCTCTAGGCACAGAGAGGAACAACCCCCTATCCTGCTACCTAACAGCTTCACTTCGTCCTCTTTTCCATGACACCTCCCCTTGCAATCTCCTTTGTAGAGCAATGGTTCTAAACCGTGGGAGAGGGTGCCCGTACCCCCAGGGTCATGTATGTGGTAATGTGTAGAAACAATGTTGCTTGTCACAAGTGGAGGAGGCAGTGCTATTGGCATTGAGTGAAGAAAGACCAGAGATGTCATTGATGTCCTACAATACAGAGGACAGCCCCCGCACTTAAGAATTAGCTAACTAACATTGAATAATGTCGAGAGTGAGCTACACTACTCCAGATACATCACATTGGAATTCTTTTAAATACCTGATGACAGTCTCTTCGTGTCTCCAAATCTCTCTCTCTCTCTCTCTCTCTCTCTCTCTCTCTCTCTCTCTCTCTCTCTCTCTCTCTCTCTCTCTCTCTCTCTCTCTCTCTCTCTCTTTGTTCCCGCTTCCTGGAAAGCATTCTCTAACCCACTGCAAACATCAGACACTTGCTCTTTCAAATTTCTCCTCAACTCTGCTCACCGCTTTAAGAGCTTTCTTGGTTTTCAGAACATGACCTCAACCTCAGTCTTCTTTCCCTGATGTGTGTATGTGTGTGTGTGTGTGTACATGTGTATTATACCTACTATACTTTCATGGAGGTAAAGTGATAATTATTGACAATATATCAACACCATCTTCACTTCCACTTGCCTGTACACTAAGGCAGGGACTAGATAGTTTTATTGTTGTATCACCATGTTTGGCATTGTGTCATCAATAAACGAGGGTTGAACGTATAAACACGGCATTCAATCTCTGGGGTGGTTTCTTTCCCATTTCAAACCGGACATGATACCCTCTGCGCCGCCTCCTTCACATATCTCTTATCATGCTTGAATGAGGTAATAGATGCCAAGAGTTTTAATATATTTCATAATGACAAGAGATTTCATTTGCCAAGCACCAGCTATGTACCTGCTGTCAGGTGAAAAAGCTTTACACAGAACGCTTCTAATGGCTCCCAGTGGGTAAGATTAGTGTGATTGTTTTTCAATAAGCTTATAGGAACCAATAGTTATAGAGAATTTAAATCAATTGTCTGATATCTTAGAGTTATAAATAGCAAGTTTATAACTCAAATCGAGATGTTAGGAATGAGGTGCTCTGCGGTGAATCATGTAAGACGGCTCTTCTAAGTCTAGTTTTCATTAATCCCACCAAATGGCCTTCGTTTTCCTGATGGTTCTAGGTAAGAAGGTGAGGGAAGGTACTGATTGACATATATGATTCAGCTGTAAGTGATTATGAGCGGGTGAAATGTAAGTGATTATGAGCTGGCTGGATATAAAATGAGACATCACAGAAGCAGGAAGGGAGAATTTCATGATTAGCAAGAGAGAAGAACCAGGAGTAGAATGAGTCCTTTGGACCCAGGGATCCCTGTGCCTTAACTGTCCTGGACCCAGGAGACCAGGGAAGCACTACAGGAGCAGTAACAGCAAAACAGCAGTCAGACATGAGATGGAATGTGAGACTTCCCAGCCCAACCAAAGCAAACTCAGTACCGTCAAGTCAATTCTGACACATAGCAACCCTACAGGACAAAATACAACCGATCCTGTATGTTTCCAAGAATAGACTCTCTGAGGGGTAGAAAGCCTGGCGGTTTCAAACTGCATGACCTCTGGAAATTTATGGGCATCCCTAAAAGACCTTTGTAACATTGCCAGAGCACACAAAGCAGAGACCAAGCCAAGAGGCTGAGGGGCAGAAAGAGGCCTGCCTGTGGATGTGCCAGAGAAGAAACTATCCTGAGTGATTCCTGAGCATTCTCAGCTGAATTATAATCTGTTAACTTCCCTAATAAACCCCCCAAAATGTGAGCATTGTCTGTGAGTTCTGCAATGGATTAAAGAAGCTCGCTGAAAAACTAGAGTACTCTTGAGGGGGATAGCTGGTGTCAGGCTTGGTATGAAGTGTGGAGGGTGGGGCACGTGCCATTGCTGCCTTGGGGCAATCAGCCTTGGAAACTTGAAGAGGTCCGATGTGGTCCATGTGTCTTTTGTCATGGGGGGAGTGGGTGTAGGCATGGATGTTGCTAAAAAGACCAGGGATTCAAAGAGAGGGAGATTCCCAAAGATATGCCATCAAACCAACACAGTCAAGGAAGACGTTTTTGTCTCTCTCGTTCATCTGACCAATACTGAAACTTTCCTTACTGAACCAGAATTTTAACGCCACAATTGCCCCAACTGATTAATCAGAATTATTTGTTTGTGCACGGAAGATACCTCATTATTGTAAATATGCATTAAAAGCCATAATATATGCATTTATTCAATTAAGTCTAATGTATTATTTAAGGCTTGGTGTGTGATATTTGTCACCAGCAAATGCTAATTTATACAGATTATCAGTCTAATTAGGTGCACAGCTTGTGAGGGCGGCTTGTTACTCAGAAGGTATAGGCATAACTCACTCTATTTTGGGGCCGGTATATTAGAGTCTGGCAACGTATGTCATTTGCAAACTTTGGCTCATAAACAATTTTAGAAGCAAATGATTAGAAACATTACTATCCATCAGGAAATCTAGTTCTAGCACCGCAGAAAGGTTCCACTTACCCACAAAGGTTTCCTTAGGATAATTTACCCCCTTGAGCATTAATATAGGGCTAGTTGAATACTTAGTTTCCACACAAAATAGATACACCTTTCTAATGTATACAGTACCTCCCTCATCCTTGGTATGTGGCTTGGAAACATTCATGCAATAAACATGCATTGAAAGTCCACTCTGTCTGGAGGGAGGGCAGGGGAGGAGGGGGGGAAATGAGGAGCTGATACCAAGAGCTCAAGAAGAAAGAAAATGTTTTGAGAATGATGATGGCAACAAATGTACAAATGTGCTCGACACAATGGATGGATAGGTTGTGATAAGAGTTGTACCAGCTCCCAATACCATGACTTATTTTATAACAAAAAGGAAGTTGAGTCTGTCCTGGACAGAGGGGCTAAAATACAAATGAGACAAGAACCCCGTGTGAGTGGAGAAGCTTGTGCAGGCTTCTAGAGTACAGTCTGGGGACCGAGGCATGACTGTCATTTACTACAAACAACTCCCTTTGACTCTTTGATCCTGATCCCCAGGTCCCTCCTCTGTTCCTGGAGAGAACACACCCCTTCCCCTGGAGCTGTAGACACAAGAATCTCTTTTTGTGATGCAAGTTGTAAACCTGACCTCAACCATGTGGGTTCAGCATTTTGCCAACCCTACTGGTGTGGTGGTTATGCCTTGAACTACCAACATCAAGGTCAGCAGTTCTAAACTACTGTGCCTCTGGAGGAAGACAGGAACTTTCTTTTCTCGTCAAGAGTCAGCGTCAGGGAACCCCCAGGGGCAGTTCTATAAGGGTCACTATGAGTTGGCATCAACTGGATGGCAGGGAGTGAGATTTTCTTTTTACTCAAGCACTGACTACTTTTTAAGACTTCACTATAACTCATTCTGGGGAAATGGAATAGATTGCTTTAATTTCATATTCCACAACATTCTACTCAAAAGCTTTATTAGACAGGGTAATTTCTTCAGTCTATCTCCTCCTGCCCAGTCAAGTAGGTATGATTTCATCTCTGATTTTAAAAGAGGAAGGAAAGAGAGAGTGATATGTTTTTCAAAATATGCTACTAAATTAGAACCCTGTAAAATCTGGTAAAAAAGTCATCTCCATGCTGCCAGGGTAAAACTATCAATACCTTGTAGCATTCCATTATTTTCATTATTTGGCTAGAAGCCATTTTCCAAATTTATTTGGCAAAGTGAAAGAGGACAGAAACCCAAACCAAATAGGTCCCATTTTCTCAATCTGTATTTTTTCACAAATAGAAAGTTCAAAGTATTGTATAATGAATATTCATTATATACTCCCAATCAGTGTATAATGGTTTTCACTCTATGAGTATAAATCCAGATATAGTGCTATCAAATTAAAGAAACATTATTCAACAAAAAAATCAAAATCTGAAACAGTTATTCCATCTAAGTATATACATTTCTTTCCCCAACCCCCATTTATTGAATTTATTTATAAAATTAAAATTTTTTTTATCATCATGTAATTCACATACCATACAATTCAATAATTCAGTCACATCAAAAAGAGTTGTACAATCATCGGCACACAGTTTTAGAACATTTTCTTGATTCTTGTGCTCATTATTAATAGCTCTCCATATTGCCTGCCATACTCCCAAAGAACCATCCATCTGTAAGGTAAAGTGAGGCACAAGGAGATGGACAAAGATAGCTGGCAGGACAAGGGAGAGCAGAAACAGCAGTAGCTTAGATGGAAGCTCCTGGATGGGTCTCGTGGGCTAGCAAATAGCCCAGGGAAGCCGCACCCGCAGTCGGGATGCGGGTTTTCAGGGGTTTAAGAATGTCTGGAACATGGGGCAATTAGCAGATGGGGGATGGCCACTCTGAGAATTGTTTGTTGATTCCTTGAGGCTTCCTTTGTACTCAGAAGATCTGGTCTCCCTTCCTGGTGCAGGTTGTCTTATCTTGTGCCTTTTGCTCTGGCTTGCTTTTGGGGTGTTCAGTCCTTGCTTTCCTGCTCCCGTCTAGACATAATTCAGTCACTGTCTCAATAGATTTACCTATCCTTAGGTATATACATTTCTGAAGGCGGTATATCCATCTCTCTATTTCTCTCCTGAAGAATGTTGCCCACTTCGATTCATGTCTAATATTGAGAACAGTAGAGTGGGCACCCTGGAGAGACACAGACAATGTGACCTTCCAATGTTCTCAGAGTTTAGGGAACAAAAAGAAATCTTAAAGGCAAAATGAGGGGTGTAAGATGGATGGAGTATGGTTTCCTAATGCAATTCTCATAAGGCAGCCCTTTTTAGCTTCAAAGAATGAAACAGGATGGTGTTTGTCAACATTGTCATGATGGGGAAAAAATTGCTTGGCACAACTTTCCTGGTCTTCTCACCATGTCATTTACAATTTTCCCAAAGCTTATTTATAAGAAACCCCATGATTGTCCAGTTGTTTTTTGCTTTTTTTAGAAAATCTATTAAGATCACCCCTTTGGGATCCCAATTGCAATTGCCACAACTTTCTGAGCAGACCTTGGCCTCTCTGCCTGGAATTTAACCTGCCCAGCAGATCCCCCAGCAATCATGGTTTTAATTGCATCTTTATTTTTTGAGTTATTCTAAGACAGCTAAAACAAGCGTGTTATTACTGAGAGAACTTGTCTGCAGCCAGCTACTGATCCCAGAGACGAGTTTAAACATGTGTTGCTGTATTTTTTACTTTGAATACACATGAATTGGAATCCAGGTAGTAATATTTTTTACTTCTTTTCTCTCCATCTCTCTGCTTCTGTCTCTCCCTCCGTGTGTGTGTGTGTGTGTGTGTGTGTGTGTGTGTGTGTGTGTGTGTGTGTGTGCGTGCGTGTGTGTGTGTATGGGTGTAGAAATGGTGGTCCTCTCAAATTTCTGCAAAATGCCCGTGCTAACTTTCACACCCAAGGGGTCATCCGTGCACACTTAACGAAGCATTTCCCCTTTATGGCTTTCCTCTCGGTGCAGTACACACGGCTGAAAGCGTTGTTTTATAAACAGACTGATTATGTATGTGGTGCAGGCATGTTTTTCTGTTTGTTTGGTTTTTCTTCTAAGTCAGGGATTTGTCTCCACAGCAGGAATTGAAGCGGAAGAGAGGCGGCAACTGTAAAGAAGCCAATTCGTATTTCATTTTTTTCAAACATAAAAGGCAAAAATATAATTTAAGCAAGAAATTATCTCCAAAAGCCCAGGGAACCCCCTGCCTGTCCAAACAGACAAAACACACAAACATTCTGTCTGTGTTTATGTGGGTTTTTAATTTGTTGCTGGCTGTGGAGGACAGCAATATGCAAGCTCAGGAAAGCACACACAGATCAGAAACAGATCCCAGCACTTGGAGGTTTGTTGAGGCTAACAAAGATTGTGTGCTGAAGATGGGGCTAGGAGCAATCTCATGCACCGGTGGGATGACTGGGGAAAAGCCCCCAATCTCTGATTCCACCGCCAGCTTCTGAGTGAAATTCTGTAGCTAATACCAGTTCCTGTGCAGTTGATTCTCATTTATAGCAATCCAACACGTGGCAGAGTAGAACTGTGTTCTTTAGCGTTTGCCATGGCTGACTTTTCACTAGTAGATAGCCAGGCCTTTCTTCCAAGGAACGTTGAGCCTTTCAGTTCACAGTTGACTGTTAACAGTGAGCACCAGCCAAGGACTCCAAACTATCTTCCCCAATTAACTTGCTGTTAATACTCCTCTGAGGTAACTGTTAAAAATGCAGATTTCCAAGCTCCCCTCCAGGCCTCCTGAGGCAAAATTTATCCAAAAGGCAACTAGGGATCTTGAAATTCAGTAAGCCGTAATGACTCTTAGGGCCAAATGAGTTAGAAGCCTTTCCTTTGGATGGTGGCAGTTGAATTCCTGTTTTATGACAGGTTGGTAGGAAGCCAACAGAAGGCCTAGGTCCCCAGGGTAAAAGAGCAAAAGAAAGTCCAGATTAAAACTGGAAGACCTGTTTCACTTAAGCTTTCTGGACCTCGAGTGGCTCAATGTACACACTCGCTCTCCTTGCCTTCTCATGTGAGACTATGGTAGTGACATAATCTGGTATCAATTTGAGATGGAGAGGATTTAGAGTAGAGGGATGGAGCTGAGTCTGTCAATCGGGTAATAACCAATGAGCCTCTGTATGAGCATGGCCTTTCCTGAGAATTCTGTGAACTCCAGTCTTTTCCTCCTTGGAGGTGGGAGACACTTTTCGCTCTCTGCTCACTCCCTGGGAGATGCTCTACTGACAATACACATGGTGCTATGCGCTGGGATCTGGAGGAGTCACATGGACCTACCCTGATGCAACCAGATCTCCGGAGCTGGAGAAGCCACATAGAGACCCCTGCCAGCACTGAGATGCTTCCAACACAACTGGATCCACAAGACTTCCAACCCACTGGCCTGTGATCCTCCTGCATTTGGCACCATTGCTTGTATTTCATGAGTCTGAAGAGGACTTTATAGATTGGTATCAGACACATGGGCTAATATTGGACTTATAGACTTGATCTGGACTGGGCTGGGACGTTTTCTCAATATTGAACTTGTATATAAACCTCTTTTTTATATAAACATGAGTGTCTATGGATTTGTTTCTCTAGTTTACCTGGACTAACACAGAGACCTTGCAGTCTCTACCTTGCTTGCTTGGCTCACTCATTCTGCAGAAGTCAGATACCATATTAGGAGGACACTCAAAGCAGCCCTCTAGAGAAATTCACTCAGGAAAGGAATGGAGAGCTCCCACAGCTGCCGCTTTTGACTCACCAAGCATGTGGCAAAAACCATCTGAGAAGCAGAGCTTCTCAGCTGACTGCGACCCAGGCCAACATCTTAACTGCAAGCTCTTGAGAGGTCCTGAGTTAGAACCAACCCACGAGGCCTCTCCTGAATCTCTGACCCACAGAAACTCCAACATAGGAGAATAGCTACATGTATGTTTGGGGGTTGTGTTCATTTATTTTTTTGTGGTGAGGGGAGTCCCTGGGTGGTACAAGCAGTTGACATACTCAGCTGCTAATCCAAATGATTGTGGTTCAAGTCCACCCAGAGACACCTTGGGGAAAAAGCTGGAGACACACTCCTGAAAATCAATCTGGAAAACCCTAAGGTACACAATCTACTGTGAGACACACGGGGCTGCCAGCAGGCTAAGTTGACTCAAAGACTCTGGATACCAGTCAGATTTGGAGTAATTTATTACACAATCATAGATACAGGTTCTCTCTTGCTTGGGTCTGCTAACGGCTTAGCAAGTGCCTGAGGATCATAGTCTCCATGGATACTAAGTGGATTGATAAATAGATGGGCAGGGATGGCGAGTCTCAAGCAGTAGACCAGCACAACCCCTTTATAGACAGAACCACAGAGGCTCAGAGATGTGTATGAGTCCTCTCAATTGGCCTAGTAACAGTGAAGGTAAGAACTTGAAAAACTGTGTGCTGAAAGGGGAATTCTTACACCTGGGTGTGTATACTTTAGAGTCTCCAAGCACAGGTGATCACTCAGGTCCTCTTCTGGTGCAAATGTTCCATCTAGCTTAACCTGGGCCTCTTGGTCTGTTGAAATAGAATGTGTTAGGCTTCTTCTTGATCTGCATGATGTAGGAGGGGAATATACTGGTTCAAGTCCAAGTGCTTTAGGTCTTAATGGCCTCATTGCAAAATGGGGAAGATACAAATTTGCAGGGAACTTCAAAGAATGTAATAGCACACAGTGCATACACAAGTGTTCTATGAGCTATTACAGCCCATCCAATGTCAATGATTATTTCTGTTACTACTATTATCTTCATCTATGCCATGCTCACGGAGTTTATTGGATCAACAGAACCAGTTGAGACAGCCCACAAGGAGTCTGCGTACTGACCCCTAGCTTTCAGGGAAGTCAATATAGCCTTCTTTCCCAGGACACAAAAGCAACGTTGAATAGCTACTTATTGTCTTCCAGCTGTAATCAATTATGGAGTGAGATTGTTTTGTCGATCTTCCAGCACAGTCCTCGAATAAAAGGTTAGTAAATAATAATGATAAAACCCAATGCATCCTCTCACAAATCCCACCCTCGCAGCCTCTCCTACTTGTGTCTCCTTGAAAATGGTCTTTCCAAATGTCAACTTCTGGGGGGAAAATATGCTGTGTGTTGCCTCATAGACAGTAAAAAGAAATCTAATGTGATTACCGACCTAGCCACCCACCCTTGGGTCCCTCTCTCGAGTGGATGAGGGATCGAGAGGAGAAAGCAAACCCCCTGCCCGGAACTTCTAAGCCAGAGGGACCTTTAGAGAAGACATTGTTTTCCTTTAAAATTAAAAACACAAATCAATTTCACTCAAACGCTGAAAGCAGAAAGAAATGGGGTATTTGACTGGTAATGTTTAGGAATAAACAATTTCTGGAAATTGATTGTGAGTTTAAAATGGACAGGTTCTGCCTATTTAAAATAGACAGAGGAGGAGAGCGGCAATGTCCATGTACACACCCCCCCCCCCCCCCCCCCCCCCCCGCTTCCTGGACATCGCCTTGCTGTGTCTCCTCTGCAGGTGTGTTGGGAGGACTTACCTACTCATCCTTCCCTCCCCCCTGCCCCCCCCCCGCTGTTCACCGCCCCCAGCCTCCCATCCTGCGCCCCTCCAGCGCGCGCGCGCACGCACACACACACACACACACACACACACACGGGTTCTTAATCACGGTCCCTTTCTCTCCTTGGGAGGATGGCAGTGTCTGACCTCTCGTCCCTTTCCTTCCCTCAAATAGTTCTATGTAATAGAAGGGGAGATGGATAATAGAATGATGAATACTAGAAGAGTGGATGAAAACGGGAGAGGGATGAGAAAGGAAGAGAAAGAAATCGATAAAATCTATGTCAAGAGAATGAGAATTACTCTGAAAGAAGAGAAACAAAATCCGCACAGAAAAAATGAGGAAGGGAACCCAAACGGAGAAACCGGGGGACCACGCTTCTAGGGGATCACTGCTCACTCGTGGAACTGCGCCGTGGAGTTTCCAAGACTGAACGTCCTCACAGGAGCAAACGGCCACGGTCACAGCCGCTGCTCTCCCAACGAGGCAGCTGGTGGGCTCCAACTGCCGACCCTTCAGTGCGTAGCCATCCCTTCACCCGCGGCACCGTTGGAGCTCCCTTTTGAGTCGGAGGACAGGAGTCAAAGAAAAGAAAGGTAATGTCGTACTTCACCTTTTGCTGGAGATTCAAAATAATTCCATTTCCCCACACTTGCTCTCCCACCCACCACTAGCGAGTCAGCCCTGGCTCATTGAGCCCGTAGCAAAGAGCCGAACTGCCCCTATGGGTGTCCCAGATGGCAGTGTTGTCCAGGAGTAGAAAGCCTCATCTTTCTGCTACAGAGAGGCTGGTGGTTTTGAACTGCTGACCTTGAGGTGGTTAGCAGCCCACCATGTAATCCACTGTGCTACCAATGTGCCTCTTCATTTCCTTAAGCCCAGGCATTTTCCTAGAACTCTTTCCTTTACCTGGCCCACACACCAGAGTCGGGAAGGACCTTAGCTGGAGTGTATGCAAACACCACCACCGATGCTACTATCGATATGGCTGGCCACGCATCTTGGAAGATGTACAGCCAGAATGGGCCTTAAAGCCAGAATGCCAACACTTGGTTTCACATCCTGCGGACACGTTATCAGAAGAGATAGTCGCTCGCTAGAGAAAGACATCTTGCTCAGTAAAGTTAGAAGGTCAGCAAAACAGGAGAACATGATCAGCAAAACGAATTGACAGCAGCTGAACAAAGGGCTCAGCTAATGGTGAGGCCGGCCCAGGACCGGGCAGTGCTTTGTTCTGTTGTCTGTGGGATCATTATGAGTTGAAACCCACCTAGAAACAAGAACAACTTCATGCACACACACAAAGTCAGATGCCAACTTGGCACCTACACTCACATGCCTCCAAATACCTGTCACAGATAAGGGAAACGCTGAGGGGTCTGACGTCAGCAACACAGTCCAGCAGGAAGGGGAAACGGGGCCCTTTCACCTTGCCGTGTGTTTTCCCTCAAGACCCTAGCAACATGTATGTACTCATCTTTCCACCGCCACCTTAGATCACTTCTCCAGCCTCTCCCTCTCAACCTCCACGTAGATATGCTGGACCGTGGAGGAGAACATTTGGGGACCCTGTGAGTAGAGTCTCAGAAGTCCTCTCTTAAAAAACAAAAAAATCTAACTCAAAAAAGGCCTCCTGCTTTCCTCACGTGTTGTACCTGAGAGAAGGTCTATGTAAATTATTTGCAGAGTTCCCAGGCAGATCGAGGTCTGTGGATGACAGGACCTGCCTTCCACGTTTTGAAGGCTCCTGACATCTAGGACTCCCAGGGACTGCTCTGGCCTCTGGTCCAGGCTACCCATCTTCTCTGGCGGTTTCTCATCAGCACACCTTTCAAAAGTACAGCAGTGACTCAACCTTTTTGTGGCCCTACACCGCCATCAAGTGGCCAAAGCTAGCACTACAGTCACTTGAGCTGCAACAGAAGCCAGCAAGAGCTTTAAATGTGTCCAGAGAAGGGAGTGAGATGGGAGCTGGGCTCCATCGGATCATATTGGTGATCTTTTCTTGTTCTTATAAAAAGATATGATATGTTCAGCAAAAATATAAAAAGGATTCCCTACCTGGACCACCCCAACTGGAGCGCGGGAAGAGTACATCTTTCCATGTGGCATGTCTTCGCTCCCGTCTAAGCATTGCTCTGTAAGAAGCTGGCCCTTATGACCAAGCGTGATTAACCTCTGTGACTTCCAAACAGTTCTCTCATTTTCTTCATTGCGAGTGTCGCACTTCCCCAGATTCTACACGATATGGAAATGAAATGTGCATGTGTCTCTCCCTTCCCTACCAGGAAGTGAACTGGCAGATGGCAGGGACTGTTTTTTTTGTTTTGTTTTGTTTTTTCACACTCCACAAGTAGTAGGAGGTCTGTAAATGTATATTAAAGGAAGAAGGAAATGCTGTGAACAAATCACCCACTGATTCCCTTCGCTGCCCTGCGCGCGCTTGCTTACTGTGACGACCTTCCCTTACGCTCCCTAGCCCAGCATTGGGTATCTTGAGGAATAGAACTAGAAAGCCCAGAACTAGATTCGCTAGCTGAGTTCAGTGCCCTTGGTGAAAACTCTCCCTCTCTGATCCTTCGTCTTCCCATCTTTGACTCAAGCTAGCCACCAAGATTTCATTCCGCTGAGGGCCCATGAGTGGTTCAGTGACAGAAGTCTTGCCTTCCATGCAGGAGCTTGGGTTCCATTCTCGGCTAGTGGGCTTCCTGCCCAGTCTCCACCTGTCTGTCCGTGGAGTGTTACATGGTGCTATGATTTGAATAAATTTCAGCAGAGCTTCTAGATTAAGACCGACTAAGGCTTGGTGACCTACTTCTGAGAATCGGTTCAGGAAACCCTATGTACCACACTGATCCATTCCAAACTCTATCATGGGGTTGGCTCGGCACCTGCTGATGTTTCCTTCCTTTTTGCTTGTGATTTCCAAGATCTAGAGGACACCTTGAATCAAAGTTAACAGCGACAAACTGACCTCACTAGGAGGGCTCTGAGTGTGCTTACAAAGGCCAGGGGCACCACAGTTGTAACCTTCCTCCACCTACCCTAAGCACAGGACCTGGCTACACAGACTGCTTGCTCATTCTATATCTGGGGTGCAATGTTGGATTGAAACGAACACCTTACACCTCAAAGTCAAAGGAATGCAGAATTGAAGTACACAGCAACACCATACAACTCCACTCAGAACTCCTAACACATTACGAACAGAAAGCAGAGCAGACCTAATATGCAAGGTGGTGGTCTTTTCAATGAGTGCTTCAATGACAGGGCAAGTGATACGAACAGCAACTGTAATTTGGCTCTAAATGGAAGAGGAAGAAAGTCCTGAGATGCAGTGCAGACAGCTCAAGAGAGACATCATAGGGCAGTCAAGAGCAGAAAAGAACAGAGTGGCAGCCTTAGTCACAGACTCTTCACTGGCTTCAGAAGCCCCTCGCAAATTGTCACCCCATTAGATATCACCTGCAGAATCACCCTGCTCTAAAGACTTCTCCTGTGGCTGCTCATAGTCTGCTCCGTAGATTGTTGGCCACAATCCAGCCTAACCTCTTTTAGTTTCACAGAGCAGGCTGTGGTTAGCGACCTTCTGGCCAACTCTGGCTCATAGCAACCCTCAGGACAGCAAAACATGGCCCTGTCCTATACCAGCCTCTTGATTGTTATCATGTTTGAACTCTTGGGCTCGGCCACTGTGTAAGTCCGTCTTGTTGAGGAAGTCCATCTTGTCGAGGACCTTCTTCTTCATTGACCCTCTACTTGACCAAGCATGATGTTCTTCAGGGACTGCTTTCCCTGAGAACATGTCCAAAGTCTGTGAGACAAAGAATAGGAAGCCAGCAAGTCTACAGTGTCTTCAGAACAATCTCTTCTTGCGCCAACAGTGGGTTGAGCACATAATATGGGTTTAATAAGCTGTCTAGCTTAGTTGCCTATTGGCTCTTTTCCTTTCACACATTTTCTAGTATATGCTTGGAACAAAGCTAGGCAGCCCTCGATTCCCAATCAGACTACTTATAGAATCATTATACTGCAAGCCCAGAGCCAGGCAAGAGCACGCAATCTCTGTCTGCCCCCGAGACGTTCACTTTCTCAGTGTAATAGTCACCAGGAGGGCCTTGGAGTTAGTCAATGAAAGGCTTGAAACCTGCAGTACTAATTGCTGGCTTATGTATGCCTTCTACGTATATATTCCTGATGAATAGAGTTATGATTATTTAATATGTCAAGGGCCAGAAGAGACTGATTTAACTATGGCTGATGGCCAGGAACTGAGAATGCTGAGACCAATAATTTCCCCAAATATATCTTGAAATAATAGAGTGGCCAGGAGCTTGTCTTTATTCTTGCCAGGTTTTGTGTGCCTCTTTTCCTACAGAAATGGAACAGATTATCTATCACCTTTCCTCACCATGCTATTCATTTTGGTTAAAATATTAGAAAAATGTTTAAAAAGAATTCAAAGATGGACAAATGTACATGTCTGCAGATAGACTTAGAGCACTGATTCTATCGCTCTCCCGTGCCCCGCCCCGGCAGCCATGTATGACCCACCACTGTGTTGCATGCTGTATGTCCCGTGTTGTATGCTGTATGTCCCGATGTGTTCAGAATATCCTAAAGCATACTTTCAACGTGGTATCCAAGGTGAATCAGGTGTTGCACTTAAGATGGAACCTATTGTCTTGCCTTTGAACCCTAGGTATTGGGGAATAAAATCTCAGACTCGTGCAATCAGAACTAGAACCCAGATTAACTGATCTCCTCCTGTCCTTTCAGTCACAAGCTTTTTGGTAATAAATATTTTTATTTTCCCCCTTGGTATTTAATGTGTTCAAGCCACATATTGCTATTGATGGCATAATTGTTCAAGCACAGAGATTAACAGTCTGCCTTCAAGAAGCTTACAATCAACCACATCCAACTCTCCTTGTGAAATGAAGGCTTCTCTCAAGCTATTGTCAAGGAGTCAAAGGCCTCTTTCAATTCCCTCTGTGGAAGTTTTGCTCAAAGGTCACTAATTGCTGGCTTACGCACACCACCTGGTCCACTCTGACTAATAGCAGCCCTAAGTACAACACAATGTGTTATATTTGTTGTCTTTCCTTAGCACCACCCTTATCTCTATTGAACATGAACTTCTGCTTCTGTCCATCCAAAACGTTTTACTGATACATGTGAACTATAATTTAGTTCTGTTGTCACGGTAAATCCATGATTTGGGAATGACCAGGCAGCACTCTTGGAGAACTTGAAAGGGGAAAATTGTGTTAGCCAGTGATCCAGAGGAACTAGTCTTCCAGAAGATCTGGGCTCTGAATGTTGGGTGGGCATAGCTTTTTTATTTGATCTGCACAAGTAAGGTCACAGCAGGAGAATAGGCAGGAAATTCTAGGGCAGACATGCTCCTTAGTAAAGGAGGCAGGGATTCAAGGGCTGGGTGCATTTCAGGAATGAGGAAGTGTTAGTACATGGAGTGAGGCACTGCATTGGGTTTCTTTTCCAAAGGTTAAAATTCCTTGCTAGTATTTTCCTTACACAGTTCCTTGTATATTTGTTTATCGTCTATATCACATTGAGTGAACAATGTTAGGGGAAAATGATACTAATAAGATGAATAAAAATATCTCAAACTCAAACCTTACTGCCATTGAGTTGATTCCAACTCATAGCGACTCTGGGGTCAGAATAGAACTGCCCCTGCTGGTTTCTAAGACTGAATCCTTACAGGAGCCGAAAGCCTGTTTTTTCCAGAGGAGCGGCTAGTGGGTTTGAACTGCTGACCTCTGGTTAGCAACCCACAATGTAACCCACTATGCTACTAGGGCTCTAGGATACCATAAGACCCATGGAAGTTGAGTTGATTCCAACTCATAGTGACCATACAAGGCAGAGTAGAACTGCCCAATAGGGCTCTAAGGCTGTAAGTCTTTATCAAGAGCAGACAGCTCCCTGGGAAAGTTGTGTTTGAAACACTGACTTGTGCTCACAGTCCAATGCAGAACCCACTTCCCCACCAAGGATTCTCTGGGACACCACAGGCTCCCAGTAGACCTTAGTGAAATTAAAGCTAATTCTGGGTGTCATGAGAACTAGATATAACATCGCAGAATTCAAAGTGGGAATGAACCCTTGGTGACCATGTGATCCAACTTTGCAAATAGATTTTATTGAAAACCAACTCCAGTTCATTGTAATGGCTACTGGGGAGCGTCTCAGCACTTGTCTGTCAGTTTGCCATTCTATGGGGGCTTGCATGCTTCTGTCCAGCTGGAAACTCTGTCACCGGTATTTCAAATACCACAGGAGTCACCCAAGATGTACTTGTTTCAGTGCCGCTTCAGCACGAGGAAGGAGGAATAGATTGTCTATTTCTGAGAGATTAGCCTCCCCAAACCTTATAAATAGCAGCACAATATTCATGAAGAGCACCACAATATTTTCAGAGAGTGCCGAAGGAGGGTTCCCTTAGGTCAGAAGGCACTCAAAACCCAACTGAGAAAGAGCCGCAGTCTCAAAGTAGCGTCTGTTGGTCACAGAAGGAGAATAGGCAGGAATAAACATAATGACATGGAGGGTGGAAAGTCTTCAGAAACTTCATTTGCTGATGGGGCTTGACTCAACATGAGAAGAAACAGCTGCAGACATCTATTAGTAATCATAACTTAGGATGTATGGAGTATATTGTTTCTGGGGGTTGTCGAGCCAGTTCACACTCATAGCAACCCTACACAGAACACAACAAAACCCTGCCTGGTCCTGTGCCATCGTCACACGTGTCCTTATGTTTGACCCCATTGAGTCACCCACTGTGTCCATCTGTCTTGTATTACGTATCAAGTGTGAATCTAGGAAAATTGGAAGTTGTCAGAAATGGAATGGGATGCAGAAGATTAGCACATTAGGCATTAGTGACCAAAACGGACAAGGTTTGGCCATTGTGAATTAGACAATCATATGATTTAGGATGCCAGGAACGACAACTTCAAGGGCAATGTTTCAAGATCTCTCTTGAAGTTCAAGGCTGTCTGTGGTAGGATGTTATCATTGTGCTTGTTGGGGGCCACTGAGTCGGTTCCAACCCTGCCTGGTCCTGCACCATCCTCACAATTGGTCTGGTGCTTGAGTCCATGGTTGCAGCCGCAGGACCTTCCTCAAGGGCCTTCCTCTTTTTCGATGACCCGCGATTCACTGACTCCCCATCGCCTTCACGTCAAGCCCGCTCTGCTTAGAATGGCAAACACATCCTGGTAAAACCAGCCTCCATTTAGTGTTCGCCACTTCACGGAAGCCTCTCTCTACTCCCTTGTTTGATTCTCTGGAAAGATCTTCCACTCACCTTCACCGGAACGTCCTGAAATGTAATGGCTGGATCTTTGTTAGCCTTGTCTTCGCTGCCTCACAGCCTCATCCGTTATTCACGGCAAAGTATGCACGTGATGCTACCTCTGTAAGATGATATCTTTGCTGCACCATCCCTCTGCATCAATCAAAACCAAACTCACTGCCAACAAGTCTATTTTGACACATAGTAACCCTATTGGACAGCATAGAACTGTCCCTGTGAGTTTGTTTCTGGGACTGTAATTCTTTGTTTGTTGTTGTTGTTGTTGTTGTTTTGAGGCCCCCACTCTTTATGAGAGCAGAAAGCTTCGTCAAAATGTATTCGACACATACCTAGCATGAGTCATCCTACTGTAACATAGTCAGCGATTAAGATGTTTACCTCCCCCTCCCCATAACCTTCTCAAGGTGAGGGATTCCCTCCCGTGTCATGCTGCAGGCAGCGTCTCCATAACAGTCAGCGTCTCCTGGTGCATGGGCTGAAGTTATACTCCACGCGAACCTTTCACAGGTGGAACAAATCCAAAATCCCCTCCAGGGCATCCAGCCCGGCAGAGTGTAGCCCTCGCAGTCTCCAGGCTCACTCTCCCTCCTTCAGTTTTGCTTTATTCCTCCATGCCATCTTGCTTCCATCTCCGATCAGGGTGCGGATACAAAGCTGGAGAGCGCTGGCCCCAAATTCAACAAAACCCAGAAGATGCTAAGTATGTTTCTGAGTGAGATGCTAGATATGAGAGCAGGGGGAGGGGTGGGGAGTTAATAAAAATCAAACTCACCTAGGCTCTGGAGAGATAGATGAGCCAGGAGAGAATAAAGTTTTAATGACAGAGATGGGCTGGAAAGTGAGATTACTTATAAGCTTTTGGTTTTACTTACCTAGCTCTTGCTCTGAGTTATCCGCCTTCCTTATCTCTCAGCTCTCCTGTCAAACGGCAGGTGGAAGGCCTTGTATCAACTAGCTCCAACCCCAGTCCCTCACTATATTTCAATATCCTCGCAGCATTTACGTCCTCAGAAGTTATCCTATTTATTTAACAGTTATGCGCTTTCTGTGCATCTCCTTCTACTAGAATTCAAGTACCGTGAGGGAAGACGCTGCATTACTTTGATTGTTCTGTTCCTCGTGGCTAGAAAAGTATGAACATGGAAGATAATATATATTACTCAATGACTAAATGAACTTCATCTGGTTGCTCAGTAAGTGTCTGTAGGATTAATTCATTAATAATTACTTTTAGTTGGTAGCAACCACTTATTTTCATATTAAAACCAAATCATATTCAGTTATGTAGGGATAAATTATTCAATGTGAACATTATTGGGAAAGGCCTGTGAGATTTACTTATTTGGCCTTATCTCTGTCAGTTTGGCTTTTTAGGCAGAGAATGAACCAGGCAGATAATTCAATCCAATCACAGTAGCAATTTTTTAAAAGCAGTTTTGGCTACTGAATAAATAAATTAAGTCTCATATTTGTGCTAGACTTGAACCTGAAGCATGAAACAAGTCTTACATATTGTCCAAGAACTCCACCCCTTTCTCCACACCACCTCCACCACCATCATTCTTTACGTATTTATTTATTCTTGCTGCTTCCCCCTACGTTAAGCATATGGTCCCAGAGAATGTATTTCACTGATGTTCTCAGGAGGCTGAAATGTCAACTCACTATGCAAAGACAGTTGAACCAGAGGAGGATTAGGGCATTAGGTGACTGTAGGTGAAGAAAAACCTGTCACTTAGAGTGTGCAAACCATCCATCTGGCATGCAGCCAGGCTTCTGGGCATTGACTCTTTCCTGGTCCCACATCTGCCTGCAGGGAGATGGCAAAAATCGATGAGTCCTTATCATAAAGCAGGAAGTGGGGAACCCAGAGTGGCTAAGTGACTGGCCCAAGGCCACCCAGTTCTCCAGGTGGCCAAGTCCAGCTGTGAGGGTGGGAGTCAGCTCCTTCAGTCAGCTCATCTCCCAAAGGCTGCTCTGGCACATGGCCACTTGCCTGTGGTTTCCCTGGCTCTGGATTGGAGGATTGTGGAAGAGAAACAAAGTTAATAAAAAGTCAAACTCATCCAGCCCCTGAAGGGATGGACAGACCAGAAGAGACTTTATTAGTGAGTGTGGTAGCCCCGAAAGTGAGCGCATCTATTAGATGCCCGTTTACACTTACCTCGGTGTTTCTCAGAGCTGCTCAAGGCTCTTTGTGACTTAATTTTGAAGGCCTAAATTCTCTCTTGGTCTTTTGTGAGCCTGACAACATCCAAAGGCACAACAAAATATTTGTGCGAGGACTGCGAACAAGCCTGCTGCATAAACTTAGAGGTGCCAAACTTACTTCTGAGGGGTCTAGTTTTCCCTCTGAAAAAATAAGAAGGAAGAAGTACAAGGCAAAGGCTTTAAACACACACACACACACACACACACACAAACAATCCAGAACAAAACTCCTGTCTGCCACCCTTTCCTTGGGATATTTCCTCCTTTCCTTTATCTAAGAACCTTTCTCCTGTTCATTTAGCTCAGCTGGAGCTGAGCACCTCCCCGCCCCTCCCCACCCCCCATCAAAGCCTGGTCAAGGTGTGGCCAATTAGCAATACCTTAGTTCTTGTCCCCCTGGCCACGAGGATTGGTTCTACTATAAGAAACATATGGCACAAGGCACGCTAAAGGCAACACACCTAGACTTGTGCAGATTTATTTCAAAGGATGCTCTGGGATTGGAACATGTAAGGACCATGCAGGTTCAGAGCTCTAGGATTACTACCTCACAGTCCACAAAAAGCTCACTGGAGAAAGTGGAGATCCCAGGAACAGGAGTGGAGGATGGGGCTTTTGAAGAAACCCCAAAGAACAGAGTTTTCCTTCTTAGTAAAATTCCAAGTCTTCACCACCACCTGTCACAGTGCACCCTTACACACGGTATATTCCTCTTCGTGGGGTAGCGACAACAGACTAGGAATCTCCTCTCCAATTAGCTTTTAATTTCTCCCCTAGGAATCCGGGTTCTATTTCTTTTCTTAGTTCATTGACCAAGAGGTTGTGGTTTACATTCAATCACCCCATGGGTGATGAAAGCTATTCTTATCGCAGCAACCAAGCAACACCAAACTCTGGGCTCTTGGCCTGAGAAATGCAGACTCTTCAAATTATTTTGATCTTCATCTTTAAGGACAGATTTTGGTGGCATAATTTTAGGGTAGAGCCTAAGAGCTTAGTGTTTTAATAAATCACCCTGGACCATTTGCATGATTAGGTAAATTTGTCAAGCATTCTGTGTATGTTGATTTGTTGGTGTGGTTTTTTAATTTAAATGAATAAGGTTGCATTATGTAGATATTTCATAATTCAATATACAATCATCTAATGATATATTGTGGATATTCACAATAGTTTAATAGTAAAACTCCTCTGTGCTGATAAACAAGTGCACATCTCTGATTATTTCCTTAGAGAACTATGACATTTAAACTCACTCCCAATTTATGATGGTGTTTCATAAGCAAGGGAAGCCAGGCATAAATACTTCTCTAATGGAAACCATCTTGAGAACATGGCCTTCAGTGACTGAACGCAGGGTAAGGACAAATAGAAAGTAGGCAAATGAAACAGAAGGGTATAAATTTACTTTAACTTTCTTAACATTTGACCATTTACATACATTAGTTTGTGTCATTTGAACGTCTCTGAAATCCGAGTAAGGAATATTACCCCCTTTATAAAGATAAGCAAAATGAAAAAGTTTTAATGTGATGCCTTTCCAGTTCGTAGGAGGGTAATTGATATATATTGAAGACCTACTGTGTGTCCATAATTATGTCCATAATTATGTCATTAGGTATGTGTTATTATTGTATCAATTATAAGGTCTCCACTATTCTTTATCTCTTGTTCTCTCTCTTATTTTAGAGGAGAAAATTTCAGAAGTAGAGGGTCTTACCATAACATCATTAGTAAGTGGCTAAATCAATATTTGGGCCTAGTAATATTTCATTCCTAAACCATTTCTGTTCTACCAGACACTGTAAAAATCTTCAACTCAGCCACGTTCAAAATCATAATTTATTTTCATATTCAATAAGTATTCTCTATGACTTCCCCAAATCCCTAGAAGCTATGTAACTTAAAAAGTCATGGAGCCACCAGAAAGCTAGCATTGCTGAGTGATCCAAGGCGCACCATTCTGTTATGCACCAGGTACAGTAGAATTCCTTCTACTCCTTCTACCCTGAGCAGCTTTAGAGCCCGGAGAGAAGCTCTCCATGGAGTGCGCTGAACTGGGGTCCAGTTTGATTTTATGTTCCTACAGAAACGGAGGAGGCAGCTAATGCTAAAAGGAAAACAGAGGTGACTTAATTGCCTAAGAGATTATACACATTGAATGTAAATTTTCTTCTTTTTTAATGTAAATTTTCAAAGGCAAGGAAATCAGATTTTCTTTTTTTTTTTTTCTTCCTGCTCTGCTACTCAGAATGGGAGCCACTCAGAATGCAGTGGGAGTATTAGGAAGAGAACAGGTTTGGCACCACACATAAATCTGCATTTCTCTTACTAAATGGGTGACCTTGAGCTGATCGCAAATGTCACTCAACTTTTTCATTTATAAAGCAAGGCCAGACCTAATCAGTGGTTGTCTAAGGTAATAGAATGAGACAACGAGAGGAAAAAGCTAAGCACACTATCTGAATTTTGTTCTTGCTGTTGTGTTATCTGCCATCCGACCCCCTCCTTTTAAACCTGAATCATGGCACCTCTATGTACTACAGAATGAAACCCCATGCATTAGACCATGGTCACAGGGTTCTCACTTACTAATTTTCAAATACACATCACTGGCCCTTTCTTCTTAGTCTGTCTAAACTGGAGGCTCTGTTAAACCTTTTCCGTACCACAGGAACATGCAGACCTCTAGTGACAGATAGGTGGTGGCCGAGCATGAGGTGTATTCGCTGGGAAATAAGCTAGGGAATGAACCTAGATATTCCACCAAGAAGGTGAGCATCCTCCCACGGATGCATTTTATGCCTTTGTCATTTGATCATCCTTGCCACCAAGGACTCCTTCAGAATGTATCTGCCTCAACTCTCTCAAGAGTTTGCTTTCAAGTTGATCCATTTGGCACATGATGTGGTTAAACAGTAATACCACTTATTCTTCAGATTTTAACTTTATAGATTATCTTCACATGTACTTACCTTGGTTGGTAATTGGGAGACCAGTTTCCTAGTTCTAATTGAAACCTTGCTGATGACAATGAAAGACTCCAGCCTTTCGGATAGATTGCAACACATTGGAAAGACAACCAAAGTATTCGCAGCAGCTTAGATCCACAATCAATACTCATAGGAGTATTTTGTTTTGCTTAGATCCACAATCAATACTCATAGGAGTGGCAGTCAGGAAATCAAATGATGTGCTGTGTTGGGCGAATTTGCCGCACAAGACCTCTTTAAAATGTTGAACAACAAGAATGCTACTTTGAGAACTAAAGTAGCACCTGACCCTATCCATGATATTTTCAATTACCTTGTATGAATGTTATTGTTGGAAAAACAAATTGGGAAGAGCAAAGAAGAATGAATGTTTTTGAATTATGGAGCAGGTAAAGAACATTGACAGTACCATGGACTACCAGGAGAGAAAACAACTGTCTTGGAAGAAATACAACCAGAATGTTCCTTGCATGCAAGCATGGAGAGGCTCCAGCTCATGTACTTTGGCTGTGTTATCAGGACAGAAAAGTCCCTGGAAAAGGATGTTATGTTAGGTAAAATAAAGGGTCAATAAAAAATAGGCAGACCCTCAATGAAATGGATTGATACAGTGGCTGCAGCAAAGGGCCCAAACATAACAATTCTCAAGTGCAGGACTGAGAAGTGTTTCACTTCATTTTACAAAGGGGTGCTGTGAGTCTGAACTGACTTACGGCACTTAACAACAGTGACAATAACACCAACGACACTTACTAAAAGTCCACTGGTGGTGCCATGGGTTATTAGGTATTGGCATTAGGCTGACAACCACAGGATCGGGGGTTGACTGCATCAGCTTCCCCTTGGGAGACACAGAGGCCTTCTACTCCCTTCAAGACTTGCAGTCTTGGCAGCCTTGCTCCATAAAGTTACTATGAACCAGAATCAACCTGATGTCAGTGGGTTTGGTTTTTATTTACTAAAAGATTTTTGTCCTTTTTGGGGTCACTTTGGAGCCAGATGATATTACTCAACAATGGAAATAATAAAAATAATAACTGCATGATAAGTAAGCTATGAAAGCAAGGGAGATACGGGTGTGGAAGGAAAGTGGTGACGGATTTCAGTTTCAATCCTGATTCTGTCACTCCAACATCGCAGTCCAGCCACTTTCTCTCTATGGACACATAACTGTGTCCTCCACAGTAAAACACTGATCAATCATGGGTCAAATCCCTTCTAGTTCTGTGACATGACCAAGGTCTCAATAGGTAGAATGGGCTGAGGTTGCCCCATTTGTACACTAGATGTCTCCCATCCTGACCAGGAGATCTTGTTTTGAGAATGAGCTGTAAGATCAGTTATCTCCGAATTACAGCCTTCTCTGTCTACTAGACAGCACACAACCACAAAAGCCCTCAGGGAAGCCACTGTGTTATTTCAGGTAAACTAGAGAAACTACTGCATACACACTCATATATGTATAAGAAAGAGGAGCAATTGAATATTGAGAAACCATCCCAGCCCAGTCCAGATCAAGTCCATAAGGCTGGTATTAACCCATATGTCCAAAACCAATCTATAAAGTCCTCTGCAAACTCATGAAATACATGCAATGATGCTGAGATCAGGATGATCACAGGCCCATAGGTGGGAAGTCTTGTGGATCCAGTGGTGGTATAAGCATCTCAGCACTGGCAGGGGTCTCCACGTGGCTTCTCTGGCTCCAAGCCTCTGGCTGCCATCAGCCTTTCTCCATGTGGCTTGTCAACAAGAATGTCTCGCAGGAACTAAGCCTCTGTCCTGCCTCCAGTGAGCTATTTATCCCCCTAGTGTCTCCAAATGAGGTCATCCAACTGGGACCTGATTGACAGGCTAAACTCAACCTCTTCACTCTTAATCCTCAAATTGACAAGAGATTATGAACCACAGTCACTTGCCCTGCACTATGTCCTGTTGTGAAGTTTATCAAGTTTTGATTTGAAATATCAATTTTAAAAAGAAAACACATAATCCATATGTGAAAAGCCATGGATCCAAGTCCCACCTATCCTGCTACATGGTTCTGAGTTCGAGTCTCTCCGCTAAGGTAATATGAATCTACAAATCCCTCTTCCTTCTACCTAGGCAAAGAGAGATGGGAGTGACACAGTGCTCCAAGGCTCAGATTTTGGATATTAAACCTAGGCGACATAAATCAATGAAGAGCAAAATGATTGTCTAAATTAGTTATTTCTGTGAAATGACATAGCTGGGATTATAGAATTTCACAGTACTGAGCTCTTCCAACTGGGAAAACTACACACTTTGCACAGGATACGCTAGTCAGTGAAACCGGAGGACATTCCGATGAGCTAGAAGCACCCACATCTGGAGGTGGAGTTCTTGCCTCTTCTTACAGAGGCATCAGGAGTTGTGGTAAACCGGAACCAAATCCACATTGTCATGCTCTCTCATTCTCAAACTCTCCCCACCACCACCATCACCTGCTGACCTCTGTAGCTTGGGGAGCTGACTAAAATGTGTCCACCTTTTGTACTAAGTACCTGCATGAATGATCTGGAATCTTTATTGTTTTTGCCTTCTCAGAATTTGTCCACCTGAATCCATCTATGTCTGTAGTTCAACTCTGGCTCAAAAAAAAATACTTGAGCCATTAAATTTCTTGCTTTTGAATTACATTTCTGTTCTTTACACTAAAAAGTACTTTTGTTTAACATCAATATTTTTTTTCCTTTTTACTTCCTAAGAGTAGTATCATACATATTAACAGAATTTGAACACTAACCATGCACATATTTCCATATATAGGTATCATGCTACTGGAAAAGACTATAGCAATGAATAAAATAAAATTCTTGTTTCAAGGAGTCTAGTTGAGGAAACAAGCATGTACTTTTTGTTTTAATCATTTTATTGGGAGCTCTTACAGATGTTATAACAATCTGTAATTCAATTAGATCAAGCATGACTGTACAATTGCTGCCACAATCATTTTTAAAACATTTTATTTCCCTTTGAATTCTTTGATATCAGCTTCCATTTTTCCTCTCCTCCCCCTCACTTCCCAGAACTATATATTTATCTGTATCTTACACCATCCAATGTATCTGTTCACCTACAATTCTGTTATCCATTCCCTTCGAGAGGGGTTATACAATCTTCTTTGCTCTTGGTTTCTCCTTGCCACCACCCTGCCGACTTCCCAGACCTTCAGGGAATCATTACTCACGTTGTAGCTATTTTAAAAGGATGCTCCAAAACAAGATAAGCATAAAGTGAGGGCTTATGGCCAATTTAGCATGATACAGGGCTGAAGGCAGATTTCCCAAAGCACACGCTTGGAGCGTGAGCCTACAGGTGTGGGAAGCTCTCAGAGGCCTTTTAAGGCTGTGATTAGAAAGAAGGCCCCCTGAGCTTGAAATCTCAGAAGTGGAAGAGTTCTACAAGATAAGCCCCTCCAAAACTGTTACTTTGTGGGAGGGCTGCTGGGGATTAGTGGAGACAGAGACCCCCAACCGTAGAGAACTCCAAGGCTCAGAAAATCCAAGGGGTTGTTAACATGGCAATTCTTTTCAAATAACACTGGTGATATTGATCATGAGAGAAACCATTGGGTTTTCTTTCCTTTTAAAAATATTTATTAGGGTCTGAGCCAAGCAGAAGCCTTCTCAGCAAACTGCAAAATGCTTGTCCCCTGTGCCATTTTTTTCTCTCCCTTTGGACTTTCTGCCAATTCTTCTTGGAAGCATTGAATATTTTCCTGATGAGTCAGATGTGCATGACAGGTGCCAGACTGATGGCTCTGACGAAGGAAGCTTGCAATGCTCACGTTTCTCACACGGAGACGACGAGGCGAAGAGCTGTGCGTGCTGAAAGATTCATCATCAAGCTGTCCACGGGCACCTCTTTGGCCTCCAAAAAGTGGTTTAAAATTGGACACAATCTGGAAGTCTTTCAGAGCCCAAAAGGACGGTAGCATCATGTTGATGTTCTTTCCTCTTGGTGCGTGCAAGCTGGGGCTTGCGTTCAAACAAGGTCTGTAGTTACCCTCCTCAGGGAGGCTCTTGATACTCTCCCACCTTCAATGTATGCCATCCCCCTTATTAGAGTCACTAAATTTTAATGTGAGAAGAGATTCCAAAGACTATACAACCTACCTGTTACGTGTTACAATTGAGGGATGTGAGGGCCAGTAACGCATTCCTGACTTCTCCAGGATTGCCTCAATTGCCATGCAAATGAGTCAGATGGACTTTCCAGTTCTGGCTTCTCTTTTGAGTGCTGTCTCATTCACTTTACACACGTGAACCTGAGGCAACCTTGGGAAATGAGCATTGCAGCATGCATTTGACAGATGCAGAAACTGAGTCCCATAAACATAAAGACTTTTGAAACTCACAACTAAAAATTATATAGCCAGAATGCAAGTGAAGGATTTTATAATAGTACTTATGCCTCAATATGCCCGGTATTGTTACAAATGTGTCTCTATAATTCTCCCAATCATAAAACGTCAGTGTCCAAGAGTAGCCCTTTTCAAGGAGGTATCAAAAAATCAGGTGGCATGAACAAATTTACTATTTTTGCACTATTATCATTATTATTATTATGAGGACTTTTAAGTCTTTCAGTGATGTTACTTTCCATGGGGAAAAAGCTCTATTCGCATTTTTTTAAGATGATCTCTCCTGTTTTCTAATTTTCTGAGTAGCTTTTCCCATGAAAGGGATTGGATTTTGTCTGAACATTTTTCTGTAACTACTGAAATTATCATGTGTTTTTGTTTTTTTCTTTAACCTATGGGTGAGTTCATATTGAGTGTTTTTAGTATATTGAGTCAACCCTGAATCCCTGTAATAAATTCCACTTGGTCACAGTGTGTATTCAATCCTTTTCCTATAACCCCTGATTGATTCACTTTGTTAGTTATTTCTTCTTAGATTTTTTCATTTATGTTGATTAAGAATATTGGTCTATAGATTTCTGTGGCATGCTTTTCTTGCTTTGGTAACAAGGTAATGGTAGCATTCTGCAATGAGCTAGAAGTATAATCCCTCCTCTTCTATTTTTGAAGAGTTTTAGAAAAATCTTGGTGTAAATTTCCACTATAGGTTGAGTTTTGTTTCCTTAAAATTTATTTTGAAGTCCTAACTAACTCTACCTGTGACCTTGATTGGAAATAGGGTCCTTTTACACATTAGCCATTAAAGGAACACGACATCCTACTGAATTAGAGCGTGTCCTAATCCAGTAAGAATAACGCCCTTATAAAAGACAAGAAGGAACACATAGAAACAGACACCGGAAGACAGCCATGTGATTAGGGAGGTAGAATTAGAGCGATGCAGCTGCAAGCTAAGTAATGCCAAGGATCTCCAGCCATAACCAGAAGCTTGGAAAGAGGCATTCGGCAGGTTCTCTCTCCATCAGAGCCATCATAAACACACCTGACACCGTGACTTCAGGTTGCGAGACTCCAAAACTGCGAGACAATACATGTTTGTTCTTATAGGAACCAGTTGATGGTACTTTGCCATGACAGCCATAGAAAACTAACATGATTCCAATACCAGACAAAGTTGAGTGATATTTTTGATTGTTGAGCTTGGGAAAAACTGCACCCAAGCAGTCTCCCCTTATCTCTCTCTTCTACCTAAGCGATGTGTAAAACAAAGTTTATATTTTGACTTATTTCTTTTGTTAATTCTTAGATGGTCCTAAACTTGAACTACAAAAGACTCTATAAATCTCTTAGGACCTCATGGATCTCAACAACATGGTAAACTGAAAACACTGTCCAAGCATGACTCCCAGACAGGGAAATTGAAAGGGTCAAACTTGCTTTAATTTTTTTTGGGAGTTGAACAGAAAAAATTCATACTTTTGAGTCCCAAAATGTGACTTAGGAGAAAAGATAAAAAGGGTCCACTCAACATGTGGCTTGTGCAGCTGTTATTTTTTTACTTTGTGTCTTCCTCATGAATTATTTAGCAAACCAGGTGATGAGCCTCTGTTTCCAGCTCTAAACATGAGAATGAAAATATTCACTTTCTAAACCTGTTTTTGGACCCTAACCAGTGGTGTTCTCCAGTCCACTCATGGGGACACACCAGAGCTACTTGTACTCACCTCTGACCAACCCCACTTTCAATTAGTAGCCCCAAATTGGCCATTGTGGGTCTACTGCCCCAGGAGATTTAACCTAAGGGCTTTTCTCTCTGAATAGTGCACAATGGTTAAGGATTTGGCTGTTAACTGAAATATTGATAATTCAAAGTCGACCTGGAGCTCCACAGGAGAAAAGACATGGTGGTCTGCTCCTGAAGGATGACACCCTTAGTAAGTCTATGGCTTTGTTCTCTGTCCTCTTGAGTTGCTATAAGTCACAATCCATATAATTACACACAAAAACTACCAGAAAAAAAATCGCCTGTGTATGTGAAAGCTCTTATCATTCTTCATATAGCTTTTTCAGAGGTGGATTTATTTCCCATCAGAAGCTAAACAAAGTCAAGGAGAACACAACTCAGTACTGCAAGAGAACTTAGCATGTCACTCAGATCCAAGAAACAAATTTGGGATGATTTGAAATATCGTAACTTCCTTTTTCGACGACTCCTGGTAGTGCTATCTATTAGGCCTGGTCTTCGAACCTCAAGGTCAGTGAGTCAAACCCACTGGCCTCTCTTCAGGAGAAAGTTGCAGCTATCTGTTCATTATAAAGATTTGTTGTTGTTGTTGTTAGGTATGGTCAAGTCAGTCCGTAATCATAACAATCCCGGGTACAAGAGAAGAAAACACTGCCCAGTCTTTTGCCAACCTTACAATTTTTATGTGTGAACTCATTGTTGTAGCCACTATGTCAATTCATCTTGTGGAAGATTTCCCTCTCCTTTGCTACCCCTCTGCTTTACCAAGCCTGATGTCCTTTTCCAGGACCTGGTCTCTCTTGATAACATGTAGAGAGTGAGATGAAGTTTTAATATCCTTGCTTCTAAGGATCATTCTGGCTGACACTCTTCCAAGACAAGCTTATTTGTTCTTTTGGCAGTCCATAGTAATTTCAGTATGCTTTTCCAGCATCACTGTCCAAATGTATACCTTCCCTTTACAGCTTTGGAAGCCTTATATAGGCCTTCTATGCATCAGAATCAACTTAATGGCCATGCATTTTTTAGGTTAACTTCCTAGTTATCTATTATTAGTATTTATCTATCATTCATTGTAAATTCCTTTTCTCAACAACATAAATAGCAAATCTACACAAAAACACCACCAGAAGGAACACACTAGAATCAAATTGACTTAATCGGTGGAAAGAGATGATGGAGAAATTCAATATCATCAGTAGAACAAGACAGGGCACTGAATACAATAAAGACCTTCAATTATTCTTATGCAAGTTCAAGTTGACATTTCAGATTTTTAAGAAAAGACCAGAAAACCCAAAGTACAGCCTTGAGTATAAACTCAAAACTCAGTACTATCAACTTTACCCCAACTCATAGCTACCTTATAAGACACAGTAGAGTTACCTTATGAAGTCCGGAGACTATGGGATTCTGAGATGATAGGATCAGGAAACCTCGTCTTTCTTCTGTGAAGTGTCTGGTGGTTCTTAACTGCTGACCTCTCGGTTAGCATGTCGACTTGTAACCTACTGCTTCACCAGGGGTCCTTAGTATACCTCACGTGAATTTGGAGGCTATCTAAAGATCAGATATGATTTATTGAAAACAAATTACCAAAAAGAAGATGAGTTATGGTAAGATGTCAAGGACATTATAGAAGGGAGCTGACAGTAAACAATTTGTGGAAAATTCCAATGATCTTTTCTTGCATTTTCCCACAGACTTTTTCAAGTCCAATTACATATGAAGAGAAGAGGGGATAAATAAAAGGACAAGAAAGGGGGAAAAGATCACAATGAGTGTCAGAAGGGACTCGGAAACTTTTTCTAGAGCATAGAGTATCTAAGACAAATGATGAAGTGAAAGAGCTGAGCAGAAGACTTCAAAGGGTAAAGTGGGAAGTTGAAGTGTTAGAATGAAATGTGCAAAGACCTGGAGTTGGAAAACCAAAAAGGAGAAACACATTCAACCTTTCCAAGTTAGAAAATCTGAGGGACAACATTCCAGCATAAGTTGCGACACTGAAGGATTCTCTAGAAAAAATATGGGAAGTGAGAAGTATTTACCAAGAAAAACAAAGAAAGAAAAAATGTAGAAGTAATACAGTTTCTGTACCTAAAATAATTGGTCATCATTCGGTCAATTCAGGATGTAACATATAATCAAAAACTGATGTTATTGGAGGAAAAAGTCGAAACTACACTGAAAGTGTTGTCAAAAATAATAATAAGGTTAAAGGAATAGATGGAATATCATACTTGAGATGCTTCAATAAATGTACACAATGCTGAAAGCATTAATACATCTGCACCAAGAAATTGGGAAGGTAAATAGCTAGCCAACTAACAGGAATAAATCCATATTTGTGTCCATCCCAAAGAAATCAAATACAACAGAATGCAGAATTTCTCTAACAGTATCTCAAATATCATATATGAGTAAATTAAAAAATATAAATCAGAAATATTTGCAGCAGTACATTGAGAGAAAACTGACAGAAATTCTAGCTGGATTCCAAAGAACACATAGAATGGGGGATAGCATTGCTGATGTCAGCTTAAATTTGACTGACAGCAGATAATATCAGAGACATGTTCACCTGTGTTTTATTGACTATGCAAAGACATTAGACTATACGGCATCACATTGGGAAGAATAGGAATTCCAGAACACTTCATGGTACTCGGGTATAACTTGCACAGAGACCAAGAGAAAAATGGGATGTTACTGATGTTATTAGGTGTCATAGAGTCAACTCCAACCCATAGGGACCCCGTGCCCACAGAATGAAAGATTGCCTGGTCCTGAGCCACACCCACAATTGTTCCTGTGCCTGAGTTCATCATTGACCTTCCTCTTTTGCTGCCCCTCTACTTCACCAAACACGATGTGTTTATCCAGACAGTGGTCGCTCCTGGTCTACATGTCCAAGGTATGCAAGACAAAGCCTTACCATTCTTGCTTCTAAGAAGCTCTCTGGATGTATATCTTCCAAGACAGGTTTGTCTGTCCTTTTGGCAAGTTATGGTTGGGATCAATCTGATGGCTATGTTTCCCACATTGTGTCTCTGGCGTTGTCCCCTGTAGGGCTACGGGTCAGTGAGGGACATCATGTCTGATAGTGAAACAGGCCATGTGGTCTTCTCTGTGAACTGGCAGTGGACTGGCTGCTATCACCTCTCATGCATTTAACATCTGGACAATGAGTAAGAAAGACTGAAAAAGAACTGTTGCCTTTGAATTAGGGTTTTGGCCAAGATTATTTAGTTTATGATGGACTACTGGAGGAATGAACATGTGATGTCATATGACATCTCATGCATCGTAAATAATAGAGCCAGAATGATCCTTAGAAGCAAGGATGGCTGGACTCTGTCTCATGGACTGTGGACATGTTATCTGGAGGAATCCGTCCCTAGAGAAGGACATCAAGCTTAGCAAATATATTTTTTAGAAGACACTGATGTCAAGTCAATTCTGTCTTGTGGGGAGCCTAAAGACACAAAAACACTTTCCGTCTGAGTTTCTGAGACTTTAAATCCAAATCATTATTGGAGCAAAAAGCCTCCTCTTTCTCCCTCAGAGAGGCTGTAGGTTGCAACGCACTCCTTGTGCTTCACAGTTCAATTCAGAAACCACAACACTGCCAGTGGTTCTTGGTAAGTATATGTGATATCACATGCAAGTAAAATTTTGATAAAGATTATTCAATAATGATTGCAGCAGTACCTTGACAGAGAGCCACCAGGGTTTCAGGCCAGATTCAGAAGAGGACATCACTCAGTGCCATTGAACCAATGCTGACTGATTGTGACCCTGTAAGATGGGATAGAACTGCCCTCTGAGCTTCCTAGAAATTGAGCATTAAAGGAGTGGAAAGCCTCATCTCTTTCCTGTGGAATGGCTGGTAGTTTTGAACTGTGACCTTGACATTAGCAATTAAACAAGTAGCCCACCACACTGTGAGGGCTCCAGGTTATCCTTTAGGAATCCCTAGACATACCTGCTTTTTCCTTCTGAACTGACTCTTTGTCTTCATTTAACTGGCCCAGCAAAGCACCTCAGAACTCACCATTTGACTGAATCTTCTTTGGAAGGCTGCCAAATGAGACAGAGACAAGGGCATGGCCGAGATAAATTGTTGAAGCCATACACAGGTCACGGGAGCACGAGGAAGTGAATTTTGTTTGGAATACATCTCACATATAAACCATACCTCCCGTAGCAATACTTTTGGATTTTGTTGTTGCTATTTTGCTAAGTTCCATCAGGTTGGCTCTGATCCATAACTACTCTATGCACAAAAGAATGAAACACTATCTGGTCCTGAGCCACCCTAACAAATGATTCTTCTGACTGAACCATTGTTGCAGCCACTGTGTCAATCCTTCCTGTTGACGGATTTCCTCTTCTTCACTGTCCCTCCTCTTTTCCAAGCATAAAATCCTTCTTCAGAGCCTGGTGCCTCCTGACAACCTGTCCAAAGTGTGTAAGACAAAGCCTTGTGATCTTTGCCTCTAAGGAACACTCTGGCCACACTTCTTCCAAGATAAATTAGTTAGTCCTTTCAGTGTGTGTGGTATTATCAATACTCTTTGCCAGCGCCACAATTCAAATGCATCAATTCTTCTTTAGTCTTTTCCTAACAATGTCCAACACTCACGTGCATATGAGGCATATGAAATACCGTGGTTTGGGTCAGGCACACCTTAGTCCTCAAAATAACATCCTTGCTTTTCAAGACTCTCGAGACGTCTTGTGCAGCAGATTTACCCAGTGCAACACATCTTTTCATCTCTTGATCGCTGCTTCCAGTGGTCCGTAAGTATCAATTGTGGATATAAGCAAAACAAAACTCTTCGCAACTACAACCCTTTGATGCATTTATCACAGTGTTGCCCATTGGTCCAGTGGTGAGGATCTTGCTCCTCTTTACATTGAATCTTAATCTCTACTAAAGCCTGCAAGCCTTGCTCTTCATCAGCAAGTGTTTCAGCCCTTTTCACAATCAGCAAGCAACGTTATGTATCTGCATATAACATGTTGTTAATAATCCTGGTGCACATTCTTCTTTACATAAGCTAGATTCTCTGATGATGTGTTCATCAATGAGACTGAATAAGTATGGTGAGAGGATACAACACTTTCCTTGGTTTTAAGTCATGCAGTAGTCCCTTGTTCTGTTTTTATAAGTGCATCTTGATCCATGTACAAGTTCTTCGTGGGCATAATCAAGTGCTCTACAATTACCATTCTTCTCAGTGTTATCCATAGTTTGTTAGGATCCACACAGTCAAATGCCTTTGCATAGTCAATAAAACATAAGTAAATATCTTTCTGATATTCTCTGCCTATAGCCAAGATCCAGCTGATGTCCCTTGTTCCATGTCCTCTTCTGAATCCATCCTGTACCTCTAGCAGCTCCCTGCCATTATACTTTTGTAATCATTTTTAGATGATCTTCAGCAAAATTTTACTTTCATGTAATATCAGTGATATTGTTCGATAGTTTAAACATTCTGTCGGGTAATCTTTCTTTGGAATGGGTATAAATATGGGTCTCTTCCAATCAGTCGGGCAAGTGGTTGTCTTCCAACCTTCCTGGCACAGACAAGTAAGTACTTTGTCTTTCGTCAGTTTGTTGAAACATTTCCATTGGTATTCCATAATTTATGGAGTCTTGTTTTTAGCTAATACTTTAATTGCACTTTGAACTTTTTGACTTAGCCTTGTATAAATTACCAAGTGTTGTTGAATGCGTAAAAGTTTATTGACAGTAATTAAATTTTGATTATGATTTTCATGTTCTGCAAAATTTTATTCTCCTGTATGCATATATAGGGAGGCCTGGGGCATAGTGGTTACACAGTGGGCTGTTAACCACAAGGTCAACCATTGGAAAGCACCAGCTCCACAGGAGAAAGACAAAACTTTCTAAGCCCGTAAAGGATTAGAGTCTCAGAAACCCACAGGGGCAGTTGTACCCTGTCCTGTAGGGTTACCATGATTCAGCATTGATTCAATGGCAGTGAGTTTGGTTTTGGGTTTTTTTTAGGTTATATATAGAAAAAATGTAAAAGACTGTCTTTGGTTGGGGCTCAAGCAAACAGGCAGCTAGCAGGTTTGGGGTCAGGGACATAGTTCTCAGACCCCTGTTTTATAGATGTGGAGTCAAAGGAGAATTGTGGTCCACTCTACAATATTTACTCCTGTCATTTCAAGTCTCCTGTTGGTGAGCACAGCCATGGGAGAGAAAGAAATCTGTGCCAGCTCCTGATCAGTTGCCTGTAGTCTTTCTCATGCCACTAAATGGGATGAGCAGGGACTTTCAATGCTCCATCCATTTCCCTTCAGCCCTTGTCATTTCCATGCACACCAGCTGACTTCCAGCTACCATTGCTTATATTCCTTCTCTGAAGACCTATCTCTGGCTGCCAGTCTCCTTTTCCTGTGCAGTAACAGGTTGAGAGTGCTGGGAAATGTAACTCCGCAAAGAGAAGTGAAAAAGAGGAAGACCCTTGTTGAGATAGATGGACATAGTGGCCGTAACAGTGGGCTCAAACATAAGTATTGTGAGCATGGCACAGGACCATACAGTATTTCCTTCTCTCCTGTGGACTTGATGGCACTCAACAGCAACAAAAGAAGCCCTCAAGCAATGAATGGCAGGAGCTATTGAATAAAACATCCAAGCGCTAGCTCTTTGGATAATCCAGAGGTATGTTTTGCACGTTAGATCTGGTGTTTACAAGAAGTATTTAGTCCCAGCTCTGCTGTGTGTTTTGTTTTGTTTTGTTTTGCTGGATAGCACCCTTGTTATTGTTTGTCTCCTTACCTCCGCTGAATTTTCTCACTCCAACATGGGTGAAATTTTAGGGTCATGTTGCTAAGAGAATACTGCACTTGAACCCTAGTCTCAGGACCTGCTCCTTGTGGGGAACTCAATCAAGATTGTTGGCATCCAAATCCTCTGAATCCATCAGTATCTGAAGCCACTCCACCTTTTGGGATTCCAAATGGGTGGGTACTTTCAAGGTCTCTCCTGAGTGTCTGCTTACATGGTTAGAAAGAAGTGTTAGCTTCAGCTATCTGAGCTAGCAGAGAGGAAGGGTTTGGTTTACACCCGGTGGCTCTAGAGGTGGAAATAGAGTTATCAAGGAAACAACACGGAAAGTGGAGCTCAGATCAAGAAGAACTCAGAGAAGGATACTCACTGATTTACGTAGATGGAGACGTCAGTGGGGAGCTGTCCAAATAAAATTTGGCTGGAAAATTCTTGGTAAGGGTATTAAAGCATATCCAGTTATCTGGTTGAGGTTACGCTGGCAAATTCTTTGATAGCTCGTCACATGCATACAGCCCTGGATCCTGAGGTTAAATATAGGAGTCTCGAAGTAGTGGTAAACATTAGGGATTTACGTACAGCAGAAAAGAATCTCTATCCAAGTTGTCCTGACAGAGTTGGTACCTTAGCCAAAACCGCACACTGTATTCACAAGAGGGTTTCCCAAGAACCCCAAAATGGTTATTGTAGAGAACGGTGATTCACAATCCAGTCTGACACCTCTTCCTACCCGCAGAGAAATTGATCCATTGTTGGGCAGTCATAATCTCCCCCAGAAAGAATTATGGCACAATTATCTTGCTCTTCAGTGCCTCCTTCCTTGCTTTTTCCTGGATAAAATGGTGGGGGCAAAAAGTAAAATATTTTATTGCTTTCAAAATCATGTCCAATAATTTATTGGGGTAATTCTCTACTTATCACCACCAATTGCAAACCCCAGTTGCACCGTAAATTTTCTCAGTGACACACTCACTGAAAGGACCTGTCTGACATGGGCACTGGGTTTGTGGGAATATTTTATCCCCTAGAGAAGATAAAAGATTTTAAAATTTCATCCAGGAACTGGCAGGGATGATAGAGATCAGGGCGGGAGGGGCCATAAAGTGCCAGAAAGAGAATGAATCCTTTAAAGTCTTAAGCTTCAAAGCGGTAGTAGGGAATAATGAAACGAGGCTGTGCCCTCATTTGATCAGGGTTCTAATCTCAATTCTGTTGCTAATTCCCTGAGTGATAATAGGCCATTCAGTTACCTTCACTGTCTTCATCTTTTAAATGAGGGGACTGGAGCCATGATTATTAAGACCACCTTAGCTTTCAAACTGTGTGATTTACAACTGCAATTATTTTCATCGATTTCCTAAGTAATTTCTCTGTGCATTCTCTCAAAGACGTAAGACAACTACATACATGACATACATAAGAGAGCTTCAAAATATTTGACGAAAAGTTGAATTAAAGATTATGGGAATTCCTCACAAACTTTTTGAAGCTGTGTGTGTGTATGTGTGTGTGTGCGTGCGTGCGTGCGTGCGTGCGTGCGTGTGTGTGTGTGTGTGTGTGTGTGTAGAAAGAGAGAGAGACAGAGATGGAAAAGAGAACCAGAGAAGAGAGAGAGAAGGTGCCCTACCTCTTGGTTAATTGCTCAGCTGATAATAAAGGGTTGGTGGTTCAAACTCACCAGGCATTCTGTAAAGATTATAGAGTTGAAAACCATTGTTGGAATTATACATTGCCCTATAATGTCACTGTATGATGGAATAGACTCAGTAGCAATGGGATAAACATACACACACCTTCCACCGTGATTATTCAAATTATATACTGTGCACAAAAGAGACAGAAAATGGACTGTGTAAAGAAGAACACAGGATTAAAGAAGACTCACTAGTAACCTCCCATATGCAGATCACTCCATCTTGCTTGCTGAAAGTGAAGAGCACTTGAAGCACTGACTAATGAAGGTCAAAGACGACTGCCTTCTATATGAATTGCACTTCCACACAAAGAAAATAAACATCCTCACAACTGGAGCAATGAGCAACATCGTCACAAATGAGGAAAATATCGAGGTTGTCAAGGATTTCATTTTACTTGAATCTACAGTCAATGCGTCTTGAAGCAGCAGTCAAGAAATTAAATGACAGATCACATTGATCAGGCAAATCTGCTGCAAAAGACCTCCTTTAATAGTAAAAAGCAAAGATGGCACTTTGAGGACTAAGGTTGCTTCACTTAAGTGAAAGCATTTTTAATAGCTTCATATGCATATGAAATTTGCATAACGAATAAGACCTTTACATTGAAAGGCATTGGATGCCTTTGAATTGTGGTGTTGGCAAGAGTATTGGGTATATCATAAACTGCCAGAAAAATGAAAAAAATGAGTCGAAAGTCTTGTCTTCTGTAGAGCAGCTGCTGGTTTTGAATTTCACACCTGGCTTGTGTAACCACTATGCCACCAGGGCTCCTAACTAAACTCACTGCCTTCTAGTGAGTGTTGACTTTTAATGATCCTATAAGATAAAACTGTCCCTTCTGGCGGAGGGGCTAGTGGGTTCCGAGTGCCCATCTTGTGGTCAGCCCAAGGGAAGCCATGATGCCACTAGAGCTCATCATGGCTCATCATGGCTCCTACGGGAGAGAAGAAAACTGTCCCCACAGGGTTTGTAAGATTATCATCTTTTCAGAAGCACACTGCCACCTCTTTCCCCTGCGGGATGAAGAGTGGGCTCTAACCATGGACCGTTCAGTCAGCAGCTGAGCACGTAATCATTATTCAACCCAGGCTACTCTCCTTAGTTATCAGTGAAGGGGAGCCAAGCCAAAATGAGTGACACTTGACCTTTTATGATGATGATGATGATTTTTTTCTAATGGTGAAATGTGGAGACATGGGATCTTTCTCCATCACAAGTTGGAATATGAAATTGTGCAGTCATGTGGAAAGCATTTTGGTGGTCTCTCAAAAGATCCAGCATAGAATTATCATAAGACTCAGTGATTTCACTCTTTCATGTATAGCCCAAATGATTGAAAGCAGGAATCTAAGCAAAACATATGCAAAAAATATGCACAACCATGTTCATTGAAGCACAATTCATCAATTGATGAATGAATAAATAAAACTTGATGTGAGGGGGAGGCCCTCCCCCCCAAAAAAGACTGGATTTTTTTCAAAGCTATGTTTTTAAATTTGTTTATGAACAAACTTTATCACCTTCAAAGTACTCTCCATTACACTTAATATATTTGTCAAAACTGTGATTCCATTCTTGGAAACATTTCTGAAACTCATCTGTTTGGATGGCTGACAGTACCTCCCTCATTGTTATCGTCACCTCTTCTATGTTGTCAAATCGCTGTCCTTTCATGTCCCTCTGCATTCCTGGAAACAAAAAGTTGCCAAAAGCAAGGTCAGGTGAGTAAGGTGCATGGGGCAAAAGACATATACTGTTTTTGCCAAAAACTGGCATACGGAGAGGACTGAGTGACCAGATTGATTGTCCTGGTGTCAAAACCAGTCCCTCCTCTACCACAAATCAAGTCTTTTAAAAATCATTTTATTGAGGGCTCATATAACTCTTACCATAATCCATACATGCATCCATTGTGTCACACACATTTGTACATTTGTTGCCATCATCATTCTCAAATCATTTGCTTGAGCCCTTGGTATCAGCTCTTCATTTTTTTTTTCAAGCCGTTTTTGCCTCAGACTGTTAGGGCATCTTTTCATACCTCTAAATAGAAAGCTTAATTAACAGTCTGACCTGATGGAATGAACTCCAAGCGAGTCAACATTCTCATCCGTTCAGGAAGTTGACAGACATATAGAATGAGGTTTGTCATCAATTGACATTTCACCTTTTTTGAAAGGAGAGAACCACTCATACACTTGAATTTTTCACATAGTGTTGTCCTCATAAGCTGTGTTCAATATCAAAACACTTTCTGCAGCATGTTTCCCAAGCAGGAAACAAAATTTCACAGCCGCATGTAGTTCTCTTAAATTGGCCATCACATAAAACGAGGTTCAAGCAACCCTGCTTGGATGAAAAATTCACTGTAACCAGAGAGAACATTCGCAGGGAACACCACTGGGTGTACTAACTCAGAATGAGTTGATAGATGCTCTCCTAATGGGGAAAATGCATACTACAAAAGCTCCGCCCAGTGGAGCCTTTTTTCCATTTGGGGAGGGGATAGCCCCTCATATGTGTTCAATGTAATACTACTCAGAAATGTAAAATCAAGTTTCCAAAAAGGTTCTGGGAGATAAGCTTTTCCTTGCTGCTTTAAGTTTCTGATGACTCCTGGAATTCTTTGGCATCCCTTGCCTGTGGCTGCATCACTCACTCCAACCTCTGCCTCTGCCTTCATTCTGCTTTCATTTCTTCGTGTCGCAGTGCTCAGTCTTATGAGGATCCTTGAGAGGGTATTTAGGTCTCCAACAGACAATCCAAGGTGTTCTCTCATCTCAAGATCTTTAACTTAGTCACACCTGCATAGATACCTCCCCACTGATCACCAAGTAAGCTCACATTGACAGCTTCCACATGCTATATTCTTCTAGCCACCATAGACGATGTGATTGGTAACATAGAGAAGGGAAAACTAGGAAAATGGCAGAATCAGGAAGCACAGTCAAGTCTCATAGATAAAGTTGGGTAGTGTCAGCAATTGAAGCAGAAAATATCAGAAAAGGGGCTGATTTGGAAATGACGATTGCAAGTCCTCATTTGGACCTCAGGAGTTTACGATCTTTCTGGCCATTCAGAAAAGCAATGTAAAGTTAATTATGGTCGCTAAAGTTAGGTTAAAATGTATTATCTTATCATTCAATCTCCCTTTTCACTTATTTTTAAGTTGTTCCCATTTTGAACAAAAACAACAACAACAAAAAACAGTGTAAGGGAAATCCAGGTGGATTAAGTATCGGTGACTCTCACCAGAGGTGAGGGATGTGAACAGCCTTGTTATCATGCAGAGGGCGTCCAAAAGTAGATTAATTTGGATGCACTTAGGTGAAATGAACACTTTATCATTTGATTTCCTTTTTGATCCATTTTAAAGTTGATCTACTTTCTAATATTTTCTGCTTTCTTTTCGATTGAGGTTTTTCTTTGTTTTACTTTGTTATTTTTGTTAGCTTTTGTAGGGGGGAGGTTCTATGTTTTTCTGTATATGAAATTCAGGATAGTTAAATCTGTAGAAAAGGTTTTAAAAAAAACAAACAAACATGTAGTTCTGAAGTTAAAGAAAAGGGTCTGGTCAGGAGACATCTATTTTTTAGTCATTAAGTTTGAGCTGTTGACTCAAGGTGAAGAGTTCAAACCACCAGCTGCTCCACACGATAAAGACAATGAATGCTCTTTGCTTCCATAAAGATTTACAGTTTGGGAAACCCTATGGAGCAGTTCTGCACTCTTGGGTCACTATGAGCCAGAATTGACTTGATGGCAGCTCTTATTCAACAAGTGAAAAATTTAAGTCGGCCCAGAGGTGCCTCAGAAGAAAGGGTTGGTGGTCTTTTTTGGATAAAAATCAGCCTTGGAAAACCCTATGGTGCCCAGTTCTACTCTGACACAAAGGAAATGGTTGTGAGTCAAAGTCCACTTGACAGACATTGGCGTTACGTAGAAAGAAGCCTGGGAACTAGTGAGATGACCCAAAGTGCATTGCTGTATCATAAGGTAAGCAGGATATCAGGACATCATGTCAGGGAACCCCAACATAGAGGAGGATAAAAAGAGATTTTAAAGTAGGCAAACAGAAGAAAAAGCCATATTGGATATGAGATGAGTTGTGTACATAGTGACTGATCAAAGCCAATTGGAAAGAAATCATCAAAACGTACATACTCAAGTTATGTAAGCCTCCTAGTAGTAGGACTTGACACCCCCTGACTGCAGGTCTTTGGGAAAGTTCTATGTTTGCATTACATCCTGGAACCCTCAGAACCTTCCTGTGAGGTAGGTGCTAGGACTCGACTTACTAATAGCCATGAACTGGAACTCTTATTCACATGCAGGTCTGCCTGGCTGCAGCATGTACACTCATGTACAGTCTACCTTTTCAAGAGTAGTTGAGAGTGAATAAAGGGGGAAGGAAGGAAAGTGTTCCATATGTAACAAGTATTCACAGTTCCCCAGAGATTGCCCAAGAAAGGAAAACCAGAGGGAGGATGGTTGATAGACAATCACCTTTTAAATAGGGTGTGTTAATCTGGGTACTTTAGAGAAACAAATCCACAGAAACTCACATATAAGAGAGTTTTATATAAAGGTTAAGTGCACATCAAGAAAACATCCCAACCCAGTGCTGCCCAAGCCCACAAGTCCAGCATTAGGCCATATGTCAGACATCAATCCACAAAGTCCTCCTCCATCTCACAAAACACACACTATGATGCCTACTGCAGAAGAAAACCAAATCAGTGAATGTGTAATCATCTCAGTGCTGGCAGCGATCTCCACACGGCTGCTCCAGCACCCAAGGCTGCATCAGGATAGGTAGGTCCATTAGGATAGGCTTCTCCTCAGGGACGCTCTTGCAGGAAGTAAGTCTTGCCAGCTGGAGCAGGGAACTGGCTAAGGCAGCTGCACCCTGATCCAACCATGAGAAAGCAAGAGACCCAAGAAATAGAAAGGTGAGGCTCACTGAGCTATCCCTCCACCCTTCAATTAACCCCAGATGTGTTATTCGGCCAGGTTGACCCAATAAACTACCTTCTATGGGATCCTTGATCACTCTTGGAGAGAAGGAACCTAAAAGGAAAGGTTAGTGTAAAACAAGGGAGCCATTGGTTGACTTCCCCAAGGTCATTCAACAGGAAGAGGGCTGTCAAAGTCATAAATGGTTACATTGACTCAAGATTCCTCTGAAAATTGTGGACAATAACCCATCACTTATAAATGCATAGTGCAGATTCAATAAAATAGAGTCATGGAACACTTTCAAATTTAATTATCATCACAATTATGTGTTTGATAGCCTTGAAAATGTGTCTAGAAGCAATGGCTGGTAAAGGATCACAAGAAAATAGAAAAGATTTGTTCAGATGAGTCTGTAAATTTTCTAAATGGAATTTGGCAAGAGTTAAATAGGAAGCTGCCCTGGTTGTTAGGCGCCATCAATAGGTTCTGATACGTCTGTAACAGAATGAAACACTGCCCAGTCTTGCACAATCCTCACATTCATTGTTTCGCTTGTGTCCATTGTTGCATCCATTGTGTAAATCTATCTCACTGAAGGCCTTCCTCTTTTTCACTGACCCTGTATTTACCACATATGTTATACATCTACATATACACTTACCTTTTATGCTTATGTGCATATATATTTATACATATATATTTACACACATGTTGTTAAGTGCCATCAAGTCAATTCCAATTTATAGTGATACAACATACATCTTCCTTCTCCAAGTCTGCACCTATCGCCTGAGAAAACTCGTGGTTGATTTGCAGATAATTCTGCCCAGTACCTGGTAGCACTACAAAGTGTACAACAGCAACACGACAGTCCTTGTCTGCCACTTCCCTGCAGGCCAGTAGAGAAGGGAAATTTCCCCAATGAACAGAACTTTGAGCAGTCAGCTGTGAGACTGCATATTGATTCATGGAATGAGGCCAATGGTTTGGCTGGATGGACAGGGACTTGGAAGAAGCATGATTGATAAATTGGTGACCAAACAATTTGGAGTATACATATAGACTTATCTGGATGGGCCAAAAAAGTGAAGATTTGTATGTTTCATATGAATGCACATCAAAGGGTTACTTATGCAGAGGAGAATTTAACCAATCAAGCAGAGAAGATCACACATTCTGTGGAAACTAGTCGTCTTCTTTTCCAAGTCACTCCTCTTATTGCTCTAGAGGCTCATGAAAAAATTGCCACAGTGGCCAGGATAAAAGTTATTTGTGGGTTCAGCAATCAGAAGTTATACTTACCCAGAACCACTTTGCTAATGCCACATCTGAGTGCCCAATCTTCCAACAGCAGAAACCAACATTGATTCTGAAATATAAATTTCATTCCTCATATATCACCCACCATCATGGTGGCAGGTCAATTACCAAGGGCCACTTTCATCATTAAAGGGCGGCATTTTGCTCTTACTAGACACTAAATCTGGATATGGATTTCCCTTCCCTTCATACAGTGCTTCTGCCAAGACTACCATCCCTATACTTACACAATGTGTTACCCATCAACTTGGTATGCCCAACAACATCACATCAAATCAAGTGACTCACTTCACAGGGAATGAAGTGCAAAAAATGGGGCTATGCTCATGTAATCCATTGGTCTTAGAATGTTTTCCATAACCTGTAAGCAGATGACTTGTTAGAATGATGAAGTGGCCTTCCAGAGACACAGTTGTGGTGCCAGCTATGTGGCAATACCTTTCATGGTTGAGGCAATGATTTCCAAGAAGCTGTGTCTACTCTTAAGCATCATCTACTATATGGTGCTCTTTCTCCACTAGCAAGACTCACAGACCAGGAACTAAGAAGAGGAAATGGGACTGGCGCCATGTGCTATGAATTCTAGTGATCCACTAGCAGCATATTTTTGCTTCTTGTATCTATAACCTTATCAAAATATTGAATGATGTAGGAAGCATCAAGAGAAGATATAAAGAAACTAGCGTCATTTTTCTGGAAAGAACTAGTTGACACTCCTCCATTTTAGGAGGCAGTATATAAGCAATAACCTGAAGGAAAAAGTTCCAGCTGTAATGAAAGCATTAGCCAAAAACAAGGCTCCAGGAATTGATGAAATACCAATCAAATTGTTTCAACAAACTGACAAAACACTGGAAGCAATTCTGGTCTATGCCAATAAATTTGGAAGACAGATACTTGGTAAACTGATTGGCAGAGATCTTTATTGGATCTATTCTAAAGAAAGGTGTCCTAACAGAGTGCTGAGATGATGGAACAATATCATTGATAGCACATGCAAGCACATTTTTTTCTTAAGATTATCTAACAGTGGTTGTAGCTGTACATTGGGAGGGAGCTGACAGAGGTTCAGGCTGGATTCAGAAGTGGATATAGAACAAGGGATAGCATTGCTGATGTCAGATGGATCTAGGCTCAAAGCAGAGAATTCAAAACAGATTCTTTTTTATTTTTTTAAAACATTAGGGGCTCATACAACTCTTATCACAATCCATACTTATACATACATCAATTGTATAAAGCACATCTGTGCATTCTTTGCCCTAATCATTTTCTCTTTTTTTCTTTTCTTTTTTTACATTTTATTAGGGGCTCATACAACTATTATCACAATCTACACATATACATACATCAATTGTATAAAGCACATCCGTACATTCTTTGCCCTAATCACTCTCAAAGCATTTGCTCTCCACTTAAGCCCTCCGTATCAGGTCCTCTTTTTTTTTTCCCCTCCCTCCCCACTCCCCCCTCCCTCATGAGCCCTTGATAATCCACAGATTGTTATTTTGTCATATCTTGCCCTATCTGGAGTCTCCCTTGCCCCCCTTCTCTGCCGTCCATCTCCCTGGGAGGAGGTCACATGTGGATCCTTGTAATCAGTTCCCCCTTTCCAACCCACTCTCCCAGCCTCGCCCCTCACACCCCTGGTCCTGAAGTTGTCGTCCACCCTGGGTTCCCTGTGCCTCCAGCTCCCATATGCACCAGTGTACAATCTCTGCCCTATCCAGTCCTGCAAGGTAGAATTCAGATCATGGTAGTTGGGGGGAGGAAGCATCCAGGATCTGGGGGAAAGCTGTGTTCTTCATCGGTACTACATCACACCCTGACTGACCCGTCTCCTCTCCTAAACCCCTCTATGAGGGGATCTCCAGTGGTCGACATTTGGGCCTCGGGTCTCCACACTGCATTTCCCCCTTCATTCATATTCTTTTTTTTTTTTTTTTGCATGATGCCTTATACCTGGTCCCTTTGGCACCTCGTGATCGCACCGGCTGGTGTGCTTCTTCCATGTGGACTTTATTGCTTCTGAGCTAGATGGCCGCTTGTTTACCTTCAAGCCTTTAAGACCCCAGACACTATCTCTTTCGATAGCTGGGCACCATCAGCTTTCTTCGCCACATTTGCTTATGCACCCGACAAAACAGATTCTTACTAGTTTTTTATTTATTTGTTTTTACTGACTATGCCAAGACATTCAACTGTGTTGATCATAACATACTATAGATGGCCTTGAAAAGAATGGGGACTTCTGAATACTTCCTTGTGCTTGAGGGGAACATGTAGATGAATCAAGAGGCAGTTGTGTAACTAGAAGAAGGGGATACTGCATGGTTCAAAATTATAAAACTGTACATCAGGGTTGTATCCTCTCACCATACTGATGGTGAACAAATAATCAGGGAAGCAGATTATATGAAGAAAAATATGCCACTAGAGTTGGAGGAAAGCTTATACACAACCTGCAATAAGCAGATGACACAACCTTGCTTGTTAAAAGTGAGGAGGGCTTGAAGCACTTGCTGATGAAGATCAAGGATTGCAGCCTTCAGTTTGGATTTCAACTAATTGTAAAGAAGATCAAAAAACTTCACAACTAGACCAATAGATAACATCTTGATAAATGGAGAAAATATTGAAGTAGTCAGAGAATTTGTCTTGCTTGGATCCACAATGAATACTCATGGAAGCAGCAGTCATGACATCAAATGAAACATCACATTGGGCAAATCTGCTGCACAAGACCTCTTTAGGGTGTTGAAGAGAAGTAACTTTGAGGACTAAGGGGCACCTGATCCAAGACTTGGTATTTTCAACTGCCTCCGATACATATGAAAGTTGAACATTTAATAAGGAAAACTGAGGAGAAATCTTGCTGGCCAAGAATGAGAGAGTGGCCACAAGCAAATCTGCCTTGGAAGAAATATGGACAGAGTGATCCTTTGAGGCAAGAGTGGCAAGACTTCATCTTAAATGTTGTGACATGTTGTCAAGAGAGACCAATCCCTGGAGAAGGACATCATGCTTGCTTAAGTTGGATTAAGCCTCAAGCAGAGAATACAAAACAGATTCGTACTAGTTTGGTTTTTTTTAATCAACTATGCCTAGGCATTCAACTGTGTGGATCACAACACACTACAGATAGCCTTGAGAAGAACAGGAATTTCTCAATACTTCATTGGGCTTGTGCGGAACATATAGATGTATCAAGGCAAAAAAGCAAGACTCTGAACAAGATAGATTGATACAGTGTCTGCAACAATGGGCTCAAGCATAGGAACAATTGTGAGGATGGCTCAGGACGGAGTAATGGGTCATTCTGTCGTGCATAGGGTCACTTTGGGTTAGAATTGATTCTACGGCACCTAACAACACATGTATTGTGATTAAAGTCAATAGTAATCAACAGCAACACAATTTCTTTTTTAAATCATTTTATTGGGGACTCATACAGCTCTTATCACAGTCCATCCATCCATTGTGTTGAGCACATTTGTATATTTGTTGCTATGATCATTGTCAAAACATTTTCTTTCTACTTGAGCCCTTGGGATCACCATCTCATTTTTCCCTCCCTCCCTCATGAACCCTTGATAATTTATAAATTATTATTTTTCTATGTTTTATATTGACCGATGTCTCCCTTCACCCACTTTTCTGACAGCAACACAATTCTGACATGGTTACGTATGGCTCAGATACTTCACAAATGAAGGTTTGGATTGACCAACCAGAAAAGAACCTGGGCTAACCAAGGGGCTTGCAAAGGATAAAGTGTATAAAGAGTGTTTGATTAGGCAGCACATATACTAAAACTGGAACAATACAGAGAAGATTAGCATGGCCCTTGCCCAAGGATGACATTAAGCTTTCCATGTGTTTGGAAAAAAGATATCAATAATAGTTACACAATACAAAGAGTGAATTTGCATTAAATTATACATGTAGAAATTGTTGAATGTTTCGTTGTATATATTTTGCCATCATTTAAAAAATTAGTTACACTAATACCAATGAGTATAAAGAAGAAGAAAATGTTCTAAAATTGATTATGCAACTCTTCTTGATTGTATGATGTGGGAAAAGTGCCAATAAAGTTATTTTAAGACTATGTAAAATAAGTGAAAGAAGGTAATTCTCAATATTAGCTATGAATATGTGGTCAGTTACAGAAATGAAGAATAATTGTTGTGAGTATTGCCTTTTTGTATAATTTTATCACATAGTTTTGTTTTGTTCATTTATAAAATATAAATGGAGTAGCACATTTTTGCTTGTATGTGTGCCAGTTGTACCATGTTAGATAAAAGTATACTTCTATTATCTTTATTTGGAGATTATATATGGTTTAAAGAGACGTGTACTAGTGACAAATTGATATAGGGAAGGGGGGCTGTGATAGTTTGGTTTTGTGTAAACTTGGCAGGGCTAAGATTGTCAGTGGTTTGGCAATTGAGGCCTAGTAATCCCCTGTGAGGTGACATAATACAATGTAATCAACTCCACAATGGAATGTGGTGTTAGGAAGCAAGCATTTATAAGAAGATCCAGGTGGAGAGAAACGTCATTATGTAAGTCACAAGCTTGATGTAAATGAAAGGTAGTTTTCTCTGGCGTATGACCTTATTTTTTCCCCAGGTGTCAAAGCTGGTTTGGTGGCCAACTTATTTTTTTAATCATTTTATTGGGGGCTTGTACAATTCTCATCACAATCCATCCATCCATCCATCCATCCATCCATCCATCCATCGTGTCAAGCACATCTCTACATTTGTTGCTATCCTCATTGTCAAAACATTTTCTTTCTACTTGTGCTCCACTGTGGTAAGCCAAAAGCCTACAGCTCCTAATATCCTAGTGGATTTGTACCTACTTATCTTTTTGATGCTCATCCTGATACCTGGCAGTGTGGAATTTCCCTCTTAGTTACTCTCCTGTGCTGATTTCTGGTATGTGTTAGTCACTATCTTCTCAGAATGCCCCATTATCTCATTTCTATATAAGCAGATGTTGTTTGAACACTCATTTGTTTTTGTAGGATCTTGATGCTGCGACTGGTTCATGGACCTCTGAGTCTTTGGACTTGAGTCAATGTTCTGCCATATTATCTGCTTATTCCCAGAGTCATCACTGACGTTTCCTCTGACTTCCCATATAGACTGCCTGCCTTGGACTCACCCTTCTCTGTACTCTTCAGTCTGTGGTATTCCTGTTGACGTTGAGTACATTAGCCTCTAGAGGTATGTGAGTCAGGACAATCCTCATCTGACCCACAGAGTTGAAACCTGCCTGAACTCAGATAGAACTTGAACGCTTCTACAACTATGTGGGCCATTTTATTGATATGAATATCTTACTATCTATCCACCAATATAGAAAGATGGAGAGGGAGAATTGAGTTGTTGTAGTTTACCATGGACTTTAATCATAACTCATGACAGTAAAAAAGATGTCCTAAGGAATATCCCGGATGTCAGACATATTCTTCTTTATTTCTATTGTGTAATAGCAATCCAATTTGTGTGTGTGCGTGTGCATGTTTAGATATGCACACATACACTGTTTTGCTCCTCTGGAAAACTCAGCCTAAGCTACCACCCAACCATCTATGGAGGCTTTCATGTTACTATGATACTGAACACATTTCAGAGGAGCTTCCAGTCAATGAAGTCTATAGTGTGTACTTCTGAGAATCAGCCCATGAAAACCTTATGAATCACATTATCTAATTTTCAACAGAGGATGGTCCAGAACTCTATCATATCTTGTTCTATTGGACATGGAGCTGTCATGACTCAGGGACTAAATGAATGGCAGCTGACAACAACAAAAATAACATCTCTAAAATGAAATGACAAATCCTCCCATTGTTAAAAGATTGTAACATTAACAGTGAAATGGTCATGATGTCTGCATTGTTCCTGGGTACATAGTGACTATTGTTGTTAGGTGCTATTTAGTTGGTTCCAATGCATAGAAACATTACATATTTAAAATCCAAAGCCCACTGCTATCAAGTTGATGCTGACTCACAGCACCCCTGTAGGACAGTATAAAACTGTCCCTGTGATTTCTGAAACTAACTCTCTATAGGAGTAAAAAGCTACTTCTTTCTCCTGTGGAGCAGCTAGTGGCTTCAAGCTGCTGAACTTTCATATAACAGAGTAAAGAATGATCTCTTCATGCATGAACCTCACAATGGTAGGTATGTTTGAGCCCATTGCACTTATCTTTGCAGCCACTGTGTCGATCTATATCCTTGAGTGTACATAAGACTTACTGCCATAGCAACTCATAGGTATCCCATATAGGGTTTTTAAAACTATACATCCTTATAAGAGCAGACAGCTTCACCTTTTCCCAGTACAGTGTATGCTGGGTTTGAGCTACTGACCTTGTGACTAGCAACCCGACTCCTTATCCTCAGCATCCACAAAGACTCCTTTGGGAATGATAGTAGGGCTCAATAAAAGTGGCAATTTTGTGCATCTGCTGTTATATCTACTATTGCACTGTATTCCGAGTGACTTTTTTAGTGGATAATGCTATCCCATAACCTGATGTGATAAACAAGAATCTAGAAATACAGGCTGGGGAAGAAGGCGTGAGCTTGAATGTAACTGCATACTGAGCTCAGTTTCAGAACCAGACAGCTATCAATGATCAATGATTTCCAAGTTCAGTGCACTTTTCACTTTACAAGCCTCTATCTTACCATTATGCATCAACGGTGGCCATTCTTCAGGGGTTGTAGAAGTTGAATATGTTGTCATGTATAAAAAGATCCCTTTGCTAACCAAATGATGTTTGTGTGAAATCTGTTCATTAGTAGCAGACCTTCTGGAGAAATGATATCTCTTATTCCCCAAGAAGCCTGCAGCCCACGCTGGGTTAGCAGAGTGATCGTTCTGAATTTCCTACTCTCTCTCTCTCTCTCTTTCTTTTTTATATGCCCATTTCAAACTATTCCGTGTCCTGGGACTTTAATGTACACTCTACATAAAGCAGAAGTGTGTGGAGCGTCTTCTCCCCCTCTTCTCTCTCCAAAGTTCCTCACAAGGATGAATCCTATAATATCTATGGAGCAAATCAAGTTCTATACAAGGTAGACATTCTGGGAAGTCCGGATTTCTAAGAGTAAATAATAATTGGCCTGGAGAGTTGAGGTTTCACCATATTTCAGTATGGCAGAAAATTAGCCCAAGAAACCAGGGGAAAATATGAATGAGCAGCACATAAGCTCAAAGAAACACTGGACTGAGAATTCAGAGATGAGAATGTTAGTAAAGGTGCCCTGATGAAGAAAAACTCACCTGCTCATGGAAAGCTTGGTGAGTCTCACCCATGAGCTACTCCGTGGAAGAAAGATACAATGTTCTGCTTCCTTAAAAACCCTTGGAAACAGCCGTGGAAACCCGTTGGGGCGGTTCTCTCTGTTCCGTAGGGGTTCACACTGGCAGCGACTGGACATCAGTGAGTTGGGTTTGAGTATGGGTTCTTTGTGGGTTTGAGGATTTCCTGAAACAGATCTGGCTGTCATTTTTCTCATCCATAACAGGAGGTTGGGATAGACAGTGCCTGCTTTTCTTCCGAGTCTAATTTATTAGGATCACTAATTAGAAAGGAACGGAGTGACAACACCCAGGCATGAGGGGAAGTCTAAGGGGAGTAGTGAAGAGAAAACAGACAATCAAACAATGAGGCAAATTGGGATGGAGTTGGAACTAAGTCAAAGAAAGAGTGACTGACTGGACTTGGAAGACTACCTTTTGTGGTGTCACATCCTGGGGGGTTAGGAATGAGGCAGCTGAGAAGATTGGCTCACAGGTTTGAAGAGTCTCCATGAGAAATCGTGTTAATGAAATTTGCAAGCAGTTTGCCCCTTCTTCCTGCCTTCTGCTGTCTGGTGGATTAGCTTCCAGACTAGAGTGCTTCTGATCTCATTTTATTTCCTTTCCAGAGAGAGACAAGGGCATCGAGACCATCTGTTTTCTGCTCCCCTCTGGATTATGCCCCTTCTAGGGACTGGCTGTGGGAGGAAGAGAGCTACATCCTCACCATTTCTCTGCTCTTGCAAAAACTCCTGCAAATATAGAGTCCCACATGTACTAGCCTCTTGTCCCCAGCCATCAGCACCGCCTCCACCCCTCCACCCAGCACACAGCTGGCAACATTGCTGTTTCCATGGTGATAATGAATGGCAACAGGCAGTAATCAGGAAGGGTCGCTGGAGTCATAAGTCATTACAGATTGCATTTAAAGGGACAGAGCCACCCTACAATGATAAATCACTGCTTTGTAGCTTTCCCCATCTCAGTCTCCCAGAAAAAGGTTAACTGGATATTTGTCTAGTATGTTTTAACTTTTTCCATTTCTTTCCATTTCAACGGTAAAATTAGTCTGGTCAGTTTCGCTAGCAAGCTCTCCTAAGCACAGTTAGTAACTGCCCACACACCAAGACTACCACACTTGGAAAGACAGCCAAGTGCACAGCAAGCTCTTCGTCAATCTGTGGAAGTACCTGAGTTTTTAATAGGAAGGAGTAATCTGTTTATTTAAAGACTTTGGAAATTTGAGTGTCTCTTTAAAAGTCAAATAGTCCTAAATATTTGACATTCACAGAACTTATCACTGCATTGCAATATAAGAAAGATAGAGCCTTCCTGTGCATTTGTGCTCAGACTAGTAGGCTTCAGTTTGATCATATTAAAAATGGTGAACTTAGGAAAGTCCTTCCAACTTTTTGAGCATCAATGTCTTCCTCTTTACATTAGAAATGATAATACTTAACTTGGAGGTTTGTTCTGAGAATGAAGTTTGAAAACAGCACACAAATCATAGTGTTTCATTAAAGGTAAACTGCTTTTAAACACATCTTAGATTATCAGGTTTAGAAGGCATAGCAAGAGTCATTTACTGTGAAGTAAAGTAACCAAAGCAAAAAAAAAAAAATCTTACACTAGATAACTGGTATCATAACTTTCAGCTTCAAAGCAACAAACCAGCCACCGTTGTAAGACAAACTCACATAATATGCTAGACAGGTTTCAGCAGAGCTTCCAGACTGAAATAGACTGGGAAGAAATATTTCATGATCTACTTCTTTTAAAACTGGCTTGTGAAAACATTAAGAATAACACTGCGACATTGTTTGATAAAATGTTCAAATATGAGATCCTCAGGTAGAGTTGCTTCTTTGAAATAGAGTTGATCATAATGATGCGAATAGAGGGAAATCTTCATGACCTGTTTTTGTTGATGTGACACAAGTCAAAAAGAAAAGAAACAGCTGTAAACATCCACTAATAACCTAAATGTGTAATGTATGTAGTGTGCATTTAGGAAAACTGAAAGTTATCAAAAAAGAAAAAAAACCAACAATAGGTGGAGATTGATATCCTAGGTATTAGTGGGCTGAAATGGGCTGGTATTGATTATTTTGGTCGACAATGTCAGGAATGAAAATGGAGAAGAGCTGTGTCAGATTAATTGCCCAAAAGAACATTTCAGTGTGTGCACTGAAGTAATGATCCCCACCCCCCCACTGCCAATGGGTGGATTCTGACTCACCAGCAGCAGAGGACGGAGAGGCATGTTCCCTGTGGTCTTAGAGACGGCATAGTTTACAGAGCACAAGGCCACACCTCTCATGGGACAGCTTTCAGTTTGAAGTGTCAGTTAGCCACCTATTGCTTAACCCACTAGGCCACCAAGATGCCTTGAATGCTGAGAGTGATGAGAAAAGCTACATAGACCACAAAGAAAGAGCAGTTAATAGGACTACTCTTCAAATTTCCACACTAACCACTAACAAGAAAGATTACGAAATTAAAGATTTTTTACAAATGTCTGCAGTCTGAAATTGATCAAACATCCAGTCAAGGTACATGTATAATTGTTTGTGTTTGGAGTGTGAAAATTGGAAACAATGGAGAATCGGTGTTTGGGCACTATGGTTTGTGTGACAGAAATGAAGTTGGAGAAAGCATGATTAAATTTTGCAAGGCCAATAAGCTATTAATTAGGGATACCTCTCATCAACAACATAAAATAAACAGTGACTACGTTTTTCATAAATGGGAATACACAGGAATCTAACTGACAGCATCTGTGAAAAGAGATGATGGAGAAATTAAATATCATTACTTAGAACAAGGCCAGAGGCCAACAGCAGACCAGATTGTCATTTTCTCATATAAAAGTTCAAGTTGAAGCTGATGAAAATTAAAACAAGTCCATGAGAGCTAAAAATAAGACTGACAATATCCCACCTGAATTAAGGGACCATCCAAAGAACAAATTTGATGCAATGAATAGTAATGACCCAATTGCAGGCTACTTGTCGAATGACATTAGAGCCACCAGATACGAAGAAAGAAAAGGGTCATTAAAAAGACAGAAAAGAAAGAAAGAAAGTAGGATGTCAGAAGAGACTAAAGTTTCCTATAGAATTTAGAGCAGGCAACATGAATGAAGAAATGATGAGGCAAAAGAACTGGAAAATTTCAAAGGGTCATGTCTGACTAAGACAAACAAAATATGCAAAGACTTCGAGTTAGAAAGTCAAATGCTCGACATTTCTCACGTTGAAAGCTAGAGAACAAGGCTGGCCTCAGTTGCAATACTGAGGGCTTCTATGGAAAACACAGTGAATGATATAGAAAGCATCAAAAGAAGATGGAAGAAGTGCAATCATTTTAGCAAAAGAAAAAATTGAGAAATGTTCAGTCATTTCAGGAGGTAGCGTATGATCACAAATGGGTAATGTTGAAGGAATAAGTCCAAGCTGCACGGAAGGTATTGATGAAAAACAACACTCCAGGAATTGATGAAATATCAATTGACATATTTCAACAAACAGATGCAATACTGAAAGAACACATACAGCTATACTAAGGGATTTGGAATATAGCTTCCTGGCTAATTGGCTGGAAGAGATCCATATCTGTGTGTATTCCAAATAAATATGATCCAACAGAATACAGAAACTATCAACCATTAATATGACACACAAATAAAATTTTGCTGGCAATAATTTTTAAATGGCAGCAGCTTTGCGTTGGCAGGATATTTTCAGAAATTTGAGCTGAATTTATGAAAGGTCATGGAGCTATAGATACCACTGCCGACATCAGATAAACCTTGAGTGAAAGCAGAGACTACCAGAAAGATGCTTACCTGTGTTTTATAGGTTATGCATATGCATTTTACTATGGGATCAAAACAGATTAGGTATCATAACAAATTATGGAAAAGATTACCAAGCGCTGGACTTCCCGAACACTTAATTGTGCTCATGTGGAAGTTTCACATCAACCAAAAGGAAGGTGTTCAATCAGAATAAGGGACTATTGCATGTCCTAAATTCAAGAAAGGTATATGCCAGGGTTGTTTCCTTTGAATAGACATGTTTGATCTGTATCATGAGCAAAGACTCCAAGAAGCTGGACTACATGAAGAACACCATGGCATCAGGCTAGAAGTAAGAGTCATCAACAGCCTGCAATACACAAACGAAAGCGCCTTGCTTACGGAGAGTGAAAGGAAGAGCTAAGACAGTAGCCTTCAGCACAGCTCACAGAAAGAATTCAAAACTCCTCACACCTGGACTGATAAGCAACCTCATGATAAATGGAGAAAGTATTTCAGTTGTTAAAGGTTTCATTTTACTTAGCTCCACAATTAACACCATGGAAACAGCAGTCGAGAAACCAGATGACGTATTGCATGGAGACATCTGCTGCAAAATATCTCTTTCAAGTGTTTAAAAGTCAAGATGTTACCTTGAAAACTAACGTGTACCTGACCAGGACATGGTATTTCCAGTCAAGACTTAACAATAAGGGATGCATTTGAATTATGGTGTTGGTAAAAACCAAGGTGGACTTCCCAAAGAATGGGCAAATCTGTCTTCGAAGAAGTATAGCCGGGGCACCTTTGAAACAAAAATGGCCCCACTTCCTTCATATGCTTAGGTCATATCAGTAAGGACCTGTCTCTAGGGAAGGACATTGAGGAGATGGAATGACTATGGCTTCAACATGTCAACGATTGTGAGGAGGGCACAAGGTTGCAGTAGTATTTCTACCTGCTGGGTCCAGGATCAACACACATCAGAATTGGCTAGCGCACCTATCAACAACCACAACAACTCTAACTAAAACTACTTAGAATAGCTGAATATAACTATAGATACAGTGTGATAACTCTGGGTAAGACAAGTTTGAGTAGGATTATGTCGCTGTGTGATATGTTGACTCAACAGATTCTGAATTATTATATTTCTCATCTTAAAATGAGGCTACTGCCGCCTTACACAGAAGAAAGGCCGGGGGACTTCCAAATATTAGGCAATAAAATGCTTATGAATCATGATAGCCTAATCTAAAGCTTATAATGGGGACAGTCCAGGACCCAGGGGGGTGTCCTTCATCATGTAAGGGATCACCCTGATTTGGGAGCCTGCTCAGGGGCAGCTATCAACAATACCTCCTGCTGGCTCAATCTAATACCTGGGTTATAGTGGCATCAAATGAAATAGCCCGCGTATAAGTGTTTCGCATCTAACATGCTCCGTGTGGCCCAAATGCAAACTACAGCCATTTAGACAGACTCCGGTGAAAAAAAGTAATCACATTCAACTTTTTTTCCCCTTCTTGCAAACCTTCTATTTCAAACTTCCAGTATGTCTCATTAAAGTCCAATCCTCCACGAGGATAAAAATAAATTCCTCATTTCACTCTGTAATTTACACTTGTGTCCTTACTGCTCCTCTTAGTCTCCGAAACGGAATGTTCCCGCATGGCCTTATTGACAACCTGAGCTAAAGTAAACATGTTCATATGGAACAGGCATTCATGTGATCTGGGGAGTAGGGAATTAATACCAGAAGGTTTTTTGAATAACAGGTATTCCTGATGGTAAAACATACAATTATTTCTAAGATCTCTTTGTGAACTGAGATTTAAACTAAATTGCATGCCATTAATATTTCTCTCTGACTGTTGGTCTCAGTTTTTTAATTAGGTAACAGCCAAGGCAGGGTGCAATTTAGATACACAATGCTCCATCTTCTATATTAAGAGATATTAATAATGATATTAGTGATTAATTATACATGTCACCTCACAGAGGCTCTAATGCAAGTACAAATCAGCCGCAGCAAACTGAGAAATTCAGTGCTGCTTTATTCTTATATCAGGGAGGTACATGGTGTGCCCCTCTTAGTAACATCATTATATGAATCTTATCATTAAATCTTTCCCTTAAATTATCACACTTCAGGGGCTCACGGCCGAAAACCAACTTTCTCCTGCCCAGCATCTGGAATTTTAGAGATTTTGTATTTCATCTGAAAGAAGTAGCACTAAATGTTTTACCATACAATTCCTTATATCATTACAGAAATTTAACTCACACTTCTCTCCTGCAGTTCTATAGGTTAAAGCTGATATGTGCATCTAAACCGCTAACATAATTGTTAGATTTATCATTACGATTTATCATGTTTGTTGTCGACCTGCCATTACTTAAATTAATTTCCTCTTATGTTTTGGTGTTTTTTGTTTATAATTGCAGATACAGACCTGGATTATTTATTTATTTATTTATTTGTCTGTCTATCTATCTATCTATTTTACTTATTGCAAATCTCTGCGTTCACCTCTGGTGAAGATGATTAATCTGTTTACAGTATGCGCTTCTCGGACATAAAAGAAAATGATGGAGTGCCTCAGAGGAAACTGCAATCCTCTTTTCCCCCTTACCTCACTTTGAGAGACTTGCTGGGTTACCTCACCTCCAGATAGACCCACTGGCTCTGGAAGACTGTGTTTTACCCAGTGGTGGAGGGAAGACCATTTTTCAGCATTCCGTGTTTACTTCTACCATGAGCAGTGAATAATGTCAAAGAAGTGTACATATCTTGTAGATGATCTCTTTTTAAGTCTTTCTTCTTGGCCCAAATTCCATCTTTCCACTTCCCAGGTTCCCATCTAGTGACCAGCAAGTCAGCAGATGTTATTAGGTGTTGGGTGTTTTTCTTTCTCCTGTTTTGTTTATAGCCTTTCTCTAGACCTTGGATTATTTATTAGGATTCCCTTGGCTACAAACCACAGTTTTTCAACCTTGGTTCTATGGACACTTTGGAATGAAAAAGTCTGTATTGCGGACAACGCTGAGCAGCATCCTTGACCAACAATGTATCTGGGCCTTGACAAATGTCCCTTGTAGTGCAGAATCCTTCTTGGATGAGGATGGGGGACGTTTGACTACCAAGACAAACTATAAAACCTGACTTAACAGGTTATTTGGAGCCATCAAATACTCATTAGCATATGCATTGTTTCAATGAGACTGTATATATTTGGGAAAGGGATTAAAATGGAGAAAGATTAGAGGAGACCAGTTATGAGGATTTGCAATAGCCTGGGACTGAGATAATAGGCACAGCACTAAAACAAGGCCAGTAGAAAAAGACCTAGAACAAAGAGGTGCGAATTTGAGAAATATTATAGCAATACAAGTGCTAGATAATTACATGTGGGGAGAGAGAGGTGACTGGAGATGACCTCAAGCTTTCTACTTAGCTGACAGGAATGATTATGGTGCTATATTCAAACTTGGATTTATAATCATCCTCCTTAACTACCATCTCAGAGACTGAAAATCGAGTCCCTAACAATGAGAATGGACTCCATGGCAGTAGATTCATTTTAGTAACTGGGTAACATTACATCTCATCCACTACCTAGTTTGTTCTTAAAGGGACAAATTTGTGGACTATTTGCTCTTGTAACTTGTGTTTATCCACTCTGTGGAATTCAGGAATAATAATACTAGCTGTCTTTGGGTTAATGGTGACTCATAATGAGCCCATGTGTGTCCACATAGATATGTGGTACACAGGGTTTTCAATGACTAGATTTTTGGAAGTAGATTTCCAACTTTCCTTCCAAAGAACTTCTGGGAATGTTCAAACTTCTACCCTCTCAGTTTGCACTGCTGAGAGGCTCAAAAAGAATCCTGATAATTGCCTTTTACTTAAAAGCTGAGTCATGTGCCAGTGCCTATCGTAAGCGTCTTTTCTACAATTCAGATAATTCTCTTTGAAAAGCAGATATCGTATCCCCATTTCACAGCTGAGAAAGGTGAGAAGTTGAAAAATTAGGAAACATCCAAAGTGACCCAATTGATAGGTGTCAAAGCCATGTTTTAAATTTCAATCTGTCTGACGTAGTTTGTTCCTTGTGTCATTCTGTCTCCTTAATGAAAAGTTTGCCTGTTCCATTTATACTTTCTCCCTTATCTGACTCCTCTCTTTGGAATAAAAAATCTGAGCAAAGTCAAAGAAGCATTTCCGGATCTCCTTGCTGTAAACTCGTGTCCTTCCCTAGTATTGCACCCACTCTTCCTCCCCATTCTCTTGATTTAAGAATGCCTGTCTTTTGCAAGAAGGGATACTTTCCTCTCTCTGAAGCACAACGCAGCAGCTTAGCAAGTGCCCACAGGCATTTGGGAAATTGGACTGTTCTTACAAGACCAGAATGTTTGGGCTGAATGTCAATGAATCTAAAACATGATCGATTAATGTACCTTGTGCCACCACATGTGAGTAAATGATCAGGAACAAAATTGCTCCAAGCAAAGCTGTAATATTTGATCAAAGCCAGAATGCTTTAAAAATGGCTTCAGTTGGCTTTCCCAACTCCAAGCCTGGTTGGTTTTCAGCTGCTCTGGCTGAATGCTTAACCACTTTATCTGCTTAGGAACCTTCCAGGGAAGAAGGAAATGAATAATCACTCCGAATTCTTGGCCATCTTTGCATTCTGTCCCAAACTATAACAAACATGATTCAGTCTGCATTGTGGATCATTCCCCACGATGAGGAGGGGTTGGGGACTAGACCATATCTACTCTCTGAATGACAGAAAACTGCTTCTCTGTGAAGATCTCTCTATATGAGGGGGTACCCCAAAACCCTCAAAATTTTTGTTTTCAAAGGCATGTATTTAGTTTTTTGGGGTTTTTTTTTATTTTAAAAAAACAACCTTATTCCCTTCCGGGTACTCTCCATTACACTTAATACATTTGTCAAACCTGCTATTACATTCTTGGAAACATTTTTCAAACTCACCTGTTTAGATGAGCACCTCCCTCGTTTTTTCTTCATCTAATCTAGGCCATCAAATCACTGTCCTTTTATGTCCCTCTTCCTTGGTGAAAACAAAAAGAATTTGCCTGGAGCGAGGTCAGGTGAGTAAGGTGTATGGGGCTATGCTGTTTTTATCCAAAAAGTTGCACACTGAGATGTCTGTTTGCCACAGATCTGGCCTTTTTTTGGTCACACAATGTTACACGATCTTTTCAGAGCCTCTAAATAGAAAGCTTAATTAACAGTCTGACCTGGTGGAATGAACTCCAAAATGCACTACAGGATGATACTTTCATCCATTCCAGAAGTTGACAGACATCCAGGATGAGGTTTGTCTTCAATCAAAATTTCACTTTTTTGGCAATGAGAAAACCACTCATACACTTGAGTTTTCCTCACAGCACTGTCCTTGTAGGCTGTGTTAACATCACAACAGTTTCTGTGGCACTTTTCCAAAGCAAGAAACAAACTCTCACAGCCACATGCTGTTCTCTTAAATCAGCCATCATAAAAAACAAGGTTTGGATGAAACTGCTTGGATGAAAAAATTCACTGCGGCAAGACAGAACATTCCCAGGTGACACCACTGGATGCACTAACTCAGAGCGAGCTGCTGATGCTCGCCTAGCGGGGGTGGGGTGGGGGAAATGTGTGCCAAGAAACTCTGCTCCAACCAGCACAGTTCTGGTTATCAGAGGGTACCCCCTCGTATGACGCTGACTCCATGGTGAGATACCAGCCATGGGGTAGGGGCTAACTCCTAGTATGCCAGGATCAAGTAATGCTTAAATGAAGGATAGTGATCATTACAGACACAGTGATAAAAGTGAGAAGATTAAAATGATGGTGGAAGATAAACATAGGGCAGAGGCTTCTCTTACAAGGGAATTATACTCAGCAAATTAGAAACCAAGTGTGACTTTCTCAGTACAAACCAGAGACTTCAGTTTAGTCAAATGCTTTAAGTAGGGCTTTCTGTTTCCTCTTCACTGAAAGTTGATACAAGATCAAGGCCTTGCGATTTAAGTCTAAAGAACACCCACCAATTTCACTGAAAAGGAAATGAGGTAGATAACCAAGGAAGCATTTCTTTTCAGTCCTTAGGATTAAGGTGACCATCGCCATGGCCAACCTCTTGCAGAGTTCCAAAGCAAGGCAAGCAGAAGGGACTAGCGATTTTGGTGTTTCCTACTTTAGAAGAAAGCCCTAAATGTTTTTAAATAGGTGAGTGGTTGAGAGGTGATTATTAGTCATGGAAAACATCTAAGTAAACATCACTTATCCAAGTAGAAGATAGACAGAGGTAAGCTTTCTTTCAAACAAGGACTCTCTAATAATTTTCAAGCACACATGCACACACACACAGATTTCACAAATCTGTGGTAGCTATATTTTAACTCCAGATTTTCTCCAAGGAGTGATAACAGCAGCCTAAATGTTATTTGTGAGGGTGCCGGCACAATGACAACTATTTTAGGCACCAAGAAGAAAACAAACCTGTTGCCCCCCCCCCCTGCCCCCTGTCCCTCCCCAAGTCCCTTCTAGTTCAGAGTGATGGACGCCTCATGGAACTGTATGCCACTGGGCTTTCAGTGGCTGTGACCTTCGGGACAGATCATCAGCACAGCTGAGTAAAATTGAACCACTGATTGCTGGTTGTGCCCTCAGCAATAATTAAAACTTAATTATGTAATCTGTGTGTGTGTGTGCGTGTGTGTGTGTGCATTTCCTCCCCAAGAGGATCAGTGTCTGTAAACCAAACGATCATCTTCAGGCCCCTTTCTTCTTCTCTCCTGTTTCATTTAAAGATGGGCTGATGCAGAATTAAATCGGCCCTGACGACCTAGAGGGAAGATTTGCTGCATAAGACAGAGAATGTGTATATTAACTGTAAGGTCTAGACCCCTATTGTGCAGGGGAGACAGGTAAAATCTGAGTTATGTGCTCCTGGCTTTGTGATCCTTCCACTTGTCCTATCTAGAACTTTAAGTGCGTAAATCAGATACTCATGAGTCAGTAGACCTGGATCCCCTATTTCTTGGTCAATTGTCTTTCAATATGTAATCGAAATCCTCTAAGACAAAATGTGCCCATTCTTGAGATAAGGGTAGTGGAATCTACTCCCGAGAACAGTCATTAGCATGAGTGGAGAAAATTCATGTGAAACTTTTGTGTCTGAGACTTTGATGTCATCCTCCTTCTACACATCTTAGTCCTGTAAAATAAGACATATTGTGCCTGAAACTAAAGAGAGCGGCCATGTGTTATCTTAATATTGTGTTAGACATCACATTGGATCTTACTCCTTAATACATACACCTGCCAGTATATACCACAGTGGGATGGTTATAAGATCACATTTTCCAAAAGTTGATATCCAAGGTTTTCCTCTGGACTTTGATAACTTAGATTTATTAAGAGGGATCTGGTGACTTCCTCATTTTAGAAAGTGCCATGAGCATTTTGAAAACCACGAAGCTTGGAAACACATAGGATTACTTCAGAAATTAAATTAGATGATGCGTAAGATATGTGACACATAGTAGGTGCTCACTAAATGTTTGTTTTAATTTACCACAAAATAAAAAAGGCCTGCGATTTACATGTTCCTATTGATGTAAAGTACACACAGAAAAACATAAATGTGTGCCTTACTAGGGAGCAGAAGACAGCACATCACCTGGACCAAGGGAGGGGATGTCTCCAGTCCTCTTGAAGGAGCCTCATGCCCATCACTTCACCATTCTTCCAATAGCAAACCCTACGCTGGGTGCTTCCATGATCAAGCCATATTGCTTGTTTTTGAACTTTAAAAAATGTAAGGATTTCTACAGCGTGTGCTCTTCCTATGTGTGGCATATTTGATCGGAAGTCTGTAGGTAATAGGAATGACTATAAGTGGACAAAATAACATGTGCAAAGTGCTTGCGTTGACACGGAGTAGGGGTTGGAAATGCTTGGTGTTATTTTTATTTAACCTTGAAATAACCTAAAAGTTAGAAATTCCCTCTCTTTCCACTTGTCAGAGCCACAAACTGAGCATGCAGAGGATGAGCATTTTGCTCTCTGTCACCTTACTCTCAAGGCAGAAAGTCAGCCCGCATTTCTGGAGGTCTTTAATCAATACCATTTCACTGGATCAGAGTAGCACTGGGGGAAGAGTATAGACATCATTCCAGGAGGTAGGAAAGGGCGTCGGTGTGTGGGCTGGGAGCCAATAAGTGTTGTGGGGATCCAATGAGACATTTCAGGGTGCACAAAGGGGGGAGGCTGTAACAGTTTTCACTGGAGACATAACTCTGACGAGGTGAAGGGTGAGGCAGAGACTGAATATGGGAGAGTCTTTGAACCAAAGATATCATTTTGTCAGCTCTCATTATAAACACTTAGCCATTTACAAAATGATTCTAAAAAGACACCTGGAGATTTACTGAGTCATAGTTTCCATTTTCAAGTGTCAGATTCCAGGCTGTCAAGCATTATTACCACTATTTATTTATTCTGAGATCCTAAGCAAGCAGCAGGCAAAAGAAACGTAATTATTTTATTGAAGAAGGACATAAGCAGGAGAAAGGACGCATTCACTTTTATGTCAGTCACTACAGGGGTCCCTTTGGTGTTCAGGAGCCCCAGGCTGTAGTCAACAGTCCAATTACCGAAAGACCTGTGACCTCGGGCCTGTCACACTGGTCTCCTCACCCCCACCGGCAAAATAAAAGAGGGGCATCTGGACCAGCCGAACGAGGTTTTCTCCACTCTGACATATCAGAGACCTGAGTCTGTTCCATTCTTGTAAGTGCGGGGGCAGCTTTGCCTGTGATCTGCTTTTATAAAGGCCACCACGTCACAGCCCTGGCTGAGCAAGGCACTGACCTTTTCAAAAAGACTCACGCCCCACATCCCGTGTTCACGTCTCTAAACCACTCAGGCCCATCACACTTCTCGTCCGATGAGAAACCAGCTCCTTCCTGGGTCTTGTCCTCTGACATTCCCACTCAGCTGAGAACTCCTCAGCTCCCAGCCTCATGGTGGGGATGAGGTTTTCCTCTTGCTTTCTTGCTGTGCAATTATAGATTTTTTTTTTCTTTCTTCGGGCAGACTCAGAGTTCTCAGGACTTTGTCAGGTTGGGGCAGACAAGGAACATAGAAACTGATATTTGCATTTTACAGGTAAGGAAATTGAAGGCTAAAGAAAAGGCGAGACTTGCTCAGAGTAAAATCACCACTGAACAAATCGGAATAAAGTCCAGCCCCTCCAGCTCTCTGGGTTGGATTAATCCTCTCTGAACAACTGTGAGATAAATATTTTATTTGGGCATTAATTTGTATTTGTAAGGTGAGAAAACTGAAAGGCGTCAGGCTCAGTATTTTATATAGAAGAGGAAAAAAAAGTCAATAAAATCTATTATGGAGTCCATGATTAACTAGTAATGAGGTATGAGGAGTGATTGAAGTTAGTTGACATAAAGCTACCTTTGATAACAACTACTATTTAAGATGACCACTACTTGTTCAACAGCTTCAGCAAACATCAAATACTTGAATTAACATTATATGTAACCAGTATATTCTAAACTCAGCTTTCAGCCTGGGCAGGCACTTCACGAGAGCTGAGCCTGGAGCAGCACCAGGGCAGGGTTTTGGTCTGTTCTTCTTCCTCGATATCCCACATGCCTAACAGACTGCTTGGTTTATTGTCGTTATATTGTTTTGATAACATTATGGGTTATTTTTAGTGGTGACTTAGGTGGGGGCATCCATTTCCAATCATCAGTTTGTATTTAACAGTTTGTCACCCACCCATTAGCTGAAGGCGCTCTATTTATCCTTGTAAAAGGGATTTCCATTTCATGAAAAAAATATTAGCCCCGCTTGATTTTATAGACATTTGATAGACATCCACTCCAAATGAAAGCAAAATACCCAGTGCCTGCCCTTAAACATATTGGCCCGCACTCCTCCTTGGACACCGAATGTCTTCTTTCGAACGTTTCAGCTTTCTCAGTAGAGGAACAGTGATGAGCACTTTCATAGAATTGCATCCTTTCATGTATGATAACTGTCAAATTAATAAACGATAAGACACAAATCTACACAAAACAGATTTTCTTAACCTGGGGATTGGCTGCAGAGACATCTCTAATCCTCTCTAATTATGACATCATGTGATTTTATTTATTTCTCTGACAAATCAGTCCTCGGCTTTCAAAAAAAATCCAAAAGATATTTATGGTTTCCAAAATGTAAGTGTCAGTAACATAGAATATTTTATTCATAATGGCAGTGACTATGAAACTGTACCCAGCATATTCTGATGTGCCAGCTCTCTGGGTGTCTGGGTCCACATCCAGATGATGTGTAACTATGGATCCTCCCATGGATTGCTGCCCCCCCTCCTCCCACATGGTGCCTGGTGGGGTTGCCTCCGCCAATTGGTTTTCCTACGATCTGTTTCACTCCCAATGCCTGGCTTAATCCTCAAGTTGCCTGAAATCTGTGCTTCATCCATATTTTAACTCCTTCTGTAAAGATGGTACTATCTTCTTTTGATCCCAAATGCCTGTAACTATAACTGTGTCTATAGCTCTGTTACTAGCACATCTTTCCTCCCTTGCTTATATCCCTTCATCTCAAATGTCAACATTTACCAGGCCAGGCATCCTTCATGAATTAGTCAACCCATTCATTCAACAAATATTGTTGTAATGGTTCTTATGGGCCAGCAATGAAGAATAAATCTGTCCTTACCTCGTGCAACTTATATATTAGTATTGGGGATAGAAAGATAAATGTGATCTTCTCCCAGTCTTGACAGCAGACACAGAGTGTCAAAGGTTTGACAGCATTGATTTCAAGCCTAAGATTTTCCGCCTTTACCTTACAGACAAGGGGGAGTCATTGAAGATTTTGAGCAGAATAATGGCCTGTGCAAAGTGATATTTTAGGAGGTTCAATCTGATGACATCTGCAGGATAGACTGGAGGTGGCAGAGCCTGGGGCCAGAGAGTCTATTAGTGTAATTGTCAAGGAGAAAGGTAATTAGGGTCTAGGTTAGAAGACTGACTTTAGGAATAGAGAAGAAGCGGGAGGATATTGAAGATATATGACAAATCATCTTCCTAGATGGCATGTGGAGTAATAGAAGAATGAACGAAAGATTATTTCATCGTCCTAACAGACAACCAGCAGAACTTCTTATCCAATCTCCTCCTGCTCGGCTGCCTGTTTTCTCCATTTCCAGGTAGTTATACGGCTTTTAATATCTCCTTGGAATGTATTTTAAGCTTCAACTGCCCTGTCTCCATCCATCGCCTACACTGTCATTAAAAGATGCCTGTGAAAAGGCTGAACATCCGTGAGGGAAATTGCAGGCTAGGATTGCCCAGGTGTCACCCAGAAAACATTCTATCAAAGGGCTACCTCTCCCCTGGCATTTAATGACACTTCCATTTCCTTATATTCTCCTACCCGGTTGTATTTCAAAGAGTTCATGGGGAAAAGAAAAAGGAATCAACAAGACACCCTGTTGTGTCTACTGCGACACAAGGATTGGCAAAAAAAAACACCCCCAAAACCCTGCTGTAAGAATGGAAAGGACACCCAAGGAGAGCTAGCCAGTGGGAGGAGAGGAGAGGGTGCGGGACGCACCAGCACCTGCCATCTCAGCCTGCTGAGCAGCTGACACAGCTGGTAATTACCAGTAAGCCATGGGACGCCCAAATCTCCCAGAAGGCCAGACTCTGGGAAAGATTACAGTGTGTTTGAGGCCTCTATTTTCATCTCTCCTCATTTCTCTCTATTTGCTTCCCCCAGAGGACTCTCTGCAGTCCCTAAGCCATTCCTAGTTAGGATAGAGATCATATCATCAATCTCAGTTTCAGTATTTACAATATATTAGGTGAGTCATCAAGTCCTGTAGAGGTACAAACAGTTGGGACACTCAGATGTAAACTCGGAATCCCTAGGAGATGCAAACAATTGACACATTCAAGATGCCAACTAAAGAGTGAGAGGTTCTACCGTAACCCTTGGTCTGAAACTCCCTTTTGTTTCGGAACCTTGAACTATAATCCAAGGTTATAGAAATGGCAGTCATTGGACTTGAGGGTGCAGATCTCTTGCCTTAAGGGTTCCCAATGAATGGTGGCTTAAGACTATCATAAACTTACTGTATCAATGCTCTCCTTGTTTTATTATGACATATACTGATGTGGTAGGCATGGTTCTGGCATTGTGAATGAATGTTAGTGAAATTTTTGCTCTATCACCATCTCCTAGTGTCCATTTACTTAAGAGTTTAATCTGAACAAGTCAACAATATGTGTATTGAGGTTCATAGCCAAACTACAATTCTATAATGTCCTTTCGCAGCAGTGTTTTAAATTCTAAACCATTGGGTAAATTAATGAGGCTATCAATAGAATTGCCTTATGCCCCAGGAGGATGATCAATAATGCTCAATAACACAAGTTGATAATGAAAACTCTAAAGTGAACCAGAGGCATATTGTAAATTGCAGATATATGAATGGATTGGGGGCTCACACTTAATTCTAGCCCTGACCTGAAGACAATTCATTCTTCTTACGTGACTTTACTTGATGTTCACCCTCTTGAATAGATCACTGAAGATACAAGTGCTATAGCACGGTGTCATGAAGAAACTAGATGGTGCCTGGTTATCAGAAAGAATAGCATTTGGAGTCTTAAAAACTTCTCTTTGAACAAGCAGCCATTTGAGTTTGGTGTCAGCCTGGCTCAGACAGAAGAAGCACAGCAGCCTGCATGACCCACAGATTGTAATCGATAACGACCAAACCCAAGCTCAGTTGTGACCACACACTTTGAAGATGAATGACAGTGGGAGGCTCTAAAGCCATGTGTAGGGTCCACACATGAAGTAAGTGTCCGATGACCATAGACCAGGGAGGTGAACAGTTTTGCTATTATGTAGGCTGTAGTAGATTTTGTGTGTGTGTTTTGGGGGAATCCTTTATAAATGCCACAACTTTCCACAGTTCAATCACATCAAACAGGATTGTACCATTGCTGCCGCAATCAGTTTCAAACACTTCCCTTATTCTTGCATTGCTTGGTGTCAGCTCCTAGTTATCCCCTCGCCCCACCCACCCAACACCCCGGGAGCCCTTATTTACTTATGTATTATTTACTTTTGCCATCTCTTACTCCATCACTATCTCATTTCACACACCATCCTGTCTTTCACTCCCCTTGAGTCAGGTTATGCAGTCACCCCGGCTGGCTATCGGCTCCCCCTCCTCTCTGCACTTGACACCCTTAGGACTGTAATTGTGATGTTTGGGGTTGGAAGGGGATGCGAAGGCGGGCAGATTGAGCAGCTTGCTGACATAGCAAGTGGTTGTCCTCAGAAGCTGACTCAGCTCAGTATCCACAGCCAGGCGAAGACAGGAGTTCTGCTCTGCATCACCAGCCTGCTCTTGGGTATCCAGCCTCGTAGATCCCTGGCCTGCCGCAAATCTCTGGCCTGCTCCAGATCTCCAGCCAGCTTTGGATCTCTTGCCTGCTTCGGATCTCCACCCTGCTCCTGAGTCTCCGGCCTTCTCTGGGTCTCCAGCTAACAGCCACGTTGTCTTGATTTTATGATTGTCCGTTCCTTCTGCGCTGTCCACATCTTAAGTCCGTCAGTGCAAGCTCACTGACCCTTGCCTCCGTCCTTTCTCATTTTGATAGAAAACTGGCCTGCTTGTTACAGAGGGTCCGGTGGAGACATCCCATGGCGCCTGGCCCACGACCTGGGAGCCTGGCGCTCCAGGAGTCTGGCCTGCCTGCAGTAAATGTTTTTCTTTTGTCTCTATTTTGTTTTCTATAGTTTTCTATGTAGGAAATCCAGGATAGACAGAGCTATTGAGACGGTGCCTGCATTGATAGCTTTGGGGGGAAGTGGCAGGGCAGTTTTGGGGAGGTGCGGAACAGATGACAAGGAGTACAAGAAAGAAGTACATGTCCTAAAACTGATAGTAGAGAAGATTTTACAATTCTTATTAATATGATTGAACTATTGAATTGTGTGATATGTGAAATTATGCCAACGAAACTGGCAACCATAAAAAGGTTGGAGGTTCTAGTCCACCCAGAGGCAACTGGGAAGCAAGGCTTGGTGATCTGTTTCCAGAATCAGTCACTGAACGCCCTGTGAAGAGCACTTTTACTTGGCTGAGCGTTTTGTTTAGTCTTTCCGGAGGGTTGAGGAATGTGAGTCGGGAATATCCATGCATCTCAAAGGTGCTCTGTCTTTCTTCATCCCAAATCCCCCACATCTCTCTGAAGTAAACCAGTCCACGTACAATAGGCACTTGACCCACCAACCATAGGAATGAACTGGAATTGGCTCCTGGAAACGATATTCCTCAGACAACTTTCTTTCTCCTCTCTTTCTTTCCTACCTCCTACTTCAAGAATTGAATTCCTGAGACTGTCTGGTCCTCCCTCTCTTCCATGCTCATGGGTCTCCTGCGAACCATAACTCTAACTGCTGAATACGTGCTATTATGAATGAACAGAGCACAAAATCAATGATTCAGATATGACTGTATCTTCATTTTCACTACCTGTCTGAACCATTTGCTACCTGGTACCTGTTGTGAGGTAGGTTAGAATTAGGCTTTATTATATCAAGATCAATTATGGGAAACCCTTGACAATGTGCTCACACAGAAAGCACGCTCACCTCTACAGTGTTTTCATATGTGATTTACGCTTCACATAATTCTACCTCGCAGAAATCCCACAAACTGACTTGGGACCATCTGCAAGTTAGGTATAAACGTGTGTGCCCCAAAGAGCAGCATAGTGTGTGGTGGGTAAAAGAAAGTTTGTTTGAATATATATGGGCATATATAGATTCTTGTCTAAGTGAAAAAATGACCTTTGGAGGAGAGATAAGAAATTGGCAACCAACGCTGTGTCCATGGAAGAGTCTGGGGGCCAAGAAGGGGGCGAATTTTGGATTTTGTTGTATAGCTATTTGCATAATTTGAACATGTTGGGCTGTGGATGTGTGATACTAGCAAACAAAACCATAAAGAATGCCCAAGTAAATAATTAGTTGAAGTGAGATTCGAATCCAAGTGCCAACATGCTTCAAAAAAATCTTTGTTGAAAGAAATGTTACTGAGAAAACACAATAGAGGGACCTTCACTCACTTCACTGCACTGCCATTAAATGGACTCATGAGAACCCTCAGGATGGAAGAGAACGTCTCTGTGGGCTGGTGTCCAAGCCTGCAGCCGTTTAAAGGAGGTGAAAGTCTCCTATTTCACCCCAGAAGCAGCTCACAGTGTCCCACTGCTGACTTTCCAGTTTTCAGACCTACATGCAACCCACTACTACCACAGGGCTTCTATAGAGGCACTTAAACCAAAACCCAAACTCGCTGACTCATCGTGACCTTGTAGAGTTGAGGTCATATCAAGGAGACTAGATTGGGCCCAAGACAAATGGGAGGAGATGAAGAATGTGGGTCCAAGTGGAATATGGCACAGATCTACCAATAGCAGTGACATATTCTAGAAGATTGCTTCTGTGAAAACATTGCACATTACAGGCATCCAAGGTGATGAGACTGAATGGGTGGGGGAGGAGGAAGTGTGATTTTAGAGGAGCCTGAAGCCTGTGCTCCTGCTTTGGACTGGACTCAAGCTGTCACCAGGAGAATGTAATATTTGGGAGCCACTTGCCTAAATGTTAACGTTATTAGCAATTGTGTCAAATTGCCTTTTCCTAAAGGTCTCTTCATGGCTGCCAGAGCTTTAATGTTAATTGGACAGATTGTCTTTGGATTTGAAACACAAACTGTGATTAATGAAACAACTGTTAACGAGTTTGGCCCGAGGTGGTTTCTCCACCTTTCTTCTCCTGCTGATACAGAATCGACAAGGTCCTGCAGCGTGTTTTTGGCCACTGGGCCTGGCATGGGGGAAATCGACTGCCTGGTCTGAGAAAGATCGCGGTTTTCAAAGGGAAGCTATCTTCAAAATCTATTTCTCTACCTCCCTTATTTTCTGCTTGGGGAAATGATGTGTACAGTGAAAAACCGAAAGGGTTGGTGACAGAAGAAGGTGACAATCTAGGATCAGTATTAAATTTCCTTGTTTTATTTTGTTTTTACTGTGGCAAAATGTATAGAACAAAACATTTGCAATTTCAACCATTTTAACATGTCCTCCTCAGCCTTAATATTTACATTCTCCATGTTGTTCAATTATCACCACTGCCCACTACACATTGCTGCATTCTCCCTAGCAGATTCTTAGTATTCCTTAAACGATACCTCCCATATTGCTTCTCCCACCCATTTCTGATGAACGCCCTGCCTTCAGGTTGACGCTGACTCACAGACACCCTGTAGGTCAGAGTAGAATTGCTCCCTGTGACTTTCGGAGGCTGTGCCTCTTTAAAGGAGGACAAGACCCCATCTGTCTCCCACAAGTGGTTTTCAACTGCTGTCCGTGCATAGCTGCCCATGAGCCCTAACAGCACAGTGCCCTCCATCTCTGATCCCAAACTCCATGTTCACTGCCATGCACTTGGTGCTGGCTTATGATGACCCCATGGGACAGGGCAGAACAGCCCCCCGAGTGTCCCCAAGCTAATGTTTGCAAGAGCAGAAACCCCTGCCTTTCTCCCACAGAGCAGCTGGTGGCTTGAAATGCAGACCTTTCGGGTCACAGCCCAGTGCATAATCGCTGTGCCACCAGGCCTCCGGTCCGCCCCTCATTGTGACTAATAAACGTCAGCGTTCCTTTATCCACCTAGGGCAGATGCTTCAAGGAAGTGAGGTCGTTCCATGTTTGTCACTTTATAAGTGCATTATTTTGCCAAAAATAATACTGTCAAGGTCCATTCAGTATGTGGCATGCATGAGACGCTAGTATCTGTTGATGACTGGATAACACATCACAAAGTACCACAACTAGGACTACGGTTCCTCCATGCACAGGTTTAGTCTAGAAAATGAAAGATGAGTCAATGTGTTTCAAAGTGTATGCAATGTCTGTAATAATGAACAGTGAAAGACAAGTTCTCTCCGCAATCCACTTGTCTTCAGTTAATAACGTTGCCTTTAAAAATATCTATCTTTTCTGTCCTGCGGGAAAGGTCAGGGCTACTATCAAGTTTTTTAAGCAAACCAAAGTGTATATCTTCCCAAGTCACTTGAGCAACGAGTTACAAAAACGATGCCTCCCTTAATTACCAGTTTTTAAATAGATCAGGTGTTTTTAAATGTAAAGAGCATCTGATGATCTCAACGGTTAACTGAAGGCAGGGAAGTCAACTAAGTAGGCTATGACACTGTTCCTCGGGATTCCCAAGGGGGATCTTGATACTGTTTTTGAAGGACACAGGATGACCCTGAGGAATTCCTAGGAAGATGTTCCAGAGAAGTGAAAACTGCACTGGTTAGGACAAGGCCCAGCTTTTTGCGACCCATCATAACAACAATCTGCTCATCACTGACCAACAGACACCTTGGTACCTCAAATACTAGACTCGTTTCTGGGTATAGTTGACCTGTTGATTCTAAAAAGCCAACAGTTTCTCCCGTCGGTTCTAGTTTTTGAGATACAGGACACGTGCCAAATAGCCCTCTGCTCGCCCATGAAGAATCAAGATGTTAGCTAACCTGAGGCAGAGGAAGTGCACACTGACTTTATTTAAAGTAGCTTGTGTTGTACTAAATATTTAGGCCAAGTTCTACTTCACATGGTGTCCTTGGATCCAAAGGTATATTTGAACAGCACAAATTACATGAACTTGGAATTTTCTTGACGTGTCACTTCACTTTTTTTTTAGAAACGGTATAGTAGGCTGGTCTAATGTGTTATCTTACAGGGGCCCAGAAATAAGGAGCCTCGATGGTGTCATGGATTGTGTCTTTGGCTACTAATCAAAAGTTCAGTTATTTGAGTTCACCAAGCATTCTGCAAGAGAAGACGAAGACTTTCTGCTCCCATAAAGATTTCCACCTTGAGAAACACACAGGCGATGTTCCCCTCTGTTCTACGGGGTCACTGGTAGTGTGTTTGGTACGATAAATAGAGACTTGGATGCTCTGAAACCCAAAATGAGTCTGTCAGAGTTCAAATTCCCTTACTAAAATTAACATGTTCCAATCTTAGTGCAAGATGGCACAACATCTCCACATGTGCACAGAAACTCTTAAAAGGTAAGTTAGAATTTCCTTATAAAAAAGTTCGGAGTCAACTTCACCTCAAAAACATGCGACATGAATGATGAATTGACTTCTATATATTAAAAAAAGTTCTTAAATGTTTACTGCATTATTTGAAGAAGAAAAATTTAGCTCTTCAGAATATTTCTGAAAATTGTCATGAAGTCTTACATTTTTTGACACTAAATCGCCTTCACACCTATTCCGTTTTCTTTTTTATTTCCCACGCGTCTCAGGCTTTGTGCTGGCTTTGCAGTATCAACTGTCCCAACTAAAAAGAAACCCCCACTGCCGTTTAATCACTTCTAATTCATAGTGATCCTATAGGACAGAAAAGAACTGCCCGTTGGCTTTCTAAACCTTTTAAAGGCTGCAGAATGACGGATGGGTTTGAACCACTGACTTATGATTGGCAACAAACCAACTAACTGCCATGTGTCCATGTGGAGCTTCCCTTGGAAGACACTTCACACCTAATCCCATTTCAAATGCTTCTTATCCCTTTGGCTTATCCTGTAATATGCGGGTCTGAATTCTCCTGTTTAAAACTAGGATGACAAATTAATAAATGAGTAGAACTTAAAGGCTGAAAAATATAGTGGAATATCATATCTAAGAAACTACAGCTGGTGAGATATATCCAATACAACTTTCTGAATCAGCACCTCAAAGAAGCTCAGGAACAGGCCTTAAAATCAAGACATGGAGACAAAAATTGTGTTGTTCTTGGGTTGGGATGCAAAGGTAGCCAGGATGGTCCTATGGGGATTCTCCTATGGGGATGGTCCTATGGGGATTTCAGTGGAGAACTCTCCTCCATCTACCCTGATGCCATGGTTTTGAATGCTTGAGACTTCTTTTTATTCACAAATTCAAAGAATATTTAAGCAGAACACAATGTAAGTCCCTCAAGAATGTCAACACTGCTGTTTAGATATGGTGCAAATTGAAGAGCACAGAATTCTTTGGGCAGCGGTAGGGTTGGACAGTTGTTCATGCGGTGACGGCTCGCCTGCTGCCGTGATGTGGGATGCTATGCCACTGGGAGGTCAAACGCCAGCATCAGGATCACCTGGGATGGATAGGTTTCTGCACAGGTTCCAGACTAAAATAGACTGGGAATAAGAAGTGACGTATATATCACAGAAAATGTTGCTGCTGAAAACCATATAAATAGTAGTGGAATATTCTCTGCTAGGGTGCCAGAAGACTGGCCCCTCAGGTCAGAAGGCACTCAAAATACTACTGTGGAAATGCTGTCTCTTCTAAGGAGAATCAACCTTACGGACTTAGATAAAGCAATGCTTCTGGGAACTTATTTTGCTGATGATGTAGGACTCAAAATGAGAAGAAATAGCTGTAAGCATCTGGTAATAATCAGAATGTAGCATGTACGAAGTACGAATCTAGGAAAATTATCAAACCTCTAGGAAGTTCAAAATGGAATGCTCATGGTTGTTACCCTAGGCATTAGTGGGTTGAAATGGATGGGTATTGGCTATTTTTAATTAGAAGATCACATGGTTTACTATGCCAGGAAAGATAAAAATAGATGGGATCATATTCATCTTCCAAAAGAACATTTCCAGATCGATCCTTAAGTACAGTACTGTTAGTGTTAGGATAACAGCCATCGTATGCCTATAAGGAAAATCCATTAATAAGACCGATTGGTGCATTAATATTTATGCACCAAGCACTAAAGCCAAAAGTGAAGGAACTGAAGATTTTTGAAAAACAATTCCTGCAGTCTGAAACACATCCTAGCCTTATAAATAAAACACGAAATACCGTATGTATGTTCATTGATATGCATTAAGTCAGACATGTGTGTCTCTGTGTGCATGTGTGTGCTTTTTCTCATTTTTATTCATTCACAAATGTATTGCTAAATAGATCTAAGATAATATTTTCAGCGGAGAGTTCCAGGCTATAGGTGTGCTCCAAACTTAAATACACCACTAACTAAAATGGAACCATGTTTATCAGTGTATGTTGTCTGACCCTACTGTGTGCTTTCAGATGCAGATTCACCCACCACTTTTCTTTGATCAAAGTTCCAAGGACTTTGTGTCCCTATTGCTTCTCATCAGGTCATTTGGCTCAAAAAAAAAACCCATTTATTATAAAGTATTTGACAGTACAATTTTCTAATTAGCCTGACCCTTTAAGATAGGATGTCACTCCCCTTCCCTGAATCATTTCCATGATGTCAAATTAAACTCTTAATTTATTAAATCAGTCAATAAATTAATTTCTTAGTCTATGAAAATAGTCTTTGATGAACACTCATCACCGTGAAGAATAATTGGGCCATGATAAAATAATGGATGCGCACAATGGTAGATGAAAAATAAATACTGTCATACTGACATGAAAACTACATGCTGGCCCACTTGCTTACCAACATATGAGAAGTTAAATGCTGTCATTTGGCATTGTAACCTGACATGGACATAATTATACAAAGCAAATATCATAAGCACTCTGAAATTAGATGGTGGTTCTTGGTTGTAAAGAAGTAAGTTGGAAAATCTAAAGATTGCCAACATGAATTATTCTTAGGTCATCATCAAAATGATAATTCAGATATATTCTTCGTGGCCTTGCTTCAAATTAAGAATGAGATCAATACATTTTTAATTAAGAGCATGGCCTCTGGGCATTAAGCTTTCTGGGTCCAGTTGTTGTCTCTTCCTCGGTGTATGATCTTAAGCAAGTTCCATAAACCTCTTAAGTTTCTGTTCCCTCAAATGTAAAATAATGACAACAATTGTATGGAATGTAGGCTATTTTCATACACTAGTTCTGCCTTTCTTTTCTCCTCCCTGTTCTTCAAGGCTTCTCAAAAATTCCCTGCCAGAAGTTAGTAACTATTTTCCTCTAACCCTTTGCCTCTAGCATCCTAAAACAGGAGGCACTTCTATGAGATTATCAGGCAGAAGAAAGGTGGAAGCCATTTTCCTTTAGACTTCAGCATCCAGATGGGGCCAGAGACTAACATCAACTACGGAAACAGAGCCGTGGTGCTGGTAGAAGCAGACAAAGACATCTGATTGCATCGGAAGTACACTGTCTCTTGGACAGCATCTCAATTCTGAGTTGAGTTCTCTAACCTTAGCTGGGCTATTTATGCCTAAGAGCTTCAGAAGTAGGAAAGCTACTCGGGAAATTACCCTATACACAGAATTTCACGCTCTTCCTCCCTGGCTCTGTGCTTTCTAAGCATTCCCCCTCAATTTCCAGCAACCGTGATTGCCCAAAATCTGACCTCTGCTTTTGACGCGAGAAAGGTTCTGTGCTTTCTAGCAGAGTATTAGCTGCCCCGCACGGTTCAGACTAGAGCCTGTCCTCGGGCTAAGACAAGCTCCTGAAAAAGGGACATTGTTTTTATTCCTAGTGTCAAGTACTCTCTAGGATAGACCTACTTTGGTCACTCTTCAGTGCCTTCAGGAAATTATTTGTTAAGCTTATTGTTATCTGGGGGAAGGCTAGTCTGATGGGGGTTTGTTTGGTCATTAGCGTAAGCAGCTGTTCTTAGCCTCACAATGTACTCATCAATCTGGAGCCCTGGTGGCAGAAAGGATAAGCACGGGGCTATTAACTAAAAGGTTGGCAGTTGGAGCCTGTCCTGAAACTCTACAGGAGAAAAGATCTATCGATCTGCTCCCATAAAGGCTGCAGCCTAGGCAAATCTGTAGGCTGTTTTAGTTTGTCATATATTGACACTGTGAATCAGAATTAACTGGACACCACTCAACACTATCTTACATCTTCACTATTATCTAGTTAGAGATGGATGCAGCAATCTAACTTTTTGTTTTTCTATTCCTGCAAAACAAATTACTCTCCTAAACTCTGTGGCCGAGCAATATATTGACATTATCTCTTGCATAATAATAGTAGCGGCTGATCAAGTTCAATTGGTGGGTCTTTTGTTACATTGGTGTTTGCTAGATTTTCACTCAAATGCATTCCGTTGACAGATGGGTGATCTAACAATTGGAGAAACCTCATTTACATACCTGGAGTTTGTTGTGTTTCTACAAGACCCTATGATGGTTGACCTCTCAGAGCAAGAATTTTGAAGCTTTTGAAATTTGTAAAGGTGGGGGTTAGGAGATTCTGAATGCAATTTCTTCTGCCTTCTATTGGCCAGTGCAAGGTATGAGTTCACCTTCAAGGGAAGAAAAATAGATCCCACTTTTTGATAGGGGTGGTAGCAGGATGTCTTGGTTTCCGGATGCTGCTGTAACAGAAATGACCACAAATGAGTGGCTTTAAATGGCAGAACATGTTTTCTCATTATTCTGGAGGTTAAAAGTCTGAATCGGGATCTTGGACATGTAGAGTCCCTCATTATCAGTAGCCTTGTTCTTTCCTTGGTTCTTAGTAGTCCTCCCATGACATATGTCTTCTCCAGCATGTGTACACATGGGTGCATGTGTCTTCATGTCTGCTCTGCTCCTTATATAATTCAGAAGGCATTTCCACATTTTTACTCATAATGTGTGCCTTTTGCAAACTGCATAATCTGATCATTTTCAATGTGTGAAAAATGTGTATTATATGCATGGATGGATTATGTGTGAGAAAATACAGTAGGTTTGGGATCCACCTTATACTGATATGATGAGCTGGTATGTTATAATACATTAGATTGCATTATGGAAAGTGATTATATTAAATTGGATCAAATTAAATTCTCATATACAAAAGTTAAAATTTCTACATACACTTGGAAGGTACCTCGTCAAACCACAACACAGGTGCTTATAAAAAAGAGTAGCCAGTTTTTTAGACTATCGAACTTGATGTTGCCCCATGGTATGCTCTAATGGAACAAGGGTTAAGCATCCGGCTGCTTACTGATAAAGAGCTGTCATGCGTGGAAAATTGCTTCTATAAAACCCCACAGCCTGGCAAACCCTATGGGGCAGTTGTACCCTGTCCTAGAGTGTCATAATCCAAACAATCATTGGAACGGACACCCAAAAACAGACATACACGTGTTTATACATAAAATATTTTAATGAACTGATAAAGACACAGAACTGCAAGAACCACTAAAAGTCTTCAGTTTTACTTATAATGTTTTAGTTCTTAAGTGTAAGGCAAAAAGAACTCTAAATATTTGTTAATTCTGAACAGCTAAGTCTGTGGTTGTTTGCTATATTATTCTGTTAAGGTTTTGTTTGCAGGGTTTGTTTTGTTTTGTGTGTTTAGAACTCCTCCAAATGAAAGATTCATAGACTTTGTTGGACCCCAGGGACTCTCTTTGTGCATCTCACAAATTCCAATTAATGGGAACCGATTCAAGAGTCTCTAAATGCTTTCCTGTACTAACGGTCCGGGATTCCATCTAGAATAAGGGAAAGGACAGGATGGCCTCGGAAAGCCTAAGGTCGGTGACTCCATGCTTTGTCTCCTGCACGTGGGACCCTTTCATTCCCAATGTTACTCCTTATTCACTCTCTTAGTCATTCTGCTCCAGAGCAGTTTTCCTTAGCATGGTGGTGTCACGCCCTGAACTCCGCTCATCATTCGCCTCCCTCTCTCATTACTAGAATGCGCTGCTCAAGTTTTACTCATTTAAAAATGATCTACCCCTACAGTTCTGTAGAAATCACTCAGCCAGCAGGCATCTACTCCCTTTAGCATCCATCAAGCTAGAAAAAAGATGCATTAGAGAAATTGCATGGGTGCAGTTACTCTCCATAAGAGTCACACTAGTGCTTTGATCCTCCAGCCCTGGAAGGAAGACATTCAAGTCGGCACACCTTTAAAGATAATGCAATATGTTCTGAGAAGCTCTGCTAACATATAGGAGAATATCCATTAATTGTCAAGTCTCCTGGCTACATATGCATATATATATATGTGTGTGTAGATATATATCAGTAATAATATATGGGTGTTATCATATACATACATAGATATCAATGATAGTAATCTAATTTAGGAACCACTACTCATTTGTCAGATTTTTATACTGTGGCTACTGTGTATTGCGGTGCTGCTGGTAGCCACGCCCCCAGCGTTTGAATATGAACTGTCACCTATGGTGAACAGGTTTCAGCAGAGCTTCACTAAGACACATTATAAGGAAAGAGCCAATGATCTACTTCCAAAACACGATCATATCTTTCAACTCACTTCCAATGGAGCATCACAAGGGATATTAGTGGGGGAGATTTGCCAGACACTGAGCCTGCATCTTTAGCCAATCCAACAACTTTGTTGTCGTTTTTATTGTTAGGTGTCATGGAATTGGTTCCTACCCATAGCAACCTTAAGCACAACAGAAAGAAACACTGCCTGGTCCTGCAGTATCCTCACAATTATTCTTATACTTGAGCCCATTACTGCAGCCATGGTGTCAATCCAAAAGTACTGGTTTTCTACAAATGAAGAAATAGAAAAAAAATAAGTACAACAAAGTAAGAATTAAAATTAGACTGGCATCTCAGAAACTGTTGGATTTCCAAACAGATGTGGTTGTTGTCGTTAGTAGACACAGACTATGTTCCGACCCTTAGCACCCTAGCAGAAAGTGCTAGCATCACTCTTGTTCCTATTATGATGAGCCCATTGTTGCATCAGTGGTGCAAATCCATCTCCTTCCTCTTTTTTGCTGCCCCTCTGCGTTACCAAGCATACTGTCCTTCTCCAGGGACTGGTCTCTCCTGACAGCATGTCCAAAGTCTGTAAGACGAAGTCTTGCCATCTTTGCCTCTAAGGAGCGCTCTGGCCGCACTTCCTCCAGGACGGATTGGTTTTCCTTCCTGCCGTCCGCGGCACTCTCATAATCTTCTCCAACACAATTCAAATGCATCGATCCTTCTTTGGTCTTCTTTATTAAATGTCCAGCTTTTGCACGAATATGAGCTGATCGGATATACTGTGCTTTGGGTCAGACTCCTCTTAGTCCTCAAAGTAACATCCTTGCTTTTCAGTGCTCTAAGAAGGTCTTGTGTTGCAGATTTACCTGATGCGAGTCATCATTTGATCTCTTGGCTTCTACTTCTCTGAGCATGGATTGTGGATCCGAGCAAGTAGAAATCCCTGACAACCTCAATCTTCCCTTCAATATCATGATATTACCTATTGGTCCAGTTGTGACCAATACAGTTGTAATCCTTACTGAAGGCTGCAACCCTCGATCTTCAGCAGTGAGGGTTTCAGGTCCTCACTTTAGCAAATGAGATTTTGTCATTTGCATATCACAGGTTGTTAATAAGACTTCCTCAAATCCTGATGCCTCATTCTTCTTCCTATAAACCAGCTTCTCTGATGATTTGCTCAACATGCAGATTGCATAAGAATGGTGAGAGGATACAACCCTGTTGCATACATTTCCTGATTTTAAAACATGCAGGGCTCCCTTGTGCTGTCCACACACCTACCTCTTGAACCAGGCACAAGTTCCACATGAGTACAATGAAGTGCTCTGGAATTTCCATTCGTCTCAAGGTTATCCATTGTTTATTTTGGTCCACACAGCCTTGGCATGGGCAATAAAACACAAGTGAACATTTTTTTCTGGTATTATCTGCTTTCAGTCAAGATCGATCTGGCATCAGTAATCGTATCCCTTGCTCCAAGTCCTCTTCTGAATCCCACCTGAACCTCTGGCAGCTCCCTCTCAATGCACTCCTATAACCCTTATTGGAATATCTTAACCAAAAATTTGCTTGCATGTGATATCAATGATATTGTTCTATAGTTTGAGCATTCTTTTGAATCACCTTTCTTTGGAATGGGTACAAATATGAAATCTCTTCCAGTCAGTCAGCCTAGTAGCTGCCTTCCAAATTACTTTGCATGGACCAATACATTCTTCCAGTGCTTCATCAGCTCGTTGAAACCTTTCACATGGTATTTCAATTCCTAGAGCCTTGGTTTTGGCAAGTGCGTTCAGTGCAGGTTGAACTTCGTTCTTCAGGACCATTGGTTCTTGCTCATGAGCTACCTCCTGAAATGATGGAATGTCAACTCCTTTTGGGTACAGTGCCTCTGCATTCTACTCACCTTCTTTGGATGCTTCCTGCATCAGTCAATATTTTTCCCATAGAATCTTTCAATTTTGCATCTCAAAGCTTGAATTTTTACTGAACATTTCACGTACCACTTCCTCTTCTTATGGAAATGATCTTACCCTATGGCTTTGCCCAGATACTTTTCTCCTCCTCTAATATCCTTGCCAGGCTTCCTTTTACCCTAATGAGATGTTTCTATTAATGACTCTATATGCTAATTCTTGCCTGAGGACTCTTCAATTTATTTTTGTATCCCTAGAACAACGCATAACTCAAAATAGAAAAGGATACATTACCATTTCTCATGGCTGCCCAGTTCTTCACATCAATGTGTTGTTTTCTGTAGATATTTTCTGCTTCCTATAGATGCCCTCAAGAAGCATTTTATTCCTATAAGTAAAGCTTGTGAAAGCTAGAACTTGTGTAAGGGGAAAAATCTGTCAGAGAAAAAAGACAAATATTTTCCATTAAAATCAACCTTAGTAAAGTATACCATGCAAAGGCAGAAATCTGGTAGTTCCAGATAGATAAGGCAGGTTTCAGCTCTCACAGGAACAAGACACTTCTTTTCTCTTCTTTCACAAAGGATAGCATCTGCTCATCCTAGCCCTCGCTTTCCATTCACCAAATGACTTACAAATTATTTCACATCTGCAGGTAAAACGTCCCTCATTTTTTTTCGTGGATATTTAATAAGTCACCTATGATGACCATTAAAAAGCTGTCTACACTCTCTTAGCTCTGAAGATAGTTCTGCCATAGGGAGTGATTGTTAATGACCTTGCTGCCCTGCGTCTAACCCTCATTGTTTTCTTTAAAAGGATTCAGACACATATGTTTTCAAGATGTATAATGAAACAGCAGATGTAACTTAGTCTAGACAGCATTCCCATATACCAATATTCCCCCATCTCAAGAATCTTCTACACTGTACACCAGGAGCTACTTTAACAGTACTGTTATTAGAATTACTGAAAGCTTTATGGAGGTCACTTAGAGTTATCCCTCAAAAATCTGATAATGTTACCACTGAAGCGGAACAAAGATATATGTACACCTTAGAGATAAGAAAAGATGTTAAGCTCCCACTCAGCAGTAGGTTCTAACCTAAGAACAATCAGCTATTGTGATGTGGTCCAGCTCAGTACTTACCCACATGAAGAGATCGCTGAAGATAAAGGTGCTATAGCAAAAGTGGTAAAAAAAAAAAAAAAAAGATGATTCTTGACTATTAAAAAGAAAAGTTTCTGGGATCTTAAAAGCTTATCTTACAATAAGCAGCCATCTGAGGAAGGTGACAGATAAGTCCACACAGCAGAAGCATATCAGCTTGCATGATCCAAAGATTGTAAATAACAAAACCCAAGATCAGAGGAGAGAGATGCATTAAAGCTTAGATTCTGAGCACCCAGTTTGCAGAAAGTTATGGACGATGGTGAAAGCCCAAAACCCATTTCCAGAGACTTCACAGTGAATGAGTCTTCATTGAATACTTACGGACCAGTGACCTGAGATGGGAAATACCCTGCCCACAGAGAAAGCACATCAGAAGTTGAATAATTGCAGATCCAGTTAGATTAAATGTTAACATCTTGCCATTTGTTTCCCCTACAACCCATTCTCAATTTCTTCTATTTTTAAATCATTTTGTTTTCTTCTGGAATAAAAAAGTATAACCAATGTCATGGAACAAGTTATATAGAAATTGTTCAATGAAAACCGAATTGGGTAAAGCCTCACAGAAAACATACTCAATTTTTATTCTAAAATGGTATCTGTAATCCTTTGCTTTTATAATCACTACTGCAAACAAATTGTTCACTTATGAGTTTGAATACACTCATTTACCTCTATAAGAGAAAGAAATCATAAAGGAATTGTTAATTAATGTTATTGCTTTTGGTTGTCCTCAAGTTGGTTCCAATTCGTATTGACCTTGCATACAAGAGAGCAAAACATTACCCAGTCCTGCTGCAGCTTCATGATTGTTGCTATGTTTAAATCCATTTTTATCCACAGTGCTCTATCCATCTGTCTTCCTAAGGACCTCCTTCCCTTTTTCTAACTTTTCACGTTATTCAGCTTCATGTCTTTTCTAGCAGCTGGTCTTTCCTGATGATGTGTCTAAAGTAAAAAGCTGATGTCTCGTCATCCTCGCATTTAAGGAGCATTTTTTTGTATGTTAATGAGTACATACAGCCATAATTTAAATATATACTTTCAGATTGTTCTCCACAGACTTATTACCACGTTAGAATCCCACCAGCAATACATAGGATTGCCTATTTCCTCACATCCTCATCAATAAAGTGTCTAATCGGACTTTTGGGTCATAGAAAATATGAGAGGTTAAAGCTATTGTTTCAGTGCAGTTTTAATTAGACTTTCTCTTATTGTGAATAAGATAGAGTATAATTTCCTATGTTAAGGTGAATATATAAATTTTTATTAAGCTATGCCTATTTTTCAACTAATGTATTTGGGGGCGCTTTTAATCTAAGAGTGCATTTAGCCTTTTGTTGTTCAAGCTTATCAGATTTGTATTAAATTTATTGTTACTTATTGTCTTTTGGCTTTGCTTATAATAGCTTTTGCAAAGCACTCTGTAAAAGTTTAATATATTCCAATGTGTCAGTCTTTTATAGAGTTTGGAGGTTTTACCATATTTAGAATGACAGTCCCTATCATAAGATTATTTTTCCTAGGTTTATTATAGTCTCTTGTGCTTTCACCTTATATATTTCCATCTTTGGTATTTTGAATTTTTGTCCTTAAACAAAGTGGGAAATATTGAGTCAAACCCTGCCCACTGTTATTCTTTTCTTTCTGCACTAATTTATCCTCCACTGATAAAAATGCCATCAATATCATACAACAACTTCCCACACGTATTTCGTGCTATTTCTGAGCTTTCTATTCTGCCGCATTGATCTTTCTGTCAATTCATGCCAAAATACCCCAGTGTATTAATTGTTACAGTGTCATTAATTTTTGCATCTTATATAGACCTACTTTGCCCTTCTTACTCTTTTCTTTCCAAAAATGTATTGCTAGTCTTATTAGTTTAAACTTCCATAAACACTTAGAAGAAAATGTGTACTTGAAAAATTTGCATTTAAATCTGGACTAAAACTTTTCAAAATCTACAGGCTTTTCTCTTCTCATGCGATGCAGTACATGCAATGGCCCTATCACTTTTATTAAGCAAAATAGAAAGCCCTGGACACACCAATGAGCATATGAAACAAAAAATGAATGCCTTTATCAAAAGTCTGTTTTCTGTAACCATAGGCTGGACACAGAGGCAGCCTAGCAAGACAGCAATGTTAGACCATCAGTAGCTTTCTTATTTCAGGCAAAGATCATGAAAGAGGCCGGGGCTCCAGTCTCACACACGGAAGCAGAGGGTGCACTAGACTTCCCCTTTCAGCAAGCTACAAGGAAGTCGCCCAACAGCACAATGAGACTTGAGTCAGAGAAGAGAAAGTAGAAATATGGGGCTTTCATCGCTTGCTATAGGCATCACAGTAACAAGACCACAGGGAGACAGTAGCCTTCCATCTTTAGCCAGTAATAAGGAGGCCACCTTCCTTTCCTTCACTGAGCTTGTCAGTCAGAAAAGGTTGAGGCAAGACTCCCTTTCATTGGTGCGGCTAGAGGCTCCTGATGTCAGAGGGAATCTGGTGCGGAGCAGGAGCAAGGCTCCCTTCCTCCTACCGGCCACAAGACCGTCAGTAAGAACTGAATAGGAAGGGAGAACTCCCATGTGATCTCCACAGAATATGGACTTACATCCCCCCCAAAAAATATGATTTGTCTTTTCACTTGCTCAGGTCTTAGAGAATATTTTATATAGACCTTGAGTATTTTTTATTTATTGCTATTTTGAATTGAGTTTTCCTCCTTATATTGTATTTTCTAAGTGTTTTGTATTGTGTTTATGAAAGTTATTGATTTTAGTATATTAATTTTATGTCTAGCTACTTTATTGAATTCTCTGATTATTTGTAACAGTTTTTCACTTTACCTCTTACAGTTTCCAAATATACTATATTATTTATGTAATTTTGAAATTCATTTCTAATGTTTATATATTTTATTCTTTCTCTTACATCATGGCACTAACACTTTCTAAATATATATTTATTATTATATATTTATAATATATCCATATTTATATTATATGTTCATGTATCATATATGTAATAATTGTGGGATTTTTTTTTGGTGGTGGTTGACTTTCTGCTTGTCTTTTACTAAATTTAATGGACATGCCTTTAATGTTTAGTATTGCTCTGTTAAGCTGGATATTGATCACATTATGAAAGTATACTTAAAGTATTGTGAAATTTGATTACCCCCTTTCAAAAATGTTTAATGTTTAGTAGAAATATTTTGCAAATTGTTAGCCACATATAGTAAACTTTATTTTTTTCTAATGGCCACATTAATTTCAGTAATATTATTTGACCCAATATACCCCAAATACTATGATTTTATTATATAGTTTGTAAAATAATTACTGTGTGATACATTTAAACATTTATTTTACATTATTTTTTACTACTAAGTCTGAAGTCACTGTGTATTTCACAATATCAGTACATCTCAATTCAGACTAGTGCAGCAAATCCTCAGAGTCCCTAGACTCTAGTGATGGCAGTGATGGACAGCATTTCAGTGGTGTTTCAGTGCCCTCAGGATAGTGCCAAAACCCCTGAAGTTTTAGTCCAATGGCCATTAGAGATGGCCCCTTGTTAGAAGGTATGTTTTATTGCTTTATCCTCCGGACTTCTGAAAATCTATTTTGGACAATGTTCCTCTACTGTTTCCTTTGGTTCCTGTTCATTATGCTGCAGTGCAAAGTCAACCTTACCTACTCCTAATAAGCTTCTGTTGCCCCAATTAAGGGTTAGATTACTGTTCTCTGTATCCCTGACACACTGCTCCCCATGCCCTTCCACTCGACCACATAGTGATTAAAAACTCTGAGGGGGAAAATGAGGAGCTGATACCAAGAGTTCAAGTAGAAAACAAGTGTTTTGAGAATAATGAGGGCAAAAAAATGTACAAAAGTGCTTGACGCAGTGGATGTATGTATGGATTGTGATAAGAGTTGTATGAGCCCCCAATAAAATGATTTTTTTTTAAACCCTCTTACTCTGAAGACTCGTAACACAAGGCACAGTGTACACACTGAAACAAGTAGCCTCTGAGTAAAATTCGGGTATTTTTTACTCAATGTGTGTGTCAGAGAAATACTTTGTTTCATAGGGATTTCAATGACTGGATTTTGGGACATAAATCACTGGTCCTCTCTTCTAAGATACCTCTGGGAAGATTCAAATTTCTATCCTTCCATTTAGCACACGAGTGTGCTGTTTGCACCACCCAAACAAGTCAGGTCCATATCAGGCACTCGACACATACTCGTTGAACAATGAAACAGTGCTATGACAAGAGAGACAAACCTTTATGAAGAACAAAGTAAAGCAACAATGATGTTTTCTACAAACGAGAAAATAGAAAAGATTTGAGTTCAACAAAGCAGGATGGAAAATTTAGATTGGAATTTCAGAAACTGATGGATTTCCAAAAAGATGTTGTTGTTGTTGTTGCTGCTGTTGTTGTTAGGTGCCATCCAGTCAGTTCTGACCCACAGGACCTCTATGCACAACAGAACAAAACCCTGCCCAGTCTGGGGTCATCACAATTGTTCCTATACTTGCGCACATTGTTGCAGTGTGTCGATTCATCGCCTTCCTCTCTTTTGGCGACCCCTCTACTTTAACAAGCATAATGTCCTTCTCCAAGAACTGGTTTCTCCTGATATGTTCAAAGTATGTAAAATGAAATCTCACCATCCTTGCCTCTACGGAGCACTCTGGCCATATTGCTTCCAAGGGAGATTTTTTTTTTAAGTCCCTTTGGCAGTCTGTGGTATTTTCAATATCCTTCACCAGCACCACAATTTGAACATCAAAAGATGTTAGATCCAACTCAACACGCTTAAGTCATGGCATACCAGTCTTATGCCTGTAAAACAGGTGGTAGCAGAGCGTATTTCTCTGCATCTTGTCAGGGGCGACGGATTTGCATTCTGGGCAGTTCCTGACAAAATAAACAATCTTTTTTTTTTTTTTAGTGTAAAGGTATTTTTGTGACCTTGGTTGTGTGGATAAGCCGGCACCTAGCAAATTCAGCTCTAAAGCTTTAGACTCTAAAAGTTTGAAGTGATCCTTTTGAGGGTGACCACTACCTATGTTGTTGGTCGGTGCCATCAAGTCAGTTCACACTCATCGCCACCCAAGATGCAACACAAGGAACCACTGTCTGGGCCTGTGTCACCCTCACAAGTGTTGTGGTTGAGCCCATCGTGGCACCCACCCTACCAATCCATTTATCCAAAGTATGAAGATGAAGTCTTGCCCTCCTTGCTTCCAAGAAGCATTCTGGCTGTTTTTTCAAGGCAGATTTGTTTGTTCTTCTTAAAATCTATGGTATATTCAATATTTTTCACCAGCACCATAATGCAAATGACTTGATTCTTTTTCAGTCTTCTTTATTCCATGTCCAACTCTCATAAGCTTATGAGGGGATTGAAAATGCCATGCTTTGGGTCAGGTTCACCTTATTCATCAAAGTGAATTCCTTGCTCTTTAAAACATCAAAGAGGTCTTTGGATAAATGGATTGTGCAGGTGATTTACACAATACAATGCATCATTTGATATCTTGGCTGCTACTTCCATAATCATTGGTTGTGAAGACAAGCAAGATGGTTACTACCTAAAATCTCAGAAAAGGATGTTACCGAGGAGTCTCAATGCTATTGGTTCTCTCTCTCTTTCTATTTCCTCACTCCCTGATCCACCCTCTCTCTCTCGGCCTACATTTTCAATAATTCTCACGATCTAAGACAATTCTCCTTCCTCCTGGTTCATCCTCTGATCCATATAATAGATGAAAGAAAGTTGTATTAACTTTCAAACACTGACCCACAAAATGACCCATGCAGCCTATATATCTTTACAAAATTACTGAATAATAACAATTATCCTTATTAGGTGCCTGGCACTCAATTATGCATTCTATCTACATCATCTCATTTGAGCACCAGACATCTTATAAAGAAGTAATGGGCTAAGGTCACATAGCTAATGATTAACTGAGCTGGGATTTGTTCCCAATCCATCTGATTCCAAAGCCCACATGCTCATACATTATATTTTATTACTTGCAATTCATCAAGCTCTATAGAAATCTATTACTGCAAGTCACAGTCATCAGTCTTTATTTTTGGCCAACTCAGGCACATTTGGATTTCACTCCAAGCCATTCCTTTGCATGGAGAACTTCATGCCCAGTCGTGTATGGCCTTTTGATTATACTTTCCTTTCTGGTGAGGATGAACACAATGATGGCCTCAGATGCCCCTGCATGTAGACACCACAGCAGATCACAGTCAGGTGCCTTCTGGGTTGGAGTCAATTAATAAGTGTGCATGATTGCAAGCTAGTGAAATGAGGACCAGATGGAGGGATTAGGTGCAGTGACTGAAGGCACTTTGACAGCTGCTGTGGTGATGTCATCACCAGGTCTTGGCTTTCGATGAAGATTCTGCTTTGTTGATAACTCTTAAAGGAACGCAAAGGCAGTTGTCTCTGTGATAGCGTTTTTAGGGTATAAAGATCATTAGACTATTGATCTGTGATTCTAAACTTTGGCTGCACATTAGAATAACCTGGAGAGCTTTAAAAATCCCAAGGCATCAGTCACACTTCCTAGATCAATTGCATCAGAATCTTGGGGGATGAGACCCAGGCACTAATATTGATTTTAGTCCCTGGATGATTCCAATATCTACTCTGTGAGAAAACCACTTGTCTAAATAAGTACCGGTTTCACTTGATCACAGTTATCAAATGAAAGGCAATGGAACTCTCCTATTATGTTATTGTCAATGTCTAAATTAATTGCCTTATAGAGGTAAGATGTTTTCTATCTTTTATTGGAAATATTTGATAAATTTCATAATCAAATATGTATTCCAGCATAAATTAGCATAGATTGCTTATATGAAAGTCCAGACTGCAACTGAAGAAAATTAAAACAAGGTGATAGCAAAACTACTTAAGTCTATCCTACCTGAATTTAGACACCATCTCAAGTACACATTTCTTGACCAGAGACAAGAAAAGGTTTAGGAGAACATGATACCCAAAAAAGGAAAAGATCACTAAGATATAAGAAATAATGAATATCAGAAGAGACACTGAAACTTGCTCTTGAACTTATAGAAGCTAAAATGAATGGAAGACAGGATGATATGAAGGCACAGGAGAGATAGTGGCAAAGTCTTGACTTTGAAAGAGTGTGAATTCTTTGGGATTAGAAGGCCTCATCTTTCTACCGAAGAGTGACCCGTGGAACCAAACCGATGGCCTTGCAGTTAGCAGTCAAACTGGTAACCCACTACACCAGGCAAATAAAAAGTTGCTGAAGATAATTCAAAGTTGGTTGCAGTAGTACATTGACTAAGAAAAAATAACCCACAACACCATACTCACTGCCATCGAGTCAATGCAGACCCTAGAGTACAGGATAGAACACAACCCTAAAGGACAGGTTAGAACTACCAATGTGTTTCCAAGACTGTCATGGTTTACAGAAAGCTCAGTCTTTCTCCTGCAGAGCCACTTAGGGTGTTTTTGAACTGTGAATCTGTGGATCTCAGCCCAGCATTAAGCTGTCATTAATTCAAGCGGGATTCAGAAAAGGATGTGGAATGGGATGTATCATTGAGGACGTCAGATGGATCTTGGCTAGAAACAGAGAACCCCCAAAATGGGGGGAATTAAAAACAAAACCAGTGGGGAAAAGCTCCGCTTGGTGGAGCTTTCATAGTATGTATTTGGTATCAGACCCTCCCCCTCACCCCCCACCCCCATCCCCACCCCTGCCACCAATAAAGCAACTCGCTCTGAAGTAGTGCACCCAGTGGCGTTTGACTGGGAAGGTTTTCTCTGCTCACAGTGAGTTTTTCTGTAAAATCAGTTTCACTCAAACCTCTTTATTTCTGATAGCATATGTAAGAGAACAGAGTGTGGCTGTGGAATTTTGTTTCCTGCTTGGGAAAAATGCTGCAGAAATTGTTGTGATATTGAACACATCTTCCAAGGACAGCTAGAGGGAAAACTCAAGGGTATGAGTGGTTATCTCATTTCAAAAAGAGGTGAAATGCCGATTGATGACAAACCGCACACTGCACATCTGTCAACTTCCCAAACAAACAAAATGTCAACTTGTAGTGCATTTGAAATCCATTCCGTCAGGTCAGACTGTTAACCAAGCTTTCTCTTTAGATGTTCTGAAAAGATCCTGTAAAAGTACATGACAAAAACACCTGATTTCTGGCACATAGGGGACTGGCTTTGCCACCATGACTATGCACCTGCTCACGCAGACATTTCAGTGCACCAGTTTTTCACAAAAACAGCATGCCTCTCTTGCCCCACACTCCTTATTCACCTGACCTCACTCTGGGTGACTTCTTTTTGTTTCTGCAAATGAAAAGGGACATGAAAGGACAGTTATTTGATGGCATAGAAGAGGTGAAGAAAAAGAAGAGGAAGATACTCTCAGCTACCCAAGCAGATGAGTTTGAAAATGTTTCCAAGAGCACCACACATCCAAAAAAAGCAGTGCTGAGTGCATGAAGCACATCATCGCACAGGAAGAGTTGGAGGAAATTATGCTAAACAAAGTAAGCCAAGCACAAAGGGACAAGTACAACTTGAGTGCACTAATGTAAGCTTTTTAAAAAGCACAAGGGACATGGGGGGAAAGCCACTAAGTGCATAATTCCAAGGGCAAAGACCAGGCACTCGGACAAGGGTCAGATCCAAGTGAAGAATGCATTTGGCAGTCAGCTGAAAGGAGGAGAAAAGGGAGGAAAAAAAGAGGATAGTGGGGGAACAGAGCACTAACCCACCCACAGGGGGAGTATTGTTAATGTCTCCTCAGGAAAGGGAGAAAATGATCAGATCTAACCCTGGTATGCCAAGCTTTCAGGGCAGCATCCTGTCATGAAGCAGTGAACTAACAGAGAAGTCAGTCTGTGGGGCCAGCCCCACTTCCAGCTACATTGACCTCCTCCCTGGGAGATTACACTACAGAGACCTGCACTGAAGCTGTAGCCAGGGAGAGTGGTGGGTCTGCCAAGACCTCATGGGAGCAAACTAAGAGGGAGGGAGGGAGGGAGGGAGGGAGGGAGGGAGGAAGAGAGGAAGGGAGGGAGGGAAGTAGGAAGGGAGGAAGGGAGGGAGGGAGGGAGGGAGGGAGGGAGAGAGAGAGAGAGAGAGAGAGAGAGAGAGAGAGAGAGAGAGAGAGAGAGAGAATGAATTGAAACCTGGCCCACCAAGCCCCAAGGATGACACTCCTGCCCAGAGCAGCCAAGGCACAGAAAGGACAATAGTGCCAGCCCCACCATGAGACACATCATCCCCTGACTGACCCACAGTGTTGCAGGGGACAGCACTGAAGACACAGTGCGGAAATTGTGGCTGGTCTGACCTCCCCACACCAGGGCAAAACATGAAGGGGGCACAGCAGAGCAGCAAGGGAGCAAGGCAACGAAGTCCCTGAGGAATCCCAAAATTAGACTTCAGACTCAATGGGCAGGGCTGGGCACCTCATCAGACTCAATCAGAAAACATACATAAAGGTCAGCAGACAGACCTGGAAATAATTATAGACCCTTTATTTTTCTTCCTTTTCTTTTTCATGTCTATCTATATAAGATAGGCAAAATAAAAAATCCTGAGGAGAAAACAATAGGACCAACAGTTCTAGGGGGAGAGGTGAGCAGGAGAGGAGGGGGAAAGGGAGGGGTTAGCCAACAAACCCAAGGATAGGGTCACAAAAGAGATCTAAAATCAATGATGAGGAGGGCATAGAATGCCTGGTGGGGTTTTATCAAGGGCAGTGGAGCCAAGAGAAATTATTGAGAGCTGAATAAAAGTCAAATATGATAGTGGGGAAGAAGGAAAGTAAAAGTAAATAGAGGAAAGAAATAGGAGACAAAATACATTTGTAGAGGTATAAATATAGGCATGTACATATTTTTAAATATTAATATATAATGATAGGAGTGTATTCCTATGTACATATATTTAAATGTTAAGTTTTAAGGAAGCAGACAGACATTGGACCTCTATTCAAGTCCTCCCTCAAGGCAAGAACACTTTGTTCTAATAACCTGGCATTCTAAGATGCTCACCTTCCCAACAGGATCGCAAAAGACAAAGTGGGTACATAATCAAATGTGAAGAAATTTCGTGGAGCCCAGCAACGAATGTATAAGGGTGCTTTGCTCAATTGATGTATGTACAGATTGTGATAAGAGCCTTATGAGCCCCAATAAAAAGATTTTAAAAAATATTTAGCGTCTGGTATCTTAAAGGCTTGAAGTTAAACAAGTGGCCATCTAGCAGGAAAGCAACAAAGCCCACATGGAAAAAGCACACCAGCCTGTGTGATCATGAGTTGTAGACAGGATCAGATATCAGGCATCAGAAGACCCCAAACAATCATACTGATGTGAAGGAGTGGAGTCCAAGTAGAGACCCAAAGCTCATCTCTAAACAATTAGACATTCCCTCACAGATAGGTCACAAGGAAGGGATGAGTCAGCCAGAGTGCAGTAGAGCACTGGTGAAACACACAACATTCCTCTAGTTCTTTAATGCTTACCCCTGCCCACTATCATGACCCCAGTTTTACCTTACAGACCCACCTAGACTTGAGCATGTACACAGGTACAAATAAGAGCTCTTGACACAGTGAATCCAGATACCCCCCTCCCCAGGAACTGTAATGGGAGTAGTGATACCATGAGGGTAGGGGGAAGTTGGGGGGAGAAAGGGGAAACCAATCCCAAGGATCGAGGTATTACCACCCCCACCCCCACCTCCCAGGAGGATGAACAACAGAAACGTGGGTGAAGGGAGACAGCGATCAGTGTAAGATACAAAAACAATAATAATTTACAATTTATGAAGGGTTCACCAGGGTGAACCTTTAAAGTGTTAAAGAGCAATGATGTTACATTGAGAAGGAAGTGTTTGGTCAACTAAGTCATCGCATTTTCAATTACTGGTCCCTCATAAGCATGAGAAAGTTCTGCAGTGAGGAAGGAAGACCAAAGAAGAGTTGAAGCCTTTAAATTAGGGTGTTGGTGAAGACTATTAAATATACTATAGATTACTAGAAGAATGAATTAGTTTACTTAGGAAGAAGTATAGTGGAATCATTCCTTCAAAGTAATGATGTTTAAGGTTATAACTTAATTTTTGCCTGTTTACTCTCAAACCTCATATTGATGATTGGTGTTTGCCAATTTTGAAAATGATGTCATTTGCTTTGCTTTTCTAGTTTAGGATATTGTTAAATTCAACCATCTTTTTTATTTCTATGCGTGCTTGGTATTTTTTATGATATTTAGTATATATCTCTCACAACTTTTCATTTCCATCATATTGTGTGGTTTTTATGTAAGCAATAAAATCACATTTAATTTAGCCTTACTATGTACTTTACAATGGTAAATATTATTCTTTTCCTAAGATTATAGATCTAGTTAGTCTCATTTCTGCTCACTTTTGCTTTTTCGCCTTGATTTTTCCTGTGTTGTTATATTGTTCTCTCTTTATTACTCTCTTTTTATATTTTAGTAGTTATATACTATAGATCTAAATTCTGCATGGTTACCCCTAAATTTTTCATATATATAAGTAATGATAAAATTTTTGAACTATGCCTAAACTCTTCAGAAATTTAAATACTTGTGAACACAAAAGTATGTGTAAAGCACTCAATTGACCACTCAACATCTATACTCCTATCATGTTAATCATTGTATAGAACTTGTTTTATTTATCAGTAAAAATTATTATATTTTCAAAATTTGTTTTTTTTTTCCTTTTTTCTTTTTTTTTTTTTCAAAATTTGTTAAACGTGTCGAGAGCTAGTCCATTTCTGAGCCCAGAGATACGTGTCTATTCTATGTTTTTTAACTTTTGCTATTTTCATTTCTCTTCTTTCATTTTTTTATTACACATCTTCCTTCTTGATTTGCATTTCTTTTAAATAAAGCACATTCTAAATTATTTATTCTATCAAAGATTAGGACTACTGAACTCTTAGCATTTAAAAAATGCTTTATCTTACCTTCAAACTTGATGAATAGTTTAGCTGGATATAAATTTTGGGACCTATTTGTGTCTCTCTGTGAGGAATAAATTTTGCTAAACATTTTTATATAAATGACTTAATTTGTAGCGAATTCAGGTTTTTACTGTTGTTCTATCTTGCTGTTAATTATTGCTCCATTCATTTTCATTGATGTAGTATTTGCTATTAGTTTACTTTGCTAATTTTCATAGTATTGATTTTTGTCATATAGGAATTTTTTTTATTTCCTCCCTCCTGTTTACACCTCTCCTTACTGAGTTTACTCATTCATATGCATCAGGTTTACAGTAGTTGTAGGCTCTGGTGAATATAGTGTATAAGAAATACAAAACTTCCCAACTGACTGAAGTCATTCTTATGTAAGACTCTCAACACATATGTAAGTCATACAAAATGTTAATTTTTATAATTGCCTTCACCTGTTCCTTTGGCATCCCCAGTCCAGAATATGATAGGATATCCTGCAATGTAATGACATAGAGCATTATATCTCAAAGTTTAGATCACAAATAAGTGCCAATCAGTATGTGGTAACCTTTCCACAGAGAGACAAAAAAAGTTAGGCAATTGTACAGTTAGACTAATGCAGTTGACAGAGTAATTTCATTTCCATTAAATCTATCAAAACAAACCATGGACTTCTATCTTTTATGTCTTTGTTCCCATTCTTTTAAAAATTCATTTTAATGTATTTTTGCTTTTTTAAATGTTTTCTATAGGGTCACTATGAGTGGGCATCAATTTGATGACTGTGAGTTTAGATTTTTAGTTTTTTGAGAAATTAGAAAAATAAAAGACTATTCTTCTTACACAGTCTTAAAGGCAACAATACAGAGGTTCTACAGATCTGGGAACTAAGACAATCGAGTCTTTGTTACTTTCTATTTGCAAGGCTTTGTCCATGTCCTCCCTTCTCCCTAGGTATGCAGCATTTTAGAAATCACTTTTAGTAGCAGTAAGAATAATGTGGTTTTCAGCATCTCATGGGATTAGGCGTAGGCCCACATTGAAGAATTCAATTTGGCATGAAGCATTTCCCTTTCAATTATCTCTGGGCATTGAAAAGAATCATCAAAGTATGATGTATTTTATTGTCTTGACTAGCACAAGAGGTTCTGAACATCAAGGCTTCAACCTGGTTCAAAAGACTTTGGGGAGACAGGCAGTGAAAGGAGCATTCCTGAACCAGCTGTCAAAAGTCCAAGATTCAAATGTAGGGTTAGCCACTGCCACACTGGTGGAACCACTCAACTCTTTTATGTGTTACCCTTCATAGTTGTTCCGAAAATTCCCTGAGATAATGGGGAAAGAATTGTATTTGTAAAAGAAGAAAACCCATTCAGAGTACAATGACTTGCTCAAGGCCACACAGACAATCTAGGTCTGTCATAATTTAAAGTTGAAGGGAGTTATCATGAAAGCAGTAGAACCCAACCACTGTTGCAAAACACCAGCATGCAGTCCTTAGTATGGGTATGCACAATTGCCCCGGTTGGAGAGTGCTCACTGAACAAGGTAAGGGAGAGCACATGGCCTTGAACACTGATAAGGTGCATTTACTCAGATCTGGCATGGAAACTGCTAGGGAAAGCATTTGATTTCCCATAGAAGCTGGTCTATTTCCAGAGGATGTACACTGGTACAGATAGGAACTGGAAACACAGGAAATCCAGAGTGCATGATCCCTCCAGGACCAGTGGTGTGAGTGGCAATACTGGGAAGGTAGAGGGAGGGTGGGTTGGAAAGAGGGAACCGATTACAAGGATCTACATGTTACCTCCTCTCTGGGAGACGGACAACAGAAAAGTGGGTGAAGGGAGAGGTGGGACAGGGCAAGATATGACAAAATAATAATTTATAAATTAACAAGGGCTCATGGGGGGTGGGAAGCGGGGAGGGAAGGGAAAAAATGAGGACCTGATGCCAGGAGCTTAAGTGGACAGCAAATGTTTTGAGAATGATGAGGGCAGTGAATGTACAGATGTGCTTTATACAATTGATATATGTATGGATTGTGATAAGAGTTTTATGAGCCCCAAATAAAATGATAAAGAAAAAAAGAATCTGGTCTATTTAATTCTGTCTCTCTCTGTCTGTCCCTCTCTCTCTTTCTGTGTGTGTGTGTGTGTCTTCTCTCTCCTTGACAATCCTTTTCGTACTGCCTATTGTCTCTTAAATATCCCGACTGTAACGTTTAGTTACTCTTTCCCTTGAATATAGGTCAAATTCCATCTCAAAAATTACAATAGCAAAGAATTCTGTAGAACAAAAATAGGTCTGTACTCCAGTATTGACACTTAAGAATATTGCTCTTTATTTATTTCAACACTTTTCTTGGACTCTATCCAAGCCACCCTCCCTCACCTCCATCTGCCAAACAAACAAACAATAATCCACTGCCAACATTTTGGTTTCAACTCACACCAATTTTAAAAAAATTTAAAAACACAATGCCATCCAGTGGGTTCCAACTGATAGGGAGTGACCCCGTAGGACAGTGGAACTGTCCCTTTGAGTTTCTGAGATGTTACATCTTTACAGGTTCAGACAACTTCATCTTTCTCAGACAGCCTCATTTTTTGCCCAAGGAATAGTTAGTAGATACCGATTGCTGACCTTGTGGTTAGTAGCTCTGATAACCTACTACTCTACTAAGGCCCAATATAGGGTTTCTTAGACTGTAATTCTTTGAGCAGACAGCCACCATGAGGCAGTTGTCCTGAAGGGTTTCTGTGAGTTGGAATAACACGGTGACAGTGATTTGAATATGGTGAGATACTATACTAACCATGCTACATACATTGTCTTATAAACTCTATAGAACAAATCGATGACAGTGTATCATCCCCATTTTACAGGTTAGGGAAGCTCAGAGTGATAGGGCTTTGAGGGTATCCCAGACACCAGAGTAAAGCTCAGAGTAAAAAAACAAAAACAAAATTGGAGCCCAACCTCTTATATACCAAAGATCATGATTCAAGCAATCTGCTGTGATCATCTTTTTCCACCATCCACACGCAGTGTCCTTTATTGATGGTGGTGACCACTGAGTAGATTCTGATTCATCAACATCAGGTGACCGAGTAGAACTTCCCTATACATTTTTTTAACTTTTATAAAGGCTGATGGCTAGATGTTTTGCCTGATGAATCACTGGGTGGGTTTGAACTACCAGTTTTTCTGTTAGCAGCTAAGGGCTTAACCATTAACAACACCTAAGCTCCTCATCATTCCTACTATTACAGCCGCAATGGGAGAGAGCCAGCCCCTCCTGTCATCGGGAGCTCCCTGCTTCACAAGGGAATACATCACCGGGTTCAGAGTGCAGAGGGAAAACTGCTAGAAATGTGCTCTTTATGGGGTTTAATTGTTTGCTGGAGATTTCCAAGTCAATTTGGAAGAACATATAAATATGTTATTTTCCATAAGTTAGCTCTGTGCTATACATAAATCAACTTTTTATAGAGTCTGACTTACCAGGTGGCTCTAAAATAGGGAAGAGGAGAGGGTGTTAAAAAAATTAGTTGGCAGGTCTGTCTAAATAAGATAGGCTGGATGAACAATCTGAAGGAGAAAACAGTGGGACTGAAAGTTCTAGGGGAACATGGGGGAAGGGGATTGGGGGTGGTGGTGAAAGGTAGTGGTGCTAACAAACCCAGGGACAAGGGAACAACATGTGAGCCAAATCGGTGGTGAGGAGAGTGTGGGAGGCCTGGTAGTGCATCATCAAAGGTAATGTAACCAAGAGGAATTGCTGAAACCCTGGTGGGGACTGAGCATGATAGTGGGACAAGAGGAAAGTCAAAGGAAATAGAGGAAAGAGCTGGGAGGCAAGGGTCATTATAGAGGTCTAGATAAAGACATGTACATATGTAAATACATTTATAAATGAGGATGGGGAAATAGATCTATGTGCACATATTTATAGGTTTAGTACTTAGGTAGTAGAAGGAAATTGGGCCTCACTCAAGTACTCCCTCAATGCAAGAATACTTTCTTCTATTAAATTGGCATTCTATGATACCTTCCCAACACAACTTCTGAAGACAAAGTGGGTGGATAAGAAAATGTGGTGAAGAAAGGGGATGGTGCCCGGCTATCAAAAGAAATAGCGTCAGGGGTCTTAAATGCTTGAAGGTAAATGAGCAGGCCATCTAGCTCAGAAGCAACAAAACCCACATGGAAGAAGCAGACACCAGCCTGCATGATCATGAGGTGTTGAAGAGATCAGGTATCAGACATCATCAGAACAAAAAAATCTTACCATAGTGAATAAGGGGTGGGGAATGCAGAGTGGAGACCCAAAGTCCATTTATCAGCTACTGGACACCCCCTTACAGCAGGGTTTCAGGGAGGAGATGAGCCAGTCAGGGTGCGATATAACAACGATGAAAAATGCAACTTTCCTCTAGTTCCTAAATGCTCCCCCCACCACCACCCCCAACCAGATCATGATCCGAATTCTACCTTTCAAGTCTGGCTAGACCAGAGCATGTACACTAATACAGATAGGAACTGGAAACACCGGGAATCCAGGACAGATGATACCTTCAGGACTAGCGGTGTGAGTGGCGATACTGGGAGGGTGGAGGGAAAGTGAGTTGAAAAGAGGGAACCACTTTCAAGGATCTACATGTTACCTCCTCTCTGGGAGACGGACAACAGAAAAGGGGGTGAAGGGAGACGTTGGACAGGGCAAGATATGACAAAATAATAATTTATAAATTAACAAGGCCTCATGGGAGGGGGAGCGGGGAGGGAAGGGAAAAATGAGGACCTGATGCCAAGGACTTAACTGAAGAGCAAATGTTTTGAGAATGATGAGGGCAATGAATGTACAGATGTGCTTTACACAATTGTTGTATGTATGGATTGTGATAAGAGTTGTATGAGCCCCTAATAAATGAAAAAGAACTGCAAAGCACAGGAAAAAATCAGTTGGTTATGAAGGGTACAAAAATCAATGAAATGAAAATAGCAAACACTTTATAAAGCATGTAGTTTTGTTTTCCTGGACGACTCTTTTTTCCAACCTAGAGTTTGTGTACAAGGTTCAAATGAAGAAGAGCCTTCCCCATTGCTGTTCAAACAGTCGTGATTAGACTTGTGAATCACAATGCCTTCGGATGTTGACTATCTAGTAAACTCTGTGTCCGTACTCCACACAGGCAAACAGCAGGCTGTGAATCATGTAGTGATCTTTGAATACTGAGTTTTGTGTTTTCTCACTGATGTTGCAGAGCGCCAGAGTCGATGCAAACAAAAGTCTTGATATTAGTAGCGGGCTCTGTTATAACAGGAAAAGACAAATGCCTTGGAAAAATTGGAAGAATTCATAGACTCCCTCCTAAAGATTGGCTCCCACCGTCCTGGTAGCTCTGAGACTGATGATGGCGCTGAGTGGGTGTAAAGAGGAATCCATAGGTGTGGTTTTGAGGCAGAAAAAGGCAGCATACATTAGAGACTTTGCCTCAGTGAGGGCAGCAGCTGTTGTTGATGCCCATGCCCCTTTGGCCACATCACAGGTTGCCTGAAGGTGGAGTGAGCAATTCCTGTGCATGACATCAGTTTCTACACCAAGTGTGTGTCACTCTACCCCTCAAAGTTTTCGCTGCCCTCGGGAATACTACCGGCCTACAAATGGAACAGGATGGAAGGGTCAATGGCCTCAGAAGCAAACTTAATGAAAAAGGGATGGGAGGTGATGGGTAACAACCCCATATTCCTTACTTCTCAATGGGACAATTATGATGGCTAGCACCCGACTGTTACCTCAATATCACAGATTTGATTGACTTTCTTCCTTTATTGGACCACATTGTCACCTTTCCATTTATTTCCTAGGATTACTGTTTGCACTCAAAACTCCATTGCAGCTTCTGCTGGTAAAGTAACAACAACCCAAACGACGCCATTGTCAATACTTAAATGGTGATAACAACCTACTTAAAGGATTGGTGAGGGGATTAATTACTTTCAATATTTGTTTGGGGCTATATCCCTCCCTCTAAAACGAATCCTTCCTTCTCTCCCAGCCTTCTCACCTCCTCATGCTTCTGAACCGTTTCCTCCTTCTATTTTTACTGTTTTTCTTTCTCCCCTTTTTCTCTAGGATGAGTGAGAGAACTTAATCTGAGGTGCCAGTGAATCATCATCAAACAATTGAAACCACCAGTCTCTCCATGGAAGTGGCTTTTGACACCCCCCCCCCCTAAGTATTTACAGTCTCAGAAACCCACAAAGGCAATTGTCCTCCGTCTCATAGGGCCACTATCCATTGGAAGGGACTCAGTGGCAATGAGTTTTAGATTTTGGAGGTGGGACAAAGAGATTGTAGTTGGCTGTGACTGAATGTTGCTTGAACTCAACCGCAGGCTCTAAGGAAGAGAGATCACATCATATGTGTTAAAGATGAGAGGGAAGAAACCATTATAGAGCTCTGTTCAACTCTGTTACACATAGGTTCACCAGGAGTCAGACAGGCTTGACAGCAATGGATTTGTGTGTTAGTCTGGGTGCTTTAGAGAAACAAATCCACAGAAACACGTGTATAAGAGAGTTAAGTGCACATCAAGAAAACATCCCAACCCGGTGCTGCCCAAGCCCATAAGTCCAACATCAATCCATATGTCCAACACCAATCCACAAAATCCTCCTCCATCTTACAAAACAGATGCAATGATGCCGACTGCAGGAGGAAAGCCGAGTCAGTGAACCTGTAAGCATCTCAGCACTGGCAGGGGACTCCATGCAGCTGCTCCAGCACCCAGGGCTGCCTTGGGGTAGGTCCATGAGGCTTCTCCTCAGGGATGTCTCTCAGGAAGTGAGCGTTGCCAGCTGAAGAAGGGAACTGCTAAGGCAGCTGCACCCTGGTCCGACCATCACAAAGCAAGAGACCTGAGAACTAGAAAGGCAAGGCTCACGGAGCCATTTATCTCTCCACCCTTCAATTAATCCCACATGTGTTTTAAAGACCAGGTTGGCACAATAAGCTAACTAACTCAGTTTGTTTGTTTTTTTGGTCTTCTTTTGCTCTACCAGGAAGAGTTGATGGTTGCTATGAAGATTATCTGACTCACAAAGTCAGAAATAAAGGAGCCCTGGTAGCGCTGTAGGTTAGGCATTGGGCTGCTAACTACAAGGTCAGTGGCCCAAACCCACCAGCTGATTAAAATGGGAAAGATGGGATGACCTACTTCCATAAGCATGTATAACCTCAAAAATCCTGCCCATCCTGACTCTGAGTCAGAATTGATTCCATGACAGTGGGTTTTCATTCAGTGTCCTTTAAAGAAAAAGTGTGCTGATTTCTAATAAGTGTTACAGCTCTGATTTTTTTAATGTATAAAGTACAGAGAAAGCACGTATTTTTTAAAATGTGCAAACCTTCTTTTTAGAATCACAAATCACAAATAGTATATGCTGTTCTATCATTTTCCAGTTGTAACTTTTCCCTTGGCCTTTTGGTTTAAATAAAAGTTTAGTGGGTAATGGAGTATACTACCCCCAAATAAAATAAAAGTAGACTTTCTTTTTTGAACTCAACAAGAGACATGAGGATGTACATTGGAAATAACAGGGTTTGACGTGGAAATATTATTGGCAAATGGGTAGCCACCACAATCCCACCTCCATCCCAATGAGCAAATAAAATCTATCTAGCAGTTGTCCAGGTCTTTGCTATTCTATATATAACAAATGATGCTTTTAAAAACAACTCAAATTATACATAATGCATGCTCATATTCTTAAACTGATCTGTTCGAGATGCTAAAATAGCATTGCATATATTTAATTTTCCAAAAATGTCTCTTTCTCCAACACCAACTATTTTTTCCCTCCCTTACAGAGATCCAAAAATTCTGGAGAACTTCCTAAAAAAAGAAAATGGACTAAATGTGTTATTCCACTGCCTAAAACCCGCCAAAGATTATCTCTTTTTGTAGTGCAAATTTCAAATACTTTGACTCTCTAAGTCTACTTAAGTTTTCAATCTTGTTTCCAATACACAACCTCCTTCCACTTGGCCACTTAGCAGAGCCAATGCTGTTCTCTTTGACTGTCATTCAGGAGACCATGCACTCTTCCTTCGCAGGTTTTTGTTCTCCCTTCCTAGAATAATCTCCTTGACTCCTTTAGAATATCTTCTTTTCTAGATTATTACCTATCCCTAGAGGTCTTCTGGAGCCCCTTTATTCAAATTAATCATTATTAACCATTATTCTTAGTCTCAGTGAATTGTCTTTTCATTGACTTAATTACTTAACCCAGAAATCTGGAATCAATCTTACATTCTGTCTCCATCATCTCTCATATTCAGACCCCATCCTTGTCCATCCAATCCTCAATGCATGAATTAAAGCTACACTTAAACTATTATGACCATTAAAAATAGAGAAGTAAAAGCTGGACAGCGATTAAGAAAACCTGGAGAAAAATTTATGTGTTCGAATTCTGGGCAACGGTTATCATCCCTTCGCATCTCCAGTGCTGCATTCCTCCACTTTATTATTTCCTTCTCTGTGGTCAATTAATCTTTTTCAAAATACAAATCAGATTCTAGCATCCCTCTGCTTAAATGTTCTAATGACTTCTCTTTTACTTTGGGGCTAAAATAGACAAATTACTAAAAACTACAAAGAGTAAAACAGGCTCCATCACACTGGCCACAGGCAAGCGTCTCAGTCAACCTTCCTAATCAGGCAGAGACCATTGTAACCTTGGTTGTACTGGAGCGAACTCAACACATGGCCAGCTGACCACGCTACAGATGCGACCTGGAGTTGTTCTGGGTGCAAGTATCTTTTACTGGTTGCATGACAGAACTTTTCTTCCCTGGCTTTTTGATTATTGTTGAGTGTCTTTTCCTTCCTACACATCATCAGCAATTTTATCTGTAGACTATTACATTTTTACCCTTACCACCTTAGCATGATTTTGTTTTTTATTGTTTCCATTGGGTCTTCCAACTATGAAGCACAGGAGGAGGAGAGGAATAATGATGATACCTGATACAAGGGGATACAGGGAATACGAAGGTGATAGGGGGTGGGGAAGTGAGGGAAAGGGGATTTCTGGAGTAACTAATGAAGACTAAAGGGGGGAGGGAATATTAGAATAGATTGTGATTGCCTGGATCATCTTAAAGGCGATTTGACCATGGGGGAGGTGGGAATGTTCTATTGAATGAATGAGCCCATTATGTTTTACATTGCACCTACCACATTGTTAAATTCAAGCTATCGCCCTTAAAACAACATAAATGACATCAGAGTTTTCTTTATGTGCACACCTATTTCCCTACCTGGATTCTAAGACTTTATGAACAGGCAGCTTCAATTATTCAGCATGGCATCTTGCCCTAGCCCCAGAACCCAAACAAATCTAAACTCACTGCTATCCAGTTTACTCTAACTCGTCGCCACCCTTTAGGGCAGACTAAAACTGTCCCTGTGGATTTCTGAGACTGTAAACTTTTACAGAATATATAGAAAGCCTCATCTTTTTTTCACACACCCTCCCTGCCAGAGGGGATGGTGGTTTTGAACTGCTGTCAGCAACCCAGTGTGTAACCCCTACACCACCAGAAAACATTAATGGGTGAAAATCAAAGGTGCCTTATTCGTAGAAGGAATGATTAGAAGACATAAGCACACTACAGACAGATTTTAATCCCCAGTGCCTGGCAAATAGTAGATGTTGTTGATTACCATAACATGTACGTGTCCATCTTTACCAAGAAGCCAACAAGTTAGCACTCCACCAATGAGTTCAGACACAGAAGCATTCAAAGACCCTTAACTTTTTCTTTTCTGTCATCCTCCCCACTTTTAGCATCACTAGGTTATTTTCTGTGCTGTTCGTTTCCATTTATAAAACGTATTATAGTCTTTGAGGTCACACATTATGCTAGGTCCAGCCGTCAGAAAGCTGAGCAGGCCCCAGACCCTAACTCACAGTCTAGGCCGTAGAGAAGCTCATGAATATATAATGAAGATACACATGTGCTGCATGCCATTGGCTGCTTTGTGCAGATGGCCTTGGCAAGGTTTGCTCAGACTTTTTCCCCTTGTCCCCCATTCCCATCTCTGCTTCTTACAAGACAGCCCTGGCTACTTAGAGCACCACGTGATGTCAAGCCACAGCCAGGGACACTGAGGGGACAAAAAAATGGCCATCTTGTCTCGGGCGGGGACAACCCTATCTTGAGGGATTTTTCTCCAGAGCTCCATTCCTGGGGATCAGACCAAAGTTGGCTAAACCTGTACTTCCTTACCTCACTTCAGTTCCTCCTTTACTGATTTACAGATTTTTCTTGAAGAATTCTTCTCTAATAAACCATGGGGACCTAAATCCCTGGATCCGGCTTTGCTTCTAGAGAAGGCAAGTTAAGCCATCCTGTGAAGGTGCTCTGATAAGAGGTACAAGGTGAAGGATAGAGATAGAGGGCCTGCAAAGGCTTCCTGGACACTCTAAGCTAAATCTTCCCTGTAGTATGAAATATTTCAACCTTAGAAAATGTTTTAAAAGTGCAAGGACACAAGGATAGTGACCAAAGAGTCTTACTCCCAAGCTACATTGAATACATATCAACTGGTTTTCATATGTGCTTCAAAATTTACAGAAATGAAGAAAATACTGCAATAGTGCAGTGCTTCCTTGTGACCTCTTTAATGCCTTTCCCTTTCTTCTGTCTCCAGAAGCATTTCCTATCCTTGTAGTGAAGGGAACACTTCACAAACAGATCATTTATATGAGCACTTCTACAATCCCTACAGACAGTAGGAGTGCATGTGTTATAAGAACTATATCCAGCCCTCGTTTGTCAGGTGGCTTGGTGATACTGGAGGCTAAGAAGAAGGACCAGGCAGACCGCTACAGAAAATTAGTCACCGGATATCCTCCGAATAACGGTAGACTAATGTCTAACATAGTAACAGAAATGAGCCCCCCAGGCGGACGACACTGACAATATGACTGGGGAAGAGTTGCCTTCTCAGAGGAGAGTCAACCTGAATGATGTGGATGGAGCAAAGCTTTCAGGATTTTGGTTTACTGGGTGTGGCACAAATCCTCATGAGAGGAAGTGGCTGCAGACATCATTGTTCCTCAGAATGTGGAATATACTAAGAAGTACCTGATCCAAACCACTGTATGTGAAAATGGCCTCATATGCATGAGAAAGCTGGACAAAGATTAATAAGTGGAGCAGAATTGGTGTATTTGCATTCTGGTATTGGTAAGGAATGTGTAATAGCCTAGGGGCAGCCAGAAGAAAGAATGAATCTGTCTTGGCAGAAGTATAGCCAGAATGCTTCTTAGATGGGGGAATGGTGAAGTTTTTATCACTTATACTTCGACATGTTATCACAAAAAAAGAGAAAGGTCCTCAAATTGACTTAGCATAATGGCTGTTTATAGGTAACAATTGCATATAAATTCCCAGCAAGGTCAATATGAGTCAGAACTAACACCAGGCACCTTGTGAAGCTTTATGGAAGCAGACTGCCACACTTTGTCCCATGGCGTAGCTAATGGGTTTGAACCGCTGTCTTTTTGATTAGCACTTAGGCACTGCTCCACTAGGCCGTGTGTGTGTGTGTGTGTGTGTGTGTGTGTATTTCTGACTCATACCAACACTACAGGACAGGGTAGAGCTGCCCTGTGGGTTTCCAAGACTGTAACTCTTTACCAGAGTAGATGCCTCCTCTTTCTCTCATATACATACACACAGACATATATATGTGTGTGTGTATGTCTACATAAGCGTGTGCTAGACAGTCTCTTCCATGGTCAGACAGCATTTCCCGGTGACTGTGAGATTCAGGGAGTTAACTTCATTATTATAATTGTAGGCTAGACATTTTATTTGAATCAATTTAGATATTACTCTTGGAATTCAGCATGAGTACTAGGTTTAATCAGCATTTTGCGAGGCCCATATCAAACAGAACTCTCTGCCTTAGAGTCAATGCTGACTCATAGCAACCTCAGGTTGGTTTCTGACACTGTGACCATGTATGGGAGTAGAGAGCCTCGTCTTCCTCCCTCAGAGCCACAGATGGTTTCAAACTGCTGACCAAGCAGATCGCAGCCCAATGCATGACCACTACAGCTCTAGGCCTAGATCAGGCCCATAAGATCCGTTAATTAGGAAATCTGTTTTCTACCTTCCATGTAAATGGAAAATATTTCTATCTTCCTTGTTTTTAACGCCTCTGTCAGTTTATGCATCTGTGCGTGCATGCACCCTTATTTAGTAGAAACATTGTCTCTAATACTGTTTACTTGGCATTGCTTTCTGCATCCCACAGCTTTGTTTGGATGGAATTTCTTTTTTATCCAAGGTCACCCATCCTTTTGAATAATTTTGAAGTGGTCAGTGAGTAGAAAATTACTTCAATCTTTCTTTTTTTTTTTTTTTAGTCTGAACATGTTTTTATTTTAATCTTACTACCAAATGATGGATTGCACTGGACATACAATGCCAAGTTGACAGCTGTTTTTCTCCAGTAATTACGGTTGATGAGAATTCTGATGACACAATAGTGATGCTTTTTGTAAGCAATTAATCTTTTCTTTGAAGTAGCCTTTAAGAATTTGTCTACCATATCAATATAAAATAGCTTGGAGATAGATTTTTTAAATAAATTAATCTTATTCAAGAATCTGCATGTTACTTGATTTAAGGGAAAACAATTAACCTATTTCTCTACATCTATCTATCTCCCACTGAATTTCCATTCGTCCTGTTACATGCATGCTAATCCATCTTCTTCTGTTCTCTAGATCTAATTTTGTCTTGCATATTTTTCATCACCATTTACCTCTTAACTACATTTTGGGCAATTTCTTAAGAGTTAATTCTAATTCAAGAATTCTCCTTTCTAGTCATCTTATTTAGCTATTTGTTCTAATGTCAGGAGATACATTCATTTATGTAATCTCTATTTGGTTTTTTAAAAATCTTTTTGGTTTCAAGTTTTGTTTTCATATATCTATTTATTACCATTCTAAGCACGCTTAATATCTCTTTCAGAGTGCCCAGTCCACTGGTTCATACAGCATGAATTCTTCAGTTCATTTCATATGCTCACTCTTCTTCACAGTGGCTTGCTTCCTTGTGATAGACATCATTTTTAGCTTGGAAAGTCTCTCAGTGTTGATGTTAGTTGCTATCAGGTTGGTTCCAACTCATGCTGATTTTATGTGTAACACCAAGACATGCTGCCTGTTTCTCTGCCATATTCATTGTTATTTACAAATTTGAATCACTTTGTCACAGATGTTGTGTCACTCTACCTCACTCAGGAATTCTGTTTTAAGTTACCCTCTACTTTACTGACCATAATGTCCTTTTCTTTTTTTATTAAATACTTTTATTGGGGACGCTGACATCTCTGATCACAATCCATACAAGCATCCATTGTATCTACCACATTTGTACATCTGCTGCAATCATCATTTTCAAAACATTTTCTTTCTACTTGAGCCCTTGATAGCAGCTGCTAACTTCCTCCTCCCTCCCCCACCCATTCTCCCTCAAGAACCCTAAATAAGTTATAGATTACTATTTTCGTTTCTTGCATCGTCCTCTGTCGCCCTTCACCCACTTTTCTGTTGTTTGACCCCCTGGGAGGAGCTTATATATAGATCCTTGTGATCCATTCCCCCTTCCCCCCCACCTTTCCCTCCTGGTTCTTTTCCAACCATTGTTCTTTTCAGGTGCGGCATCCAAATGAACTGAGTTAAAGTATCACTACTGTTGCTTCTAAAGAACACTCTGGCTATACTTCTTACAAGATGTGTTCTTTCTTTGAACAGACCACAGCATTTTAAAATATTCTTTGCCAGTACCATAATTCAAATGCATAGATTATTCCCCAGTCTTCTGTATTCATTGTCCAACTTTTTTTTCTTTTAATTTTTTTAAACATTTTATTAGGGGCTCATGCAACTCTTATCACAATCCATATATATACATCTGTACATTCTTTGCCCTAATCATTTTCTAAGCATTTGCTCTCCACTTAAGCTCTTTGCATCAGGTCCTCTTTTTTCCCCTCCTTCCCCGCTCCCCACTCCCTCATGAGCCCTTGATAATTTATAAATTATTATTTTGTCATATCTTGCCCTATCAGGTTCTCCCTTCACCCCCTTTTCTGTTGTCCTCCCCCCAGGGAAGAGGTCACATGTAGATCCTTGTAATCAGTGCCCCCTTTCCAATCCACTCACCCTCTACTCTCCCAGTATCGCCCCTCACACCCCTGGTCCTGAAGGTATCATCCACTCTGGATTCCCTGTGCCTCCAGCTCCTATATGCACCAGTGTACAACCTCTGCTCTATCCAGACTTGCAAGGTAGAATTCCAATCATGGTAGTGGGGGCGGAAGAAGCATTTAGGAACAGGAGGAAAGCTGTATTCTGTGCTACTTTGCATCCTGACTGACTCATCTCCTCCCCTACACCCCTCTGTGAGGGGATCTCCAGTGGCCGACAAATGGGCTTTGGGTCTCCACTCTGCACTTCCCCCTTCATTCACTATGGTAAGATTTTTTTTTTAATGATGCCTTATACCTGATCCCTTTGACACTTCATGATCACACAGGCTAGTGTGGTTCTTCCATGTGTGCTTTGTTGCTTCTGAGCTAGATGGCCGCTTGTTCACCTTCAAGACTTTAAGCCCCCAGACACTATCTCTTTTGATAGCTGGGCACCATCAGCTTTCTTCGCCACATTTGCTTATGCACCTGTTTGTCTTTGGCGATCGTATCATGGAGGTGTGCAGCCAATGATATAATTTTTTGTTCTTTGATGCCTGATAAGGGATCCCTTCAGAACCACGTGATCACACCGGCTGATGTGTTCTTCCATGTGGGCTTTGTTGCTTCTGAGCTAGATGGCCGCTTGTTTATCTTCAAGCCTTTAAGACCCCAGATGCTATCTCTTTTGATAGCCGGGCACCATCAGTTTTCTTCACCACATTTACTTGTTCACCCACTTAAGCTTCAGCAGTTGTGTCAGGATGGTGAGCATCATAGAATGCCAATTTAATAGAAGAAAGTATTCATGCATTGAGGGAGTGCTTGAGTAGAGGCCTAAGGTCCTTCCGCCAGCTTAATACTAAGCCTATAAATATAGACATATAGATCTATTTCCCCATCCTCATATACATATTTTCATGTACATGTCTTTGTCTAGACCTCTATAAATGTCCTTTGCCTCCTAGTTCTTTCCTCTATTTCCCTTGACTTTCCTCCTGCCCCACTATCATGATATGTCCCCACCTAGGTTATAGCTATACTTTTGTACTCATATAAATATGAAGAGAATTCCATGGATTGGGTCAGGTATACCTTAGCAAAATAGCAACTTTGCTGCTTAACTACTTTAAGGGGCCTTTTTGCAACTGATTTGCCCAATACATCATTTGATTTCCTGACTGTTGCTTCCATGGACATTCATTATGGATTGAAGAAACATTGAGTATTTGATAACTTTATGCTCTTCTCCTTTCTTCATAATGTTGTTTAGGGGTCGAGTTGTAAAGATGTTTGTTTAATGCTTAGGTCTAATCTCTATTGAAGCTATTTTATTTTCATTAGAAAGTGGTTCAAGTCCACTTTACTTTCAGCAAACAGGGTTGTGTCACTTGTATATTACAAGTTGTTAATTAGTCTTTCTCCAAACCTACTACCAAACTCCTTTTCATGACTATATGCTCAGCATATAGATTGCATATGTATCACAAGACAATACAACCCAATACACACCTCTCTTGATTTTAAACCAGTAAGCAACCATTTGAAGCATTTGAACAACTGCTTCTTGGGCTATGTACAGGTTCTACCTGAGCACAATTAATTGTTCTGAAATTCCCATTCTTCAGATGTTATCCACAATTTGGATAAAGGAGAATTGCCTTTCCACAGCCAGTATAACACAAATACATAACTTTCCGGCATTCTGTGCTTTCAGATAAGATCTACTGTTGTTGTTGTTAGGTGCCATAGAGTCAGCTCCAACCCAGAGCAACCTATGTACATTAGAATGCAACACTACACAGTCCAAGGTCATCCGCACAATTGTTCCCATGTCTGAGGCCAGTGATGCAGAAACAGTCAATCTAAGAGGGCTTTCCTCGCTTCTTTTCCCCTTCTCTTCTGCCCCTCCACTTTACCAAACATGATGTCTTTCTCCAGGAACAGTATGTCCCCTCTGACAGTATGGCCAAGGTGTCTCTTCTGACAATATGTTCAAGGTACACAAAACAAAGCCTTGCCATCCTTGTCTCTAAGGAGCACTCTAGCCTTACTTCTTCCAAGACGAATTGCTTAGTCCTTTTAGCAATTCATGGTACTTGTGATGTTCTTCTCCGTCACCACAATTCAAATGCATCTATTTTCCTATGGTTTTCCTTAGTCAGTGTCCAATTTCTGCATGCATATGAAGCAATGGGGACTACCACGGCTTGGGTCAGTCAAAGAAATTATCCTTGTCCTCAAAGAAATTATCCTTGCTCTTTAATACTCTAAAGAGGTCTTGTACAGCAGATTTACTTAATGCAATGCATCTTTTCATCTCCTGACTACTGCTTCCCTGGGCATTGATTGTGGATCCACATAGATGAAATGCTGACAACTTCAACCTTTTCTTCATTTATGGAGAGATGATCCCTTAGAGAAGTGCAAATCAAAACTATAATGAGGTGCTATCTCATCTCTGGGAAGAAGGCATTACTAAAGCAGAAAGCAACTAATGCTAGGAAGAATATTAGGAGACTCAAACTCTTATTCAATGCTGGTGAGATTGTAAACTGGTACAACCAGTTTGTAAGACAATATGGAACTTCCTCAGATAGATAGATAGATAGATAGATAGATAGATAGATAGATAGATAATCTAACTTGTGATCCACCAATCCAACTCCTACGTATATACCCTGCTGATCTAATAGAAGATGTCTGAACAGAGAGATGCATATATATGTCCAGTACAACATAATTCACAATAGCAAGAAATGCAAACTACCCTAGTGTCCACCTGCAGGTGAATGGATTAACAAGCTGTGCTAAATACATAGAATGGAATTGAAACAACTTTCCAGGGCTACCATTTAGCTAAAGAACAGATGTCACCATAAAATACACAATAGATGCAACTGGACTGGACTTGGAGCAATTTGACCCAGGACCCTTGTGACTCAGGTAGTACCTGGAACTGAGGAAATGGCCTACTCTACATACACATGTTACATATATGTGTGAATAAGTCTTGTTCCAGGCAAGGCAGAGTATTGGGGTAATAGATATTATAATAACATGCATGGTGGTCTATATGTTATATGTTTATTTCCAGCAGAGCATGATGCTTCTCTGTTGTTTTCACACCTGCTTCTCTGTTGTTTTCACACCTGACCTTTGATGGCAGATGGAGGTAATGCAAGAAGAGGGCTATCGAATGGGGGAGAGGTGTGGTGACTGAACCAAAGCAGTGTGACTCTGGAAGTGCCGGTGGGGTGGGGGTCGGGTGGCTGGACTGGTGTTGGAGCAGCTCCCTCTCCTCACTGTGCAGGGAACCTGGTCCCACCAGAAGGGCACCCACAGACTTGCAGTGCATCAGAGAAGGGGTGCTAGAGTAATGCGTCCCCTTGCGGGAAGAGCTTCAGATAGTGGTTTCAAACTGGGTCTTCAGTGGGCCAGGTTGCACAAAAGAATCTCAGAACCCAATCTTTGGAGCAAGAGAAAACAAGAAAAGAAAAATAAGTACATTGAACTAAAACATCCTGCCACCCACCAATCCGATTTCCAGGAAATCTCTTTCTGCTTCCACCTGAAGGAAGGCTTTCTGCAAGCTTATTTTTCTTTACGCTGAGACATTTCTCACCAGTTGAACTACATCGAAGGGCTCAGTTTTATGATTTTTGTAGATTCACAATGTAGTACAATCAACATCAATGTCTAATTGCAGACCATTTTAATCGCCTCTGAAAGAAAACCCGATACCCGTTAATTAGACCCTTTCCATTCACCCTTCCCCCAGTCCCTGGCAGCCATTAATCTACTTTCTGTCTCTATAATTTGCTTATTTTTAACACTTCGTATAAAAGGAGTCATCCTCTTGTGCCTTTTTGTCTTTGGCTTCTTTCACAAGACGGAATGTTCTCCAGGTTAATCCGTGTATCGGCATTCCATTCCTCTAGGTGGTTGAATAATATTCCATCATATTGATATACCACATCTGCTAATAGCTAGTTGGAAGGTTTTGAATATTTGGCTAGTATGGTAATGGTATGAACATGGTTACACAAGTTTTTGTTTGAACTTACTTTTTATTTCTCTGCAGGATTTTCATTAAAAGTGTTTCCACAGCCCCTCCTCCCCCATAAAGCATCTCTGTGTCTGATTCTAGGAAATTGAATGGTTTTTAAAGGTGGGCATGTATATGTCAGGGAGTTTGTAGTGATATGTCAGTGGGTAAATAAACTGGAAGGGTAAACATGGAATATTTTTTGATGAAACTTTATTCACAGATGGAAAAGGGGTGGGAAGAGAGAAATGTGTTCCTATTAAATACAGACAAGTATCCAATATTTCATTGATCTTCAGACATTCATGTTTTCACAGTTTTACAATTAGGATGTGCTTTGCAATCAAAGTGGTGTCATAGCTTAATTTGCAGTGGATTTTTTTCTGTTTTGGTAGTAAATAAAATAATAATGTGCCTCATAATAAATACATCTTAGATATCTATGGATGATGGCACTGTGGAGTACAAGCTACAGTTCACACACACACAAGGAATATTAGATGAAAATAGCAGATTCTGAAAATGTGGGGGCTGGTTGCAGAATTCCCTGAGCACCCCACTCCCCTGGGCTGTAGTACACCAGGGAGCAGTCTGTGCCTTGCACAGCAGACTTGTAGAGGAGGCCATGGGCCACCCCAGGATACTTGTTCACTCTCTCTCTCTCTGACCTTGACTTGGGTTGCCAACCTCACCACAGGCCCCAAGATACCCAGCTTCCACCCGCTCACTCTATACCAGTGTTGAATATCCCCTCTTTCTTCTCTCCCATCAGTGTAGTTAAGATAGACTGACATTTTCAAAAAGAATTTGCAAAATAGACAAGGGAGAAGTAAAAGTAAACAAAACAGTACATGCACTTTATCACATTTTCAACCATTGCAAACTTGGTTGGTGCTGCTGCCACCCTATCAGAATCAAAAAGGGTGCTAGTGAGATTGTATGTAAGGAATGCTGGGAAATCTTGACTCATGTTCTGAGCTGGTCCAGGATCAACTGTAGCTGTCACTCACCTGCTCTTCATCCTTTCCTGAAAGTCTCAGCAGAATGATTTCTTGAATTCCTCCATGACTGACACCAGACAATTGGGCACTTTCTAACACTGTTTTGTCCAAGTAAAATGATACATCTTTTGGCCAAAAAGGTCTAGTGAATCCTTTGAACACCTATAAAAATAAAATATCTCAGCAAAATAACCAAGGGAGAAAGTAAAAGACAAGTTCAATTATTTAGCTCTAGCAAACTCAATCTGCCTTTTCAGATTCATGGAGAAGACGTTTAGCAGGTGCGTCATGTTGGGCTGGCAGAGACCTGGTACAGGACAGTCAGCTGTAAAAGCATCCAAGTTGCTCTATCCGCACCCCGCACCCCCGCCAAGGGAAAACATTATTTTCGAAAAAATGATCTACAAGTAGAATTGCCACCTTGAAACAGAAATAAAAACCGTGAACTCTGAATGTGAACCTCAGGACTCGACATTCCAGCTACGGGGTGAAGCCTTCTGATCGGAGGCATGAAAGACTGGCATCACCAAATAGAACTAGTGCCTAACATTGCCTGGAGGGCTCCTCCCTCTGTAGCCATGCCTGCAGCCTAACCTTGCCTGGAGGGCTCCGTCCTCTGTAGTCATGCCTGCAATAAGGGCTGGGAGGTTTCTCTCCGAGAGCGGAGTACATTTGACTTGCGAGAGTTGCTTTCATGTAAAGCCTTCTAACTTCTGAGCATTGCTGTAATTCTGGATCTCAAAGTAAAAACGGGCTGAGGACAGACTGGGGCATGGCTGAAAAAATCGAAGTGGTGAGGAGCCTCGAAACCATATTTATGATAAAGTTTATCTCATGGTATTATGTAACCTAGAGCAGAGAAGCTTTATGGTGCTGGTGGAACAGGCCAAAAGGAAATCATCTGCAGATGTATGAAAACATGTGTGAAAACAGGGAGGTGTTTGAGCAAGAGCTGCCCACTCTTAGTCATAAAAAGTGTCCTAATCAAATTTCAATGACCAGTGAAGTGAGAGAATTTCATGAGCTTTCATTTCCTTTTAAATTGAAGAACTCATGACCGACAGGAAAGACTGACATTCCCTGCTGCCCTTTAGCTCACGAAGAACACTCGGGACTCTGATTTAAGTTGCCAGGTGACCCAGTGCAGCAGAAACAACAGCAAAGAAACTGTAGTCTGTTCTCTGGCAATTTCTTAGGCGCATAAAATAGGAACCATAGGCCACCTCTTTGCATCAAGTTTACATCTCCCTCCGGATACAGGGCGCCCTCAGCAGGTGGCCTCCAGCCCATGAGCAAGCTCTGCACTGTTCTCTGAAACTGGAGAAACTGGCAGCCTAGGCATCAGCCATATTTAGCCCAACTGAGCTCTTTCAGGGGCTGCAATTCAGGCAAGCACGTCCTCTTCCAAGATGAATGGCCCCCTTGCTGGCAATTGTTTGGATGGAGTGTTCATTCAAACACTTCGGGCTCATTACTAGCTCAGAGCACGGAAAATGTGCAGGTAATTTCTCCCCGCCATCCAATCTGTTGCTTGCCCACCCTCACCCCAGCCCTGCCCAGGATAGATGTGACATTATACCCTCCATTCTCCCATTCCTAACACAGCAGGTTCAGTTAGAGACACCCAACGCCGGATTAATAAGAGTCCAAACGAAGGGCCAAAGTAACCTATCTGCCATCAAAGTTTTGTCACCCCCTAGGGTAATGAAAGTTGCCAGTCAGCCCACACCTGGTCTCTTTTCCCTTTGTCTCCACTTCATTCTCTCTGCCTGCCTCCAAGCCTCTCTGCCTTGTGTGTGTGAGTTCTTGCAGAGGGGGTTCAGCAAGCCTGCATGTGCTTACTAAATTGCCCATGTGTTTGCTATGTCACTGATTGGATGTGCCTGAGCTGAGAAACAAAAGAGCTGAATGGGGACACCCGCATCCCCTCTGCTTCTCTACCCATCAAGAACGGACCGTTTTAAGAATCTACCACAGACCAAGCTTAAAATGTTGATGGAAGTTGCAAGGATTGCACTTGCGATCGCGACCCCCAGAGGGCTGGCGACTGTGGATTCAGAAGTCAAGGGTATAAACTCTCTACTCTCAAAGTGCTCACAGCTGAGCGTAGGGGGTGGCTAGCTTTTTCGTAAAAGGGCCTGATAATAACTCATTTGTGCTTCACGGGCCAGGCAGTCCCTGTTTTGACCGTTCACAGCTGCTATTGGCTAACGAGCATTCATAGACGAGATGTAAACCACCGATCTTGACTATGCTTCCAGAAAACCTTCTTTATCAAAGCAGACAGTGGGCTGGGTTTGGTTTTCAAGATATAATTTGCCAACGTTTTATCTGGTGGTAGACACAAGCAAGGGACTCGGCATGTTCCATATGGGACAGGGAGCCAAACGTCGTGAGAGGAGGCTTCCTGGGGCGAGGTAAGGCTGGAGCCAAGCTGGACAAATAAGGCGCGGCTTGATCTTCTTTGTCCTCCTTCACCACTGTCCTCTCCTGTGAACGACTTATCTGAAATGAGCACTGTTAGCCTTTGAAATTGTAGCGCTAAAAGCATCACAGCCGTTTCTGCATCTCTACGTCAAGCTTCAAGCCAGTACGTAATTGTGGCATGGTGCAAGCAGTTCAAAGGGACTTACACTTTATCTTTGTTTTGACCACTGCCTGGCTCCATCTAGTTTCCTGCAGGTTGATATTCCAGCCTGGTGGAGATTCTGTGGCCATCAGAAAGAGTTCGCATAGCTTTCCAGCGATGTGCTCTCGTCTAGAGCCAGGCTGCCTTTGAATCATACTCGATAGTTTACTAGCTGCGGGATCCTGCACTAATCACTCAGGCCTCAGCTGCCGCTTCTGATAACAGAGGTCTCTACCTATTATATGCTATAATATTTGGCCCATAGGGTTGTTGTGAGGATGAAATGAGTTCATGTAAATAAGGTATTAAGAACTGTTCCTGGCACCAACTAACTGCGCATTAAATGCTAACTGCTATTAACACGGCAACGCTAGGTCTAGTTGCTGCTTAATAACCTTGCACCTCCAAGATGGGAGGCAGGAGAGGGAGTCGCTGGCACCTGCTGACATTCATTTGGAAATTCTGCCCAACTTCCTGCCTCCAGCCTCATGTGTTCCTTGTTTTAATCTCTCTGCCCTCGGCTGCTGCACAAGGGGTGGAGTTGATTGGCAGCTTAACTATTTAAAATCAATATAAGAAGCACTTGGAGATTACAGCAATTTAAGCAAGGTACTGGCTGGGGCCGGGATCTAAAACTGCTCTTGTAGGAAACAAGCGAAGGAGAGGAAGAAAGTGGGTCAGATTTGAAACGACACAAAACTGTCGTTTTGTGGAGGTGAGATTACAACAATAGAGCAGCATGACTTTTTCACCAGAGAGAGATCGTTCCCTTTTATAAAAAATAAAATAAAACAGAACTCAAAGGCTTAATCTTAAAATTGCTCCAGCCTCGTACTGATTGCTCCTCTGATTTAGACACACTTGTCTCTCCCCATTCCTCCCTGCTGCCATGCCCCCCACCCCCACCCACACCTGCACACACGTTTTCTTCTCTGATCTCGGCAGCAACTTCCTTGTCAGGCAGAGAGGGAGAGTTTGTATCTCGGCTTTGTTCCTGTTGCCCCTTAAGATCAAAGCCCATTGGAACTGAGACCCAGGGACCAGACAAGGCAGAACACGTGTTCCAGGGTGGCCAAACACCCCTGCAAGCATGGTTTCTCTTGTCAGACTGCTGGGATGCCATTAATCTGTCAGTCTTCCACAGCAACAGGTCCCGCTTTTAAACCCCAATAAGCCCGAAGAGTTGTGAAATTGGGCCAGAGAGCCCCAATGTCTCCTTTTCCCATCCACCAGCACCATGCGGCATAACATGCATGCCTTGCTCAGTCTCCTGTGTTCTTGTCCTCTCCTGCCTGTGCACTGGGAGCTAAATTTGTATGGGCTTGACAGTGCTAGGTGGATGAAGGGGGTTCCAAAATTGATGGAAAATGGAATTTAACAGATAATGGAATTTTCCCACAAACGTGTGGGAGGCCCCTCGTATACTTGCACAATTATAACTGACTCAACCAGATATACGAATACACTCTACCTGACTTCTGCCCAAACTTGCCCCCTTGCGAGTTAAGGCCGTTCTCTAAGGGGAAGGGTAATCAGGCAGGTGTATCCCTACGTTTGACTCCACACAGAGCATCCCAAATTCCCCCTACAGGGTTGGTGGTTTGCCCAGGCTGAGGGGCTAGGCCGAAGCAGGTATTGGCGTGGTGGAGCACCCAAAGATCTTGGAGGGCTTGGAACTCAATTCAAATGATACCACTCGTAAAAAGAGAGCATCTAACCTCAAAGAAAGTCTTTTAATGGTATGGTCAGGAATGTGGGGTTTATTCCTTTGCCTGTGTGATCTTTTCTTCCAGGCATAATCCATAGTTCTCCCTCTTGAAATAGATGGGGGGATTCTTTCCCCCCTCCCCAGGGGAAATTCTTTACAAGAGAATATCAACTAATACATGTAATAAGAATAAGGAAGAAATAACTAGAAAGTCACCATTTTGTAGCTATCAAAAGAATAATTTATTCAAGCAAGGATCAGAAATGAAAATAAAAATTGTTGGGTAAGAGGTTCTTTGTATATAGGATACGTGTGTCAATGTCATCACACAGGTTACTTTTAAATTGTGCAAGAGACAGAACAGCAACAACAAAAAATACCAAACCATTTGCTGCCAAGTCAGTTCTAACTCATGGAAAACCCCATGTGTTTCAGAACAGAGCCATGTTCCTTAGAATCGTCAATGACTGTGATCTTGAGGAAATAGATTGTCAGGCCTTTGGTTAGAAGCAGCGCACTAAACTGCATTCCCCCGTTCCAGGACTTCATAAAGAAAGGAAAAGGTCCCTTTATAATGGAAACATTTCTAGGCAGTGTCTTACTAGACACTGCCTGTTCCCGTAAAGATGCCTACTCTCAGAAACCCTGCTCAGGGCTGCTATGAGCCAGAATCAACTCTGGGTCTGAGGGTTTGTTTGGGGTGTTTTCTTCACCCATTGATCACCATTCCAATAATGGAACACAAGGAATATGATGCAATGTCAATGGTGCAATATCTTGTCAAAATGTTTAATTATACATTTATCTTGAGTAAACAAATTTAAAATGCTGGGATAGCCTACAAGACATTTAAGCTAGACTCTTAAAGAAAATGCCACTGAAGTAAGAGACTATAAATAAGCAAGGAGGGGGGAGTGCTTTACACCAAAGGAACCACGGAAACCTAACACTCAACTTCAATAATTCAACTCTCCACTCATTGCCATCGAGTCAATACCAACTCATAGTGACCCAATAGGGCAGGGTAAAGCTGTCCCTGTGAGTTTCCAAGACGAACTCTTAAAGGGAGTAGATAGCCCCACCTCTCTCCTCACACTAGTTGGTGGTCTCAAACTACCTTGATTTTGAGGATTGCAGCCCAAGGCCTGCCCACTATACCGTAATCAGTGTTCCTTTCCAAATGAAATTGGCTGGTTTTATTTGGATCCTGGACTGTGTTTCTTTTAAGAGAAAACATAATGGAAGACTTTGAGTGGAGAAGGTGGGAATGGGTGGCCTGTTGGGTGCTTCCAACAGCAGGGTCTTGGGTGTCATAATGGCCTAGTTATGAGGAAGAAAGCTCTTGTTCTCTGGGAGGCGTTTTTTAAGTATTCTGAGGGTAAAACACCAGGATATCTACCAGAGACTTTCAAATAATTCAGGGGGGAAAATTCAGGGAATGTGTATGTGTTTATATATGCAAACATGCAGCTAAGGGGAAGTGGCAAATGTTTGAAATCGTGACTCAAGGCTAAGAATATACGTGCATTCTTTTATAGATTATTTGAGACTTGGACTTTTTTTTTTACAAATAAACATTTGGGAGACATAGAAGAACCACCATCTTTTTCAGTATTTCTTAGACGATAACCTTAGCAATGGGACATATGTCCTTCAGACCTTACTACCCTTTCCTCTCCCCCATCCATTGCAAAAGGGTTTGACTTGGTTCTCTGTGTTTCTCCCCAGTTCACATGTGTATTCTCTTCTGATAATGAAGATTTATTTGAGGGGTGGCAATGCCCAACCGGGAGAAGTGAGCGAAGAGGACAAGGTGGGGAGACTAAGACTAGAGAAGGTTGGAGGAGAGCATGGTTTGAGCGTGCAACTCTGTCCCACTCTGGTCCACTGGCACTGTCATCACCAGCCTTCCTCTTCTAATGTCCACCTGATGGACATTCTGAGACCCGTGTCAGCCCCTGCCATTCTCTAGTGTCGATATCCTACTCTCCGCTGAAGGCTTGAGTGGATGCCAAGGGTTATAGGTCCAAACAATGTTTGATTGGACATCTGCCATCTCCGATGAGGTCTGACAGTTCAGAGCCTTTTTTTCTTCTTCTTCTTTCAATCCTGTCTTCCACAAACTGCAGCATGAACTGTCTCAGGTCAGAGTGGTCAGTGCTGTTCTCTCTGACCTCCATTGCCTGCCTCCTAGAACGAGACCCAAAGGGCTGTGGAGCTGCCTTCCCCATCACTGCCAAGCTGCGTGATGGCCACAGGGATCTTGGCTCTCTTCATTTGCCTTTTGAAAATCCCCTCTTAATGCTCTGTTTCACAAAACAAGAAAGGTCTCTTGACTCTCTTGTTTCTGTTGTTATTGCTATTGTCTCGCCCTTTAATTAAATCTGACGGCCAGGCAGGCATGTTTGAACCAGAGGTAAACCAAGGCCAAATGGATTCAGGGCAGGGTGTACTACCTCTTGAGAGCTGGAATCTCAGCAGAAAGCCTGAAGCAGAGCAAAAGGAAAATCGATAGTCCTCAGCCGAGCTCATTTTCAAATGTGAGTGGTGTTTGTGATTAGCAAACAACGTGGTGAGGAGTTTTTCCTCTCGAGTTGTTTTTGTTGCCGTGTCTGCAGTTGTTGCTGTCGGTGCCTTGTCGACCACTCCAGTTCACATTTGTAAATATCAGCTTTAGGTCTGGATAAAGCGTCACTCAGTAGAATGACAGTTACCACATATGAGTCCTCTCCTGTTAATTCAGTGAGGGAGTAGTCCTAAGATCCTACTGAGGACATGGGCTAGGTTTAAACTAGTGCTAGGGGGGAAATGAACATTTATCCAATCAATTTACACATTCTTCGCTATCTCCACTGACAAGAATAGAGTGCTAAAATAGATTTAGCAGGTGGACTGGACTAGTGTAGACAGGGACATAGAAAATATGTCAGAGTGTGACAGTGTGTTCAAATTTAAGAATGACAAAGAATCAAGAAAGGCCTCAGTGTGTCAGTGGTAGAATTCTGACGTTCTCCGTGAGCGACCTGGCTGATACACTCATGCACGGGCACCATCCATTTGACAATGGAAGTTTCTTGTTTGCTCCGATGCTAACCAGGTTTCCACAGAATTTCCTGTCTAAGATGTACTAGGAAGTCCTGGTGATCCACTTCTGAAAGTCAGTATATGAAAATTCTATGATGTGTTGGTCCGGGTTGACTAGAGAAACAAATCCATAGACATGCAAGTGTATAAGCGAGAGTTTTATATGGAGGTTAATTGTACATTAGGAAAGCATCCCAACCCGGTCCAGTCCAAGCCCATAACTCCGATAGTAGCCCATATATTCCAATACCAATCTATAAAGTCCTCTTCAGACTCACAAAACACATGCAATGATGCCAAATACAGGATGATCACAGGTAGAAAGTCTTTGGATCCAGTGGCATTGTAAGCATCTCAGCACTGGTAGGGGTCTCTATGTGGCTTCTCTTGCTTCCAGGGCTGCAGGTTTGCGAAGTTGGCAGACAACCAGAATGAGGTTTGTCATCAATAGACATTTCACCTTTTTTGAAATGAGAAAACACTTGTACACTTGAGTTTTACCCATAGCACTGTCTTTGAAAACTGTATTCAGTACCACAATCGTTTCTGCAGCACTTTTCCTGAGCAAGATACAAAATGTCACAGCCTCACGCTCTTCGCTTAAATCAAGCATCACAAAAAAATGAGGCTTCTATGAAAAACTCACTATGGCCAGAGAGAACCTTCCCAAGCAATGCCACTGGGTACACTAACTCAGAGTGAGTTGCTGAGTTGCTTGATGCTTTCCTATCAGGGAAAATGTGTATGACCAAAGCTCCATCCAGCAGCTTTTCTGGTTTAGTGGGGCGGGGGGGTGTAACCCCTCATATGATACAGCATAGTCAATGTAGTATGTATGGTGCAGTTGATAAAATCACTATGAGATGCAGTTTGGTCAAAGTGCTGATTGTATTGGAAAGCCCTTGGCTTAAGGGACTCCTAAACCAGGACCAAACTCAGAGACATGGAGTCGATGGCAACTAATTGTGACCCTATATGAAAGAGTACAATTGCCCCATAGGAGTTTCTGAGACTGCAACTGTTTTCTGAAAAAGCCCTTTCTCCTGTGGATTGGCTTGTGGTTTCATACTGCTGACCTTGAAGTTAGCAGCCCAATGCAGAACCACAATACCACCAGGGCTCAAATTTCCCTAAAATTATATCCGTTAGCAGAAGTTTAAGTTAAGGACTAGCAAATTCTTTGCATTCTCCTTATTTTATAATGTGAAGGGATATATCAGTCATTCACTGTTTTTGTTTTTCATCCAGCCAGTATTTTATATAGGCTACAGTGTGCCCTAGGTCTTCTAGAAACTGAGGTGACTGTAGCAAATAAACCAAACACATCTTTCCCTTCACAGAGTTTGTGATCACGGCTGTCTGTAAATCATGACGATCTACGTGGGACTGCTTCTAGGATAGGGTGATCCTTTCTCTCTAGAGTAAACGGTGTTTCCCTTTTCTTCCATCAGCTCCTTTGATTGAGAATGCAGACTGCATATTTCAACTGGATGGTATGGGGGGGAGATAAACTTTGGATTTCCCAGATATATTTGAGGAAAGCAATAAAGGAGGCCAGGTATCAGATAAAGAGATGCTTTGTGCACATGGGAACACAGCATTGGGGTTGGGATCTCTCTTGGAAGGAAGTGAATCCAGAGTCAATTGAACCGTAAGAGGAGACAACCAATGAGAAAACTCAGGTTACAGAGATAGCAGGAGGCCTTCCTCTGATGACCTGGAATGTCTTTTATTTACATAGAATTTATATTGTCGTTTGAGGGACACTAATAAATCACACGCCTCTTATGTTCACTGGAAAACAGGCAGTCTCAAACCAAACGTGCCACCAAGTAGACTCCAATTCTTAGCAACCCTTTGGAACAGGGTAGAACTGCTCCTGTGGATTTCTGAGTGTCACTCTTTTCAGGAAAAGAAAGCCTCGTCTTTCACCAGAGGAACATCTGGGGCTTTTGAACTGCTGACCTTGGTGTTAGCAGACCAGTGAGTAACCACTAGCGACCATGGCTCCTGGGAAGAAGGCATTAGGGAAAAAAAAAATTAAGTGAGCCAGTAGGCTATGAACCCATGACATGAAACCAAGTTATTCCATTACATTTAGTTTCAGTTACTATGCTGTGGTTTAAGCTCCATCAGGACCCAAGTCTCTGTCAGTGGTAAACTGTCTGCTTTAAAGGAAAACATCTTGACTTTATGATTTAAGGAGAGGCGCTAAGAAAGGAGGCAAGATGTAAATGAGGAAAGGGCAAGACCATAAGAGGACGATCCGATAAGGAGCAAAGAGCCCAACGAATGCTAGAGGGTTCTGGGTATTTTAGGGATCAGCAAGGATGCACTTGGCAATTCTTCTAAAGCAGTGAATGAACACTGTAGGCCTTCAAGAAATACCCCTGTAAAGAGCAATCCATTTTTGCAATTAAAAGCCTTTCTCTTCTTAAGAAAAACATACTTTAACAATGTTAAAATACCTGCTCTGGCTTCTAATCCCACTTCAGATATGGACTCTCATTTTTGCATTTTCTGAAGCAATGAAGACCAAGGCCACTTTCGGCAGCTTAGAAGGGTGAACAGAAGTGGTCTGTCACAGCCGGCAGACCTAGCCGACCCAACCTGGACACACGTGGGAGTAAGAGAACATGCTTCTGTCACTTGTGCCTGTGTGCCTGAGAGTAGGAACAGCCAGCATCTCCTTCCTCTGCTGGCCTCTGTTGGGCTCTGTTAGCCTCTTCTGTTAGGTCTCCTTTCTCCTTAGCAGAAACAATAAAAAGTGAATCATTGCACTTTGATTCCTAATAGGAATATGACAAAGTAGTAAGCATGAAAAAAAATAATATTATATAAGGGAAAACGGCAGACCAGCTCAATATTGGCACTCTACCTTTCTTTTAACTTTCATAAAAGGTCTCAAGATTCAAACGATGCCTTGTTGTCCATGATAGCCCGGTCTTATTCCAGGTCCCAAACGACTGAACGATTGTAATTGTGGAAATGGTCTGCATGGCCACTTTTCCCGGGATTTTGTAAGGATGTTGACACATTTTACTACTTAATTCTCATTAGTCATTTTGAAAAGTTGATTAAAATAAGCTTCCAGGCACTGAAATCCTGGTATTTGGTCAGAATCCCTGGTAAAGGTCACGAAGGAAGCAGGTGCTTTCTGGCAGCAAAGGACCACTGAAAGAGCTATATTCAACCCAACAAGGCCCCAATTGTCAGTCATGTGGAGTGTCTACCTCTGCAGTTCAGAGATTACCTACCATTCACAACTTTCCAAATAGTTGTTAGTTTAATAGATGATAGATAGATAGATAGATAGATAGATAGATAGATAGATAGATAGATAGATAGATAGAATCATGTTAGTACCTGTAATTTCTACTTCATGGTCCTTTAATCTTATATTAACTTCATATACTATCAGATAAGGGTGTCCCCTTTCAGATGTGTCCAGAGCAAGATAACCTCCATATGAAGTACACACAATTCACATTGAATATCATGTTTTAAAATGATACTTATACACTCCCTCAAAATGTACATCCAATCCCTGTAAATTCTTTTTAATGGGAACCATTGGCCCTTGGTCACTAAGTTGGTGCCAGCAGCTAGGGAGTTTGAAAGATGGCTTCCTCCCAAGGGCGTTGCTGAAAGCATGTGCTGCCTAATGCACCTGGGTACACAGTTTCTCAACTAAATATAAAAATCACTTAACAATTCCATTCCACTGGGGTCAACAATCAACATCTATGGAAACATCAGTCAAGAAATCAAGCGGCATATAACATTGACCAAGTCAGCTGCAAAAGATGCCCTTTACGGTTTTTAAAAACATAACCTCACTCTGATGACTAAGGTGTTTCTGACCCAAGCCATGGTTTTTGTCTGTTTGTCTTACATGTAAGTTAAAAGGAGAGACAGAAGAATAAACTCATTCAAAACTGTGGTGTTAGTAAAGAATAGTGAGCATGCTGTACTTGCCAAAAGGAAGAACCAGGCTCTTCAACGAACTGTAAACCGAACGTGGCGTGACTTCGGCTCACTTCCTTCCTACATGTCACCATGAGAGACCAGTGGCTAGAAAACGAGCATTAGTTTGGTAAAGTAGAGACTTGGTGAAAATGGTGCAAACCTTCAGTGAATTCACACAATGGCTGCAACAACGGGCTCGAGGATGACACTGATTCTGAAGACCACACAGGACTGCATTCACGGTTCATCCTGTTAAGCAAAAGGCCAACCTCCTGTTGGGGCCAATTCGACAGCCGCAGACAAGAAGTCTTTTCTCCCCATCCCTGGAGTAGCCAGACGTGGCACATCTTGTTCCTTAGAGCAAAGCCTGACGGCTTTATAAAAGCTGCAGTGACTAGGTTTCTCGCACTCTGAGCGGCGTTTGTCAAATGTACCCTGTAGTCCAGTTGCGCCCACTCGGGGTGTGTGGATCGATGGGCAGTTACAAATTTAACACAATTGCCAGCAAGAACAAAAGTGAAATGATACTTCTGTGGGTCATGTCTGGACAATGTGACTTCCCAAGCAGATCTTGCTTTTTACTGGCAATAGAGATGTTGTAAATAAAATCATATCCTGGACAAGAAGCACAGTGTTCATCTAGCGCTCTCTTATTAACTTTATAACCATTACCAATTTTTCTTCCTGTATGGACATATAAATTGTATAGAATGATTCATCTTGAAGCACTTTCTATTTTTCTAAGCCTATAAAATTTTTTATTATCCCTGTGGCTATTTTCTCCAAACCACAATTTCAGTACTTTAGGCACCAATGTCCTCTTGGAGAGTCTAGCCCATCATATAGTGGCTAAATGTTGCCTGCATCATGCAGTGTGAGCCATGCTCAGGTGACTATGATTAGCCACCCTCTCGCCAACCATCACTTCCATAACAAAGTGGGTTGTTTCCCTCAGGAACGATGCATTTTTTAATACAACTTTGTGTTACATAGATTTTTTTTTAACAGCTGCATGTCTTCAGAGCAATTTGGCTGTATTTTATCTACCACCACTAAACCATTTAGTCTAAGGAGATTTCAATGACCTTCCCTTCTACTTCCTATCCTTCACACTTCTGCTTCAGGAAGGTCTCAAAAGATGTGCCCTTCTCAATACTGTGCTCCAATTATATGTGGCAGGGCCATGAGCCTACAATGACACGGAGAATGCAATTGCTTAAAAGGCTTCCACCCCTCAGAGTAGCAGTGAGCTCTTATTGAATATTCTTTTGAGTTAATACAGATTCTGACATGTCTTTTGCTAGCTGTCCTCCAGGTTAATTTTTGGAAAGTTGTGTTCCTACACCAATCAGCTAAAGGTTGTCAGGTGATTTCAATAAAGTAATTAGCATTAGCACAATGATAACCCATTGATTGCCCTTTCCATTTAATAGAATATGATGCTAGGATTGAAGTTTCTAGTATTCATCCCTATCCGCTTTTCCTCTTTTTCCAGGAACTCCCTAACATTACAGTTCTGTAAAGCCTTATACGTAGCCAATTGGAAGAGAAAGTGAGGTAGACAATTTCTGGGCCAAATACTTAAAGGCTGATATGGGACCCTTCTGCACTCTCTTTGTCTGTCAGTGCGCCGTGGCGGCTATGAGTTCAACGTGATGTAACTATGGGAGAGTAGTGACTCCATCGGTCTGGTTAACAGAGACGCTACCCAGAAACGAATTGCTCTAGAGAGTTGCCTGAACTTTGCCCGACGGGAAAAAAATAGCATCAGGTTTTTATTATTTTTGTGCTAAACCACTAAGATTGGTGCTTAACACTGCAACTTACTCTAGTCACAGCCACGAAAGCCCTATAAAAACGCTTCTACTCTGAAGTACAGGTGGTCTCTATGGGTCAGAATAAACTTATTAGCTGGTATGTCGCTAATAGTCTAATAGGAACCCATGGGATCAGAAATTACATGTTTTAAATAGCCTCCAATTAAGACTTCTATGGGTGAATCTTTAATGGTTTATTTTACTTGAGAAATATCCTCATGGTCAGACTAAGGAAAAAAAGGAAAACTTCCTCCTTTTCCTACAAAAATGAAATGTTAGGAATAAGGTTGACCCCAAAAGCGTGAACTATCTTGAGTCATCCAAAGGCCACGGTTAAAGATGAATTTGTTTTACTTCCCATGATTTCTTAATTACAAGAACCTACATCCCTACACTCTTCACATAAAAGTGCTGATTAAATGCGTCTTGGGTTGAGCCTGGGAATCGGGATGATTAAGAATGGCCAAGTGACTCTTGTGACAGCTCATGTTTGAGAAACACTGGGATCAGGGACACTCAAAGAGAAATAAGAAATCATGCCTTCATTTATTCTTTCTTTCTCTCAACAGATACATTTATTGAAAATAAGTCCTGCAACGAGGTGCTATGGAAAAAGGCAAATTAAAATGTGAGCAAGATCTTGTCACCAAGGAACTCATGGACTAGAAAATATTATATTTTATTCAAGTCCTTAAGTGGGTCATAGGAGCATAGAGAGAGAAAGTTCAGTTACAATTGAAAAAGGGAATCTCTACCGAGCAACTAGCTGACATGAAGTAACAGCTGCCCCTTCACAGGAACTACCTGCCCTGTACTCCTGGATGGATGAAAAATGCTTTTTCAACTGCTGTGTGCATTTGAGCACTCTACTCTTTGTGCAAGAGATATAGAGTAAGTAGCAGTCCGTGAAGTTAGACAGATAGATGGGGCATTGGCAAGTTCCTTTCTCCAGAGGTTGATGGGTAAAAAAGCAAAAACTGAAGCTACTGAGTCTTTTCCACTCTTGGTTGCTTTAAAAAAGCTTTTAGCACCTCCCTCTGTGGGGAAATGAGCCAGGAGGCAAGTACAGTCCTAAGCAAGTCCATGCCTGCCAAGGAATTTATAGGCAGCTAGCTTGTTCTGAAGAATTCTACAGACAGGAAGGGGGCATATGGGAGGGTGTGGGGTTATGGGCTTGGTGAAACGGTCTTTTCTTAAAAGGTGAAATGTAGTCTGTGATTAGTGAAGTCCTACTTCTCCGTTATTACCTTGGGGGCTGCACTGTGACTTAAATGTTAGCTTTATTTAGCCAGCCTGGAGATGAAAATGGTTCGGTAAAGGGGGAGACCCCTGCATTTCTAAGATTGGTTTGACATTTTTTCACCCAGAGAGAACTGCCAGGCTGGGATACAATAGGAGAGCGAGAAGGAACAAGCAGGAGAATGAGAGCAAGAGAGGGAAAGAGCCCATGACAAAACTAGACATTTGAACAAATACATCAGGTGGAGCCTTGGTGGTATAGTGGTTACAAATTGTGCTGCTAACTTCAAGGTCAGTAGATTGAAAGCACTAGCTACTGCTTGGGGAAAATATGAGGCTTTCTGATCCCGTAAAGATTTACAGTCTTGGAAACCCACAAGTGCAATCCTGTTCTATCATATAGAGTCATTTTGAATCAGAATCAACTCTATGGCCATGAGTGAGATGCATCATGCCATACATTAACAGGGAGCTGCTAGAAATCCAAGCAGGAGACAGAGGAGGACAGGGAATAAGAGATATCGTTGTTGACATCAGATGGATCTTCTCTGAAAGCAGAAAATACCAGTGGGGACAAGTTCACTTGTGTTTTCTTGATGGTAGAAAGGCATTCTAATAGAGAAGCATGTTGATCAAGGACTTCTATCTTTTGTATGGTTTGCAACTCATTTTAAGAAGAAACAGGGAAAGTCAAGCCTCACTAATGGACCAATAGGTAACATCATGATAGAGACAGGGGATTGAAGTTGTCAAGGATTTTGTCACACACAATCAAGGCTCATGGAACCAGCGGTCAGGACACGTTGCATTGGGTAAATCTGTCACAGAAGACCTCTTGGAAGTGCTAAAGAGAAAGGATGTCCCTTGGAGGACTTAGGTGTGCCTGATCCAAGGTAGAAATACCCAGGGTGTTTTCAATTGCCTCCGCTGCATGGGAAAGTTAGACATTGAATAAGGAAGACCACGAAAGAATTGGTGCCTTTGAATTATGGTTCTGGTGAGGAATATTGAGCGTGCCATGGTCTGCCAGGAAACAAACAGCCCTCCCTAAAGAAGTACATACAGTCAGACGCTCCACGGAAGTGAGCAGGGTGAGACTTTGTCTCTTGGACTTGGAACATCTCATCAAGCGAGACCGGCCCCTGGGAAAGTCACCACGCTTGGTATAGTGGAAGGGTGGTCCAAAGAGGAAGACCCTTGAGAGATGGATTGGCACAGTGGCGGCAACAATGGGCTCAGATGTAACAATAACACGGATGGCACACGACTGGGTAGTTTTTAATTCTGCTTTCTATAGGGCCACTGGGAGGAGTCGGAACTGACTTGACAGCACCTAACATCAACAGTTGCCTCATATACCTGTGGAAGTTGGACATTGTATAAGGAAGGCCAAAGAAGAATCAATGTATTTGAATTGTGGTGCTGGAGAAGAATACTGAAAGAAACATGGACTCCTCAAATGATGAGCAAACCTGTCTTGGAAGGAGTAAGGCTTGCTCCAGAGCTTCTTAGAGGCCAGGATGGAAAACAAAATTAGAGGGGAAGCGAAGGAAAGGAAGTTCCTCAAGAAGGTGGTTGACCCAGTGGCTGCAACAGTGGGCTCAAGCATAGGGACATTGTGAGGCTGGCACAGGACCACGCAGTCTTTCATTCTGTTGTGCATAGGGTTGCTATAGGTCGAAACTGACTCAATGGTGCCTAACAACAACAGCAACACCAAATGCATCATGGGAAAATCCCTACATGATACAAATGATCAAAGCATTAAAATATTAGCAAAAGGTGAGAGAGTTGGTTCCAACTAGAGGTACCAATCTACTTCTGAAAATTAGTCATTGAAAATCCTATTGAGCACAGTTCTATTCTGAGACACAGAGGTATGATCAGCACGAGTCAGAATTGACTGGATAGAAACTGGTGCTGGTATAAATCAGATACCTTTCCTCTTGGTGGTCACTGTGGAGAACATGCTAAGCCATAGCCAAACTAGATGTTGTGGAGTTGATTTCCCAACTGGTGACTCCATGTATGTCAGAATAGAACTGCTGTGCTCCATAGAATTTTCAATGTCTGTGATATTTTAGAAAGCAAAACACCCTTACATGGATTTGAACCACCAACCTTTCAGTTCATAGCCAAGCACATCACTGTATCACCCAGAGACTCCTAGAGAATGTGCTAACAGAGTTATTTTTCAGAGAAAACAAATACTAAGTAATTTCCATCCTCACTGGGATATACAAATATGAAGGCTCTGGACGAGGTGACAAAAATAAGCCAAATGTCTCCATCTTTCAACCCTTTTGAGGATTGATCTGACTCTAAGAGAAATGGGTAAAGCAATGTTGACTCCTCGAAGCAGTGGGCAGGATGGCAACAAGAGGAGTTTGGGAACCAGCAAGGCCTGAATTTGGAAACACTTCTCTGCCACTTACCAATCTGAAAGCACTAGTAAATCTCCCCAGACCTCAGTTTCCTTTTCTATAAAACATGATTCATATTTTCTTTATGATACCAGTGATGGGGTGGTGCTAAAATGATATTAAGTTTTCAGGCACACAGTCAGGGCTTTATAAATACAGCATTAACTTCTCTTCTTTAGCTTTCTGAAGAGATGTGTTCAAGCCATTCCAAGTGCTGACTAGATTGATTCAGGCCAGAGGACACGTGGAAAAATAAATTCAGATCCCGAAGCCGTCTAAATGAAAGCTAATGAAAAATATATGTTCTCTCCCTCCCACATGTAGCTGCCTGCCGATTATGTCTCCTGATGCAGGCTGGTTCATCTGCTCTTCCAGGACTTCAGACGCTGAACTTTGGGTCTCTGTCACATCCGCAGAGCCAAGTAATTCCATGCAGAAGTCTGACATTTCCAGTTGAAAAAAATAAATTGATTAAAATTCAACAAGCATGTAGCGTTCGGCTTTTAAAGGTTGAGGAATCTAGGGAACGATCAACTGTAAGATAATTCAACATTTAATGCTCGTGGGGGGCAGCAGGAGGTGTTTGTTTCCCTCACGGACCCAGTGGCTGACTGTTGGGAACATCTTTGTGACCAATTTAAATGCAGCCTCAAGATGGGCCATCCGTCTTTTCAGGGAAGGGGAGCAGTCTCAGCTAAACAGTTTTGCTTCCCATGAGCAAAGAGCGATCGATTTGCCTTTCCAAGGATTGTGTCTTCACCTGTGCTGCCCACGAAACCATCTTTGCGTTCCTTGTCTGAGCTCTGTGGATGGAGCTGCCATTCTTTTCCTCGTGAAAAGTTCAGGATAATTACAAACAAGTTAGTCTTTTGATTAAAAAAAGAAAGAGAGCAGAAGACCTCTAGACCAGGAGAACCAAAGCTTGCTTTATTGTGTTCCAGTGGTTCATGTCCTCTGTGTCGTTGTACAGAGAATAATTAGCTTAGCAGTGGCAAAGCAGGTGAGCTCTCCATAGGGTTTGTTGATTGAGTGAATGAAAGCACTATGTTCCAAAGTTAGCCTCTTGCACATACTATTAGAATAGGGGCAAGTTATTCATCGACTCAATGCCTCAATTCTCACCTTAGTAAAATTGGGACAATGATGCCTGGTTAATAATTATGAGGTTGTTTCACAACTGCCAGTTAATTTATGTTTTCTCCACCAGAGTGCTCCTTTAAGGCAAAGGTGGGTCTTTTAGGTCACCATACCTCCTCTACATGCACCAGTGCGCTGAGCAATGCGTAGAAAGAGTGTGTGCTCAATAGTTGTAAATTGAATAAAAATCAATGTCGTGTACCAGCTAGAATCCTGAAATGGAATGCACAAAGCCAGTTGGCATTCAGCTGCCAACAGAAAGGTGCCAGGTTTGAACCCGCCAGCAGCTTCATGAATGAAAAGACGACACCCACTCCCATCAAAATGTACTTCATAGAAAATCCTCTGGGCAGCTCTCCAATAGGGTTGCCAAGAGTCAGAAGTGACTCGGTGGCTCACAACAGAAAATCCTTGTTCTGCCATCAGTATGTGGTGTGACCTCTAGGTCTTAATCTGCTCATCTGTCATATGAAGGGTTTATATTCGAAACTCCCCAAGGTTCCATTGAGTTCTGTTATTCTTTGAGCTTTGCTCTTGTTTTACTAAGACGTTGTTCGTGTGGAAACATTGAGCGAATTCTAGCAGTGTCTTCGAATTAGAACTAATGAAAGAGTTGTCTTGTCAACGATGAGATGGCTCAGGGGCAGCATGACTGCTCTCTGAAAACATCTGACGCCTTTTTATGATGAAGCTCCTGATCACTTGTTCTCCTTTTTCTGAGAGTAACAGCTTTGGTTATTATTGCAGGCAAGGATGCAAATTAGACATAAGGAGAGATTTCTTGATTACTACAGGGATCAAATGATGCCTACCTTCATTCTCCTCAACAGGTGAAACCAGGAGTCCCCGATGAGTCAATCAATGAATCAACAAATATTTGCTAAGCCTGCTAGCCGCATAATTTCCTCTTCATGACATTTTCTGAAAGCGTGGATCATGAACCACCTGGATCAGAACCACCTGGAGCTCACGTTAAAAATTTAGATTCTTAGATTTACCCCTACTGACTCTGACTATCCTCGGGTTAATGTCTAGATTCTGTGTTTTAATAACCTCCTCAAGTGACATTTTCATACATCCTAAAATTATATAAATGCTGATCTTGAGTTTAATCAACTCAGGCAATATTTTCTCTCAACTTGGTAGTTACTAAAATAATATCCTGTGAGATGCTATTTGTTAAGCAGCAGCCATGGGCCAAACAAAGGAGCCCTTTCTGGCCCCGTGGTATACATTGGGCCAATAACCTCAAGGTAGGCAGTTAAAAGCCACGAGCCTCCCTGTGGGAGAAAGATAAGCCAATTGCTCCCATACAAAGGATACCTGGAGAAACTCCTAAAAGTAATTTCTGCTCTGTCCTATAGGATCACAATGCTTTGCAATCCCATCAATGGAAAAGGTTTGCGTTTCATACTTCTGGGGCAATCATCTTACATCTATCATTTACAATAGTCACACGACCTACCAAAATCAAATCCACTGTGGATCACGGCGACTCATAAAGGCCCCATGTAGTACCAAGTACAGTTGCGCTATAGGATTGTTTTGGCTGTAATCTTAATGGAAGTGGAGTTCCGTGCCATTCTCTGCGGGGAAATACCAACCTTCAAGTGTAAACCATTTGTCCACTTGAAGGTCTATGTCTATCTTTCTCCAAATCCAACCCACTACCATGAAGTCATGTAGTGACCTGCTCCAGAGTTTTTGAGACTGTAAGTCAAGAAGCGAATAAATGAAAGCTGAGTAGTGAAGTAATGAGTGGCTTGATTAAGTTTACCACCCCACAGCTGCTTCCCTGATAAGCTGGCTCTGGGGCAAGGCATCCTGGGAAACTCACATTCTGCTGGCTGCATTGACCCTGCTTATGTCTCAAAGAGAAGAGGTGGGGAAGGTCACAAAGTTGCCAGCTCATCCATATTCAGTTTGGGTTCTTCGCTTTGAGCTCCAGACAGGAGGCTGAGCAGAAGATAGGCTTCTCATTCCCTGAAGCGATAGCCCAAGTTTGGTTTCTCATAAATGCGTAGATTTCACCCCTTTCTGTCAAAGAGGACATGGGACTTGGTGTGAGAGCTTATTGTGACTCCGGCAGGTTACTCAAAGCAGAGTGAGCCGATGACCTCCATCTCAGATCTTGTTCCACAGAAAGAACTCCAGCGAGCCATTTTCAAATATCCCTGATTTACATCGGTCCTTGTAATTGGAAAATAAATTCTCCCTTCTGGAATCTCAGCTTCCATGGGTCAGCAATGGCCATGAATGAATCACCCCTCCTCTTTCTGGACAAGGGAAGCAAATAAATCATTAGGTGGCAGAACTGACCATTTCATTGGGGGGAAAAGCAAATCACCATTTATGTCCATTCTCAGTGATTACCGGACTGATATGTCAGAAGAGGAAAGAAATTTGGAATGGATAAACCAAACTAGGGTTATAAAAAGGCAGATAATTTTAATGTAAAGTTTATTAGTTTTTTCCCTCCGCATCATTTAGATCATTAGAATTTTTTTTTAATGCAAAAGGTGTATAGGGAAAAACTGTATACAAACATTCCTGGGGTGAGGTCCAGGTAGTATGGCAGGAGCCAGACCAAATCCAGGAATATGTATGGTAGCCAACAAAAAAGGAGGGGGTAAATAAAAAAGAAATAAGTAGCAAAGAAACAGGGCACTAACCCTCCCAAGGTGAAGGTATTGTTTATATCTCCACAGGGAAAGAGGGACCAGACTTCAACACGGCGCTCCAAGAAGTGAATGCAACAAATGGGCATGAAGCAGGGACCCGTAGAGAAGTCTGAGGGGCCAGCCCCAATCCCAACTACGTGGACAGCCAGAAGAATTTACTTCAGAGAACAGCATTGGATCTGCAGCTCTTGGAGAGAGACATGTCTGATCAGAGAACACAGGAGCAAATGAAGGGTAAGGAAGAGAGAGTGGAGCACATCCTGGTCCACCAAGCCTTGAGTACAATATCCCCGCTCAGAGCAGCCAATGCACAGAGAGAGCCATATGGCCAGCCCCACTACAAGACACGACATCCCTCACTGACCCATAGCCCCACAAAAGACAACACTGGAGACACAGTGTGGGAATTGCCCCCAATCTGACCCCACCACACCGAGGCAAAACACTAATGGGCGTGCAACAGAACAGCAAGGGTTGCAGAGCAAGGAAGTCCCGATGGAGTAAAAAAAATAGACTTTGGGGCCAGGACTTGGCACCCCATTAGACTCGACTGAAAAACACTCTTAAAGGTCAACAAACAGACCTTGAACTATTTACAGGCTTTTTTTTTTTAATCATTAGGTTTTTTTTGTTATTGTTGTTTTGTTTTCTTTTGCTGCTTTATTCTACTCTGTATTGTTTTTGTGCATATTATTATCTCTGCAGGTCTGTCTAGAGAAGACAGGCTGGATAGGTAAGGGGAAACTGATTACAGGGTTCTACATATAACCTCCACCCTGGGGGATGGACCACAGGAAAGTGGGTGAAGGGGGACATCAGACAGTATAAGATATGACAAAACAATAACTATAAATTATCAAGGGTTCATGAAGGAGTGGGTGGTGAGGAGGGAAGGGAAAATGAGGAGCTGATACCAAGGGCTCAAGCAGAAAGCAAATGTTTTGAGAATGATGAGGGCAACAAATTTATAAATGTGCTTGCCACAATGGATGGATGTATGGATTGTGAGAAGAGTTATATGAGCCCCCAATAAATTGATTTGAAAAAAGAGATGAATTTCTTCAAAATCTTTCCCACCTGATTCTTCAAGACTGAAGAGTCATTCATCTCACTCATCTGCAATTGTTTGGGGGAAGGTGTGCTCAAAGGCAGGGGTTGGTCAAAATTCAAGACTCCAAACTCACTGCTGACCCCTAGCGACACCACTTGGGGTTTCTCAGACTCTATGTAACTTTATGGAAGAAGAAAGCCCTGTCTGCCTCCCAAGGAGCTACTGGTGCTTCCGAATTGCTGACCATGCAGCTTGTAGCCTAACGCGTAACCTCTACCTTACTAGGGCTCCTTGGGGAATGGTCAGAATCACTTATTCTGCACTGGAGTTCATTCATTCAGCTTGTTTGTTGTCAGGACACATTCCCCAATTCCCCAGAAAGCCTGAAATCTGCCATAGAATTTAAGGATTATTGACGAATAGTGCACTGACCCTATCGATTAATGACAAAGACACTAAAGCCCCCAAATAAGATAGAATTATTCGAAGGTCACCTGCAAGTTAATGGTTGCCTCTCTTAGAAGTCAGGCTTCTGGATTCCTGGTGAGGAAATTGGTCCAACTCACTTCCCACCTCACCTTACTAAGTTTATATGCTCGGTAGGTTAATTTCTAGAACTCTGTCATATACAAAATTGCCTTATAAGTTTTAGCTTATAAAATCCATGGTGTGTGGCAGCTAGAGTTTATGATGTTTAAGATTTAGAAAAATTCCATTTTTTTCAAATATGAAAATAAGAATATGAACAGTAATCAAAGTATCCCCTCGACAATTCTTGGTACTTCTTTTCCCTACTCTGTACATTCATCCTGAATTAAGGACTTCCTTAGATAAGAATGTTGAGGTTATGAAAGTGGTCACAGAAATGGTCATGTTGATGAAGTTAATAAGTGATCTGTTTAATAGTTTGATTCTGACTGCTACTTATAGCAAAAATAAAAATTATTAGTCCTACACAATAAAGGGAATGTATTGTTCTAAATGTAAGAAATAGGGATGGGTCATATAAATATCAGCTGAAGATTAATCCCAGAGAGGAACAATGGCATGCAGGAAAATACCATATGGTTTTCTGTCTTCTTCATACTTCAGAGTAGCTGTGTTAGTCTGGGTAGACTAGAGAAACAAATACCCAGAAACTCATTTATATATATATATAAAGAGTTTTATATAAATGATAAGTGTACATTAAGAAAGCATCCCAACCCAATGCTGTCCAAGCCCATAAGTCCAACATTAGTCCATATGTCCAACACCAATCTACAAAGTCCTCCTCAATCTCACAAAACACACACAATGATGCCGACTGCAGGAGGAAAGCTGAGTCAGTGAATGTGTAAGCATCTCAGCGCTGGCAGAGGTCTCCACACGGCTGCTCCAGCACCCACGGCTGCTTCGGGGTAGGTCCATGTGGCTTCTCCTCAGGGATGTCTTGCAGGAAATGAGCCTTGAACGCTGAAGTAGGGAACTGGCAAAGGCAGCTGCACCCTGGTACGGTCATCACAAAGTAAGAGACCCGAGAACTAGAAAGGTGAGGCTCAGCGAGTCATTTATCTCTCTGCCCTTCAATTAATCCCACAGGTGTTTATCAGCCACGTTGGCAAAATAAACCTTAACTATTTTCGTAACTTTTATCCTAAGATTGGCTTCCCCTAGACTGAGTCATGAGGTGATTTATGGCTGCATTTCTTGTAAAAGATTTTTTTCTTCTGAACTTACCTACAGAATGGTGAATCTGACTTTGATTTGACAAATTCACCTCTAAACCAACAACGAAGTAAAAGTGGTAAAATTAGACTTGTACCTACCACTACAGCCAACTGGGGGAAACTTTAATTTCTTCCTCCATGCCAAGGATGTTTCCAAACGCCACCCAGTGTTGAAGAGGAAGAAGAGAAGGCATAAAGGATACCAAGATGCTGCTCCAGTGGTATGGGAATGACATGATGATCGTGGTAGAGATCATGGAGCTGATAAAGTGGTGGCCCTGTATAAAGATGATGAGACACTTATACTAGTAAAGAGGTAGTAAAGCAATGACAGTAATAAAAGCATCAAGATAATGATGGTAGCAACCATCATGGTGAAGCTGATGACGGTGATAAGGTTAATGATACAGTAAGGATGAAGAGGCTGGTGAAGTTAATGTCGAAAAAAGTAATAAGTCAGCATCCAGTTAATACACATTTATTGAATTAGCATTCCTTTCCATTCATCCTTCTAGAGTAATTTATCGTTGGCCCCAGATTTTGGCTTTTCCTTTATAGTGAATCCTCAGGTAGCCCTGCTGGCATAGTGGCTTGCACGCTGACATACTAGCAGACGGCAGGCTTTCTGCTCCCATAACGATTTACAATGCTCATGAGGCCACTTCTACTCTGCCCTATGGGTTTGCTCTAAGTCAGGAGTGACTTGAAGGCAGGGGGCAGGGGCGGGAGGAGTATGTTTTTGCTTTGGGTTTTTTTTATTGCATCCTCATTTCCTGCCCATAGCTCATTGGTTCAATGGTGAGGACCTGGTCCAGGAAAAGCAGGGGATGATTTGGGCTATTAATGACTAAGAATGGATTCTGGATGGGAGTAAGCTGAAGGTTCATCCCTGTCAGCCACTCTGCAGGAGAAATAGGTGGCAGTCTGCTCCATAAATATTAACAACGTTTGACAGATTTTTATGGGCCAGTTCTGCTTTGTACTATATGGGTTTTGCAAGTCAAAACTGACTCAGTGGTAGTAGATTTGAGTTTAAAAACTAGGACTGTCACAGTAAAAGTTCCAATAAGACATTGGTTGTAATATATAATGATTTTAGAAATGACAAATCCAGGGTTTTATCACAACTATCAAGTGTTATAGATGACATTATTTGTTTATGATTATCTTTTTCTTTTCCCAAAGCCATTTTTCCTCACCCCTCTACTTTGTGTTTAGCCATGCAATTGACCCTGCTCAATGTGATGTGTACAGACATGACAATGGCCTCACATGAGCAGACGCTCGCCTGCCTGTCTGGGTTCTCTTATTCTGGACCACCTCCATGAGAACAGGATGTCTCAGATGGTGCCTTCTCCTTCAGTTTGGGTTTCCGAAGGAGAAAATAGGTGGACTTACTCAGCCAGGACTAAGAGGACTGTGGTCAATTCATAATCCTCAAGAGATAAGAACAACCACTGAACATCTGATGATTGTCTTTTGAGACTGTTTGTTATGCAGCATAACCTGAAAAGCCCGCCTGATGTAGTTACAGTCAGATCTGGAGCAAGCGCCCAAATGTACAAAGACATATTCAATCTGTAGTTAGGGAGCAAGCACTGGAAGAGCAGGGCGGGTCTTACTGTGGTCATTACAGTGGCAGGACACAATTCCCACGTGAGGGACAATGGTGCCGGTGCGCAACCCGAGCTCAGACCTTCTCCTCAGTGGGAGCTTCACCCCGTACGTGTGGTCAGAGAAGAAGCAATTCCTCATTGGAACTTCTCCCCAAGGCTTGTCATTATAAGTGAGAGGCTCCTTGCTCATTGGCTCCTAAGACCAGGCAGAGGAGAGGGCATCACAGTGCATCGATGTTCTTTCTCTAACGGAGGACAACATGTTTAATAGCAAAGCAACCAGCATCCGGGAACACGTGTCCTGTCACAAAATTATCATATGACTCAGATACAATTTTTTGCTAAAACGCAGACATTATGGGAATGGTGGCATTTTCTCTATTTTTCTCCAGAAAAAAATTCAGAAGGTAAAAATTTCCATAAACAAATTTGAAACCTGGCTGATATTTTTTTTGTTTAAATCTCACATACATACTAGATAATCACAAGCAGATATTTAAATGATCATCTCTATAGAGTTTCAATTTTCTGTTAAAAGAAAACCGTAATGCCTATAATTCAGGGGAAATTCAGTAGAAAGTGTGGAGTGTTTGGCACATAGTAAGTACAAGCAGACCCTGGGTTATAAATCAGACCCATTCCTAAGTGTGTCGGAAAATCAAATTTGTAGGTAAATTGAAACTTTTTTTTAAACTTAGCCTGACTTTAGCGCTAGAAGGGACCCTGATATCACAGCGATTACGCCGTGGCCCCCAAACCCCAAGATTTACAGTTCTAAATCACCAGCTGCTTCTCAGGAGAAGGAGTAGGCTTTCTACTCCCATAAAGAATTACAGTTGCAGAAACTCACAGGGGCAGTTCGACCTGTCCTAGATGTGGCCATGAGTCAGAATCCACTCAATGACATTGAGTTTCAGTTTGGGGTGGTTTTATTTTGGGGGGGGGATAGTACTAGAAGATATTTCAAACTATCAATGACTTCAGAACTGCCTATGCCACAAATGGGAAATGATTGTGATGAAGAATTTGTTGCAAGCAATGGTTGATTCAATTGTATCAAGATGAAGGCTCCTTAAAGAGCAAGTACAAGCTATCCATAAATCAGATGTTTAGAACCCGAGGGCTGCCTGTAGTCAATAAATGAGAGTTACTATTACTATTAAGAAGAATGATAGAGTGGAATATCTGGAAGAAAATAAAGTGAGAGGAATTTGTGACAACACGGAAATCCATACAAGATTGTTTGAAGGAAGGATAAAAGCAACTTATGCAAACAGCAAACCTGTCCAAAGCTAACAGAAAAGAAGGCCTGGAGTGAATGCCATCTGCTCTCTGTCTGCACCTGCTATTTGTTTACTTTTCAGCTTCTTCAATTGAGACAAAATTGTTACTTTTTTCACATTTCAAAACATAAGGGAGAAGCAAGAAAAGTGGGAAAGGAACAAGCATGGATAGGGGAAAAAATAAGAAAATCATACTGAACAGCTACTGAGCTCGTACTATCTGTCTAGCACGATTTAAATGCTTTGCATGAATCATCACATTGACTAGTCAGAGCAGCTCACTTGGAAGGTCCCACTTGGTGTCCCCGTTTGATTGGTCAGAACACTGAAGTATGCGTTCCAAAGCGCTCACGAACAAAGTAGCATGATGGCAGGGACTGATTGTGCATGGACTCAGCAATGTAGGTTTCACTCAGCAATGCTGCCTGGGGGACAGTTCCTGCTTAGCGTCCAATCTACCAGCAGCATTGACCAACAATGAGATCCTGATATGCCACCATTCCCCAGTGTGATCAGCCAAATACCTGGTAGCAAATTTATTATATTAGTTCACCTCTATCAAGTAGGTGGATTGCGGTATTTTGTTCTTAGTGGATTGAATACTCATTATCATAGATTGAATTACGTCCTCCCCACAATACGTGTCAACTTTGCTGAGCCATGAGTTTCAATGATTTGGCAGTTGTGTCATGATATAATCATTCCCTGTGAAGCCAATCAATTGTAAGGGGATTAGAGTAGGGTGTAACACTCTTAACTCAGGTCACAGCCCCGATCCAATGTCAGTAGAGATTCCCTGGGGTATGGCCTGAATCACTTGTTATCTTAAAGGAGCGAAAAGGAGAGAGAAGCAAGCAGAGCTGAGAGACTACTAACAAGAAAGCAGAGTTGGGAGTAGATCGCCTCCTTTGGAATTAATGTAATTGTGCTACAAGGAACAAGTAAGAGACTGATGCCAAGACGCTTGGGGAGTTCTATAGAACACCAAGCCCACATACGTTGAAGGGAGACAAGGACGTTTCCTCAGATCCAGGAGCGGGAGAGCATCCCCTAGAGCGGGCACTTGATTTTGCCCTTCCTAGCCTCCAAAACTGTCGAAGCCATGGCTGTGGGTTTCTGTTACCGCAGCACTAGACAATGGAGACACTATGGGTCTGGACTTACTTTCCATGCACAAAATGCTTCCGCCTAAATTACCACCCATGGGCTTTCAAGACCCCTTCATCATGCCAGGTGTTCAGCACAGCATTGCCTCTGATTAAGGAAATCACTTCCCAGCAAAGCAGTGCAAGGAGGAGCCCACGTTGTGGAATTTATTAGCCTTAGCGTGTTCCTCACCTTCCTTAAATAGCTGGTTTGATCGAAGGATCTTGAAGACTTAATTTTAGCGTCCACCGAGTGAAAACACCTTACAGGACTTGGGTAAAGCTCTAACGGCTGTATGTGATATAAATCAGCCTCTGATATGTGGTACTGTTTCCTCTCTGGCCATGATACCCAAGTCCAAGAAATAGGGCGTGGGAATGGAAGAGACACCACGCATTAGTACCCCTAGTGATTTGGCAAAGATCTAACTAGTTGCTGGTAGAGGGAGAGCCCAGCTAGTCCGTTCCAGAGAATATTTCAATCTCTACATTATACATGCAAAGTCAGCTTGTATGGAATGGAAAACTATCCTAGGAGAGAAAGGAATTGGGGGAAAAAAGCATGTCATGCTTTACCTGATCAAGGCAGATTTTACATGTGAAATGCAATGAGTACTAATTTGGGAGCTTTGTAGTCTGGGATCCATTCCTTACTTTGACCTGTGGGCCTCATTTAATTTATTATTTTTGAAGGTTTGATAAACCCCTTGAATCATAGTCTCCTCGCTTGTAAAATCTGATCGTTTCCTAATGCCCCTTGGTGGCTCTCTGTGGACAGTAGAGCAACCCACACATGACTGTGATACAAATTAAATAGTGCAATTCAGTTAAATATGCAGTGAGTGCTAACTGCTCAAAAATGACACCCATCACCATCAGAATTCTATGGTATTATTAAATTAGCTGAAGAGCAGAGCTAAGACATTGTCCTGAAAAGAAATGGCATTTCAGCAGCCTCTGGTGGATGGTAAGGAGGCCACCAGCTGGATTTTCCCGGGTGGAAATCATGTGAACTGTGTGTGCTAGGGGAAGGGGAGTGAGTAACACTTCATGGCAGAAAACCACAACATTGACATTCCGAGTTCACTATTTCAAGAATCAAGGCAGTGCATGATATCTTTAAGAAATGTATTCCTCTAACTATTACTGAAAGGAACCCTTTAGGATTTTATGTGGCAAATCCTCAGACAACTATGACGTCAGTTAAATAGAATGAGAGTCCCACAGAGATCTTTATTCTGCAGCAAGACGTGTATCTGCAGCACTGTCTAAAAGAGGGCCTTGGATACCCTATCCTCCTGGAAACTTGAAATATTAACTTGTCTCCTTTGTTGCTGCTACTTGAGGAACCATTGAATTAGATTACTTACCTAAGATCCAGATGAGCTTGAAAACACCCCAGGCCTTCCTGCTTGAGATGTGCTCTTCTTCATTCAGACACCTGTGGCCTATAAAGGCAGTTTCTTCCTCCCAAATCCCCAACTTACAATGGTGAGATGAGATCCTGGCTGGCTAATCACAAAGGACAATCCCTTTAAGGAATTAGGGCATGGGAAGGCCATGTGGGCTCTCCTTACCCTGGAATGTGCCCTGCGGCCTCTTGACCCCACATGCTGAGATGCCCTTCCTATGTCCTAACCAGTGGCTCTGGTTTACAGTTAAACAACTTTCTCAGTTTGTTTCCTCCAAGTAAGAAGTTGTGGGAGTAGAGACCCTTTTAAAAACATGAACAATGTCTGCCCCTAACGTCCAAGCAGGTGGTCTCCTTGCAGACATGATTTCCTTATATGTCTTATGGCTTTCTATGTATCCTATTAAAAGTTAAATTTATTTAACAGAGCTAGGACTGCAATCATTTTGACAGGTTTATCTTTACTTTGAAATTTTCTGCGTGTTATACCGCTTTGGAACAATGCCTTCAATCGTCTTTAAAAAATCTTGATCTGACTGAGAGTGTCTTTAAGGCATGAATGTAAATCATTTTGAGGTTTTATAATCATAATTTTTATATCACCAACTCAATTCTTTCTCAATGAATTACTTTAAAATTTAGCTAAGGCTAGATCCTGACCAAGGATGAATATTTTCTCTCATGATTTTTCACTAAAACTATTTTAGCAAATTTTTATGCATAAATAAGAATTTTGATCAATAGATCACAGGTTTTTTTTGGTAGATTTTTACTTTTTCTTTAATTTTCCCAATCTAATATTATCCAAAAATTAATATCTGATTAGAGTTCCTTCTTGGCTATATTTCATTCTCTCGATTACATTTATAAAATAGGATCATAATATCCATTTTATAGGTTAGAAAAAGGAGGTTCAAAGAGGCTAATTTACATTTCAAAATTATACCGCCATTAATTAGCATAACTGGCATGTAAACCTCAATTTGTCTGTCTTCAAAGCTAGAAAATTGACCATTTCGCTTCACTGTATTTTATCAGAATAATCTCCCCCTCTGGCATTACACTTTACAGTTTACCAAGCATGATCTCATTTAATCTCATTTAATCCAAGCCTGAGAGATGAAAAAGAAGGATTCTCTGTCCTGCTCAAAGAGAAGGCTATACTATGATATAAAACTCCCCGGTCTCTCATTCTCATCAACAAAGCAAAAATAACTTCAGAATAGCTTCCCTTCCGCCCTGTCAGTGCAAACATAAGAAAAGGAATACTTTGGAGCAGTCATTTTCAACCACCCAATCTGGGTTGTTGGTAAATGGCAACTAGAAGCACTTTATCCATTTTTTTCTTTATTTTTTTGTTCAGTTGGCTGATGAGATGCAATCAGAAAAATAGGTCTGAGATTGGGGGAAGATGTCGGACTGGAGCCCATTGATACAAACTCCAGTGTTAGCCTGTGGGTAAGGACACAAAGTCATCCATCTGGGACTGCGGCGGTCTGGCTACTGTGCCTGGCTCAGGTGGACCCAGCCTCCGCAACAAGTTTAAGCAATCTTCTAATGCCACATCAATCACTGTTACTCAGCCATCCCCAGAATGACCTGAGCTGAGACTTCTGGGCATTCCCTGGTCACTCAACACGTTGAGCAACCAAGTCGTGGCACTGCATGCCAGCCAACAGCTCAGATGGCGGGCAGCTCTGGCATGCTCTCTGTGTAGCGGGGGTTAGTTTGTCCAAGCAATTGCCTTTTTGTTGCCTTTCAACGTTCCACTTGTATAATTGTGTAGAGAAAATGGGAAAATGCAAGGGCCGCTACTTTTCTTCAAGAGAAGAGATATAATAAGCTTAACACAATTGCAAAAAAAGATGGAAATCATTTCAGCATCAGGCTTCAGGATGTAAGGGGGCTCTGAACACAGACTGCTTTGAATTCAGGCTCCATCACTTAATAGCTGCATGACTTTAGGCAAGCTAATTTTGTCTTATGTATAAAATGTGGATTATAACAATTCTTTCCTCTTATGTTATGCAAGGGTCGCATTCCATAATCCATTAAGGGTGGGATTTTTCCTCCTGATTGTGGTAAATAAATAGGTCACTAAACAGTTGCCATCTCAGCAATTTTTACTTGTACAATTCAGTGACATTAACTATATTCACTCTGTGGTTCTACCATCACCATTAACCATTCCCAGATATTTCCATCACATTTAACCGAGGCTCAGAGTTCCCTAAGCATTGAGTCTTCCTTGATGGTGTTATTTGGAGAGCCTGTACAGCAAGAACGATTCCCAAAGCAAGGTTCTCTAATCACTACCCTCATTATCACCCAGAAACTTGCTGAAAATGCAAATCGTCCACCTCTTCCCCAGACCTACTGCAGTGGTCATTCGGAGAGTTGACCCAGTGATCTGAGAGCAGGTGATTAAAGCTCAAGAAGTCTTATGATCTAGATTTGAATCCTTGTTCTGTCCCTTACTGTTTGCGTGATTTGGGGTGAATTCTATCACCTGTTACTATCACTGCTGTCTCTGTTTGTTTACCCACAAAATTAGAATGATGCTATCCTCATGCTGGATCTGTCATGAGGATTAAATTGAAAAATCACTATCTGTCACGTAGAAAACCCTCATTAAATGCTAGCTGGTTGTTTCCTGGTTCTTTTTGTTGTTTTGCATTTTCTTGCTTTCTTGTATTTTCTTGGACTTAATTCAATTGACTTTAAGATTAATTGTGAAAGAAAATGAATATTAAAGAGCATGTATGCAATCCTGAAAACCTAACACGGGTATTTTATTTTCACTAAAAAAGAAGCAAAATAATTTTATTGATTTTCTAGATATATACGGAAGGCTTTTCCCTAGAACATGGTGTGGGTAGTCTGACCATGAAGGCTTTGATCATACACATTTTAAGACATCTACATCATTTCAAAATACTTTCTGTCCTTGCAAACTGTCCTCATAAAGCACTACTGGACTAGAACCAAACTCTCTCACCAGAAACTTACTGATCTGCCAAGAAGGTAGGAAAGGAGAGACAGAGAAAGACAGCCTGACTAATCAAGGCCGTGAGGGTCTGTCCTCCTACAGTATTGGGGCTTGCATAGCTTTGGCCAGTGGCCCAAACCAAGGAGCAGTGCTGAAACAGGGCACTCGGTGTACCACTTCTCAGGTACAGCCTGAGCAGGTGTGACTACCAGGCTCTTGGATGGCCTCTGTACCTGGGGCCAGCAGCAAAACAGAGGGAAGTAGCCAGAAACAGGGAGACTGAGAGAGAAAGCAACTGAGGGCCAAGCCGCAGGGATCCCTGGGGACGCTGGGCTGTGGCGAGTGTAGGGTCCAGAGCGGAAGTAAACTAACTTTCTCCAGAGGAGGACACAAAAGATACAACAGAGGAAATTCTGGCTTCTAGGGCTTGCCCTGTCACTTGATCGCTAACCAGCTTTGCACAATTCTCTGGCCCCTTGAGTTTCTCTGTCATAAAAATAAAGGGAGAGGTGCAGCAGATAAAAGCAACAAGAACAACAACAAAAAAAAACAGTTTAAATTGTGTACTTAGAAGTCTAAAACTGACCCATGGTCGGTGTGTTTTCTAAGAATGACCCTTGACAATGGTATTAACTCCATGACCAACCTCAGTAAGCAATGCCCTCCCATGCTGGGGCATGTTTTTCCATCCCCTGGTGCCTCAACGTGCCTGACCCTGCTCTTACCGCCACATCGCTGGCTTCTTACAAAGGCAGCACTATTGCTCGCCTGCTCCCCCAGGATTCTGGGCACCACCACCTCCACGGATGCCCCAGGGAATGTAAGGTTTGCTCTGAAAGCCCAAGAGTCCCGGACGCGCTAACACTCTCGTTTCCCGCCACGTTCCCCTTGTCTCTGTCTTCTTGTCATTCAACCAGGGTTTGGGAGAAGATACCCATTCTCAACAACGTAAACGTCCACAGTTACCTAACTTCTCAGTCTGCTCAACTACAAAACAGGATTGCCACCTATAGGACACAGGACGCTGAGTCCAGAGGGATCGCTGCACAATCAGCGATCAAAACTATCAAACAAAACTATCAAAAGGTGAAGCTGTTGTTTCTTGACCTATCCCCCATGTAGGTGTCTATACTACTGACAGAGCTGTTCGCATCTCTCTAAACCTTCCCCCAAATAATTCTTCACGCTTCAATTACACCGCATCAAAAGGCAGTCTCAGCACCCTCAAAGGTCTGACGGTGCGCTGCTTTGACGTCCTCTTTGACTCTGAGTACACAGGAAGTCTGAAGAAGCAAGATCAGGATTGTAGTGTGGATGAGGCAAGGTTGGCCACAAAACGCTCCCGGGGAAGTCCTTGCTAGTGTCCAAAAGCAAATGGGAACGTCGGTTACAGTGAGAGTTTTTTGATGAAATTAAACAATCTGCCAGCGCCTTTTAAGGATTCACCAAAGTCCTGCATGTGGGAGAAGTTTTCACAGAGCTTGAATGGACATGAAGGATCCAGAAATGCATATGAAAATTCAAATTGGGTGACATTTACAAAATCATGCTTTAATAGACACAAACCAATGGTATGACCCCAGAAACATCATTTTGCTAATCATAAAGTTTGAGTCATTCAGCAGCTTATTCCATGGGTACATCTCGGGTCAGCCCAAGTGAATTTGCTCCCAATGAGCATGCTGGAGAGGAAGGGGGAAGGAGGGAGGACGGTTGAGCAGGCTTCTTGAAGCATGCTGGCTGGCTGACTTTTCAAAGTCAGCGTAGAAGAAACAGAGGCAAAGGTAAAACTGGAGTCTCTAGTCTGCATCTTGGGCAGCACCTAGTTCTTTTGAGCTCCCTACCCTCAGGTGTGTTGAACAGGTGTGTTGTTGCGATGGGGGGGGGGGGATGGGGGTGGAGGCAGAACTCTGCAGTATCATTTTCCTGGGCTTTTCCCCCTCAATATTGCAGTATCTCATTTTCTGAAAACCTTTTTCAAAATAAGCCCCATGATTGTCCTGTGTCTTCTGGAAAACTCTATCAAAATTACTCTTTTAGGGTCTCCCCCAAAAGCATTTAAAGTTAACTGGCTTCACAAATCCCCTCAGATGTCACTCTTAATTGGACCTTTTCTTTTTCCCTTCTCTCTTTTTCTTTTGGAAGGTAGCTTAATGAGTCTAAGACAAGTGTGTGACGGAGAGAACTTGCCTGCAGCCGTCTACTGATGACAGAGACATGCTTCAGGATGCACTGGTTGGAGTAAGCCCATGCATATATGGCCGTGAACCCTCATAACATAGTTACAATAGTTTACTTAACCTTCATACACTCACCAGCAAGATTTTTTTTTAAATGACACAAATAATGTGCTTTATTCAGAGCCTGGTGTATAGTAACCATGCAACAAACGATCATTGATTGTACACATCCCCACAGCCGCCATCATCATTAACTTGTAGTTATAACCTCTGGTTTTCTCCACTTATTTGCTCCCCTACAAGGCTACAATCTCCATGAGCACGGGAGCCTCAGGTTGTTCTCTGTCTTGAGGAAATAGAATGAGCTCAAAATTGATTGTGAAGTGGAGGTGGTAAAGCAGAAGTAGAGCAAAGTTGTTTATATAGGATGTGGGAGTGTGTGGTGAGGGTGGGTGCTTGTGCAGGAATCTGTGTGAGGGTGTAAGTGTTCATGTGTATGAGTGATTGGATATGTGATTCAGTGTGTGTGTGTGTGAGAGAGGGAGAGAGAGAGAGAGAGAGAGAGAGAGAGAGAGAGAGAGAGAGAGAGAGAGAGAGAGAGAGAGAGACTAATCAATGGCTCATACTCAGAATCTAATCAATATGAATGGCTCCTAGGGGGCTCTGAGAGCCACTGTGTTATCATCTTTTCGCCAGTCAAAGGGGTCAGCCTGCTCCCACCCCCAGGGAGCCTCTGGCTCAGAGCTGGGACATATATTACACATGCTTACTTACTCGTGTGGCTGAAAAGTGAAGGCAGCAAAGAACCAACTGACCCACACGTCCTGCTTTGCTTTGTTTTTAAAGAGAGAAATAATAAGGTTTCTGTGGTTGCTAGAATCCCAAAATGCAACACCTCAGAAATCAAGCAACTAAGGCATCTCATTTTGCCTCAGATCAACATTATTATACTAAATATGCAACATGTAATCAGCCCATATCAAGCTCATTTACAGATGGGAGTTGAGGTGGGCTTGAGTAGAAATGGGGCATCTAGGGACATGAATGATAAAATATTGGAATGTAGAGATGCTGAGTGACTTATGAGGACCACAGAACTGGTCTCAGAACCAGGCATTTAATCCCGTTTCTCTCCGAGGTGAGAGCCTTTGTTGTCTCGTCCACGCCGCCATGTCGCTCTGATAAAACGGACTTTTGGAGAGTAACTAACCTCACCTCCCAGGTTTTAGCAGCTAGTAGATAGGTTATCTTGTGTGCCAATTGATGTCTCTGAGCCCCAGTTTACACATATCTTAAATGAGAATACTAAGAGCGGTAATAAGAGTACCTGCATGCTTAGCAAACACTAAACCCTGCTGTCCGGATGCTCATCTCTACAAAGACCAGGTTGAGGGTGATGATTTCGAGGATAGCATACCTTTACAGAAGCCATAACCTTTCTGTTTCAGAGAGTAAGCTCTATTTGTGCATCTTCTCTCAGGGCCTTTCTTACAGGGTCTCTTTCCCCTCCTAGGAAGATTTCATTTCTTTCTCTTTCATTGCCCATTCATGACTTGTGCTCATAACTCAGCCTGTACATGCAACAGATTGAAGATCTTAAAGAATGATCCCGTTTCTTTGTACGGGACGGGTGGCATGTAGTTAAAGATCGGACCTACCCCAAAGTCCAAGGACGGAAGGGAAAATTTCACAACCTCATCTTCAGACTTGAGGACCAGCTCACTGCTATCGCTACATTATTTAATTATTTGGAATAGATGTTGCCAGCTTCCGGAAATGGTTGCTTACAACATGTAATTTGCTTTCCAAACAAGCTCCTCTGGGCTCTGACATTTGACAGAGAAAGGTCTGGGAAGACGCCCTGCTCAGAAACTGGTGTCTCTGCATCTGACGTCGCCTGAACTTTGAGGGGTTGATTTTTGCTGTCTCCAGATCATCAAAGGCTAAACTCATTTAAATTCTCCCTTTCCTAACAAAGGAAGTAAACAAACTGCCACAAGATGCCTTCACCTCCTGTCCTCAAGTACTCCGGGACTCCGGGAAAATTCTTAATGCTTCTCAAATGTTCTGGGAAGTTGACAAAGTTAATCTCCCGTGTTTCTGTATACACTTTCTACTGGGTTTCCTCCCTTCAAAAGTCCACAGATCTCAAACAGAATCTTCACCCTTTCTTTTTCTTTTCTTTTTCAACACTTCTCTTGCCCTTGGTCCTAGGTCGGGTTCTCTAGAGAAGCTAAACCAGTGACACCTTGCCGTTAGGTTCCATCCAGTTAGTTCCGGCTCATAGCAACCCGTTGTACAATAGAATGGAACCCCGCCCAGTGCTGTGTGTCCTCACAATTGTTCTTATGTTTGAGCCCATGGTTGTGACCCCTGTATCAATTCAGCTCATCCCATCCAGGGTCTTCCTCTTTTGTGCTGCCCCTCTACTTTACCGCATGTATGCATCTGCAGAGAGAAATTTCTATCAAGAACATGGCGCACACAGTTGGAGAAGCAGGCAACATAGCCAACACAGCATACTCAGGCAACCACAATGCAATACACGGCTGTGATGGTAAAACTGGTGGTCAGAAAATGAAACAAAAAAACGAGGACAACTGTAAAGAGATGGACTGACACAATGGCCACCAAATGGACTCAAATGCACTGGCAATCATGAAGGTGACATGAGGCCATCATGTGGGCAGCTGACTTGACAGTTATCAAAACCAACAAACCCATCTTCCCGTTGTGTCTGTGCCATGGTTGAGGTTTTATTTCTGAAGCTAATGATTGGTGGCCTCTTTGTATAAAGCACTTTGCCAAGTACACCGTGCTCTGCCCCACTTAATCTACGCCCTGTCCCCACCTCCATGGGGTGGATGCACTTATTATCTCTGTCTTCGAGACTAAGGCATTGAATCTCAGTAAAGGCTCAACAAGAAGCTTGCTGGTTAAGCATTCAGCTGCTATCTAAAAAGTCAATGAACTTGACCACCCACAGCTCTATGGGAGAAGTGATCTGGTGATCTGCTCCACCAATGGTTCCAAAACCAAACCAAACGACTGCCATCCAGGCAATGTGGACCCACAGCAATCCTATAGGACGGGGTAGGACTGCCCCCGGGGAGGGACGGTTCTGAGACAGTACCTGTTGGCGGGAGGACCAAGCCTCATCTTTTTCCTTCAGTGTGGCTGGTTGTTTCGAAGTGCTGACCTTGTGGTTTGCAGCCTAACATATAACCCACTCCACCACCATCCACTCTCTACATGTCTGGCTGACACCAACAAGTTCTCCTCTGGGACTTAACAGCCGCCTTTCATGTGTCGGTCCTTCAAGTCTTAGCTGACAATGCTTACCAAAACTCCAACTCACCGCCATTGAGTTAATTCCAACTCCTAGCAGCTCTGTATGATGGAGAAAAACTGTCCCGGTGGATTTCTGAGACTTGTCATTTTTACAGAGGTAGGAAGCCTCATCTCTCTCCCAAAGAGCAGCTGGTGATTTCAAACTGCTGACTTTTCAGTGGCCAACTCTACCCCACTAGCGTTCCAGCTCCCTATATCTCTTGTCTCAAACCCCAGGTCTAACCACCCCTATTCTTTTACCAAGGCTTCACCTTCCTCTGCTTCTTCTAGGAGCCCTGGTTGCACAGTGGTTACAAATTAGGTTGCTAACCTCAAGGTCAGCAGTTCGAACCTGCAGCTCCTTGGGAGAAAAGTTACAATCTCAGAAACAGGGACGGTCTACCCTGTTCTTTTGGGTCACTATGAATGGGCATCAACTTGATGGCAGTGAGTTAGCTGGTGCTTTTGCTGTGGTGGTAGCTTTCTGGTTTGGGGTAATCTTGTTCTAGTTATCATTGTCTCTATTGCCTCTATTGTCTCTATTGCCTCTATTATCAGTGTCACCAATGATACTATACTGCAATCTCTACTCCAAGTATGGTCTGATTAGCTCACCTCCTTTTTTTATGGTCTATTCCTGTCAAGGAGACCATAGCTATTTTGGCAGCCGTTAAACCCCCAATCAACAGAAATGACTTCAGAGGGAAATTGCTTCTGAATGTGTCTGCTGGGAAAATGGACACAGTGGGGACAACAGAGAAGATACTGAAAGAAGCCATGCCTGGTGAGGAGAATCCCCGCAGGACTCCTGCGTGATGACAATGGTGGTGCTGTGGACAGTAGAGACCATGACTCATGAGGGAGCCACCACTCCACACTCTGATGCCAATGACCCAGCCCTTCCAGGGAACCCCAAGGAGGGAAAAGGCCATTTTAAGGCTTTCCAGTATCCTTACCTTCCTGCAAAGCTCAGCAGTTCGTTTTTTGATGTTGGGCCCCCTTGGTCCTTGTGATCCTGTGACATAATGGAATCAAATTAAAGGCCCATTTACCAGCTTTATTGTCAATTATTTATAACACTCTGGTTCCCAAGTGCTTCTTTATAGAGTGCTTAAGCTGCCGTCACTGGGCAGAACTTGCCATAAGTGCTTTCACCCGCACGGCGCATTATAGCAAATAGCTGCAGCAGAAAGTGAAAAGATTATTCTCAATGATTCCATATAGTCTATTTTATTGTTTTATTATAATAAACTGCCATACCTTATGCCACCTTAAAATCAATAGTTTGCATTAAAAATAATGAAACACAGCTATTAATCTTGCTTAGCATTTCTGCTATTGCTTTCTGATAGTGAATCTGTAATATAAAGAAGGTAATAATTATTCACTTCCAATCAATAGGAACATTTTCAAATTCTCCTGCGCATCCCACTGGAATTGCACCAGTGTGAGCTGATGACATTGAGGAGAAAGATTTAAAGACTGAAAGATTCCATTGACATAAAAGGAGCCCTTGGTGGCACTTGGCCGCTAACTGAAAGGTTGATGGTTTGAAGCCAGCAGAACTCTGCAGAAGAAAGACCTGGGGGTCTGTTCCCATAAATATGAGAAGCTGGAAAGCTCTACACGGTGGTTCTACTCTTTCCTATGGGGCTGCTACGTGTCAAATCAAATCCATGGCACCTAGCAACAGTTGGAATAAAATTCTCCGTGGCCTCCCTGCACCCACCTGCATCCTGACCATCAGCACATCCTCTTCATTCTACATGTCAATGCAATAGAACAGTTCAATCCTGGGATTTGGAGTCAAGGAACCTCTATTCGAAGTCCCATTTTCACCACTGGACATTACCGGTTCAATGACCTTGGGCTAAGTAGTAAACACTTGAAATCTTAGTCACCTCATCTGTGAAAAGTACATAACAATGTATGTTCTAAGAGTACCATAAACATGTACAAAACTTCACATGGCAAGCTGATTACACCGCCTGTGACATAGTAAGCACACTAGGAATGACATAATAAGCATACTAGGAATATTACACCACACGCATCTGGGTGGAGGAATGGCCTGATAGCTTTTCTTTCCCAAAGAATTAGTTCTTGAATTCCTTCCCTTCAACCTGGCTGCAGAAGATCCAGCTCTGCTTTCTAGTGGTACTCGACATCTGGACTGGAGACTAACAGAGGGCACCGAGTCATTCATTTGGTCGTGAAGCAAGAGGCCCTTCAATGATAGACTCTTCTCTTCAGCAGTCTTTATGCAGATAGCACTGGGGTAAACACTAGACTCCACCAGTAAGTATCCTTTGATCAACACTCAAGTCAAATAGAAGGAGAATGGAGATGGTAGATGCTTAAGCTGTAGTTGATGACATGGCTTTCCAAGTCTGTTGAATTCAGTCCAACAACTATTTATTGAACAGCTAATATGTGCCAGAAGTAAGATTGGGTACTGAAGGGTAAAGAGATTCAAAGATTGATAATGCATAATATTTGCTGTTTAAACATCCCCATCATCTAGGGAGGCAAAGAGATCCATGTCACCTCAATAACTGGAATCAAAAGGGCAAAGACAGAGAGGGATTCTTTCTGGTAGAGAGAGGCTCTTTCAGCCAACACATGAAAGAGGGAATTTGTACCAGGAAAACTGAAGGAGACTCAGTGTTTCAGGAAATTACAGAGGTAAATCCCAAAAGGCAGGCAAGTGTACATCTCAAAATAGCGGTACAAGTATAAAATCCTTGATGCGACTCTGTCACCTAAACACATCTGGATGTCCCACAATCCCTCCACCTGTGATTCTGGCCCTAACATTTCCTGTTCCTCCCCATTTACTCAGGTTCTAGAATAATACTACCAAGAATTCATACTTTTAAATTGAATGTCCCTTGTGTCATGTGTCTCTAGGCTTGCACTTGCTGCCTCTTGGACACAACATGGGCTTATCCACCTGGAAAACTATTCTCCTTGAAGACTCAGTCCAGATGTCACCTATGAAATATGCTCTGACAGTCCATGATAATGCCACACTGTATTGAACATTTTTGTCTATACATCTTCTGTTATGTATCTGTATTGCATAAATATACATGTGAATGGATGAATACATGGATATATAAGATTGTATATAATATATTCAGAAAATGGTAAGCCTTGGGAAATAGAACATAGCCGATTTGGGGACACAGTGGGTGAGATTCTTGAGACAGACTGGGGACTTTAGATTTAACTTTGTATAATAGAACCATTAGAGAACTTTGAATAGAGCTGTAAATAATCCGAATTGTTCTCTAAGAAGATTAATCGAACAGTGGTGTGTGGAAAATTTTGGCAGGGGAGAAACTAGAGACACAGAGACCACTTTACATAATGAGGTACCAAAATAGAATAGATATAGCTGAAATGAGGTGAAGAAAGAGAAAGTGGGGGTTATTTTAGAGGACGAACAGAATTGACAATAGAGAGATTAGAAGAATGAAGAGTGAAGAACTAGAGATGAAGCTCCTTATATCATTATCTTTATTATTTTAGGAAGAAATGTCCTGTACTCCCTGACCCACCTTGCTCTAGAGCAGTGGTTCTCAACCCTCCCAGTGCCGTGACCCTTTCATAAACTTCCTCATGTTGTGGTGACCCCCCTCCCAAACCATAAAGTTATTTTTGTTGCTACTTCATCACTGTCATTTTGCTACAGTTGGGAATAGGACGACCCCTGGGAAAGGGTCATTCAACTCCCAAAGGGGTCACGACCCACAGGTTGAGAACCGCTGCTTTAGAAGCGTGAGACTCGAGGACAGGGATAGAGTGAATCTCCCTCTAAATCCAACAGTGTTCAAAGGTTATGCAGAAAAGCGTGGTGTTCTCTGTCACTTGCTCCGTCCATGCAGCCAAATCCCACATTAGCTCAAACTCGCAACCTCTCATCTCTCCTCTGAAGCACTTGAAGATCTTGCCACTCAAACTGTCATTCTTGAACCAGCAACAGCAGCCCCAGGGGCCCCACCAAGAGCGACAAAATCCATCTGTCTTTCAACAAGCTCCCACACAGTTCATGAGCACCTTAAGGTTTTCTCCGTTTGATCAAGGGAAACTAGCTAGACTGTGGGATCCTCAACTGGAGCGGCTCCTTGAATCACCTGGGGAGGGGTGCGACGGTTGAAACTTCCTGTGCCTCCAGCTGTCTCCCAGGCCAAGTAATCCCAATCTTTGTGGGTGTGGCCCAGGCAACACTTTTTAAAGTTCCGTGGTTAGCAGTCTCTGAGTGAGCGCAATAGCTCTTTGCATTATCCAGGGACACCAGCAAACGGGAAATCAAACCTCCTCTTCAATTTTGTTGTCAAGGACTATCCGAGAACCTCAGGGAGTCCTGGCAGCCTGCTGGTTAAGTGCTTGGCTGCTAACTGAAAGGTCAGTGGTTCGAACCCATTAGCTGCTCTGTGGGAGCAGTATCTGCTAGTCTGCTTCTGTAAAGATTTCCTACCTTGTAATCCCTATGTAGCAGTCCTACAATGTACTATAGGGTTGTTTTGAGGGAGAGTTAACTCCGGAGCATGAAGGTGTGGGACACCCATTAGCCCTTGATCTAGGGCTCAGAATCTAAGCTACAGAATAGCAAAGCAATTAAATGTGGTTTCCTGCCATATTCAAGCCATTGCCATTGAGTGTATGAGTTCTGAGCCCCTGGCAATTCTGCTGGGGAGTGTAGAACTGTGCCATACAGCTTCCAATACGGTTCCTTCCAAGCTGCTAAGCAAAAGGTTGGAATTCCTAGTTCACCTAGGATAGCTCTGGAGAAAAGCCTGGTGATTTATATCTGGGAAAACAAAAGAAAAAACAGCCAGTTTTACTGTCCTCCATGTTGGATCACTATAGGTCAGAATTGACCGTGTGTTAATCACTTATACATTAATTACCCCCAGAATTGTTCAGGGAAGAGAAATGGAGTAAGATAGGTTTTGACAGTTCTCATGAGTCCCTTAGCCAAGAACCATTTCACAATGCCCCAACACTTAACAACTGTTCAGATGAAGTTGGGACACCTCTTCTGGTGACAATACAAATGCCATCGAATGGCTTGTTTGTGGAGAAAGCTTCCACTGATGCTCACTCTCTGTGCCTCCTCTCTTTGCTGATTTGACTGTGTGCCACCTGGCACATTTCCTACTGATGTCTGCACACCTGACTTTTATTACCTGTTGAACTCATGACTGAGTTCTCCCTGCTTCAATATTGTCAAATAAAGTATCTGACCCAAGGGTTGACTTAATCCATGAAACAAACCCACTGCCATCAATTCAATTCCAACACATTGTAACACGTACTACAGGGCAGGAGAGAATGGCCCCCAGGGGGTTTCCAAGCCTGTAAATATTTCTATCTCCTACATGTCTACAGACTCACTGGTTGTTTCTAACCAGCAACCTTTCAGTTAGTAGGTGAGCGCTCAGCTGCTGTATATCATCAGGGCTCCTACCAGACAATGAGGTAGGAATGAAGACACTAGACCATTAATCCTCTATGATGATATCATGGAGAAAGAAGAAAAACCTCATTCTATGGTGTTGATCTCATTGTAGTAATGCAGGGAAAACATTTATCTGAGTCAGGGGTGGCAGCTGCTGGTTATAAACCATGGTAATACTGAAGACCAGATTGAATTATCTTCCACTGTGATTAAAGATCAAAAAGGGTTTTTAAAAATAAACTCAGTCTTGTTTTTCTTTGTCAGAATGGCTTGTCTAATTGCTTGGCTAACTGATAGATAGCAAATTGTATCCTTTATGAAGTAGTCCAGCTAGTGAGAGATGCAGAATTGGTTGAGTGGATGGACAAGAAGTGATGGAGCCCTTGTGGTGTAGGGGTTATGTGTTAGAGTGTTAACTTCAAGGTCAGCAGTTCGAAACCGCCAGCAGCTCCTTGAGAGATGAGGCTTTCTACTCCTATAGAGAGTCACAGACACTCACAGGAGCGACTCCACTCTGGGCTACAGGGTGGTTATGTGTCAGGATGGGCTCCATGGCGGTGAGGGCATCCAGAACCCATGAACTCCAATCCAGGGCTGTGACTGGAATCTCGAAACTGGAAATAAGCTTTCCATGAATACCCATAACTGTAATGTCACCCACCTCTTTCTGAGTCTATCTTATGTGCCAGGTACTGGATGTAATGCTCTAACACAGATCTATCCATTTGAAAAATAGCTTTGCCAGGGCGCAGATTTGTACTCAGGTCAGAGTGGTCAACAGGGCAGAGTCTATTTGACCCCACAGGGCTTTCAAGGCTGTGTATTATTCAGACAGCAGACCATCACAAAGAGGTTGGTAGATTCAAACTGCTGAAGCTGGGTGTTTACTCACCCACTAGGGCTCTTCCTAGGCACATACATTAAACATTTTTAGAATTGCCAGACCTAAATCCATATGGAGAGCAAATAAGGAAATCTCTCCCTGAAGATTTACAACATCAATGAGTAGAAGTGGAGAAGAAAGAGGACCAGCTGGAAAAAGCAGTCAAAGATGGTTTATTTTAGAAAGAAAATGTTTTGGACTTGCTGTCGTTGGAGCAATGATATTTCAGAAGATAGATCTCCTAAAATGATTTTTTAAATTAATGTATAATATACATACATTTACATAATTGCAAGCTAATGCTCAAAAACCACTATCTGCCAAAACATCTCTCAGAAAAATAAGGCACTCTATCAGTTAGACTTATGTAGAGTCCTGGTCATTGCCTATTAAAAACTCTGCCATGCTGTGCCTGTGGAGTGCTGAGCCTGACATCAACAAGAGGTCATGCCCTACACAGAGGGCCATGCTGTCACTGCACACTATGTACTGCGATGGAACACGCTTTATGACAGAACAGTGATTTGGTTTTAATGGATGCTCACTGGTAAGAGTACCTTTTTAAATATGCTTCTATAAAGTATCCTTTATTTCTTTTGCCTGGCTTGTAATGATATATAGATACAATTAGGCCATCAGCTCCTCTCCCACCATCAACACCTGTGCATTGACTTCGCCAGGTCTCTCAGGCATTCCTGAACATGCATGTGGCTTTCTTGACATCTGTGCAGCCATTCAATTCTGCTCTGCCTAATCGATTCTAATTTTTTTTCTCTTCAAAGATGCCTTTCTTTTTTCTGTTAATCTGATATCACATGGATTAGATCAATCAGTTTACATTTAAGAAAAAGCTACCATAACCTGGGGCCCACGGCCTGAATGGACAGACTTGAAGGTATATAATGGCCTTTGGGTGCTTTTGGCTATGTGGTCATGAGTATAACCATAGGACGGGGTTGGCTTAGAATTGCACTTTATATTATGTATGGACAATATTGTTTCACTTATCTAACATTCAGACTTTGAAAATTAAATCAATATAAATCTGCTATTAGTTTTGTGTTCTCCCCCACCCCCACGCCACCTGTCTAACACCAGCAGTGTGTCTTCCTCTGATGTGAACCACCTGGAGGTAGGATTTATTGAACAAGTTAAGGAGCAGGTGCCTCTAGACACCAGTTTGTAATGTGAGGCCTAATATCTACCCCAAACTCTGAGTAGTCCTTCACTAAAGAGGTGTGTGGAAATTTAAGGCTAAATTTTCTCTCTTCTTGAACCACAAACTATATTTTTTAGGTTGCATTCACAGACACTCGGAGCTCTGAGTAATGTAGCGAGACGAAATGCCTCTCTGTCCCATCCTAGGGCAGAAAAACAATGGCTACATCCAGAAGCAGACATGGCATTGTAACTTGTGAATCTTTTCTCATAGAGCGCACTTGACACTTGTTTAGTCACTCTAGCTAATTGGAACAAACCCAGCCCCATTCACAGTTATTAGATGGATATTTGACACAATTCGGACAAATTCCCTTTTAGAGGACACTTGACATATTCCTTCTACCCTAATCACAGTGCATTCTCTCCTCCAACTGAAAACATAATCCACACTCAAAACTTCTGCCAATGATTCTTTTATCCTTTGGGAACTGGTGCCATTGGTATGCCAACTTCATGCCAAATTGGTAGTGGAGGCCAATTTTGCTGGTCCTCTGCTGCCAGGGGTGGTTAGGATCTCACAATAATAGACATTATCTTAGCATCGCCCTGTGCCACCATGCTCTATCCCAGAACATAGAGTCTCGGAATAGTTTAAGTGGGAGACTTGCAAGATTACTTAGCAATACCTCCTTCACCCACAGTACAGACAGATCACAGACATCACAGATATCTAATGACCTCCCTTTGTGTGCAGACCTCCCTTTTCTCACTCCCACCCTCTGTCAATCTGATGTTAAGACATTCTTCCAATGCCAATGGAAGTATCTTTCCCCTTGAAATATAGATGACACACCTCTCTTTTGTGAATTTGTAGCATTCCATATTTCTCCAAGTGCACTATTTAGCCCATAATATAAGTATCTATGTATTGTCTATCTCCCCATTTATAACCCCCATAGGTTCAAGGACAAATATCATTCCTGTACTCTGCTGTTTTCATAGAATATAACACATGCATGGCCCCAGAATAGACTTAGTTAACTAAGTTAGTTAACTGAATAAAGAATTATCAAACTCACTTTATGGGAAATGATTAAGTCAGGGGAATCTTGATTCATAGCGTTTTTTCAGTATACATTGCAGTCCCTGATTCCTATGTCCAGACATGGGGAAGTTATTGGTACAGATGAGATTAGAGAACTATTTTCAGGATGTTGAGCCTCAATTATAACAAGAAACAGATGGGATTTCAAATTGGGTTAAAAAAGAAAGAAAGAAGGAACTTTATCATATTTCCGTGATCTAAGGATAGGGCATGTAGTTCAATATACCTAATTGGCTTGAATCCCCCACTGTAAACAGTTGTTAGATGAATATATGACAAAATTCACGCCAGCAAGATGTAAGGAACCTTCTTTATTTTGCATCTAGGTTAGTAATCTTGACTTCTTAGAGACAGCTTATACATATGTGTAAGGAAGAATTTTACCATGGATGTTTTGATGATAATGTTATTACCAAAGAGTAAAACCGGCTTTAAGAGGTAGTCTACACTGTGGAAGGCAGAGCACAGAGATACAGGGATTAATCTGAGTCTATGACACGACAAAGATGGTTCAACAAACCAACTTGACGCCATACTACTTACGAACTTCTAGCCAGTATGATTTAGGTATTTATTATAAAAGAATCATTTCCGTGATGTACTAACCCTGATAGCTAAAAATCTTGCTCAAACACTACTTCCTTCGTTTCTGTTCCTAACACCTATCTCAGAAGTGTTTGAAGTAAGGATCCCGTGGACAAGATGGTGGCAAAGACCAAACCCACCCATTAATATTTTCCTGATTCTTTTCTTACTTTCTGACTTCCGACTTTGATGGACAATAATTCATGTAAATAGATGTACATTTAACCCACTCACTAAACGTGCATCTAGTTAGGATGAATATTTCTGGATTGCATGCCCTGGTATGTGTTAGCCCCCTTGCTACTAATGACTTGACCAGAGAAGGACCCCTAGTCTCTGATTCCTATAATGACCACGGAAAATAAAGTAAGGTTTTATGGGGAACGTTTAAGAACATCAGCCTTGGTAGGATGCAAATCATAATTTTCATTCTGGTCTTGCCAAATTTGCAATCCTGGACAAGTCCCTTAATTTCACTATCCTCAATTCTCCAATTTATAAAATGGGCATTGTAATCCCAACTTCATCTAAGAGTCTTGACTCACAAATGAGATCATATAAATCAAGTGATTAGCAATTCCAGGCTTATGACAGACCCGTGGTGAATAGAAGCTGTGTGTGGTGTGACATTTCAAAGAAGGGTCTCATTGAACGATCCTTGCCTCAAGGTGTTCATGCCCTTGTGTAATCCCCCTCCTTTACTGAATTGCTTCTAACAAATAGAGTACAGCAAAAGTGATGAGATATCACTTCCATGTTTAGGTTATAAATGACCATGACTCTCATTTTGCTAGCATCTCTCTACTACTTCTCAGATTACACACTTGAATAAAACAACTTGTCATATTGGAGAAGCCCATGTTACATGAGATCAAGGTTCCTCAGGCTGACGATCAATAAGGAATTAAAGCCTTCTGCCCAACAGCTCATGAGAAGCTGAATCCTGCAAACAGCCACTAAATTATCTTGGAAAAGGAGACATCTACCCCTACCCAAGCCTTCAGTGAGATGAGGGGCTAGCCTGATTGCAGTATGGGAGAAACCCTGAAGCATAGAACTCACCCAAGTCACATCCTGATTCTGTCTTCTCAGACACAGTGAAATCAGAGAAATGTATGAAGCTACATTGGTTAGACAGGGTTCTAGAGAAACAAAACCAGGACACTTATGATTAAGGAAGCAGACAGCAAAGTCTCCCCTCAAAGTCAGGAAGAGTCTGCCCACAGGCACCAGACAGCAGAGTGGGTCAGCAAGAGTCAGTAACTCAGGAGCTTAATGAAGCAGGTCCAGATAGAATCTCGACCTCAAGCACCATGACAAGATCCACCAGCATCAAGCTCAAGCAATGAACACACCAGCAGCATGGCAAAGCTGGTCTCAAAGGAGCCTCAAGCTCTAGCAACTTGATCCATGGGTTGGCTTGGTCCACAGGTAGTGTAGCACACCGGTTGAGGCAGAGAACTAGCGAAAGCAGCAGCATGCTGTCCTGATCAAGGAGCAAGAGGGAGCTGAGATGCCAGCTGTCTTTATTTATTTTAATCATCCTCCAAACCCCATCCACATGTTCCTATTGGCCTACTTGGCACAATAAACCTATCACAGCCACCAAGTTTTGGGATGCTTTATTCCATGTCAATGGATAATTGCTCCAGAAGATTTCTAGGTTGTTACTATGGCGGCTTATGTTACTTCTCTTCTGCTTTTAGCCCTGACAAAAGGGAAACGAGTGAAAGTATATCTTTAGGGTTTCAGCCTGTAATTGTAGTGAAAGCCATTTGTAAGTTCAACAGTTTTCTGAAATATCTATCTCATTCTATGTTTCCACATTTTCCTGCTCCTTATGTATTCATGGTTAAGTTTTATTATTTTTTAAGTTAACGATACCTGCTAATTAAATTTATTCATTTTACCACACCCTCATGTTAAGTCTTTGCCAAGTGATTGCTTTGGGATTCAATGTTTTATTTATAGATCGACATCTTTTGCCAGGAGGCATATCGCTTTATCATTCACCTCAAAACAAGGTAACCTGGAAATGATGTGGCTGACTTTGGTGGCATGACTGTGTCTTCTTGTATGTTTTATATATATATATATATATATATATATATATATATATATATATATATATATATATATATATATATATATATATATATATACTTTTGAATCTTGGTCACACTTCTGGACATGTGTGTCAGAAAAGAACTGTGTTCCATAGGGTTTTCAAGCATTTTTCACAAGTACACCTCCTGCTCTTCATTCCCAGGCATCTCCAGATGAGTTCGAGCCATCGATCTCTCCGTTAGCAGCCAGGTGTGTTAACCATTTGCATCCCCAATATAGAGATGGAATATTTGTCAAGTGCCTGAGGAACAAGTGTCAACAAATGTATCTCTTGTTTCAAATTTCTCTCATGCATTGCTTGAATCGTACTTCTTGAAACAGTACAGATCTTGAGCTTCCATTAGAAATTACACTGAGTAAAAACTAACCCGCAATAACACTGGATAAAGGAGTGGGGGGTAAAACCACTTATTCATAAGAGTCTGTCTGCACAGGTTATCCAGGGACTTTATTCTCATGGGATTACACATGTGTATCCATGAATTTTTTTCTTCAAAGAAAAATACCACAAATAAGTATAGTGTAGCCATATCCCGGGAGCTTTGGATAAAATGTGTTCAGTATCTGCTAGGACTTGATGACCATGGGAATGGAAGGTGGGGTAGGACCTGGAGACATTGATTACATTATAGGCAACACAAGTCTCAAAACCAAACTCACTGCCATTGGGTTGATTCTGATTCATAGTGAACCTATAGGACAGCATAGAACTGGTCCTCTGGGTGTCCAGGACTATAACTCTTTATGAGAGTAGAAAGTTTCATCTTTCTTTCTCTGATAGAGCAGCTAAGTATACTCATACATTGTCTTATTTCCCTTGAGTTTCAAATACAGCAGGATAAGATTAGTCACAGGTCAGTCCCAAGTTCAAATCAACTTGGTACTCACAGTACGACCACAGTGAGTGTTCGTGCTTTCCGGGGAAAAAAAAGCAGCAAGCGCTAAGCAGTGTTGTGTAGCACAGCGCATCTCTAGCTTCAATACACAGGAATCATAAGACAATCCAGATTCTGATTTGCTGTGTGTAGGATGGCCCTCAGACATTTGCATTTCTCAAATGCTTCCAGACTTCCAAGTGAGGCTGAGCTGCTGGCGTGGGCTTTGGGGTCAGGGAGACAGGGTTTAAAATGGAGCTCAGCCATCGATTAATTGAGTGACCTATGGCACAACATTTAATTACTCGGACTGCATTTCCTCACCTGGAAAAAATGTTTTTTTATATCTCCAAGTTGGTTTGTTTAATAGTTAAGTGTATTAATAATTAACAGTGTTGTAGTATTTTTTAAAATGTAGGGAGAACATTTCTATCATATCTCCTAAAGCAGTGGTCCTCAAGCTGAGGGTCTCGACCACTTTGGGGGTCAAATGACCCTTTCACAGGGGTTGTCTGATTCATAACAGTATCAAAATTATACTTATGAAGTAGCAACAAAAGCAATTTTATGGTTGGGGAGGTCACTACCACATGAGGAACTGATCAAAGGGTTGTGGCATTAAGAAGATTGAGTACCACTGTCCTACAGCTTCCATGTCTGTCATCCCCTTTAGTATGCAATCTGATGAGTCATCCCAGGAAGTTGAATTGTCCATGGTTACCAGGGTATAGGGCTGCTTCCTGTTTCCAAGGGGCATGCACACCCAGAAGCAATTTGCCTCCTTAAAGAAAGATGAACCATCTGTATATCCTGCCTCATCTATGCCTACAACTGAAAACGTATACTGTACCCAGCTCTGTGGAATTATTGTTATTAGGTACCTGAGAATTGAGTCAAATTGGAGTGACCTTATACACAAACAGAACAAAACCCTCTTCAGTCTGCACCTGAAATCATTGGCTTTTTTTGTGCTAACATGGCTTCCTTAAGAAAAATTGGGCAGAATTAGGTCTGTCAATCAGGTCACAGCTTGATTAGAGGGTGACTTAGATAAATGGATCCTCAGGACGGGCCTCCTCCTCTTTCTCTCTAATAATCAGACCAGTGTACTGCTGCCTGAGTTAGCAGCTCTGTGCTACTGTGGGCCAAGCCAACCCATGGATCATGGCAGATCGCGCTGCCATGCTGTGTCATCATTGCACCTTGAGGCTCCATCACGACCTGCTTTGCTACTTGGCTTTGCCTCAACACCTCATCTTCCTGCTGTTGCTGACCCAACTCACGATATCTGCTGCCTGTGTACCGACTAGTCTTACCTGAGGAAGACTGCATCTCTCAGTAGCTACTGCCCTGTCTTCTTCCTGTACATTGAACCAGCATTCAGAGTGAGTGGGAAGGACCTTCAGTGTATTAACTGTCCCGAAAATGGGTTGAACTGAGTCCTCTGTACTGCTATGTAGACTGATTAGTTGTGGTATTCTCTCTAGTATAATATATATATATATACATATATATATTTATATATACATATATATATATATTCATAAGTGTCCTGGTTTTGTTTCTCTAGAGAACCTTGCTAACACAGCACCATTCTCTGCCGACTCCAAAACCCAATCAAACTCATGGCCATGAAGTCAATTCAGACTCAAAGCAGCCCTGTGTATGTGTAACAAACTATTCATAGAAAAGAGCTTTGTCTTGCCTAGGGATATTTTGTTCTTATGTGTACTCAACTCAGTTGAGAGTGTCCAGGGTATGAGTATGAACAGCAAATTAGACTTTCAATATTTATTCAGTTCTTAGATAAATATGCATACACACCTCAATTATTATTGCTTAAAGCCTCAATCTGATCCCTTAGTTGTCGCTTCCATCAATTCACCATCACCTCCATGGCTGCCACCACCACCACCACCATCATCATCTCTAGCATAGAACTGGCAAAGCCCAATACCGATTTCATTCAAATCAATTGAATTCACTGCGTGTCTGCAATATGTGTGCCGATGTGGTTCTGTCCTCTGCATTTGTGTTCCTGGATGGGCCTGCCCTAATTTGATGGTCTAAATTGGTTACAATGGTGATACAATGGTGGGCAAGCACCAGTCCCTGCCATTAGCCGCTGCCATGAAAGCATTTTAGGAAAGGCTTATCTTGGGGACTGGAGCAAACTTGGGTATTCAAGCAATTCTCAATCATTAATCCAACCTCAGGCAACAAAGGGAGAATGAAAAGTTGTATATCTGCCTCTGGATGGGGTTGCACCTAGCTTAGAACTGAGAGGAGGTTGGGCAGGGGCAGGGTGCTATCCATAGGCACCGAGGACAGGGCCAAGAGATCTTCTCACACTACCGGCAGGCATCTCATCTGGTTTGGACATTATCTGAAATTAAAATCATCCCTGACATATGAGGTACTGGAAGAAATGCACTGTCCCTTTCTCACCTGAGATTAGCTATGTCTGGCTCTGGTGCAAAACGAAGGGCTGACAGAGCAAGTTCGATTGTCCCCCTCCTCCCTTCTTTGCTTTCTGACAGGATCCTGGTCTTCCTCTAGATCTGACTGGAGAAAATTATGCTGACTGAGGGGGGTCTCCTGGGGAGAAAGTGGAACATGGCTTTTCGTTTGGAAGCAATCCTACCTGGTCTGGCTGTAGAGTAAACTGTCTTCCTGTCCTGCCAGCTATGTTTGCCTCACTAGGAACAACAGGGCAAATGACTTGTGGTGGCTCTCCATGTCAAGCCCTTTGATTTCTCTTTCGAGCTTCCCAAAACCTATACAACAGCACTGATCATCTCATTTTACTGCTGAGGTGGCAAGTCTCAGAGAGTACATAGGAGATCTGGATACATTTTGTTGCTAGCTCAAACCATCTGCTTCCAGGACTAGAAATGGCAAACTTTCTCTTAGAGGATCAAAGGGTATGTATCTTAGGCTCTGTGAGAAAAAAGTCTCTGTAGAAAATACTCAACCTTGGAATTGTAGCATGAAAGCCACCATAGCCCACTGTCACCGTGTCCATTCTGAATCAGTCTCTCCACAGTATTTCCAAGGTTAGACATCTTTACAGGAGCAGAGAGTCTCTCCACTTTCTCCCTCAGGGAGGCTGGAGGGCTTGAACCACTGATCTTAGTGATCCAATCAAATCTGTGTTCTGATGTCCCAATGTGGTTAATTATCAAACAGGTAGCCAGCTCATAGACCTGGGTTGTTGACCTCACTACTAGAACTCTTTTTTTTTTCTCACCCCCACCTCTGATACTTGGTGATGAGGGAAGCAAACAGAAGAAAAGCAAAGCTTAGTGACTTTTTAGTTCCTATTCTGTCCAATAAATATCTGTAGCCCACGCCTGATCCTAAGCCCTAAATTCCACATTGTGATCTTTCTTGTGTCAGGCATGACCCATGTCATGCACTGGTTCAATCATACCTTTTCATTTAGACACGGAGATTATAGTAGAACACAGTCCACATATTCTGTACTTCATTTCATGGCCTGGCCCAGTATTTAATCTTAGGACTCCTCTGTTGTTTGTATAGAGAGAACTTGAGATTCACTAAGTAAAATCAGGATATAATCTTCAATGACAGTTTTGCCAAATATAAAAATGCGGTTTTCTGCTAGGCTATTTTCCTACCAGTTCTCCATAAAAGTAAAAAGTAAAGAACAAAATATTAAATTGTAACTCAGGAAAGGAATTTCTGCCAAGAGGTTCAGGTACTTCCTTTACTGTGGAGTCTGGAAAGGATTGGATAGTTAGTATGTCTATTAGAATTTCCTGATCAAATATCAGATATTGTAAATGAGCCTCTGAGAAGTGCTGGCTCTCATCTGATTCAAATCAGATCTTCTAATAAGGATGATCACTATTGTGGATTAAAGTGACAACCAGAGACACTGGCTACTGTGTGATACAGAGAGTAAAAGATGCTGACCTTCTGTGAGTGGTTAAGAACTAATCAATTATTGCCTTCCCAGGAAGGCCACCCAAACTACTTCAGTACAAATACGATCAGAACATGGTCCCTTTGAAGGGTCCATTGGGTTGGGTTAACAGAAAGAAGCCCCAGCAGTAAGGAATGGGCACTGCAAGAAGAAATCACGCACAACCAAGAGCGAGATAAAGGTCTCAGGGAAAATTTAGACAATAGGAGCAGCTGCTTGGAATAAATGCTACTGCTGATGGTGGTTTCCGTGGTTCTGTCCTTCCCCCTCTAGTCATGAGTGGCATTTATTGATTGCTAAGGGTCTCTATGAGTCAGATCTACCTCATGGCAGCGAGTGAGTTTGGTTTGAGAAAGGTGGTAAAATCAATTCCTGAAAGGGACGTAATATTTGGTAGAGTGGAGGGTCAGCAAAATGAAGATCCTTAATGAGATGGGTTTGGATTAACAGAGTTGCTCCATAATGGGCCCCCACACAGCAGTGTAAGAATGGGGCGGGCCAGGGCATGTTTTCTTCTCTTGTATCAGGATTGCTAGGAGTCAGCATCAACTCAATGCCATCTAACAACAATGGCCTCACAGCCTCGTTTTTAAATGTCATGAAAGAAAAATGATTTAGTTAGTAAACATGTCAACATAGTCAAAGGTCTCTGTTGTTGTTGTTAGATGCTGTCAAGTCAGTTCCCACGTAGAGCCCCAACATACAATAGAATGAATATAAAATACCTCCCAGGCCTGTGCCATCCTCATAATTGCTCTTACGTGTATTTGAGTCTATTGTTGCAATCACTGTGCCAATCCATCTTGGCACGGTTCTTCCTTTATTTCACTTCCCCTCTACTTTCCCAAGCATGATGTCCTTCTCCGGGGACAGTCTCTCTTGATAACATGTCCAAAGTGCGTAAGACAAAGTCTGGCCATCCTTGCCTGAACTTCTGACAGCTGCCTGTCAATGTACCGCAACAACCATTGTTGGATGATCTTCAGCAAAGTTTCAGTTGCATGTGAGATCAAAGATATTGTGCTATAATTTATGCAACGTATTGGGTCACTTTTCTTTAGAATAGCACAAATATGGATCTCTTCTAGTCAGTGAGCCAAGAAGGCGTCTTCCCAATTTCTTGGCACAGATGCCTGTGTGCGTCCAGTACTTCATCACCTTGTTGAACTGTTTCAGTTGGTACCCCATCAATTCCTGGAGACGTGCTTTTGGTTAGTGCTTCCAGGGACTCTGTGTTCTTTCCCACTTCTTTTGATGCTTCCTGCGTTGTTCAATATTTCGTCCGTAGAATCTTTCAATATTGCAACTAGAGGTTTGAATTCTTTCTGGAGTTCTTTCAGCGTAGGCTATGCTGAGCATGTTCGTCCTTTGTGTTTTCTAACCTAGAGTTATTATAAAGGTTATTATAAAGTAGTGCAATCAATTTGTACCCCAGAGATACTGGTACAAAATACAGTTGACTAGGAGTACCTAAGAGCACTTAAGTCTGTTTTTCTGTGTGGCATAATACCAAGATTCACGGGTCCAGTCACCCCATCATTTATTCACAGATTCACACATGTTTTTATTCATTCATGTATGTATGTATTCATCTATTCCTAGATTAATTTGCATAGTAGTCTGTCAAGTTATATTTGAGTGAATAAATACACAAATTCACTTATTTGTTCATGCACAAAGTCATTTATTCTTGCATCCATGCATGCAACACTGATTCACTCATTCTGTCATAGTCCCTAAAAGTATTCATTCATCCATTCAACAAACTGTCGTTCAAATTTTATCATACAAAAAGCACCAGATTAAGCTGTGTATGGAATGAATATGATTCCTTATCTTCATGGAGTACACATGGAGGAGAGAATAATATATTGCATTCAAAGGCTAAATAATTAATTAGTACCGATTAGTGCTTTAAGTAAAGTATTGTAGAAGTTCCCCAGAAGAGAAGATTTACCTCCATGTTGCTCACGAGAAGGAGATCTGGAGGCTATGGCAAGAAGAGCAGACAGAGTTTAGCATTATCATTTAGACCAAGGGAAGCCGATGAGAATACAGGGGTGAGTTGAGAGAACACATGCATGTAAAGCAAGCGGTGCCCAGGAGTAGCAGGCTACTCTGCATGGCTGAGTATAGCCATAGGAAAGGCACATGGTGCTAATGGAGGTCTGAAGGACAGGTTGGGGGAAAATCATGAAGAGCCTTGAATGCCAAGCTAAGGGTTGGAATTTGATTCTACAGGCAGCAGTGAACTGCTGATGAATCTTGGAAAGAGAAATTCTACTACCTGAAATGAATCTTAAGAACTATACTTTGGTTGCTGCCATGGAGAGAAGGGAGAACTGCCAAGAAGCTATTGAAAGGAGAGAGATGGAGGGCCAGACGGAGAGTAGAGGAAGAAGAGGAGAAGCAGGAGGTTTGGAAGAATTTTGGCAGAACTTAAAAACCAGTCAGAAGCAGAAAGTCAGTAGAAACAGTTGACTCTGGATTTCTAATCTGATGTCCTGGCTACAGTGGTGGCTTTAGAACAAGATGAGGGAGTGGAGGAAGAAGAGCTATGCTAGGTCCCAAGATGAAGAATGAATGGACCTTGGTCTGGAATTGCTGTGATTCTCATAATCCTGTTGTGTTAGGCATGGTCCTCTAGAGAAACAAAACTAGGACACTTATGATTTTATATATATATAAGAGGACAGGTTGGGGAGTGTATTAGTAGGAATATAGGGTTATGGTGTAGGTGATTTAACTGCAATTATTAGGCATAGATTGTTGTGGTTTTGTTTACTTATAGAATATTATGTTTTCATTAAAAGAATATTATGTTTAAATGAGACTGTCACATATTGAACTGTTTGCATTTTAGTTTTATCCTGTTATATACAGATATATGATTTTATTATTGTTCTGTTTAAAAATTATATATGGATAAAGAGTTGTGTAAATGTGTCAAGTTGACAAGAGGTGGTGTGTGGCAGTTACATAATCTATTGTCAACTTGATCAAAGGGAGATAGAATCTAGCCTGTCAAGGTCACAGCCAAAGAAGCCTCTGTGTGGGCATGGTCTTCTGAGGATTCTGAGAACTCCAGTCTTCCTCCCAGGAGGTGGGACACACACTCTCTCTGGAAATATTCCTGTTGCAAACCAGCTGGAGCCACGTTGATGACAGCCAGAGCCCTGGAGCTGGAGGAGGCAGGTGGAGACCCACTCCAGCGCTGAGATGCTTCCACTACCACTGGATCCACAAGACTTTCCATTCACAGGCCTGTGATCTTCCAGCATTCATCATCATTGCATGTGTTGCATGAGTCTGAAGAGGAATTTATATACTGTAAGGAACATATGGGCTAATATCGGACGTATGGGCTTGATCTGGACTGGGCTGGGATATTTTCTTAAAATACAATTACTCTTTCTATAAAGCTCTTTCTTCTACACCTAGGAGGCTCTATGAATTTGTTTCTCTAGTCAACCCAGACTAACACACCTGGCTAAAAGCTGCATACCCAACCCGTTGCCACTGGGTCAATGCTGACTCACAGTGCCCCTGAAGAGAGAGTAGAACTGCTTCATACAGGGCTTCCGAGGCTGCAGATCATGGTGGAAGCCAAAGAGCAGGTGGGGTCCAACAGCAGACCTCTCTGCCAGCAGCTGAGTCCTGAAACATTGTGCCACCAGGACTCCTGACAACCCTGGCCAGAGCCCCTGCCACCAAGCCCATGCCTCAATTCGGAGGCTGTACGTCTTCACTGGAGCGGATAGTCTCACCTTTCTCCCCAGGGGCTGCTGGTGGGTTTGCACTACCAACTTTTCAACTAGCAGGCCGCCACTCACCCATCAGCACCCACAGGGGGCCCGTAAAGCAGAGACAAGGAACTTCGGGCTGCACAGAAGTCTGTACCCAGGAGCCTTCCCCTCCTCCCCTAGCCCGTGGGCCTCAGCTCCACTCTCCACTGGCTTCCAGCAGTGTATGCATTGGGAATCTCTCCACTGGCTTCCAGCAGTGTATGCATGGGGAATCTCACCACTGGCTTCCAGCAGTGTATGCATTGGGAATCTCTCCACTGGCTTCCAGCAGTGTATGCATGGGGAATCTCACCACTGGCTTCCAGCAGTGTATGCATGGGGAAACAATCAAGGCAAGCCAGCGCTTCCCAGAGGGAGAAGAGCGGGCCTCGTGGAGTGGGGGGCTATCCACAGAGTGATTTCTCCAGCTCCTTTCTTCTCAAGGCCGCCTCCTGCAGCAGCATCCTGCCGCTCCTCAACCTTGGCCTGAGCTAATGAACCTCAGAGAGCAAAGCTGTCTTTTGTTTGTTTGTCATTTTGAGGTTTTCTGCTTGATTAAGATTTCCGCCAGCAGGAGGGTATAAACTCGCCAGTAATCCTTAGTGGGAGGATCACAGGCATTTTCATCCTCGCCGACAGACTGCTGAACTTAATATAAAAAGGCTGTCCCAACCACTTTAGATGAGAGAAATTTTTTAAAGGATTTTTTCCCTTTTCATTTATTTTTCCATTTGAATTGTTTCTTTTCACCCCCCCCTCCCCCGTCTTTTCATTTCCTGCGTCGTTTCACACACCCCTGTAAGGCCGCCTCTTTTTAAAAACCAAAATTGAATTCCTAGTTACAGACAAAAACTACAAACGGATCTTGCTCTGAATGAGGCCCAGGGAAATAAAGAAGCAGCAGCAACTGTTACTGAGTGACACGTTGATGGTTTTCTGTTCTTCATGGTAGCCTGCTCCTCCTCCTCCCCTGGAAGGTTTTGGCACCCCTCCCCCACGCTTCACCTGCATCCTTGAAGCCCCTGGCTCTGTCTGCAGAGGAAACCAACACCGCCCTCCCAGCTTTCCTCTTCTCGGGAATGTAATTATCTCCACTGGCACAGATCCAGAACTTGGCTCCCCCCTAAAAGGATTTCTTATGAAAGATTAAGTGGTAACACGTATGTCAACAACGCTCCCTGCCCTGGAGTAATTCTCAACAAACAAGCAAATGGCAACAGTTCCTGTTACCAATCTCCAAACTCTTTCTGGGTCTCCTTCTACCCCAGGTGTCCCAGAGCTCTTGAATGTATTCAGGTGGTGTAGGGGGAGCCAACAGACAGACACTGAGGACAACTGGTTTATCTACGGTGAAGCATCAAGGGAATGGGAGCCAGAGAAGCAGCTGGCTCCGAGGCAGCTCTCAAAGACTGGCTGTTTTAGGGATGCTTCCCAAGCCAGGAGGCCTGCTTCGCCCCAAACCTGCCTGTTTCCTGTAGCCCTTGGCCTTGGCCAGCATGGCAACACTGCCCTCTGCTGTACCGCACAGTCCTCACACTCCATCTGTGATCCCATGACCAAGGACAATAGCTGGAAACATGGGGAGAAGAAAGCCTTGACTAATAAGCAGTTGTTAGAGTCAGGGTTTGTGCAGCTCGATTGCCCAGAATCCTCAACGCTATCTTTGACTTTGACTCCGGGCTTTGGAATCAGACAGACTAGCTGGCCATGTGTTTGGGCAAGCTTCACCCTTCTGACATTCCGAAGGGGCAGAAGCCACCTATGTTACAGGGCTCTGGTGAATCAGAAATGAGTAGCACCCTTCCATGAGGATGGCTGCACAGTCTGTGTATGCCCATGATCCTGGTGCCTTTCCTCTCTGAAAATGTTCCCCTTTGGGATGCTACATAAATGGCTAAGATATCCAAAGCACACAGCACACTGCCAGGGACGGTGTAGGTGCTCGCTGCATCCTAATCCTGCTCTTTCTCCTTTTCAGCTGCCGTTCTTATACTGGGGGTGCTGACGCTCCTTTCCAAGTGGCACAGGTGACACATTTCCCTTCCCCTTTCTGTGCAACAAATTGACACTTGATCTCTTCACATATCCAACTGAAAGAGCAGTAGGGTAGTGCTAGGAAAAAGTATTAGGAAAAAAAGGCTAACAGACTCCAAAACCAACACCAGACTAACACCTTCTGGAGAGATCCACTTTCCTGTTGTAATTCCACTGATGCACGGTGGCTTCACATTCCTCACAGGAGTGCAAGACTGCATATGAAAATATGTACTTGACAGACCTGGCATCATCATCTTCTCTTCAGTGGATGCCAACGATCCACAGTGGGAAAACATCTCTAGGAAAGAAAACTCAATAGGCAGCTCAGAAAGACCCATCCAGGAGCAGTTTCATCAGGTTCCTCGAAAAATTCTATGATCCTTTCTTTCCACTTTTATCAGGAACTTTTTGAAGCCCCCTCATAACTATATAATATCTTCTGTGGTTGAATGCCATCCAGCTGGTTTCCACCCATAGTGAACAAAATCCAACAAAACAATAGAACAAAACACTGCCCAGTCCTGGACCGACCCTCAGAAACGTGCCACAACTGAGCCCATTGTTGCCGTGATTGTGTCAATCCATCTCCTCAGGGAAGGTCTTCCTCTTTTTGTTTGTGCCCACCCTCCACTTTACCAGGAATGGTGGCCTTCTCCAGGGACAGGACCCCCTTAGATGACATCTCATCATCCTGGCTTCTATTGGAGCATTCCTGCTCTACGTGTGCTTCCCCAAGTCTAAGAAATGTTGGGCATTCTTGAAACGTCTGCCTCTGTGTTCACTCCGATCAGCACCAATGGCCAAACTCTGTTACTTCAAGTCTGGGATGGAAAGCTGGCACCAAATGCTAGAGTAGCAGCTGATCTGTGTGTGGCTATTTGCATAAATTTGCATGCATGCGATTTTGAAAAATGTCCATAGTGATGAAAATGGCTTTCCTCAGACTAAGTGATCTCAGCAGAATAGAACCTTGAAAGCGCAGGCTTTTGACCCCCTTTGCCTGAGTTCAAGTGCTGGTCTCTCTTGTTCCATCTGTGTGACCTCAGATAAGCTACAGCCTCCTTGTACACAGTTCCCTCATGTGGAAATAGGAATGGCGATCACTTCACTCACTGCCTATGGTTGGTGCAAGGATTAGATTGAGTTAATGGGTCCAAACGACTTAGAGCATCCCCTGGCCCATTAAGTGATCAGACACTCGCTGCTATTCTTATCCCAAAGCCTGTCCACTGTCCCTCACCACCAAGCCTTGCCACTGAGCCTCTGCTTTTTTCCCCTTCTGTAAACCATAAAAGTTGGACATTTGAAGCTGGGAGGGCTCTTGGGACATCTCATCAGTCACTTTCCAACTTCTGTTTTTTTCCTTTTAAAGTAAGCATGGAGCTCTTTTTGAAATGAGAGCTTCCATGGAAGCCCAGCGGGGCAGCGTGCAGCACTATGCTCACGAAGAGGGGCTTTGCAGACAGGCATGTGTGAGTCCCAATTCCGGCAAAGGTGCTCATTAGCCTTGTGATTTGGGGCAAAAGGTGTGCCTGGGTTTAAGCTTCCATTGCACACAGTCGAAAATAGCAGTGATCATGGTACATGTCACATGAGGTTGTCATGAAGCTAAATGACTAGATCCATGGAGTGTATAATGCAGAACCTGGCACATGAGGACCTATTGAATATGCTAATGCATGTGGTTTTAGTAAGTGAAACAGATAACAGATACATGCAGAGCACACAGGTTGACACAAGGCAGAGATCTGGAACTCTAAGGGCGCCAGGACAGTCCATATGACTCCGGAGGAAGCGGTTCTAAAGTCCTGATCTAAACCAGTATCTGCAAAACCATGGCCCAGATCCATGCTGTCCCTGTACCCTCATAACACTGGCTTTGGTTGGCAACTACCCTTACCCTTAGTCAGGGTTCTAATTGTGCCATTGTCATTTTTCCGTTGTGTGATTGCCCGTCATTTCCATGGCCCTTAAAGGCCCATTCTAAGACATCACTTTTGGTTTAAACACTTTTTTTTACAGCCCCCGTTCAACTGAACCAGAGTGTGTGGCGTCCCCCGTGGTTGGCCCCAAATGGGGCCAAAATGTTCTGAACTTGCACTTCTATCAATTCCTGCCCCTCCCTGAGCCTTAAACAGCTCATAGCCTGAGGAGGGGGATGAATCATTTGGTTAAAAATAAAAACCCTACCATTTCCATTTGAGTGGCTTTCTTCACAAGTACTGCAGACTGACACAGATAGATGTTCCAAGCAGCTGGGGCAGCCAGTGGGTAGCCCTGGAAGCTACCTACCTGTAACCACAGCTTGGTCACCACTTCTATTTCCTGCCGGCATTCAGTCACTGGGCTTTGACTGAACTGTGGATGAGCTGGGGCCGGAACTACATCGGAGTGGGCTAGAACTGGGAGCCAGGTTCCAGAGTAGAAGCAAGGTGAGGGACCCGGGAGTCATTTGTTCAAGGATTGAGTGGATGATATCCTTAGCCCATGGTTCAACTTTTTCATTTTTGCTGAGACCTAGAGATGGGAAGTAAATTGTTTAAGGCTGCACAGCTGATCATGGGGGAAGTAAGATAAAAGGGGTTCATGAAAGTTCCTGTGAGGTGCAAACAATTTATGGTCCTACTAACCTAAAGGTTGGCTATTCAAATCCACCTAGCCGTGCCAAGGAAGAAAAACCCAGCCATTTACACTTAAAAATGTAAAGTTATTGAAAACCCTATGGAGGTTAGTTCCAATCCGACTCACATTAGTTTGCCATGAGTTAGGATCAACTCATGTCAGAGACTTTGCTTCAATTTGATCTATAATAAGTGTAACTACAAGTTCTACTCGACTGTTGCTCTTGTTTCAGCTTGCCGTTTCCTACACCATAAAACATTCTAAAATCCTCGCATCTCGAGCAGTGGTTCTCAACTTTCCTAGTACCGTGAGCCTTTCATACAGTTCCTCGTGTTATGGTGACACCCAACCATAAAGTTACTTTTGTTGCTACTTCATCACTGTCATTTTGCTACTGTTATGAATCATAATATACATATATGATATGCAGGATATATTTTTATTATTACTAATCGAATATAATTAAAGTATAGTGATTAATCACAAAAACATGTAATTATCTATTGTGAAATGTTTATTTATAATTACAAATAGAAGCATGGTGTAGCATGGGTAACAGTTTTCATGCCAGGTGCTCGTATGTGGGCATATCTGCGTGTGGGTGGACAGTCTTGGAGACAGATAGAGGAGCGGTGTCTCAGTTCCTGAGACCATTGGTAATACGTGTTTTCTGATGGTCTTAGGTGACTCCTGTGAAAGGGTCGTTCAATCCCCAAAGGGGTCGTGACCCACAGGTTGAGAACCGCTGATCTTCATATTTCACAGCTTGAAGAAAACAACTGCAGTTTAGAGAGATTGAATTATGTGTCTAAAGAGGCAGAAGAGTATATGAAATAAGTTCATTTGAATCTACTGAATTCAAGTCACAGAAACTTAAAGTTTGATAAATGAGGCGTTTATCTATATGCCTATTAGGTGGTTATGCATTTGAACTGCTCAGCATAAGCTCAGCAGTTGGAAACCACCAGCCACACTCCTCAAGAGAAAGATGAGCCTTTCTCCTCCTGTAAAGAGTTACAGGCTGGAAACCCACTGCGTTAGGCTGGGTGGACAAGAAAAGCAAATCCATTGACACTCATATTTATGTAAGAACGAGCTTTATCAGGGGTTCCCCCTCCCACCCCCACCCACCCCAAAATGGAAAAGAGCTCTGCTGGGCGGAGCTTTCATAGCACACATTTTCCCTAAGTGAGCATCAAGCAACTCCCTCTGAGTTAGTGCACCCAGTGGCATCTCCTGAGAAGATTCTCTCTGCTCATGGGAAATTCTTTCGGGAAAGCAGTTTCGCTCAAACCTCATATTTTTATAATGGCCAATTTCAGATAACAGTGTGTGACTATCGAATTTTGTTTCCTAATCTGGGGAAACTTCCATAAAAATTGTTGTGATGGTGAACACCGTTTATGAGGAGAGAACTATGAGGAAAAACCCAAGTATATGAGTGGCTTTCTCGTTTCAAAAAAGGTGTACTGACTATTGATGACAAACCTCATTCTAGACATCCATCATCTTCCTGAACGGACGAAAATGTGGACAAAATGTGTGCACTTTTGCTCAAAGACTGACAACAGACTATTGAAGAGATGGGGACGTTATCTGGATTAGTTAGGAGCTTCATTCAGTGGATTTTAATGGAAGATTTGGGAATGAGAAGGGTCGCTGTGAAATTTGTGCCCCGGTTCTGATGGAGGCGCAAAAAGAACAGTGAGTGGAAACATGCTGTATTTTGAGAGAACAGCTCCAAAGTGACTCAGACTTTCCCCCAAGGTCATTACTGGTGAGGAGACATGGTGCTATTTTTACAACCCTGAAAGCAGACAGCAGTCAAGCTAGTGGAAGACGCCACCGTCACCCCGAAAACTCATCAAGTGAAATCAAAGATCAAGACGATACTCACATTTGGAGTTCGTTCCAGCAGGTCACCCTGTTTTAATCAAGCTTTCTATTTAAATGATCTGAAAAGTAGTGTAACATTGTGTGGAAAAAAATGGTCTGATTTGTGACAGATGGGGGACTGGTTTTGTCACCACAATAATGCACCTGCTCATACAGTCATCTGAGTGTGCCAGTTTTAGGCACAAACACACAAAAAAGCCTCTTTTGCCCAACATACCTGACTCACCTGACTTCACTCCATGCAACTTCCTTTTGTGTCTACGAATGAAGAGAGACATGCAAGGAAAGCAATTTGATAATGTCGAAGAGATGAAGAAAAAATGAGGGAGGTGCTGTCAACTATCTAAACAGATGAATTTGAGAAATGTTTCCAAGAATGGAATTGTAGATTTGACAAATGTATTACATGTAATGAGTATTCACTCTCCCGACACAACGGCTGGAGCCAAAGTGGGTGAACAAGTAAATGTGGTGAAGAAAGCTGATGGTGCCCGGCTATCAAAAGAGATAGTGACTGGGGTCTTAAAGGCTTGAAGATAAACAAGCGGCCATCTAGCTCAGAAGCAACAAAGTCCACATGGAAGAACACAGCAGCCTGTGTGATCGAGTGGTCCCAAAGGGATCAGTTACCAGGCATCAAAGAACAAAAAATCATATCATTGACTGCACACCTCCATGATAGGATCGCTGAAGACAAATGGGTGCATAAGCAAATGTGGTGAAGAAAGCTGATGGTGCCCGGCTATCAAAAGAGATAGTGTCTGGGGTCTTAAAGGCTTGAAGGTGAACAAGCGGCCATCTAGCTCAGAAGCAAATAAGCCCACATGGAAGAAGCACACCGGCCAGTGTGATCACGAGGTGCCCAAGGGACCAGGTATAAGGCATCATGCAAAAAAAAAAGATATAAGTGTGTGTATGTATGTGTATATATGTGTATATGTATATATGTATGTGTATATATGTATATATATATCATATTAAATGAAGGGGGAAGTGCAGAGTGGAGACCCAAGGCCCAAGTGTCGACCAATGGAGATCCCCTCATAGAGGGGTTTAGGAGAGGTGATGGGTTAATTAGGGTGTGAGGTAGTATCGATCAAGAACACAGCTTTCCCCCAGCTCCTGGATGCTTCCTCCCCCCAACTACCATGATCCGAATTCTACCTTGCAGGGCTGGATAGGACAGAGGCTGTACACTGGTACATATGAGGGTTGGAGGTACAGGGAATCCAGGGTGGATGATACCTTCAGGACCAAGGGTGTGAGGGACGATGCTGGGAGAGTGGAGGGTGAGTGGGTTGGAAAGGGGGAACTGATTACAAGGATCCACATGTGACCTCTTCCCTGGGAGAGGGACAGCAGAGAAGGGGGGAAGGGAGACCCCGGATAGGGCAAGATATGACAAAATAACGATGTATAAATTACCAAGGGCATATGAGGGAGGGGGGAATGGGGAGGGAGGGGGGGGGAAAGAGGACCTGATGCAAGGGGCTTAAGTGGAGAGCAAATGCCTTGAGAATGATTGGGGCAGGGAATGTATGGATGTGCTTTATACAATTGATGTATGTATATGTATGGATTGTGGTAAGAGTTGTTTGAGTCCCTAATAAAATGTAAAAGAAGAAAAGAGAAAAAAATGATTAGGGCAAAGACTGTACAGATGTGCGTTATACAATTGATGTATGTATATGTATGAACTGTGAAAAGAATTGTATCAGCCCCAATAAATTGTTAAAATAAAAAAAAATTAAAAAATTAAATGCATAGCTTTGAAAGGAAAAATCCATTTCTTTTTTTTTGTATCCCCTCATATATCAAGAAGTAATTGTATATTGGGAAAACATCCCAGCCCAGTCCAGGTCAAGTCCATAACTCCAATACATGTCCACAAATTCCTCTTCAGACTCACTCAACCACAAGCAATGCTGAAAATGCAGGAAGAACACAGGCTGGTGGGTACAAAGTCTTGTGGATCCAATGGCAGTGGAAGCATCTCCAGGGTTTACACACTATGGCTCTCAGGCATGAAGGTGAAGGAGGAGAGAGAGAAGGGCTGGCTTCCCATGAACCCTTTATCTTAATCTTTCCTCCAAATGAGGTCATCAAGCTGTAACCAGATTGACAGGCTAAACTTCACCTCTACACCTTATTTATTAAATTCAGATGAAATTATGTAACTACCACACCCACAGATACAGTTTACCCTGTCCTTAGTATGATTTCCTTGAGTCAGAATCCACTCAATGACAGTGAGGTTTCAAATTTATGTGCTGAGAGAGCAGGAACCATGCCTTGTTTCCTTACTGAATCCTAAGTGCTGAGCACAGAACTTGGCCAGACATGTAAATATCTGTGTGTTCATGTTTGGTGTGTTCATGTTTGATGTGCATCGCAAGCATCATGATCATTTTTCCACTAGGATCTGCCTTTTTTTCTTCTTCCTAATTTAGGGTGATTGTTGACTATTATAAAACTTGGGTCAAAGCAAACTCTGACAGCTTTGAAATAACTTCTCTTTTCTCTTCCATCAGACGCTGTCTGTCTGTACCTGACTCAAGCTCAGGCTGGGGAAAGACAGTAGATGCTAGGTCTGAATTGGAAGTGAAGAAATGATTGCATTTGGCTTGGTTCTCTATGTACCATTAGAGAAGTCTCTGGGCCTCCGTTTATCCTGTAGTAGGGAACTAGATGCTTTCCAAGGACTCCAGTTGGGACTTGAATCTGACAATGATGGAAAGTAGGATTTCTCAACCTTGATACCTGAAACATTTTGAGCTAGAGCTTGGTGTCGTTCAAAGAACTTTAGAGGTTTCAGCTCAGTGGTAGCTAACTTTGACACTTCTAAGGAGATGCTCTCCATCCTCAGCTGTTCCCACCTTTAAAGTAGAAGAAATAGCGCCCTGTGAGATGTCTCCAACAAATGAAGGAGGCACCCATAAAATCCATTTCTTTATCCTTTTGCAGTAATTCCTTTGATCTGATTGCTCCTTTTCATCTTCCTTCCTGGGAAAAGCAAAGACACAAGGGACCCAGTGGCATGTGCCAGATAAAGAAACATCAGCTATGACAACTGATCAACTTTATGGTGTTACTGTGCCAACACGAGCTCTAAAAGGTCAATCAGGGGTCCACTTGATGTGAGAGCTGACCAAAAACCCAAAGTAGTGACGGAGCTGGGATCCTGTGTTTGGACTAAGCGGGATGGGTATATAACGCTGAGGCTGTTTCAGGCAATTAAAGTGCCAGTATCTATTTGTCCCTGCCTGGGAGTTGTCTTTTTCTGCCACTTCTCATTGCCCTAATAATATCAGATAATTATCTTATAACTTCCCTTGGCATCAGGTTGTTCAGGTTGGAACTTGCTTTCTCAAGATGCTGTTTCTCCTGCCACTTACATGTACACATGCCCTCCTTGCTCAAAGTTTCTAACTTCATACCTGTTCCTCCACCCTGGCATGAGCGAGACTGAATACCTAGCTCCCAAATCTTGCTTCTGCCATAGATGAAGATAGATAGAGAGATAGATAGATAGATAGATAGATAGATAGATAGATAGATAGATAGATAGACAGACAGACAGACAGACAGACAGACAGATAGATAGATAGATAGAGAGAGGGATGGATGGATGGATGGATGGATGGATGGATGGATAGATAGAGAGAGAGAGAGGGATGGATGGATGGATGGATGGATAGATAGATGGATGGATGGATAGAGAGAGAGAGAGAGAGAGATAGATGGATGGATGGATGGATGGATGGATGGATGGATGGATGGAGAGAGAGAGAGAGAGAGAGAGAGAGAGAGAGAGAGAGAGAGAGAGTTCTTGTCAGATGTTGTCAAGTCAATTCTGGCTCCTCATAGTAAACCCTCATGGGAGGCTAGAACTGCCCGATAGTGTTTTCTGGACTATAAACCGTACAGAAGCAGATTGTTATCATGTCATTCTCCCACAGAGCGACTAGGTAGGTTCAACCTGCTAACCTTTCTTTTAGCAGCCCGGAAAGAACTAACTTGGAAGTTGTATCATCAGGATATCTCTCTCTCTCTCTCTCTCTCTCTCTCTCTCTCTCTCTCTCTCTCTCTCTCTCTCTCTCTCACACACACACACACACACACACACACACAGAGGGATTGCAAACAGTTGATGGAAATAGTTCGCTCTCTTGTCATTCCGTTTTCTCCATGAACTTTTTGAAACCCCCTTGTATAATCAAGCTGTTTACTTCTCATTTGATATACAACATAAATCTGTGAGTTGGGCAATGTGGAATCAGGAAAGTGAGGCTCTGGGAAGGTTAACCCTGTTCCCTTGGAAGGTAAAAAAGGTGTCTGGTCTTTGGTCTGTAAAGCCCATGCTCTTTCCACATCACTGCACTGCCTCCCCTCCTTTGCCAGGTTGTCAGAAAGACCGAAGGCGCAGAGGTTTGAGAGGAAGGCTTGTGAGAAGGTTCACCATGATCTGCTGAGTTCTGCCTATACCTTTGCCTGTTGCCTAGGTTCAGAAAACGATGCAAGGACAGAAAGGAGGAGGGACACAGAACGAGTGGAGGGAGGAAAGCTGTGTCACCTTCAAATACGGCTCCGGTGGCAACCAAGGCAATCCTACAGGACTCATCCCAAGACCCACATCTTCTAAACGGGCTGAAGGCTGCCCCACCGTTCTCAAACCGTGACAATTCTTTGCTTCAGCTCCATACAGGAAGGAAGGAGCTGCCGTGGGTTAGGGGGGAGACTAATAACTTAAGCATCTCTGAGTCCTGATTCTGCAACTTACTACTTCGCAAGCTCCACAGCTTTCTGAGCCTTAGTTTCCCCTTCTATAAAATGAAAATGTTAATAGTAGATACATCTGAGTTAATGTGAGGATTACGGAGAGGCTGAAATGAAATAACATCTGGAGTGATCTTTCTCAAATAGCTGCAAGGCTGTCTCCCACCACAGGTCTTTTTTTACATGCTTCTTCTCAGACCATTCCTACCATCTGCATTATAACTTTTCATCCTGAGGCGTTCCCACCAGCTCCCTCAACTGGCATTTACCCCCAAAAGAAGGGGCATCTAACATACCCACTATTTCACAGATTTGTTCATTGTGTCTCTACCCATTACAGGAAAGCAAGGATAGTTAGACTGATTTGCTTACAGCTATGTCTCTGGTGCCCAGAGCAGTGCCTAGCATGTGAAAGTTGCAATAGGTACTGATCAGATGAAGAATGGGTGAGGAAATTAAAATTTTTACTTGTTTGTTTTACATTTTCAGAGCTATTTGTTATGCTCTCAGAGCCCCAAATAAGCCTACTTTGCTTTATTATTTTGTAACACAAAAATATTTTCACTCAAAAACATAAACATGAGAGGAAAATAAAATTTTAAATCAAACAGAGCAAATAATTATGGAAGGGGAGACCTCAGTCTACACATTCATTACCTTATCTTCCCCATCTGGAAGTACTCTTCCCTGTTGACTGTACAAATCCCCCAAATCTGCTCTACACAGCCACAGTCTTATGATGTACAGTAATCTAATAAATATGATATCAAATACTTCCACGTGCTAATGCATGCTAGGCCAGGTTCTAAGCCATTATGTATTAACTCATGAATTCTGACTCAGATACTATAAAATAGGTACCTACCTTTAATTTACAAATAAGAAATCATGGGCAGAGTTGCTAATCTTTTAAAATATATAAATGAGATATTGGATCTATTGGCCCATAATGCACCTTTAAAATGTGTTATTCTTGGTGCTGTTAATTGTCATCAAGTCGATTTCAACTCCTGGAGAACCTACTGGTGTCAGAGAAGACCTGTGCTCTGTAGGCTTTCCAAGGTTAGGACCTTTCAGAAACAGAGTGTCAGGACTGTCTTTTGAGTGGATTTGAGTAGCAGTTGAACACTTAACTATTTATGACACCCAGGAGCAACTAGGTCATAGCTAAACCCAGACGCATTCCATCAACTCATTTCCTACTCATAGCAACCTTATGGGACTGAGTAGAACCGCCCCTGTGGGAATCTTTACTAGAGGAGAAAGACTAGGCTGTCTATAGAGAAAATGGTGGTCTCAAACTGCTGACCTTGTGTTTAGCGGCCCAACAAGCAATCCACTATACCACCAGCACCATATATTATAGTTAGGAGCATGTTAATGGTTAATGTAAAATCCATATGTTCCTCCCATTGCTATTTCAGGTTAGTATGAATTTTAGTTTGACAACATTTTCTTATTGGTTTTATAATCTTGGTTCCCTTTCTCCTTACACTGAGGGGTCAACCTGAGTCCCCTTAGACACCTTCCTGAAACAAGCCACGGTCTTGCTCTACCAGCTTCCCTCCAACTGCTCGTTGTTCCAGTTCTCCTCCCTGGGGTTGGGCACAAGCCACGTTCTTCCACTCCCTCTCTCCCAAATCACCTCTACACCCTTGTTCGCACAGTGTCCTTTTGATTTTCTTATTACCACCATTACCTGAGCTCTGCTCTCTTTCTTGCCCCAAGGATGAATCACTTGCAGCTGAGTGGGGATTTTGAAAGATGGAGAGACGATGGCTCCCACAATTCTTTATCTTCCGTAACTATCCAAGGAAATACATAAGCAAGGAGTAGGGGGAAGCTATTGCTGCTTCCTCAACTGGTATATTCTAGCCAGTCTTCAATCGTGTTGAGCATCCAGTGTCTCATATGGTGAATGATAGCAGCACTCGTCTTACGATCTCATACATCTCAGGCTTGATATCTGGGGGAAGGGGGATTTAAATAATCATAACAAGGAATAACAATCCCTCACATGTATGTAGTGATATATAGTGATTTTTACAAAGTACTTACCAAATAGGGTTATTTCCTGGACTCATAAAATTTCTGAGGCGAACTTACAGATCAACAGATTCAGTGGTTTCCAAATTCTCGTTCTCACAGACTCTGGCAAGGAGAGCTCAGAAGGTGTAATGGGAGTCCACGAACTCTTTCCAATATTTTAAAAATGCTAATGGGAACCAGACATTTCCCCAATAAAATCTGACTTTAATTGCTTTTGGTGGGAATTTTATCAACTAAAATTGATACTTATTGGAAAACCTATTATCCTCTAATAAATGCAGCTTAATACATAACCTCTTGAAATTTCAGGTTATCTATGGAGAGAAACAACAGCCAGAAGGCTCCTTAGAGGCAAGGATGGCATGTGCTTTGGACATGTTGGCATGAGAGAGCAATCCCCAGAGAAGAGCATCATGCCTGCTAAAGGAGAGGGTTAGTGAAAAAGAGGAGGACCGTTGACATACAAGACGGATCGGTACAGTGACGGCAATGACGGACTCAAGTAGAAGAATTGTGAAGGTGATGTAGGAGCGGGTGGTGTTTTCATCCTGTTGTGCTTGGGTCCCTGTAAATCGAACCAGACTCATTGGCATCTAACAACAACCACAACAACAGAGATGGACATAAAAAGGAGAGATTAGAAGTGAGCAGATGGGAGAGCTGGACCATGGGAATCCCCGTCGATGTACCGTTAGATTCTTACCACCTTCTTTCCCTGTTCCTGATTGGGCCTCACTATCCTTCTACTTCACTTGGCACCAGTTGCTCCTAGATTTTGAGCCCACTGATTTTGACCCTACTATACACTGGCAACCAGGGTGACCTTTTTAGCTTGTACCCCCTCCTTCATCTCTTTATTGACATTCTTTATGACTCTCTACGCTAAAGACAATGTTCTTCATGATCTGATCTCCCTACTCCTTGATATTCAGATTCTGCTCTGGCCACATCTAAAGTTGTGAGTTCCCTTAAGGCACCCAGCACCCTTACACACTGTGTCTCTGTGGCCATGCATGACTCCCTCTGCAGAACACCCTTCATCCACTCATCTCTGCGAACTTTGACCCTTCCTTCAAATCTCGGTGGCACCACACCTCTGAGAAGCCTTCACTGCTGGCTGCTGTCACTACAGGATGGAATGAGCACCTGCTCTGAACCTTTCGGCATCCCCAGGTTTCCCTCTGATTTACTTCTCCTACATTTCCTTCCACTCCTGTAAACGTGGGATCCTGAAGTGGCTGCAATAGGTTTCATAGCAGAGGTAGGAGTCAAATTTGAGGCCTTCACTGCAGAATATTCCAAGTGGTCTGTAACATTAAGCACTTGGCTATTTCTTCTATTGATATTCTATGGTGAAGAAATTTGTCTTCCATCGAACTTATTATGAAGTGATTTTAGGATCACCACAGAAGACAGTGTGTGTACCTTGGGAGACCTGAGCAGTTGGATTCTGTCGTCCGATCTAGAGGCACATAGGAGAGGCTTCAGGGTGGGAAGAACTTTCTAGATGGAAGCTTCTAGAGAAGCTTCTCCACAATAGCTGTGCAGTTGTGAACAGGCCAAAGAAACCCCATCATGTGCTTCATTCCATCATGTCAGGCTCGCTCAAAGGACAGTTTCCTCTGCCCTGTCTACGTTCTAAGCCCTCTACAGGACATTGTTGGGGGGAGGGATGCCTGCATCCACTCTCACCTACTGACAGGTGCACAGCCAATGCGCACGGAGACGTTGCCGCTTAACGAGCACTGACCTGCCTTCTGAACCCCCTGAGGTTCTGGCCTCTAGTTAGAACTTTGACCAGGTAAGGAAAACAGGAAGAAATTAGGCGATTCTTCCTAGACTTATCATCAGGAAAGCCAGCGGTGAAATAATTAACACTTAATTCACAATGTGATTTTATCTGTGTTATCAGGACCTCCATCAGGGACAATCGTGATAACTATATCATGAACATTCAATACTCAGGAATAAAGAATCCCCAGTCTTCTCATCTTAAATCCTCTCAACTTTGGTGGTTATTCTGATGTCCATGGATTTCAAGACTGTGGATAAATTGTTTAACCCTTTGGAGTCCAGTTTCCCCTTCTTCACAGAGGTCCTTTTGACCTTATGCAACCTCTCTGAATTTCAGTTCTATAAGCTCTAAATCTGGAGCAATAATTACAGATCCTCCCCTTATAAGGTTATTCTGAGGAGGGAAGGAGAGCATGCTGGGAAAGTGCTTAGCACAGAGCTTGGCACGTGGCCAGAACTAAATATACAGTTAGCTACTATCACGTGGTTACTGCAAACATTAATATTACTATCACCGTCTGTCCCTCCAATCACGATCTGAAATATACAACTCAACTCCAGCTGGGTCAGAAGAGGTAACAAAAATGTTTATACTTTCACTGCCAAATCCCCCTGCTCCCTTCTTTCAATTGACCTTAAGATCATCCCACCGCCCCCTACACACACACACACACACACACACACACACACACACACACCGGCCAAAAAGCCACCCATCTCACTTACTTTCTGAGATCTGAGTTCTGTCTACACCACCCTCTGGTGGTTAGTCAACATCTGCTTGAATACATATGATGATGGGGCCCTCACTACATTGGGGAATGGTCCATTGTGTCCACAGTACTGTCTCTAAATGAACTTTCTTAGATTCTGCCAAAATGCAAGTCACAATCATTGTTTCCCCTTTTGTCCCCGCCCACCCTGCAGCTCTTGATGCATCCACCACATTCTCATAGAAAGTGCAGCAGCCAAGCTTCACCATTTTTCTCTAGCCTGTAACAAGCTTAAATCTTATGTGGTGGTCATTTTTTTTTCCCTCCCTCCTGGAAGGAAAAAAAAGTGTCTTAAGCACATTTCACCATTCGGAGGAATTTTTTTTTCCCCTCCCCGTCTGCTGGTTCCCACTGGGATGGAAAGCAATAAAAAGTCAGAAAGAAGTATAGGTTTGCCTTCTGGCTCTGTCACTTAGACGAATAGCCCCGTAAAGAAGCGGTGAATGCTATCGGTTAAAGCGAACCCTTTCCTCTCCCTGTCGGTGTTTCAGGGTTCTGATGTAAGGTGTACACGGGGAAACCTTTTACTGGAGATGGATCAGTTGGTGCCTTAACGATTTTGCATTAAAAAGTGATTCTGGTTATAATACCCTCTTGACAGTCACATTTTGCCGCCGCCCACCCCACCCCCCACCCCCGTTTTGTGAGTCGTATAAATATATCTCAAGGGGCACATTCATCGGCGACGGGGTATCTGCAAACACCTAGAGCTATCTGCCAATCAAAACCTAATAAAGCGCTGCTCTGAGCCAGCCTCGGCAATTATCTAGGGGTCTGTCTGCACGCTGGCTCGCTCGGTTTTCCCCTCCTCCATCCCCCTCCCACACCACCCCCCAAGCATCAACTTTCTCTTTTATGTCTTTCTGTATTTCCAATCAGCTTCCAGATCTGACTCTGGCTTCAGGAAGTCTCCTGAATAGGCGACATGAGAGGATCTTGTAATATTTCACGCTTTCCAGTGAAAAATATGCTGGTTGGGAATGTTAATATTTAATCACAGATAAAGTGTCTGAAAAGTTGCAGGAGAATTTTCTATTAAGATATGGCGATACTCGAAGAGGATTCTCTCACCTTGTTAGAAAACCTTATCGGTGCAGCAGGCACAAATGGTGTTGGAAGAAGATGCGGGGACAGCATCCTCATTGCTAAATTCCCTGCCCTGCTCAGGGTTCAATATGAATTGCGAATCCAGAGTCACCACAGAACAGATAAGGAGCTTGGGGGTGTCGCGCACGTCTCTGGGCACTGCAGGCAAGGGCAGACAGCAAGGCAGCAGTGTGTCTGGTGTGGGCTGGAGGGGAGGAGGCTGGACATCAGAGAGGACTTTGAACTTCACTTCTGTGAGAATGGCAGCCCAATGGACACAATAGCAAACAGCACTGAAGCATGTGCTGTAATGTGTAATCTACAAAGTGTCCTCTCTTGTCTCATGGGAGACTCCATTGTGGGTGAATGATACCATTTCTCTTTTGTGCAAGAGAGTACAGCAGCTCAGGGGGGTGGAGTAATTTGCTCAAAGTCACATAGAGCCCGTGTGATTGGGGTATTAAATGTAGAGCATTCTGACTCTAGGGTTAGTGGTCATCCTATGCATGCACCCACCCACCCCTTTCAACAGACACCGAGAAGAGGATTTACTGGGGACAGAAGGCGGTGATTTTGATGGACAGAATGATAATGGCAAGGATGGCACTGGTGCTGGTAACTTTCCTCTCACACTATCTTCACCTTTTGAATGCTATTGTCAGTCTTGTGCATTAGATACTTCCCTTGCGATCTCTCCATTATAAAAATATGGCATCTATATAAGGATGACATATTATTTATTATTTCAGTCAACAGATGAAAACATTGAGGCCCAGGGAGGTTAGATGGCTCACTTGTGGTCACAGAAGGAATTATTCCAACAGATCTGGATAGATTTAAATTTTCCAGGCTTTTGCTACAGCCACAAAGAGAGAGAGGAGGAGAGACAAGGACAGGGAAATAATGAGGAGAGGTAGAAGACTTAGGTGTAGGGCATGCGGAGTTCAGAGGCAGTTGGGAAAGTTGGTTTTGCTTAGCTAATCCTTTCAGAATATCTTTCCATGAGTAGATATTCATAAGGCAAGTAGACATTGGCCTAGACATGGAGTCGAGGAAAGGTGTTGGAGGCAAACATGCTAAGTTAATTATGCCCAAGACACATTGAGGATGTAGTGCATGCAATTCCAATATCCTCAAGGTCTAGGTAGAGGGGTACCTCGAAAAGAGTCTTGAACTTAGCTAGAAAATCATTCGCTCGCCTTAGTAAATACCATTTCAGTACAGTACAGGGAGTGGGATTGCAATAAGTGAAGGAGTCATGAGTGAAAGAGGGAAGTCAGGTGTTACAGCAAACTTTTGAGAAGTTGGCATTAGAAAGGATAATGGTGCAAAAAGAGCTTAAAGGATTATAGAGGTCAAAGGACTCTTCCCCACTTCGTTTAAGATAATACGTGAACATTTTCACAGACTAGAAAAAGATTCCATGGAGAGAGAGAAATGAAAGGGATGAGAAAGCAGGAAGAATAAAAGGGGAGAACAGAGGCAATGTCGCAGGTCTGTGCTTTCCAAATGAGAGGGTCGTCTTCCCTTGAGACTCGAGGTTTGGATCAAGAAGAGGTCACATCAGATTGCTTCAGAGGGAAGGTTTAGAGGTTTTGAGGAGGGCAGGCCTGGATTCAAATCCTGTTTACATCCCTTTCTAAGTCTCTTATCTTGAACAACGGCACTGTACTGAGACCAGAGTCAGGATGCTATCGTCCAGCGTTTGAATATCCTAAAACAGACATCTTAACATTTGCATGGTTCACAGCACCCTAGGCAAAAAGAAATAAGATTTCCATGCACTCATTGAGTTATTTGGTCAAAAAAAAAAAGCTTTGTGGCTAGGTATAAGTAACAATATACAAAATTTGGGAGAAAAATAATATTATCATTTCATTCTTAAATGAACAAAAGCTCTTGCTAGTGGGATTTGGGGCCCTGCTGGGCACAGCACAATTGGAAAAACTTGGAATGAGGTGGTGGTGGTTAGTTGCTTCCAGTCGACCTCTGCTCATACGGACCCCTGTGCCCAGAGGAGAACCACTCCATCAGCGTTCAAAGCGGTGACTTCAGACCAGATTGCTGGCTAGGCCTTACTTCTGAGAAGCTCTGGGGTAGGTTTGACATGGCAGCCTTTCAGTTAGTAAGCCCGATTGGCACCATTGTTCAGATGGATGCTGCACCCCCATGTCCTTGTCCACGTTGGGGTTCCAGGACTATAATTTTTTGAGTTCACAGCTCAACATGAACCTTTGAGGGATCCAAATAGGGTTCCTTTGAGTCAGCATCAACTTGATGGCAGTGAGCTTTTGTGACAGTTTATGTATTGTATCAAGGTCCCCAAACCAAAACCAAGTTTACTGCCACTGAGCCAATGGCATCGAGTCTGTAGGGTAGGGTAGAACTGCCCCCGTGGGTTTCGGAGGCTATGACTCTTTCTGGTAATAGAAAGCCTTATCCTCCTGAGGAGAACTGGTGGTCTCCGACTTCTGACCTTGCAGTTAGCAGTGTAACTCGGACCCCACTACACCACCGGGGCTCCATCTCCGTCTCTAGGTGGTACCCATGGTTCTCATTCATCTTCTAAAGATCGGCATTATAAACCGACAGAGTCAGCCAGCGGAATAAGGTGGGTTTTTTGTGAAGAGGGTGTACAGGGGTAGGGGACATGTAAAGGAGAGCTGATGTCAAGAAATTCAAGAAGGAAGAGAATGTTTTAAAATTGATTGTGATAGCAAGTGTACAATACTGCTTGATGTGATTGAACTATGGGATGACGTGATATCCATACTAGTTCTCAATAAAATGGTTTAGGAAAAAGATTGATATTGTAGGCCCAGCCAGTGGTGTCACAGAAGAAAAGCCTGTCGGTCTGCCTCTGTAATACTTGCAGCCATGAAAACCCTGCCGAGAAATTCTAACAAATGGGGTTTTATATATAAATTACTGCCATCAAGTCGATTCTACTCATAATGACCTTATAGGACAGGATAGAAATGCCCTGTGAGTTTCCAAGACGGGAACTTTCCTGGAGTAGTAAGTCTCATCTTCCTCCTGTGGAGCAGCTGGCAGTTTCCAACTGCAGGCCTTGTGGTTAACAGCCCGGCACCTAGCCACTACCTCACCAGGGTCCTTTTGTATAATATCTAAAAGCTCTCACAATAATAATAACTGTAATAAAGAAAGGGGAAGGAAAAAGCCCATGTGAATAGGCAAGTATCAGAGAGGAAATTCTAATCATCCATGTGAGTACAGGCCTAAGGGACCACTTGGTTTCACTGGTTATTAGGGAAATACACATCCAAACAACAATGAAACAATATTTTCACCTACCCAGTACACAAAGTCAATCTTGGTTCCATTGAGTTGGTGATAAGGGGTGGGAGAATAAAACTCAACCCCATTCCTGGGTAGACTACAAAATGCTGTCACATTTTGAGGAAATTAAGCCGGAAGTATCTAATAAAAATTTTGAAAGTATATATCCTTTAGCAGAGCAATTCTACTTGGAAGAATTCAGCATACCGAAATGAAAATGCTAGCACACATCGATAGATAGCCAAGGATCTTTATTAGATGATTGTTTATCATAGCCTAAAACAAAGCCGGGGAACCACACACCGGCCCCTCAATAGCAGAGTAATTCTGAGACGTCTAGTCTATGGAGAGTTGCTCGCTATTAGAAGAATGAGCTGGATCTATGTGTATTGATGAAAAACAAAACAAAAATGATATCTCTTGTAGTGAAAAAGGCAAAGCGCAGCATGCATGGATATATCATATTCTGAAGTGTTAATTTTTGGTAGAGAAGCCCATCTTGTACAACTGTAAAGAAATGCCAGGTAGGACAAATTTATCGCTTTTAATTTCTGGGATTAATTATTAATGAAGAAGACGTTGGATAGAGAAAGGAGACTCATTGCTTTTGTGCTCAGACCTGAGACATGGCAGGTGTCGCATTTGTGTTGCTTTAAAGCTAGAATGGAAAACGCAAGCACTTGTGACGGTCTCTTCATGTGTCCAGTCTGTATCAAGAGGGACCCCTTCATCTACGGGATGCTAAATCTCTTCTCTGTTAGATTTGTTCAAAACCAACTGCTTCAATCCATTTTCCTTCCGAAATCCTACCTCACCAAGAAAACAAAACGATGGCTGGTAACAAACTTCCCCATTCTAGCAGCATGCCCGCCACTCCTCACCCCATCCACCGGCCTCCCTTTTCAGCACCTAGCAGACCAGCACCCCTGGGCCGGTGGGGCCTGTCCTCCTGGACGCTGTTCCTGACAGGGACAGAGAAGGGTCAGGTGGCAGAACCGCTGGGTCGGAATCCCACAAGCCGTGTCCTAGTTTTTCAGCGTAAGCTGTCAGCACATGCTTCACCGCAGCCCCCACTTCCCTCTCCCCAAATTGCTCTTCTGAATCTGAAGAAATGGCTTCACCAGCCCGAGGAGAAGCCTCCTACCCAGGGAAAGCCAGGCCTGAGAAGCTGCCATCAGACCCCATTGTCTGTGTCCTGGGATGGCTGCCAAGGCCCAGGCATCTTGGCTGGAAATGTAGAAGGGCCCTGTTCTGATCCCATCTGTTCGGAGTGGGGGAGAGAAGCCAGGTCTCCTCCCCCTTTCTTCTCCCCTCAAACCCCAACCTCTATGGGTGAGTGGCTTTTCAGAGATGAAAAATCAGAGCCCCGTCAAGCAAGTCTCGCTTGACAAAGATGGAATCTAAATATAGAAAAGTGCAGCGTAGCGCTACTGCAGCGAAACCAACCCCAATTTGGGCGCTTCTGGGAGGGTTTCTACCCCTGGAGAGCAGCTAGCCCAGTGCATCGGACATAAAAAATGGTCAGCACAGGCTTTCTTGAATACATCTATCGAATCGTGCCTAGCACCCTCCCCTTAATGCCCTCCTGTTCACACAGGCCTACCTCGCATTGAGCCCACTGAAATGAGCCCACTGGACTCCCATCCGCCTCAAAATAGCTTTGCCTTCTTCTCTCCTTTGGGGAATGGACTACTCTGCCCCAAAATGCCACCATCCCTAAAGAGTGAGTATAGGACCTAATGCACATGTTTTATGTTGCCATGGATCAGACCTTGTATAGCCACAGCATTATTTAACCTTTGAGAGGGAAATAGAATGTATACATTTGCCCCCATTTTGTAGCTATGAAAAACCGAGGCCTACAGGTTAACTGACTTTTTCAAGGCCAGAGAGTAAATCCAAGGATACACTCCTGGTTCAGTAGGAACTTATGTAATGATGCAGGGAAGAATTCATACTGCTGGGTCCCACTGACAACTCCAGATCATTTACTGCCACCCCGGGAATGCCAGTACCCACCTTTGAATTAATTTAGAAGCAGAGAATCATATTTCTTTGAGCAAAAGAGAATTCTCTCTCTCTCTCTCTCTCTCTTCTCAAGGAGATAGCATGGTACCCCAGTGGTACAGCATGGTCCCTAAGAGGATGGCCGCCATAGGTAGGCTGCCTGTGACTTTCACCCCAAATTTGTCTATTTTTTGTGAAACCTCGAGGACCCCTTGTCCTCTGTGAATTTGGGTTTCCTAATTTTTAAGATAGAGATACCATGGGCTGACTGGGAGGAGTCCCTGAGACAAACCATGCCAAGGGTTCAACCAGTGGTTATGAGTTGGGTTGCTAACAGCAAGGTCAGCAGTTTGAAACCAGCAACCACCCCAGGGAAGAAAGATAAAGCTTTATACTCTGGGGATGAGTCGCAGTCTTGGAAACTCACAGGAGCAGTTCTAACCTGCCTTGTTTGGTCTCTGAGTTGGCATCGCCTCTCTGGCCGTGCATTTGCTCTTGAGTTAAGTGCTCGGCCTGATACAAGTCCGTGTTCGAGCATTCACTTCTCTCCCTCCACACGGGTAGTTAGGGATAGACTCTGGAGCCAGGCTGCGGGGACAAAGTCCTGGCTCCATCACTTTCATGAGATAGGGTAATGCTCATATTAACCTCTCTGAGCTTTAACATCCTCATCTGTATAATGGGCATAATTGGATGTGTACCTGGAATATAGTAAGTTTCAAATAAACTGTAGTTGTTATTATATTGATTTTTTTCCTATTTGAATCCATCTGATATTATACCATGATAAACCAAAGAGTAATACTATGAAAACATAGAAACCTTTATTAAGTAAAACTATCAAACGGTGAAGCTATTTTGGGGGGGGCAACATATCCTCCACATATACCTATGGACTCTCTAAGGTGGGGTTTCACTCTCTCTAACCCTTCTCCAAAGAATTCTGCCTTTCAATTGATACCACGTCAAATGGTTGTTTGACTTCTTTGAGGGGTTCCGATCATGTCCCTTTGAAAGGTTCTCTGTGATTGGGGAACAAAAAGAGGTTTGAAGGGGCAAGATCTGACATGTAGTGGGTAGGGGTTACGGTTTCCTAAAAGAACCCTCATTCGACATTCTTGATTAACCTCAAAGAATAAGCAGGTGAATTTTCATGATGGAAAAAACTCCTGGGCTTAGCTTCCCTGGCCCCTTTTCTTCTTCTTCTTCTTTTGAACTTTAACGAATCATTTTATTGGAGGCTCTTACAGCTCTTATAGCAATCCATACATCAATTGTATCCAGCACAGATACCAAGGGCTCAAATAGAAAATAAATGTTTCGAAAATAATGATGGCAATACATGTACAATATGCTTGAGACAATCATTGAATGGATTGTTATAAGAGCTTTAAGAGCCCCCAATAAAATGATCTTTTAATACAAAAAAATTGTATCAAGTACATTTATACATATGTTGCCATCACCATTTCCAAAACATTTTCTTTCTTTCTTTTTAATCATTTTATTGGGGGCTCATACAACTCTTATCACAATCCATACATCCATCGTGTCAAGCACATTTGTACATTTGTTGTCATCATCAGTTTCAAAACATTTTCTTTCTACTTGAGCCCTTGGTAGCCTTTGGTATCAGCTCCTGATTTTCCCTCTCCCTCCCCCATCCTCCCTCCTTCATGAACGCTTGATAATTTATAAATTATTATTATTTCATGTGTTACACTGGCCAATGTCTCCCTTCACCAACTTTTCTGTTGTCTGTCCCCTAGGGAGGAGGTTATATGTAGATCATCATGATTGGTTCACCCTTGGGCCTCCTTCTCCCCACACCTTCGCCCTACTCTCACGGTATCATTACTTTTGTTATTGGTCTGAGGGATTTATCTCTCCTAGATTCTGTGTGTCAAGAGCTCTTATATGTACCAGTGTACATGCTCTAGTCTAGCCAGATTTGTAAGGTAGAATAGGGTCATGATAGTGGGCTGGGAGCCGGAGGCATTAAAGAACTAGCAGAATAATATGTGTTTCATCAGCGCTACACTGCATCCTGGCTGGCTTATCTCTTCCTTGTGACCCACCCTTCTGGGAGGGGATGTCCAATTTTCTACAGATGAGCTACAGGGCATCTCCATTCCTAATATCCTCATTCAAATCAACATGGTTGTTTGTTTTGGGTCTTCTGATGCCTGATACCTGGCCCCATTGACATCTTGTGATTGCACAGGCTGGTTTACTTCTTCCCTGTGGGCTTTGTTGTTTCCCTGTGAGATGGCTGCTTATTTAACTTCAAGTCTTTAAGACCCCAGACACTATATCTTGTAATACCCAGGCACCATCAGCTCTGTTCCCCACATTAACTTATTTAACTATTTTATCTTCAGTTATCGTATAGGAAAGGTGAGCATCACAGAATGCCAGGCTATTAGAACAAAGTATTCTTGTGTTGAGGGAGGACTTAAGTTGAGGCCCAATGCTTGTCTGCTACCTTAATACTTAACCAATAAATATATGTACATATATTAATATATTTACTTATGTACATGCTTCTGTTTGTACCTCTAGAAATGTCTTTTGCTTCTTAGTTCTTTCCTCTATTTCCTTTTTACTTGCTCCTGTCCCACTATCATGTTTGACCTTCATCTGACTCTCTGTACTTCCTCTTGGCTACATTTTGGTTGATGGAACCCCTCCAGGGATTCTATGCCCTCCTGGTCATTGATTTTAGATTCCTTGTTGTTCCCTTGTGCCTGGATTTTATAGCTCACACCCCCTCTCTCCTGTTCTCCTGGAACCGTCAGTCCCATTGTTTTCTCCTTGGGATTGTTTGTCCTGCCTATCTTATATAGGTAGACATGAAAAAGAAGAAGAAAAACAGCCTATGAATAGTTCCAAGTCTGTCTGCTGACCCTTATGAATGTTTTCTGATAGAGTCTGATGCAGTGCCCAGCCCTGCCTCCTGAGTACAAAGTCAAATTTCAGAATTCCTCAGGGACTTTGTTGATTTGCTACTCTTGCTGCTCTGTTGCACTCCCTTTGTGTTATACCCTGATGTAGGGGCATCAGACTAGGTATAATTCCCACACTGTGTCTCTGGTGCTGCCCCCCATAGTACTATGGATCAGTAAGAGGACATTGTGTCTTGTGGTGAGGTCGACCCTATGGTCCTCTCTATGCATTGGCTGCTCCAAGTGGGAATGTAGTCCTCAAAGATTAGTGGGTGGGCCAGGATGCTGTTCAATCTCTCTCTCTCTCTCTCTCTCTCTCTCTCTCCCTCCCTCCTTCCCTCCCTCCCTCTCTCCCTCTCTCCCTCTTAGTTTGCTCCCATGTGGTCTGGGCAGACCTGCCCCTCTCCCGGGCTGTGTCTTCAGTGTTGTTCTGGGAAGGGGGTTGACATAGCTGGGCTGGCCCCACAGACCTCCCTGTTAGTTTACTGCTTCATGTTTGGCTCGCAGTTTGAAATCATCTTAAAGCTTCACCATGAAAAACTATCCTGCTCACTTTTTTTAAGTCTATCAAGATTATCGCTTTGGAATAAAAAAAACAAACAAACAGTTGCCAAAAGCTTCTAAGCTGTCCACTCTGCCTTGAATTTAACTAGCCCAGTAGATCCCCTCAGAAATCACTAAATTTCTTGAACCCTTATCTGCAGTGATGTATGTATTGATAACACATTTATTTAAGCTGGTGTTGTTTGGAATCAACCTGTGCTTGTATGAGCTGGAAGCCAGTGGCAATGCTATGTGACTCACTCTGCTACCATCAGTCATTCGAGCAGAGCAGATTCCTCGAAGAGGTGTTACAATTCTTGGCAGAGAAGGGCAGGAGCTTGATGAGCATCCGAGAGATTGGCTTTACCCCAGAAGGAAGGTAAAACCAGGGCGGATGTACTGAGGCCAGGCCTGTGTGTTCCTGGCATTGCACCAAGTAGCTCACCTCCTCTCCTCTATCATTGGCTCACACTCAGTGTGTACATGGAGGATGCAGGAGTATGCTCCACTTCTAGACGGAGCATCCACCTACACACCTGACACACAGACTCCCACCAGTCTCCAGCTGCCAGATGAAGGTGACCTAGGAGCTCTGGGGTGGAGAATGGCTGGGGAGCCGGGGGCGGGGAAGTCGCCTGAAGCTCATTAGTAACTGACTACTCTGGTGGAACAGACTCTCCCGGAGGCCATAACTCTGTCCCTGCAAGAAAGAATGATGACTGGGAATTGGCTCAGGTTCCTGCAGTCGACATCTGGGGCTGGGCAGAGGGAGAAGAGCTGAGTCCCAGACTTCTCTAAATCCCCAGCATGTCCAAGGAATGAGCTGCTGCTTGAAGAAGGAACTGGGTGGAGAGCGTTGGAAAAGAATCCGAGAAGGAGGCCATGGGATTTCCTTTAATGAATCAGGCCTCCAGGCATGAGCTTCTACCAAAACACGGGGTGTGTGTGTGTGTGTGTGTGTGTGTGTGTGTGTGTGTGTGTGCGCGCGCGCGCGCGAGCGTAAGGGGTGGGAGCATAAGCTTTGGATCCAGTCAGGTTCCTTTGAAGTGCATCTTGATCCTCAGGTTCCACATTTGTAAAATGGAAATACTTATGATTCTGAGATAACAAAACGAAATTATTTAGATTATACCCTCTTAATTCATAGTGGTATATCAAACTCAGCACAGCTGTCCCAAGAAGCCTTCCAGAGGATGAGTCTTGTTTCGGTGCCCTGAATGTTTGGCCAAACCCTTACATATCCCTCTGTAACCACACTACCCTGAGTACAATTGCATGCCTATTTGTTTGTCTAGGCTATGACCCCCTCTTAGAAGTCAGAATGCCGTGTTCATTTTGACATGCCCAGCATAATGCCTGGCACATGCTGAAGAAACTAGCTGAGTAAAAGTAAGTCTGGTCAGGTAGATTTTTAAGCATCTATTATACTCAACAATGAATGTAGCTGCCAGGAATTTAAACCAGATCCAGAAGATGATGGGGAACAAGCTATATCATTACTGATGTCAGATGAATCTTGGCTGAAAGCAGATGATACCTGAAAAATATTTACTTGTATTTTATTGGCTATGCAAAGGCATTTAATGGTGTGGAGCTTGACGGAACATAACACACTATGGATTGCAAAGAAGGAAATCCCAGAACACTAAATTGTGCTCATTTAGAACATACACACAAATCAAGAGGCAGTGGTTCAAATAAAACAAGGATATACTGCATGGTATAAGATCAGGAGAGGTTATATATTTTCACCACACTTATTCAATCTCTATGAAGAATGAATAATCGGAGAAACTGGATTATATGAAGAAGAATGCAAGAAGTTTCCCCCTGGCACCAACTCCAAGCTTAAGGTAGACAGAGCCCAAAGGAATGGGAGATCGAACTGTGTGCAGCAACAACGCCTGGGCTGCTGCTCCTGGTGGAACTGCACTCGCATAGTCTCCTCGTCCCTGAAGGGCCCAGAGAGATACGTCATTGGGAAAATGGATGATGTTATATGTCCATTTGCCTTATACCCAGGGGGATGATTGACAATGCTTTATTTTTCTGCCTCTTTAGGTTTTTGTTTCTCTGACTTTCGTTTGTTTGCTTGTTTAGTTGTCTCTCATAGTCTGCTAGCTGGTTGGTTGCTGTTGTTGGGGTAGCTGGTCTTACGAGGTTTTGAATTTGTCTTAATATGGCCACCAAAGTAAACCTGAATCATGCATATCCCAGGGACAAGTAGATGGATTCTGGACCCCCACTGAACTCTAGTCCCAATCCAAGAACAGTTGGTTCTGATAACATGACCTTGCTCAATACTCTCCTTCATGAAATGATCACTGCGGTAGTCACATAATCTCCTGACAACTTGAGATAGGGTGGAGTCTAGCTGTCAATCAGGTCACAGCTTAATGACCTCAACTTGGAGGTGCTAAGGAGATAAATAGCTCACTGGAGGAAAGACACTCTCTCTGCTTGGTCTTCCTGCTGACAAGCCACATGGAGCTGCAGCAATGCCCCCAGAGCCCTGAAGCTGGAAGAGCTATGTGGAGACCCATGTCAGCACTGAGACTGGTATCAGACAAATGAGCTAATATTGGATTTATGGACTTAATCTGGAACTAGGCTGGGATGTTTTCTTTAATACAATTGCTCTTTGATATAAAATTCTCTCTTATACACATATGAGTGTCTCTGGATTAGTTTCTCTAGTTTACCCAGACTAACACAATCACTAAAGATAAGGGTGCTACAGCACAGTGTGGTGAAGAAAACAGATGTTGCCTGACTATCAATTTGAATAATGTCTGGGGCAAGGGTCTCAAACTGCTTTACTATCAGATAGTGATCATGGTAATTGTGATTATACTGGATTGAACTTGATACTTGGTCAGTTGACCTCTCTCTTGACTCAACCTGAAATTTTAGAGGTGTATTTCTTGCTAGTTCCATGCCAAAAATTTCTTCCTTGGCTTTTAAAATATCCATAGTTGTCTTTCCTTGCTTACTCATTATTTGTATTTTTATCTTTGTATTATTTTTTCTTTACCACTTTTTTTTATTGTTTCTGCTGGGTTTTCCGGTTTATGAAGCACAAAAGGAGTAGATGCCTACAGATAAAGAACTGATACAAGGGTTTATATGGGGATAGAGGTGGGGGTTGGAAGATAGGGAGGGTGAGGGGAGTGGGGGAGAATAATATATGTAGAAGGCAGGAGGGAACTCTAGAACTGATGGTGATTACACAACTCATTTAAAAAATGATTTAACCATGGGGTGGGGAGAAAGTGTTCAAAATTGATTGTGGTAATGATTATACAACTCTTCTTGATATGATTGAACTATTGATTTGTGTGATATGTGGATTAAATACCAATAAAACTGTTAGAATAATAATAAGAAGAAGAAGAAGAAGAAGAAGAAGAAAGCATCAGAAGTAAAGAATACTCATTATCAGTCTTTGATATGCAGATGACCCAAACTTGCCTGCTGAAAATCAATTACTTGCAGTACATACTGATAACAATCAAAGACAGCAACCATCATTATGGACTACAATTCAATATAAAGAAAAAGTCCTCATAACTAGACCAATAGACAACATCATGATAAATGAAGAAAAGATTGAAATTATTAAAGATTTCATTTTATTTGGATCGACAATTGACCCGCATGGAAATAGTGGCCAAGAAATCAAATGATGTATTGCAATGGGCAAACTGCTGCAAAAGACTTCTTTAAGGTACTGAAGAGCACAAATACCACTTTAAGATTAAGGTATGCCTGGCCCAAGCCACAGTATTTCCAATTGAAAATGGGAAAGCTGAACAATGAATGAGGACAACCAGAGAGTAATGGATACCTTTGAATTGTGGTGTTGGTGAAGAAAATTTTAAGTATTCTTTAAATATTCTTATGGGCTGCCAGGAGGAAAAACAATTTGTATTAAAGGAGGCACAGCCAGAATGAACCTTAGAAGCAAGGATGTGACCCTTCATCTCACATACTTTGGACAGGTTGCTGAGAGAGACCAATCCCTGTAGAAGGACATTCTACTTGGTAAAGTAGAGGGTCATTGAAAAGAAGGGATACCCAAGGTGACATACATTGATACAGTGACTACAACAGCAAGCTAAAAATAACAACAATTGTGAGGATGGCATAAGACCAGGCAGTATTTGGTTATGCTGTACACAGCATCTCTATGAATCAGAAACAATTCCATGGCACCTACGAATATAGTCATGTCACAATGGAGAGATATACGAATCAAGGCAAAGTGGGGGAATGTATTAATGAATAATTTACTATCTCATTGTCGTTATTAGCTGTTGTTAAGTTGTCTCTGATTCCTGGCAAATCTATCTATCCTCCCCCAAAAAACCCTTTGCTCATTTTTTTTAAATGTGAGGGGCATAGTACATTTGGAGTTCGTTCCACTAGGTCAGACCGCTAACCAAGTTTTCTATTTGAGGTTCTGGAAAGATTGCATAATAGTGTGCGACAAAAATAAGGTCTGACTTGTAGCAGACGCGGGGCTGGTTTTGCCACCACAGCAACATACCTGCTCACACCGCCCTCCCAGTTCTCAAGGACTTGGCAAAAGCAGCATGCCTCTCGTGCCCCATGCACCTTATTCACCTGACGTCATTCTGTGCGACTTCTTTTTGTTTCTGCAAAAGAAGAGGAAGCTGAAAAGACAGCAATTTGATGACATAGAACAGGTGAAGAAAAAAAAACAGGGAGGTGCTGTCAGTCATCCAAACAGATGAGTTTGAAAAATGTTTCCAAAAATGGAATTGCAAGTTTGGCAAATGTATTAAGTATAATGGAGAGTACTTTGAAAGCGATGTTCTTTTTGTAAAAAAAAAAAACCACAAAACTTAAATACATAGCTTTGGAAAAAGTTGCAGGTGTTTTGGGAGGTACCTCTTGTACACACACACACACATACACACACACAGTCCAGAGCAAGGGTTGATGGCTCACAAACCATATGCAGTTCCTTTGGTACATGTACACAAAATAAAATTGAAAAATTTTGAAGGATATTATTCAGATAATGGTCATTATATTCATCTGTTAAAATATCTTTATGGCTTTTGAATAATTTTAAATTTTTAGGAGGGACTAGATTGGCTCTTCTCTCTCAATTGCCGATCCCAGTTCTAGAATAGATAGAGTGGAACACACTGTTGCCAAGTCTGCACCATGTTCGTGATAGTTGGTACATTGAAGCCCCACTCGTGCAGCTGTGATATCAAGCTATCTCATGGTGGGTTTCCCTTGTTGGGGCTGACTCTCTCCTTACCATGTAACAATATTCTTTTCTAGGAACTGGTCTTTCCTGGTGACTACTCCAAATCCAGGGTGTCTCCACAAGCTCTCTTTGAAGACGCACTTTGTATTTCTTCTAAGAATTACATGTTCATTCCTCTGGCAATCATTAAATATTCTATTTCTCATAGGTACCTTTAACAGAGATGTAATAAGGAAAGGATGGCAGGTTAGGAAAAGAAACACATGTGTCAGAGCATCCAGGCACAATTGGATGCATTTAAATTAATTATCAAATCACCTTTATAAACTTCCCAACCAGTCGTTGGTATCCTCATTGTGCACATAAGGAAAGCAAGGCTCAAAAAGATGAATTGGGTTTCTAGGGTCACAGTGCCAGTAAGTGGCAGTGTCGCAGATGGAAGCCATAGCCTGACTCCAAAGTTGCTGCTTCTGATGCAAAACTGAGCCTGTTTGAAAATGCATGGCTCCAAAAGGAAAGGCAAAATGAACCAGAAACAGAATGTTCTCAGGCTTATTGGATTTATACCACACACCACACCTTGCCTTGCCTTTCTTAGCCACCTGTTGGCTAAGAAAATGCCAGATAAAATATTTTGGACACCTGGGTACCAGGGGGCCCCTGATGAATTAAAACCCAGTTTGTCAGGTCAGAGGAATCTCCAAAGGGCCTGGGGCTGTGCGGACGGAGAAGAGAGAGAACAATATCCTTTGGCTTTTCTCAGTAAGAAAATATGGCCAAAAATGTTCTTAGAAGGGAAAAATACCTTGCTGTGAACTGAAGGGGGGAAAAAATCCAGCATCGTTCAGATACAGAAAGTATGTTTATTGAACACTTATTAGGTACTGAGAGCTTTGCATGCATGGTCTCTTTCTGTTTTCACAATACCACAAACCCATTGCTGTTGAGTCATCTTATAGCAACCGCATGAGACAGGGTGGACTGCCCCATAGAGTTTGCAAGGCTGTAACTTTATGAAAGCAGTGTATCGGCCACAGCTTTGTTCCACAGAGCGCTGGTGGGTTTGAACTATCGACTTTCTAGTGAGTAATCTCGTGCTTCATCATTGCACCTACAAGACTCCTTTCTTTATGACAAGACTACTCTACAGAAAAATAAAAGACTGATCACAAGTCATGCTGGTAGTGTGTGGTATATCTTAGTATATCCAGCTTTACGGGATACTTGGTTCTCTCAACAAAAAATCATGCTTAAAAATTTTGTTACAGGATGAAGGCAAAAGCTCCAATATCAAGAGCAACCAATTACATTCTGTTTTGTTTACACTGAGTCGTCCAAGTGTTCATTCTGAGTTCTGTACATTCCACCCCTCCCTCCTCCGGGTCTAAGAACTGTACTAGTTTTAAGGCTTAGAAATGTTTTTCTGCATGGTGCCAACCAGTCCAAATAACAATGGCAAATAATACTCCACCCTCAAAGACATCGTTGAAACATAGGTCACAATATATCAGCGAGGATATCCATCACCACTGTGTGTGTGCTACCTCGCTACTGTTGTGGCTTGCGTGTTGCTATGATGCTAGAATTTATGCCACGGGTGTTTCAAACACCAGTAGAGATACTTGTGGTGAATAGGTTTCAGCAGAACTTCCAGATTAAGAGCAAACTACCAAGAAGGAATAGACTCCACACTTCTGAGAGATTAGCCACGGAAGCCCTTTTGAATAGAGTGGAACCTTGCCTGATATAGTGGCAGAAGATGAACACATCAGGTTGGAAGGTACTGGATATGTAGCTTAGAAAGAGCCGCCTCTTCACAATCGAATCATCTGAAATGAGGTGCATGGAGGAAAGTTCTGACACGCCCATTTGATGCTGTAGCATGCCTCAAAATGAGAATAAACATCCATTAATAGTCAAAACATGGAATACAGGAAGAATGATTATTGGAAAATTGGAAGTTGTCTAAAGTGAAATGTAACTCATAGCGATTAATATTCTTAATATTAGTGGGCTGTAATGGACCGGTATCGGCCAAGTCAAATCAGAAAATGATATGATTTCCTTCACTAGAAATGACAAATCCAAGAGGAGCGGCCTTGGATTCATCATCAAAAAGGTGATTTCAAGATCTATCCTGAAGTACAATGCTGTCTGGGATAGGATAATATCAGTATGCCTACAAGAAAGCTGCTAATACAATTATTATTCATCAACCATTAAGACTAGTTGTGATAGTTACATATCATGTCAACCTGGCTGAGGCAGAATTCTCAGTGGTTTGATAATTGAGGCTAAACCCAGTGAGGTGACCTAACATAGTGTAATCAACTCCATGATGGGTTCTCCCATGAGCAGCCAAGCAGTTATGGAAAAAAATGAAGGAATGTGCAACCCCTTATTTCGGTCACATCCTTGATGAAATTGAAAGGAAGTTTCTTCTGGGGTGTGGCCTAATTCCTATATAAATGGAGGCTGTGGGGAAACCTGTTTACTTTTTGCTGGGTCTGGATCCTGCATCTGACTCATCAACCTCACCATCTTTGAACTTGAGCTAATGGCCTGTCCTGTTGCCTGACAATCCTTGGAGCCATCAGATACCTGCCATCTGACTGACTGACCTTGAAATCCTCCATCTCTGAGGCCTGAGGTGTTCCTGCTGATCATGGGTATCTCAGCCTCCCAAACTACTCAAATGAGGAGAGCCTCTAGCTTATCATTTGACCATGGATTGAACTTGAAACCAAACTGTATGAGCCCTTTTCTTGATATAATTTTTATAGATAGATAGATATCATGACTTTTACTTCTTTAGAGAACCCAGTCCAACACACAAATGATGAAGTGAATGGAGAATTTTACCAACTTCTTCAATCTAAAATTGATCAAACATGTAATCAAGATGCATTGACAGTTATTAGTGATTGGAATGCTAAAGCTGGAAACAAAGAGGACGGAAGAGTGGTCAGAAAATATCACCCTGTTGATGAAAACAAAGCTGGATGTCAAAAGAGGATTTTGCACAATCAATGACTTGTCCACTGCAAATACCTTCTTTTTTAAAAAAAACATCATTAACTTCCATTGAGAGCAACTAGCAACAACATATTAGTATGTCACAATTAATGAACCAACATTGATAACATTATTATTCACTTTAGCCAGTTGCTGTCAAGCCTAATGTATGTTAAATAAAACTGTGCTCAATAGAGCTGGTTTTTTTTTCTCAAAAAGTATGTTAGTCTGGGTTGACTACAGAAGCAAATTCATAGACACTCAGATATGCATAAGAAACAGCTTTATATACAAGAGCAATTGAATATTGAGAAAACATCCCAGCCCAGTCCAGATCAAGTCCATAAATCCAATATTAGCCCATATGTCTGACACCAATCTATAAATTCCTCTTCAGACTCAGGAAACACATGCAATGACACCATATGCAGGAATATCACAGGCCAGTGAGCGGAAAGTCTTATAGATCCAGTGGCAGTGGAAACATCTCAGCACTTCCAGGGGTCTCCACGTGGCTCCTTCAGCTCTAGAGTTGTAGTGCAGCTTCATGGAATGTCTCGCAGGGAGTGAGCATGTGTCCTGCCTCCAGCAAGCTATTTATCTCCTTAGCAAAAGAAATCATCAAGTTGTAACCTGATTGACAGGCTAAACTCCACTCCCTTCACTCATAAGTCTCAAATTGACAACAAATTATATAACTACCACAAAAAGTAAATTTCTAACAGCTTTCTTCCAAAATGTCTCTGGGTAGAATTGGGCCTCTGTACTTTTGGTGAGAAGTCCAGTGCATTAGCTATTTGTACCATCATGTACTCCTGTTATTAAATGACATCCTTCTATTATTTGATTGCCTTCATTTTTATCCAACACCCTTTTTCTGTTCTGAGATTTCGAATGGCATTTATTCCTCAGGTCTCCTCTTCACTGTGACACAATTTAGACTTTCCTTGTTTTTGCTGACCTTGACAATTTTGAAAGAGTACTGGTCAGGAAGTTTTGGCAAATGTCCTTCAATTTGGATTGGTATGATGTTTTCTCATTATGAGACTGGGTTTCTGAGTTCTGGGGAGGAGGCGAAGTACCATTTTCATCACATCCTATCAAAGGTACATGCTATCAACATGACTTATCACTGGTAATATTAAACCTGATCCCATGGCTTAGGTAGTGTTTGTCAAGGTATCACTATTGTAAAGCTATTAACACCCACCCTTCTTTTTACACAGTCATCTTCAGAAGGAAGTCATTAAAAACAGCCTGTACTGAAGGGATGGTCAGTTAGGTTCCAACTCCACTAAGATAATGTATATATATTCGTATATTGCAAACAAATATAAAGTTTTCCTCCATTACCTGAAAGTAAAGCATCCCTCTGAAACCTTTCATAAGCCAACATGACATGAAGTGCAGAAACAATTGCCATTCATTTATTAGGGAGATTTGTTCGAGTGTTCACAGACCCCAAAACTCTCCGACCAAATCACACCCACTAGCACTGGCCTACGGTGTTCACAGGTGCAGTTCAAACTTTGCCAACTTGACTCAGAGATGCCAAGTGCAATTCCTCGGCAGGCAGCTTGGGAAGTCCACTCTTTAACAACTCTCTGCAAAGTGGACACAGCACACTCGTTTCACTTTTTGTCTTCTTTTTTGCAAAGTTAAAATCCTTTTTGGGCGTCTTTCAGTTTATGAAAGACATAAAGACCTGCTAACGTAAGTCTTTCATAAAAGTGAAGAGGCATAAAGTGAACTTTGACAAAGTGAGGGGTACCTGTGTTGTATATATAAATTATTTAGGCTGTTTCTGCACAGGAGGATTATCTATTTTTCTCCATGTATTTATCTTTTGATTATTTATTTACATCAAGTTGAACTCAGAGTCTCATGCTTTGATTCATAATTAAAGACTCTTTTTATTCTTAGGTTGCTCAAAATTATGCCAGTTTGGGCTATTGAGTCTTCTTTGTTAGTCTGCGTACTTTGGAGAAACAAACCCACAGAAACTCATGTATAAGAGAGAGTTTTATAAAAAAAAAAAAAAAAGGTTAAGTGAGTATCAAGAAAACATCCCAACCCAGTGCTGCCCAAGCCCACAAGTCCAACATTAACCCATTACCCATGTGCCCAACACCAATCCACAAAGTCCTCCTCCATCTCACAAAATAGACGCAATGATGCCGACTGCAGAAGGAAAGCCAACTCAGTGAACATGTAAGCATCTCAGCACTGGCACGGTCTCCACATGGCTGCTCCAGCACCCAGGGCTGCATTAGTGTAGGTCCATGTAGCTTCTCCTCAGGGATGTCTTGCAGGAAGTCAGCCTTGCCAGTTGAAGCAGGGCACTGCTAAGGCAGCTTCACCCTGGTCCAACCATCAGAAAGCAACGGAACCAAGAACTAGAAAGGCAAGACTCACTGAGTCCTTTATCCCTCCACCTTTCAATTAACCCTACCTGTGTTTATCAGCCAGGATGACACAATAAACTAACTACCTCAGTTCCTTTGCCCTTTGACCACGTCCGTTACTGTGTGTGTGTGTGTGTGTGTGTGTGTGTGTGCGCGCGCGCGCGTGTGCGCGTGCACGCTGGGCATGGTTAAAACACTTTCTCACTTGGTGATACTTCTGTTTTATCTTCCATTTCCCGGTCTTCACCATTTCTCCTTGGAGACCTGGCTCCTTTCAGAGAATGGCTTTAGAAACCAAGGCATGGGTAGTGGGCATACTCATTGCTGCTAGATGGCCACAGCTCATAGGGCCTCTCAGCTGACAGAGTTAGAAACATACGAACCCGTGTACATGCACACATCTGTAAATATTCCTACATATGCTGAAGGAGCCCTGGTGGCTAAGGCTCTGCTACTAAGCTAAGCATTGCTGGCTGGAGCCTATCCAGCAACTTTGCAGGAACAAGCCTGGCAATCTCCCACTGTAAGGATGACGGCCCAGGAGCACTCAGAGACAGAATGGGCAGCACAGACTGGAAGCCAGGAAACTGCTGGACAATTTCTTGCATTATGATGCCTTGTCTGGATCTGGGAACCGCCAACCCTCAGGGATGGCCTGGCGACTGGGGAAACCAACCTGCTGGGGCACAGGGTTACCCTCACCTATCCAGAGGCCCACCCTGGCTAGATACCTCCTGAGGCCTACCCTGGCCATACCCTTCTAGGGGCTGCCAAGCCAGGACCACCTGGAGTATATCCTGGCCCCACAGCACCAGGAGGCTACCCACCTCCCAGGCAGCCAAGTGCTCTTGGAGCTTACCTGACTCCTGGGCCTTTGGCATCCCTCATGGGCCCCTGACTTTGCCTCAAAAGCTGCATTTGCCAGAAGGATTTAAGTGATCTTGGACACAGTCAAGTCTGATAACAACAGAATTAATTTAGATTTCACTAGAGGGAATAATGTTGCCTTCCTCAACCCACACTTCAATGAGGACAACAAGAAGGTCATCGTTTGTAACACGAAGCGGGATAAATTGGGGAAAGGAAGACACAGAGCGTGTTCCCCTTTGAAAGTGACAAACCAGTCAACATCCAAGTCCGTCTGAAGCAAGCCACTTCAAGCTTGCCGTCAGTGATGTTCACTTGCTGCAGTACAGTCACCAGATGAGAAGTCTCAATGAAATCAGCCAACTGAGAATTTCTGGTGGCATAGATCTCACCAGAATTTCCAATGCTATGATATAATCCTAAAGGAAGAGGTTTTGTTTTCTAAAATGAAATTTGAATACAAACTGTATGCATATAGAAGCTTCATGTTCACTGTGAGTGAAAAAATTAAGTTTATCCATCAATATCCACCTAGTAACTTATTAACTTAATAAATATTCTGAGTTATCTGTAAAAAAGAATCTCACAGCCTCCAAAACAGGGTGGCTCTACTTGCCACATCGTCTCTAAAGGCTCAATGGTACTGAACAATAATACATGCCAGCTGAATTTCTGTTAAGTAGGCCATGAGTTCATACTGATATTCCCAACTCCAGTCCATCCACTATCATGACAATTCTGTGTGATCGAGTAGACTTCCCAATTGGCTCTCCAACACAGGAAATCTGTATGGGAGCAGAAAACTTCATCTTTCTACCAGAGTGATTGGCAGATTCAAAACAGCTGACCTTGTGTCTAACATCCTAAAGTGTTATCCATTATGGTGGGTTGGGTTTGGGGCTTAATTCATCATCATGTACATCAATCTAGTCCTCTCCCTTCACTTGCTCATAACCTCCCACTTCAACAGTTAGAAACCTGGCTCCCATCACCTGCCACTCATCGACAGTCAGTTCTCAGTATTCACAACAGTTATGTTCTATAAAGGAGTCAGGGACGCTGGCTATTGAATTTTCTTGAAGCAGCCTCCTTCAACCTCAGTTGGAAAAAATAGTGGAAAGGTTCAATATAATT